>NC_138519.1:3107500-3760937 GCF_000230855.2 Cajanus cajan
AAATCTAAAGTCAACTTTTTTTTTTCTTCTAATGATCATTTAAAGATATATAAAAATTTTATTTTAAGGATCTAAAAATTTTAAAAGTCTTACACTAACAAATTTTTTACCTCTTGACTTCTTGGACACCACTTGTTTCTTGACTTTCTAATATAAACATAAATAATTAAAAAGAATCACATAATAGTAAAGACAAAAATATAATTTTAAATTTTAGAGAATAAAAATATATTTTTTAAAGAAGCGAATATCAAAATTTATTAATTTTATAAGAGCAACTTCAATAGGAGTTGCTTGTCCCATGAAACAATTCAAATCCCGGTTTCTTGCCATTGGAGGACTCTGACGTGGCAACATGAGTTGCTTGAAGAAGAGAGAGAGTTGTTTCCTCAAGCAACCGTTCCTTACCAGATTTCAAGTAACTCATGTTGCCACGTCAGAGTCCTCCAATGGCAAGAAACCGGGGTTTGAATTGTTTCATGGGACAAGCAACTCTTATTAGAGTTGCTCTAAACATATTTGGGAACGTTTCAGAAATAATAATGATGAAAATTAATTTTGTATAATGTCTATGTATTTACTATTGCTTTATTTTATTTTTAATATCTACTTATTGTATATTTTTTCTCGTAATTTATTTTCTTTCATTGTAGTGCAATTATCCTTCTTAATAAAAATTTAAAATTGGTTCATAAATGATTAGAAAAAAAATTCTAAAAGTTGAATTTCTTAAAGTTTCTTACCATTGGAGTAAATTTGTGTTTGAGTTGTTTAATACTGACATGACACACTTGGGACCACTTTTTTCATTTTTCAATGCATGAAGCAACTCAAATGAGTTGCTTCCATTAGAGATGCCCTAAGAACTAAAAATATATTTAATTTTTTTAAAAAAAAATAGTTATATTTAAAATTAGTATCATTATGAATTTAATGTTTAAAAATCCACGCCAAAGTATAACGACAATTAATCTCCGATTTTTAGATTATTTTCATAAAATCTCGACATTTACAAAAGTGGCATAAACAAATATTAAGTTTAAATCCAATACTAAGAGTGTGTTTGGAAAAATTGTAAAAATTAAATTATTTCAATAATTAATTATATACATAATTGATTATAATAATAATTAATTATAATTATAATTAATTATAATTATAATTAATTTTTGTTTGAATAAATTTATTGAAAAGTGATTTTAATATGTTACATTTTGTTTGGATATAATAAAAATAATTTTTTATGTAGTAAATTAGTTGTAGGAAAACAAAAATTATTGAAAAATATCAAATTAAAAAAAATGTTTACAAATTTAAGTTGATGTAAGATTTTTTTTATCAAACATCTTTTTCTTTCAAAAACAATTGAATTGGTGGGGGAAAAAGATTTTCAAAACATGCTCTAATGGCACCAAAATTATTATTCACTCTGACCCAATGTTTGATGAGTCCGATATAACATGAAGGGGAAGAATTTAAAATAAATCACTCATATTTTGGCGAGCGATATTTAAGGTGAATTATGAGAAATTAGAGATGAATCTCATAATTGCATTTTATACCCATATGAGATGATTGGCGTGAAACTTTCACCTACAATTATAAAGTTATTCTCACATTTTTTTATTTGTTTGTTTCAACCACACTCATGTAACTTAGGAATATGAACAATCCCACCAACACAACAATGTGAGATCAAAAGTAACATATTTGTCTATGTTTGCATGATAATATATTACATAACTATTATATGCCTACTAGGAGTGATAAGGTGGTCTGGTGGTAAAAGGAGGTGGTCCTGGGGCTGGAGGGATAAGGCAGGATGGAGGTTCGAGTCCCCCTAGGACCCAGCGGAGATAACTACTAATTACTAACTACTAACATTTGCCTATCAAAAAAAAAAAAAAAAAACTATTATATGCCTACTGCTGAAACGACTACAATAGCATAATTGGTTATGCCATATAGTATAATCAATTGTGCTAATTACTATCTCTATTTTTATATAAGATACAATTATTTAATTTATCAAGATTTTAAAAATTAGTTAATTTAGTTGGTTTTCTATTTATGTATTTTTATCTTAAAATTACACATATATTATTTATTTTTCTTAATTAATACACATATCTTTTAACTAATTAAAATACATATCTTATACTATTTATCTTTCCCAATTCATATTTATATTTCTTTTAATTAATTAGAGTGTATGTTCTTTAAATAATTTATAATTAATATATTTTATCAAATTAAGAAAATACACTTTAATTAAAACTATTTTAATTTAAAAATAATTAATATGTGAGATGATATGAATTGAGCCTTATATAAAAAAAATATTCTAAATTAAGTCTTATAAATAAAAATAGAGATAGTATATATTAAAAAAATATAATTTCTAAACTATTGTAAAAAGAGAATAAAATAATAGTTATATATATATATTATTTATTTTATATAAAAAATTAATAATATAAAATATAATTTAAAATATTAATTTTCTTTTATTTTTTATTTATCCCACTCTATTAAATAAGTACACATTTTTACACTATTATTTTATTTATTTTTATCGGATGAATTCTTAAGATTTGTGACTCTCCTCCTCCTCTTATGTTATTAGGACTTAACAAAGAGATACTAAAACTATATATATTATAAAGAAAATATATTTTGGTAACCATTTCTTTAATTTTTATTTTTTAGTGGATAATTATATTTTTTGAATATAAAAAAATCTTATATTCTTTTAAATAATTATTTATAATTTATAATATTTATTTGAGTGAAGTTCACGTTCACGGTTAAGCAAATTGAGTTGACTTTAGTAATGGAGTTGTAGGCTCCGAATTCCGAAGCCAACAAACGACAAAGTTCCTTACGACACAGAAATGAGTGGAGCGAGCGCATACACTGTGAATGTGAATGTGGACAACCCCACCAACACTGTAACATCAAAAGTAACAAACAACGTATCGAATCATTAAGGTAGTTTCACTCTTCTCAATTTCACAACCTCCTTCTATGCTCTATCCCTTTTCTTTTCCTCCAACCCATTTCCCATCCCCACCTCCCACATAAGCTACCTTTTTTATTCCCCTATAAAATAAAAAAAAATTCTTTTCCTTTTCCACACTAAACTTTAGGGTTTATGTCCTCAATTTTGATTCAAATGGTTCTTGCTGTTCGACCCTTTTCCTGGTTTGTTCAACGTCTCTTTGGGTATTCCGGCTGATTTCGTTGTCTGATTGCTACTGTGTTCATATTGATTCTGGGGATTGGTTTGTGACATGGAGAGTTTGTCTGATGTTGAAGTTTGTATGCTAATTGTGTAGTGATATGTAATTGGGATGATCATGGATTAGGTTGAAAAATGGGCATGAGGTTTTGAGTTAAGGCATTTGTCCCTTTCTTCAACTGTACTATAATCTATATCTTTTATGATATTCTTTACGGGAAAAAAAACTCATTATTTTCACTAGAGAAGTTCTAAAAAACTTTTATAAATTTGTATCTAAACAGACTTGTTATTATGTTATTCAATTCTCAAAATGAAGGGCTTGGTTGTTACAACTGTGTAATTGATTGTTTAACTTTGTGTTTTTTTGCATAATTTTAAGTTGCCTCTGATTTCATGGGATATAAGTTTGTTTCTAATGTGACATATATTTTTGTGTACTCTTTTTTGACTTGTGGTAGCAGAATGGATGCATAAAGTCTGGTGGCCTCTGATCCTTTCGCGATTCCAAATATTAGACGAGAATGAGCTTATCACTGGATGGTTTGATTATTTAACAGAAAAAGAGAGCTGGAAAATGGGAGGTTGTTGTTGTTCTGCTAGGAAACCTCACCTGCATGGAACACCAGTGTATTACTATGTTAGTAATTTTCTATTCTCTCTTACCTGATTTGTAGCTTATGTATCACATATATGGCTGCGCTTATAAGCATCAATGTAATAATCTCACTATTAGTACATGCTATAAACCCTTTAAATATACCGAATAAAATTGACTAATGATGGAAAATAAGTGCATGTATTGATTCTAAGTGATACTTCTCATCTCTTTTGTATAGTATTCTCTCCTTTAGCTCTCTTCTGCCGGTTAATTAATGAGCCCCCTTATGACTTCAGACAACAACAAAAAAGGTTAAAGAAGGCCTGTTTTTAACAAACCAAAGAGAAATAATGACAGAGCTCCAAACTCAGTTTAATCTCTTCTCTTCCTGTTTTTGTTAGTAAGTTTTATCCATGAAAACTTGCATATATTTTGTTGCTGTACCGATTGTGAAACACTTGGATGGGTCCCTGGATCAAATAATAACAAGCAGGTCGGTCAATAATACTCTCACTTGTTTTCCGTCTTTTATGCAAATCTATTACTGAGTTTTTTTTATTTTATTTTTTATTTTTAATGTAGCTAATAGCTATCAGTCACTCTCGCTCCATTCCATTAAACATGCTTACAAACTCAGAACAAATTGATCCATAAAAACATGTTTTAGATTTAATTGTAAAAATTATTGAATATTGATGATTCATTCAGTTTGGGATTTCATCTCGTAAGTTGTCCTGTTCAACAAAAACACGTAAGACTCTGTTTACATAATAAAGTCAAGGGAAACTAAAGTCACTGTAATTGTTCAAGTTCAACTAAGTGAATCTGTTACTCCTCTATTCCTCCTGCATTCTTAGTTTTTACACCCAATTTTCAAACTCCTTCACCGCTCTGTCATTGTCACAAGTCATGTTTGAGTGAAGGAAAAATCAAACTATTTTGTTGTCAACTTCCCGTTAAAAGGTTGCTATTGGTGACCATCCATGTCAACCAGATCTGACTTCTGGAATATTTCATTTACAAAATCACTATTTTCATGTTTACATTAACTTACGGCTAATGTAACAGGTGTTATTATGAGTAACTATTTTAAATGTAGGCATACATCAAAGTTGCTGATAAATCAATGGACTTTGGACCTGTACTACTTTTATTTTCCTTTTTAAAATTTTTTTTTTTCTTGTAGACCAGTGAAGTGAAACAAGGTAATTAAATTTGACTAAATAGAAACTTACTCCAGGCATGGAAGCATTTAGAAAGATAATCCTTGGTGTTGTGTTGTCATTCAATTGAATGATCAAAAAGTTTCCTGAGTAGTCATTGCTTAAAGGAATGAAAGTGATGGAAGAAAGTTGAGCATGGTTACGGAATTGATAGAAAATTTAGTTCATTGTTCACAGATGTTTGAAGTGATTGTAAAAAGCTGCAACTTGGGAAAAAGGTACGGTAAGTTGCGAGAGAAAGCAAATTAATGAAAGATTATTAAAGATCCACATCTTTTCTCCCTTTTTTATTATTTAAATGAGTCCTATTTTATTATTTGTTTTAATTTCTTACAAAGTTTAATGGCAAGAAAGGGAAGTAAAATCAATAACTGCCTTCGTATTGATAATTTCTATGCTTGAACTTGGTTATTGGTAATGGTATGTTGAGAAGAATGAGTACAAGCGAGCAAATTCATTATTATTTTGCAGTTTGCAAAGATTTATTAGGAGGTTAAACAAAAGTGTCATAGATGGTCTCTATGCAATTTATAACTCTTTCCACAGTATCCATGGCTTCTTCTCTCTCTAACTTTGAGTGAGAGAAACAATGCAGCATTTCCCCGTGCTTGAATGGTTTCTGTGGGGGATGTCAGATGAGGAGGTGCCTGAGTTGTGGTTTATCTTGATTGTTTTCATTGTTCTCTTTTAAATTAAGTGCTTCATGAAAAATAATCTGTTTCCTTGTGTAGTATTTGACGATGGCAAACGTATGATATTATACTACTCCTGTTTTCAGTGCCCACCAACTTTAGAAGAGCATGAGTCTTTGACATCTAATGACGGTGCGGCTGCTTCACTCACTACTGGATTGCTGGTAGGCTTGAACTTAGAAACTTCCACACCTGATACATATCAGCCGCCTCCTGCACCTCTGCCTTATGATGTGGTCTTGGGAGGTCCAGCATCAACAGATTCTGAATCAGGCAGAGAAACAGTTAGTGGCAGTAGCTTTGGAACATTAATTACATGTGAAGATCTTGAAGAAGCTCACTGTAAAGCTAAAGCTATTTCAGCACCTATATCTCCAAGCAAGGCAGAACTGTCAAAATCAACTGAATTTCATGCATTAGTGACGGAAGAAGAGGACGGCTGTCCAATTTGTCTTGAAGGTTAGTAGAAATTTGCTTTTAAAGTCAGATTTTCTATTTTTCAGTTGAGGAATCAGGGGAAGACCAATAAGTTCTGACTTTCTCTGGAAACTTTCTTTTGATATTTTTATTTTTAATGCAGAATATGATGTTGAGAATCCTAAAACTCTGACAAAATGTGAACACCACTTTCACCTGTCTTGCATTCTCGAGTGGATGGAAAGAAGTGATTCTTGTCCTATATGCGATCAGGTTTGGCTTTCTGCATCAATCCTTCCTTAACTATATAACGAAATGAGGGTGGTTTTGTGATTCCTCTTTTGGTGAATGAATTCCAGAAGATCCTACTAAATGTGCAATATTGGTTATTGTTGACAATAAAATACCATCTTTCTGGGTTATAGTAAAATACTTTTTTCCTTCTGATGTTACAGGAGATGATATTTGACCAGACACTGGACTAGTTATGTTGTGTTAAAAAAAGGAGCTTGCTTAATGCGTGAAAGATAGATGAAAAACTCATTGTTTGATAGCTGGTTAGAAGATAGTACAAATTCATTTTCAATTTCTAGAGCATTTAAAAGGTCGTTGTTTTAGTGGGCCCATTCATTGGGTGTACAATCTGTGAGAAGAAGAATGAGAAGGTTTTGACAGAATGCTACACCACATTGCATGTCAATTTGATTGCAACTCCTCATGTTGGAATTTACCTATTATTAGTGAAAGAATGCAGCTTTTCTCAAGATGAAGAAATTCATGTTCGCAGAATGGCTTTCCTCCTTCCCCCCATGTTGCTTTGCTTCCCTCTCCATATTCTTGTACAAATTTCTCAATACTTATTTGTTTTTCTATGTTATTTTCTGTGAGAAAAAAAGTGCATACCGGTTTTGTAAATCAAGTCTGCTTTACATGTTGCCACATTTTCAATGTATATATTATGGTGGATGTTGGAGATCCCATCTTTTGTTGTATACACTGAACCCGTGTTTTCAATTGAAATCTCTTCAGCTTGGTGGCAAAAGGGGTAATTGTGAACATTGTTAATCAATGTAGATTATGCTGGTTTTCTGTTTGACAGTGATGTTAATTTGTTGTTTTGCTGGCGGTGGGAGTGAGATGCTGTAAAGAGTAAGCAAGACATATAGGGTCTGTTTGGATAAATTCTCCATAACTCCAGAAACATTTTTAGGAAAAAGATAAAAAGGAAAAATAAATTTTTTTTCCATAGGTAAAATTAGCTTATGCATTAATAAGAAATAAGTTTTATGGAAAAAAATTCTTTTACTTTTCCTTATTTTTTTTTTTCAAAAAAAATTCTAAAGAAATTTATCCACACAGTTCTGGATGCCATTCTAGTTGTCTTTCTGTGTGCATGTGTGTCGATAGTTGGCTTAGTCTAAACTCCAAACTGCACGTGAGTGAGTGAATTAAACAAATAGCACAATCTTTTCAACATGTCAATGGCACAATCAATGCCTCCCTACCCTACTTTCCCAACTTATTGATTGCATAAAATCAAAGCCATACAACCTTTCCATTTACCCCTCTTAAATTCTTTGCCATCGATTGATAGAGCCCTCTTCTTTCCCTTTCATGTTTAGTACTGTCAAGGATGAACTTTGCCTACTCTGCCTACCTTTATTGACTACCATAACATATGATATAAGAAACTTGTTCTAAAGGATGATGGCAGTACTGGATGATCCATCATTGAAGTAATAAATGTTAGGGCCTGGTTGATTGTGTTTTTTAAAATAATTTATAAAATTATTTTCAAAAAAAGATTATTCGAGAGTCTGTAGGAGTGAGGAAAGAAGATGAAGCAATGCAATAAAGAATATGAGGAATAAAAACTGAAAAAAAATAAGTGTAATATGTTTTTTACTCTTATAAAAATAGTGTGTGCTTTTATGTTAGACTAGTAGTCCCTATATAATTTTATGAGCACTTCTAATTCTTTCAAAAAGAAAAAAAAAATTCTGTTAGCAATATAGTTCTTGTCGTTTAATTGAAAAAGAAAAATACTTTTAGTTCTTATAAAATTATGATCCTATTGTTTTTGTCCTTGAAGATACTAATAAAATAAGAATTATAGAACTAAAATGAAAAATTACGATTTTGTAAGGACTAAAAGTGCTTACAATTTTTCATGTCAACAATCAAACTAACAACAAAAATTTATTGTTAATGGATTAAAAAAATATTGTGACCAAAACTGTTCGAGAATTTTTATAGGAATCAAAATAAAAACACTATAGGAACTAAACATAAATTAAAATAACTTGGTTTATTTATTTATTTTAGAAGCCAAAAAGATTTAGTTTTAAAAACTACTCTTATTGAAATCTAAAAATGATTTTTAAAAATAGGAAACAACGATACCTTAGTTAGTGGCAATATAAACCCTAGTCCACATAGGAGTCTCGAATCTTTGGGGGGTATGATAACTTGTTTTGATTGATTAAGAAAGAAAAAGGAAAAGACACAAAGGTGGCGATTGTAAAATATAAAGCTAATGATGATGTTTTGATCATAAAATCGTAATTTATTGATAAGCATGCGGAATAACAGCAATTTTTCTTCTTGGCATTCTTCTTTCGTGAACATATCATCATCAAAACCATTTTTCCAATAACGTGGGGGAAAAACTTTGGAAAATAAACAAATAATGACAAGTGAATTTCAAAGTCGTTGCCAAATCAAACCCCTAAGGCCTAAACCGTTGGTGAAGCTGGAATTAGCTGCCACAAAACAACTTTCAATGACTTTTTTATTTGGTACATAGTTTTTTTTGTACATAACTTTCAATGACTTTGTAGCAACTATGGTAGGGAATAGGATAAGAAACAAAATATAGTCATAAGTCAAAACCTGAATTGATTGACTTCTTTAGCAATCTGTGAATGGGCCTGCTAGAGTGGTTGGTGAGTTGAGCTGGACTTTTGTGGCCAGATGAACTTGCTTGCACCCTGTGGAAATTGCAAATAATAAAATTAACATTTAGAAAGTATTATAATTAATTTTTATACTCGTACTTTTAAATGCATCGCAAAGTTTTAAGATGATTTTATACTAATATTTTAGTATGGATATTTCAAATGTTAAATATTCATCATACATAAATAAAATATAAATAGATATTTTATGTTTAAGATAAATAATTTATATTATGATACTATATTATTTTTAATTGTTTATAATTTATTCTAATATATTAAAACTAATTCATAAATAAATATAATAAATAAAAAATTAAATTAAATAAGAAATTTAAAGGATCCCTAAAAACTTTTGCATCGAAGAATGGTCCTTAAAAATACTGTCATGCAAGTAGTTATTCCATTTAATATATAGGGTTTGATTATAATCAAATTAAAATAATATCAATATAGGGATAGAACTCTCCTTTTAAATATTTAAAGCAATTGTATAAAATTACTAATCAAACTTGATTTCACTCATGTTAATCCATATGTTTAGTGATGTATTTAAGATTTAATGTATATAAATATTTTTTTAAATAGTATAAAATTAACTTTAGATATTAAAAATTAAAATAAATTATCATTAATTAACATATATTATAGCAAATAAAATTAAAAAAAAAAACTCAATAATTTGTCGTAGTGGCTAGATATCCTACACTAAGACGTTGATGATCTATTTAGCAAGAAATTTCATATTCAATCCTTACTATGTACAAAAATCCTTTAGGTCAATGATAGTCACATTATTGTGAGTGAGATTAGTTTTTTTAGTATTGTAGGATACTCATGGTATTTTTTCTAACGACCCACCACGGTCACACACTTATGGATCATCTGCTACTAACAGCGAAAAGACAATTAACCACTTAGGGTTATATACTTACAATATTGAGATATGTACACCATGACATGAATATATGTAAATACAACTAAAAAAAATATACAAGTATATGTCTAGTAATTCGATGAGTACCGAATACATATAAAACTCTAAGTTGTTGGTCAAGTAATGTTTATACAAACCAACAAAAGTAGTCAAAAACTACATCGTCAACAACATGGCCCAACAAAAGCTCTAACAGCTCAACTCCAACTAACCTTGCCTTGTTCCTATAAAAATCATGATCATTGTAGTTCTAATCACAAGGAAAGCATGCTAAAGTAAGTTAAATTTAAAAAATAAACAAGCATAAAATGAAAACATATATGCTACTAGCAATATCCACATATGAATCAACGGTAAATACCTCATGGTTCACAACAGTCACCAATTCAACAAAGCAACCAACATGTTTGGAAGCTAAACACCAAACAATTCAAACATTCACCACAATCATACCAAATTGATCCTAAGTGATTTATTCAAAAAATAAAGCATGTGAAGGCAAAGGCGAATTAATAATTTAATTCAATTAGAAATTATAAAAATAGCTTGATCATGCCAATTTTACAATAATTCTATTACTTTAGGATTTCGCTAATCAAAAAAGTTTGATCATGTAACTTTTAATTAATTAGAATAAGAATTGAAAACAATAAAATAATACAACAATTTAAGATAAGAAAAAAAAATCATGAATTTATCATTAGGGGTCCTGAAGGAATAATCATATCACAACCCTAAAATGAGAGAACTAGCCACACATGGCACTAGAATCCATTAAACAAAGAGAAGAATTAACCATAATTGAAAATATCCTTTACCGAGGGTTTGACCTTTTATCTTTTACAGAACCTCAATAACAAATACATAAAAGAAAACTAACTATAGAGAAAATTTGATAGAAAACAATGGATGCCTACAGTGTTTCAGGACATCCCTATTTATACATAGTAAAATTCAGGACAAACACATAAGCATGGTCGTGCACATGATAAGCATGACCATGCATAAGAGTGAGCACAACCATGCTTCAGTGTAGGCACCAAACACAAGCCTATTTCATTCAAAGGAGGGCATGCTCGAGACACCCTAAAGGGCATATTGTTGAGCATAGCCATCCTTACCATGGTCGTGCATGTGGGGGCATACTTCATTTGAAGAATGATTGTACATTAGTGAAGCATAATCGTGTATACCTTCAAACTTCAATTTTGCAACATTTTCTCCTTTAATTGTGCATATTTTATTCTCTCCTATTTACTGCACATTTTAATAAAAAAATGAACTATTGTCAAAGTATTATTAATAAAATAAAGGAAAATCGTCAATGAATATCATCTTAAAATTTAATATTTTAATGGTTTACTTGCAATACACCTTGTGCTTGATGTCAATCGAGGTAAGGAGTTCTCTGAATTGCCCAGACTCGACGCTACTCATCCCACGTCTGGCATGGCCGGGGTAAAGAACCCTAGGGACCTCACACCTAGTTTAGAAAAATCCCACGTCCAATCGCACGCCAACCCGAGACGATTTTCTCTCCTCACGCTCGACGCCAATCCAGGTAAAGGCATTTCTCTCACCTTACATCCAACGACATTCAAACCATGTCCAACATCACTTTAACTTGAGTGAATTCTCTCTCCTTATGTCCGGTGCCACTAATTTTGCATTCGATGTAATTTAATAGAGACCCTCATTTGAAGACACGCTCGACACCATGAATGTGTGCTTGGCACGACACCGAATTTCTGTAATTGCAAATCCCAAAATCAATTCATCTATTCACCATTTTTCCACTTTTGCACCAAAACCCAACCAACACAACATTTAATACAAATCTATTCAAAATGGAAACATTTGGTAATGTCAAATCAACATATAATTCAGCCAAAATCACCAAAAACACTCGTAGCTTCCCTTATCTTGACTCTAAGCCGGCCAAAATGAAGAAAAGGAAGGAAGAAGGAAACTAGCTTCATGAAGCTATGCACCACCCCATGAATCCTAAGCTCTAGAAGTTTGAAGCATAATCTAGCCCCTAGCAACTGAACTTTAAGACCTCCTGAAACTAAGAGAAAAAGAAAAAAGTGTTCAACTTTTAGGAATCTCTAACTTACTCAAGACATAAACACAATATAAACTAGCTAAGAGAAATATTGACTCAAAGTATAATGTTACATTTTTTTAAATAAATAAATTTTACATTAAAGTTTTTTTAAAATCAACTTCAAGTTGAAATCATCACAAAAGTGTTTATGAACAATTTTATTGTCAAAAACTTTGTTTTGTGATTAGAATCCTTCCAAACTTTTGTGAAAAAAAAAAACAAATTCTTACTTCTTATTTTATGCTTTGAAAAGTAAGAATTTTTGTTTGCATTATGTAATACAGTTTCCCAAGAATGTACTGTATAGTAGAAACAAAATGATGACAACTATCAAAGTTTTTAACAATTTAAATATTGATCTAATAATAAAATGTTACAATAATATGAACATATTCTTAGATTTGAATTATGTTGACGTCATCGTAATTTATATAAATTAAAAAAATTTAAATATAAAAATCATAAATTAATTTGAGTTAATGCATACCATTTTAATTCAAATAAAGATTAATTTATGTGATAAGTCGAAAATTTCCACATTAGTATAATCTTTGTATAAGAGAATATTCTGGATTTGAAAAGCTCCAGAAGCTACAACCTACAAGGTTGGGAGTAGAAGAGGACTTTGTGGGGTTCATTCAAGCTCAAACTGTAAGTCTCACTAACACTCATATTTGACACAAATTACGTTTGCATTTGCAATAATAATGTATATCGAGTTAAAAAGGATAATTTGTGTGTAAATCACCCAAGGCTCCACAGAAGCACCCAACAATAAGTGAAGAAAGATTGGAAATCAGAAAAAGATATTTGACTAAAAGTGTTTTACACAAATTAATTATGATTCAATTTATTGATATAAAATTTCTTTAAATAGTTTAAAATAAAATGTGATTATTTTCCCAATGTTACCCAGCAGCATGCACAGTCATTTACGCGTTTTCGTAAGAACTTTTCGGTCTGGTCTCGTTGTTCTTTGTTGGGTTAAACATGCTTGTCGATTCTTTCACTTGTTGCTTTCCCATATTTTAATGGTCCCCATGCTATTCATTTACACTTTTTTACTTATAAATAAAAAGAGACAAGAAGATATTTCATATCATAAAAGAATTCTTATTTTTTTTCCTCAAAACAACCTTATTTTAATTATTTTCCCATCTCCTATACTTTGAAAACAGATAACTTGATGAGTGGACTTCAGACCATTTGTCTGCCACCACTGTTTCACATTTCACTCTGCACAATTTGTCTTCTAGCCAAATCACCCTTTCTTATTGTTTGTTTATTTTTTTTTTACGTTTTATTTCAATCAACGTTACAATCACAAGTAAAATTTCTTGCATATTCGAATTCAGCTTTTCAAATTCGTTTGAGTTACTTGGAATATAGGGGACAAAGCATCATTATTTAAATTATTATTTTTTATATACATGATTCATGCAGTATTATTTATATAATTATTTCATGCAGTATTATTACCTCTCTTTAATTTAACATAATTAATTTTGAAAGATTTTTTTTTTTATATAGAGAGAATGGGGTAAAATTATGTCATAAACAGTTTGTATTACTTCAAATTATTCTACGTGAATCAGTTAAAGGGTTGGCTTAAAAAATAGATCAGTCAATCAAAATCATTAATAGTATTTTTTATATTTTAATTTAATTAAATAAATAAATAAAAATATACTATTAATAATTTTGATTAGCTGTCAGTATAAAAAAAACTTTACACCAACAATATATAAGTGATTAACTCTTAAAAATATAAAAGCATCCCCACAACTATATATTAATCAACAAGAGATATCATATCAAGTTACTTGAAATAACTAAACAATCGGAATCAGCTAGAGTGTTACTAAAAAGTATTGGTTATGAAGAAAAAGCTAAATTTTTAATGAAGATTTATTAGTTGTCAGTCGTGGCAAAATGATTATCTCGATGCATGATGACATTATGGGCCTAAACCTAATTAATAAACTTATGTTTCTTGCAAGACATCCTGTTGTTTTCATTCCATTGCATATGTAACGATGGATTTGAATATTCTTCCCTTCCTTTTAGTGTAAAATATTTGTCTCTTTTTCCAACAAAAGTTACATTTTGTTATTCGAAAACATGTGAGAATTCAAATTCATATGAGAATACTTCTTATTTGAGCCATAATTTGGCCCTGTTAAGGGCCTTTGGTGAATTTTTGAACCCGTGCAGCCAAGATAAATCTATAAATATGAAATTTGCTTCATGCTAAAATTGATTTAATTATTCTTCAATATTTTTTACAATTTCTTTAATATTTTTTTAATCATAATATTAATATAAAGGATTTATTATAGGAAGTAGTGACTAATCTTTATTGGAACATGAACATACTTGAGATAAGTATTTTTTGTGTGTACTCAAAATTTACGAAAGACACTAATAATTCCGTGCTATTATTATGGTTATAAAAAAAAGTATATTAGAGAATTTGTGAGAAAAAAAAATACAACTGAAATCCATATTCGTATGTAGTTTAACTTTATTAGAAAATAAGTTTTTGTTTATCAACTTCTTGAAATAAAAAAAAAAAGCAAAAGAAAAAAAAATCTATTTGAATATATGGGAATGAAGTATTTTGTTTGCTTGTGTTTACTGCAATTCGGTGGTACTAGATATTTGGGGTGCTAAAGATCCGTCATTTTTTTTATTTATTAATTTGACTCAATTTTAATGGATTCTTGATGGGTACCAATTTAAAACAATTAAATAGGATTTTTTTTAGTGCGAGCTAAAGTTATATTTTTTGGTCAATTCAATTTGATATAATTAATGTAATGTTATAATCAACATTAACATATTATATCTAGTTTACAAAATTGATTCTTTCAAAAAAAAAAAAAAAGTAGGAAGATAATTATATTTCCCCCAAGTTATTTCATGGGTATTTACTGTATCTTTATTGATAAACAATTATATTAGTAAAGAAATCAAAATAAGTCAAATTTGATAGGTCAATTTAACTCATCACATGTTTAGATCGGATCAAGTTAAGAAAAAATTTATACTAATTTTGGTTAAATCTTAATTTGATTCACTTAACTCGAAAGTTAAATAGGTTCAAGTCTAAGTGAGTTGGGTTGACTTGTTAAATTTATTATAAAAAAAATGTTTATATTTTATGTAATTTTAATTTAAAATTTTGATTGATATTTTTTTTATGTATTTACATTTGAATCATTGATAGACTTGATTTTTAAATATAAAAATTATAACTCTTTATTTTATTTATTAAAAATAGAAATATGTAATTAACTTTTTTATTTTTAAACAACTTGGTTGGTTATCCTACCTAATCTATTAATTCTTGGTAAGTCCAGTCAGATTGAAATTTTTCTGACTTATCAAAAAGTGAATTGGATAGGATTACCACATTTAAAATATCAATCTATAGTGAGTCAATTCATATAAGTCAAATTAATTTATTTTGAAAACTTTATGCACTAGTAACATAAAATTACCACACATAGAGAAGTATATGTAATCTAAATTATATTTTTATTTTATTTTTTAAAAATATTACTTTTAAAAATATATTTAAACTAAGTTTTTAAAACATAGAAGTTTATAGTAACGTAAAAATGACCACATATATATATAATTATTGACTACCGTATCCTTAATGTGAGGTTATATTATTCAAGTGGGATACAACAACTAATTGGTGATAAACTTTTATTTTTAATATTTATTATAGTTCGATACTCGTTTCTAATTAAATTAAAATAATTTTATACAAGTTGGTTTAAGTCAATTAATTATAAAATTTTTTAAACAAGAAAATTATTTCATACTTAACGTTTAAAAGTATAGTAAAATCATAACTTTATAAAGAATATAAATAGTTGTTTTTTATAATAATTATTTTAAATATTAAATTATATTTTTATTTTTATATTTTTATTGATCTTCAATTTTGATCTTTTTATTTTAAAATAGAAATATTAATCATCCTATTTTATAAAATATAAATTTTGTTTCTATCATCAATTTGATTTTTGTTGATCATAACTTAATGATCTGTCACTATTTAATGTGATGTTTAGTAACATGATGGTAACAATTAAAAATAATATACAAAAAATATTTATTTATATCTATTTTATAAATAATTTATATTTATTTTGTTAATAAATCTTACTTATATACCTTTTTTTTTAAAAAATTATTTTTAAATATCATATCAGTTAAGTATGAACAAATATTAAAATATACCTACTAATAAATGTTAATTTGACGAAAAATTTTATATTTTTAAAATTAAAAAAAAATATCTTTACTTTAAAATAAAAAGATCAAAATTTTAAAAGAACAAAAATAAGAAACTAAAAATATAATTTAATTTATTTTAAAAGTCATACAAATCGTAATTTTTAATTAGTTAATTGTATAAAATAGATAAGTAAACAATATATATTTATATAAAATTATTTTTAAATGAGTTTTATTTTATATAAATTAAACATGATTAATTTCTAAAAAATTTGAACAGTGAGACTCGTAATTTAAGAAAATTAGAATGATGAAATGCATAGTTGTGGACGGACAGTGTGACGTTACTAATTTGGGCATATTGAGATGGTACGATAGAATGAGAATCCCCGTGGGAGAGGGTGTGGACTCTGGAAGGGTAATTTGGGCATATAAAAGTTTAAGAGCATAGAAACTTAGAAAGGAGAAGGAAGAAGAAGAAAGAGTGAGTGGCATGGGGGAGGAAGAGGAAGAGGAAGAATGCATATCTGCTTCCAACACATTCCTCAATGCTCTATAATCATTATCCAATCAACAATGCTCTTCCTCTTCCTCTTCCTTCTAATTCTCCCCATTTCCTCCACCATCATCCTCCAAGCCAACACCACTCTGCAAAGCCCCAACAACACCTTCCAATTGGGCCTCTTCACCTTCTCCCCATCCCCAGGCCCATCCAACTACTACCTCGCCATCCGCCACACTTCCCTCCCCACCCCAAACACAATCTGGGTCGCCAACCGCCGCACCCCCGCCCCGACCCAATCCCTCTCCTCCCTCCATCTCACCGCCACCGGCCAACTCCTCCTAACCCACAACAACACCACCCTATGGTCCACCCCCAATCACACCCCGCCTCTCACCCTCAAGCTTCTGGACTCCGGGAACCTACTCCTCCTCACCGCCGACGGCGTCGTTTCATGGCAGAGCTTCGACTCCCCCACCGATACCTGGCTCCCCGGCATCAACCTCACACGCTTCAACTCCCTCACCTCCTGGCGCACCCCAAACGACCCCTCCCCAGGCCCCTACTCCCTCCGCCTCAAACCACCCACCTACGGTCAGTTCGAGCTTCTCTTCAACGACACCGTTTCATACTGGTCCACCGGAAACTGGACCAACGGCCGGTTCCTCAACGTCCCAGAAATGACCATCCCCTACCTCTACTCCTTCCACTTCGCCTACCCCTTCTCCCCCCAAGCCTCCTTCGGCTTCTCCGAGCAGCTCTCCGACGCCGGCCTCCGCCCCCCCACCATGTTCCGCCTCGAGCCCTTCGGCCAAATCCGCCAGTACACGTGGAACGACCAGACTGGGTCCTGGAACATGTTCTGGGCCCGACCCGACCCGCTCTGCCAGGTTCGGGGGCTCTGCGGGAGGTTTGGGCTCTGCATTGGGCAACCCTCCAGGCTCTGTGACTGCCTCCCCGGGTTTCAGCCTCGGGATAACGGAAGCTGGGCTTCCGGTGATTACACGAGTGGCTGTTACCGTGCGGACGCCGAGTGTGGGAAAAAGGATGGCTTTCGAGATCTGGGTGTTGTGGGGTTTGGATATGGGAATGTGAGTTTGGTTAAGGGGAAATCTAGACGCTTTTGCGAGCGGGAGTGTTTGGGCTCTTGTGGCTGTGTTGGCTTGGCTTTTGATCGAGTGAGTGGGATTTGTAAGAATTTTTATGGGTGGCTGTCGGATTTTCAGAATTTGAGTTCTTCTTCGGGGGAGCTTTTGTACGTTAGGGTTCCTGGGTCTCGGAGGGGGTTGGATAGGAGGGTGTTGAGTGGGGTTGTGGTTGGGTCGGTTGCGGTTTTGGGGGTGGTGGTGGTGACGTTGTTGGTGTTTGTGAAGAGGTGTGGGAAGAGGGGGGTGGAGGAGGAGGAAGATGGGTTTGTGCCTGTGTTGAATTTGAAGGTGTTTTCTTACAAGGAGCTTCAGTTGGCCACTCGCGGGTTCTCGGAGAAAGTTGGGCATGGAGGGTTTGGGACGGTGTTTCAAGGGGAGTTGAGCGACTCTTCGGTTGTGGCGGTGAAGAGGTTGGAGAGGCCGGGGGGTGGGGAGAAGGAGTTCAGGGCTGAGGTGTCCACCATTGGGAATATTCAGCATGTGAATCTTGTGAGGCTCAGAGGGTTTTGCTCTGAGAATTCTCATAGGCTTTTGGTTTATGAGTTCATGCAGAATGGGGCTCTTAGTGTTTATTTGAGGAAAGAGGGGCCTAGTTTGAGTTGGGAGGTTAGGTTTAGGGTGGCAGTTGGGACGGCTAAGGGGATTGCTTATTTACATGAGGAGTGTAGGTGTTGCATCATACACTGTGATATCAAGCCTGAGAACATCCTTTTGGATGCTGATTTTACTGCCAAGGTTTCAGATTTCGGGTTGGCCAAGCTCATTGGGAGGGACTTCAGTAGGGTGTTGGCCACCATGAGGGGTACGTGGGGGTATGTTGCGCCAGAGTGGATTTCCGGTGTGGCAATTACCACAAAGGCGGATGTTTACAGCTATGGAATGACACTGCTGGAGCTGATTGGCGGTCGGCGGAATGTGGAGGCGCCACCGTCTGCCGGAGGGGGAGAGAGTGGTGGTGAGACGGGAGGGAAGTGGTTCTTCCCACCATGGGCGGCGCAACGCATAATCGAGGGCAATGTAGGTGAAGTGGTTGATAAGAGGCTTGGGGATGTATATAACATGGAGGAGGTTAGGAGGGTTGCTTTGGTGGCGGTGTGGTGCATTCAAGATGACGAGGCAATGAGGCCTACTATGGGTATGGTGGTGAACATGTTGGAGGGGTTGGTGGAGGTGAGTGTTCCTCCACCGCCCAAGTTGCTTCAAGCGCTGGTTACTGGGGATTCCTTTCATGGGGTCAAGGCTGATTCTGGCAATGGGGTGTCTACTGGTGGCAGCTTATCTGATGGCAACTTGGAAGTGTCAACTGCTGATTCTGAATCATATACAGGGAATGTTTTTTCCCCCTTGGATGAGAATGTCAATGTCAGTGTTCGATAACAAAGTTCTGGTATTGTCCAGAATATTATAGAATTGTAATTTAGTACCCCATTCTCTCCCTTTTTTTCTCTCCAAGGAGAGGGATGAGGAAAGACAGGAACATTTGATGTGGATGTAAATTACTTGCCTTTAGGATGTTGGAACTTGGAAGAGTGGTTTGCCGAGCATCTAATTTCAAGTTTTATTCTTTCAAGTCTGTATGTGTATATATATTCTGCATTTGATCACTTTTAAGAAGAGAGTAGAATGTAGCAGTATCAAAACAAATTTATGTTTAACATGTAATGTAATTAAGACAAAAGCAATCAATGGTAATGATTCAATTTTGATCCCATCTAACTGGTGAGAAAAAGAAGTATATGAACATACAATTGTAGAGGTTATTTCAGAAGATCGTTTTGCATATTTAAGTTGTTTTCACCTGAAAGTTATTACTTAAGTGGCGTGCTGTAGCATAGAATTTTGCAATAACAAGCTTGACTTGTTACAAGCTGTGCTATAAGTTACACGCTGTTGCAAATTTATGGTATTGGAACCGATAGCAACTACGGTTTCTCAGCGCCTTGAATTGTCATCATGTCATGTCCATCCGAATTATCAAATGCATGTTTTTTGTGATTGATTTGATTTGTATTAATCGGTTGGCATTTTGAGCGATCCCCATTTGGTGTCTAAGACTCAGAGAATGTAATCATTATTGGGAACTCAACTGCCTATAGGCATTTTTTTTGGCAGACTATGCTTGTAATTATCCAGCACTTTGGTATTTGTTATTTTAGTTACATGTTTGTGGCCTAGGGAGTTTGTCTTTTGTTGAAGTTTGTATGCTAATTGTGTAGTGATATGTAATATTTAATTGGGTGATCATGAATCAGGTTGAAAAATGAGCAAGGGGCTTTGAGTTAAGGCATTTGTAACTTTTTTCAACTCTACTGTAATCTGTATAATCTGTAATATGACTACATTAAATTTGTTGTTATGTTATTTAATCCTCAAATTGGAGGGCTTGGCTGTTACAATTGTGTAATTGATTGTTGCACTTTGTGTTTTTTTGCATTACCAGTGATTTCATGGGATATAAGTTTGTTTCTAATGTGAAATATATTTTTGTGCTCTTTTTTGACTTGTGGTAGCAGAATGGATGCATAAAGTCTGGTGGCCTCTGATCCATTTTGATCCCAATTATTCAGCTGGGAAATGGGAGGTTGCTGCTGATCTGCCAGGAAACTTCACCTGCATGGGACGCCAGTGTATTACTATGTTAGTAATTTTCTATCCTCTTACCTGGTTTGTAGCTTATGAGCATAGATAGTTGCTTATGAACACCAATGTAATAATGTCTCTATTATTTCATGTCATGAACCCTTTAAACATTCTGAATAAAATAGATTAATGAAGAAAAATAAGTGCATGTATTGCTTCTAAGTGATACTTCTCATCTCATCAATATTATTTTATTCTCCTTTAGTTCTCTTGTGTCTGTTCATTAATGAGCCCCTTATGACTTGAGACAACGAAAGTTAAAATGGCCTGTTTTTAAGAAACCAAAGAGAAATAATGAAAGATCTCCAAACTCGGTATAATTTCTTCTCTTACTGTTTTTGTTAGTAAGTTTCATCCATGAAAACTTGCATATATTTTGTTGATGTATCAATTGTAAAACACTTGGATGGTCCCTGGATCAAATAATAAAATGCAGGTCGGCCAATACTCCTCTTACTTGTTCTCCATCTTTTATGCAAATATATTGCGAGTTACTTAAAACAGAAGTAGTAGCTATCAGTCACTCACAAAGTCTTAGATGTAATGTCTAAATTGTCAAACGCAGGTTTTTTTGTGATTGATTTGATTTTTATTAATCGGTAGGCAATGTATGGGATCACTAGAGATTCAGAGAATGTTCTCATAATTAGGAACTCAATTGCCTATAACCATTCCTTTTTTTTTGCAGACTATGCCTGTATTATCCAGCACTTTGGTATTAGTTTTATTGAAATTAACTTTCGTTTCTTTATCACATTTTGTGAATTAATAGCTCTTCACCCACTGCTGGACAGCTACTGGCTTTGAAAGGATTACATTTTGATATTCTAGAAGAATTTGACTTCAACGTTCAAGATTAAACTATTTTGTATTATGTGTCTTTCTACGCTAGCTTCCTTTTATGGTCAACAAGAAAATTGTCCTGAGATAGAATAAGCACCCTCCTTTTCATTTTTATAGGAAAATCACAGCAGGCATATTTCCTGTTCTGAGAGAAGAAAGAAATGCAATTCTAGCTAGATTTGGAATACACGTTATTGCTGATTGAAGGTATCTAGTTGGTGACAGCTGACAATGAAAGAAAATCTTTCTAAAGTTGTTTACCAGATACTTAACTGAATAATTCTTTGTTTTTTTTCCTTTGATGTTACAGAGTATGATTTGACCAGCCAGTTACTTAGTTACCTCGTTTTATAATTAATATTTTTCTAAATGGGTGGCTGATGAGAGGAGTTCATTGTTTTATAACCGGTTATTTTGATGGTAACTACAGTCCTTTTTTTCTCTAAGTATTTTATAATCATTTTTGGTTTACCTTGCATTTACATTTTACAGTTATTGCTTTGGTGGATCCATCTTTGGAAATTTGCGAGGAAAATGAGGTTTTGACTGGATGCTAAAACATGATGCTTCTCCCATTGACTGCAAAATTTTGTTCAGTTGTGGCCTATTCTGTGTAGTTTTTGTTTTTATTTTTATTTTTATTTTTATACAAATTTCTCAATCTTTTTCTGTTTATGTTCTTTTTTGGAAACATAAAATGGTTACCATCTTGTAAATCACACGTGAAGTTAAATTTTCAGTGCAAGTATGGATTATTTTCTAACAAAATCCTGCCGGTATTCTTAGACCATAAAAATCAAAGATAATGCTTATAACAAAAGATAATAATTATTGTTAAAATGTACACGTGGGAAAGGGAAAGGATGAATTAAGGGTTTTGTTAATGAAGATTTCAACGACAATTGTTGAAGAATTAATTAGAAAATAAAATAAAAAATTAATTAATATTTTCATTTATGATTCCATATAAATTAACTCAGCAAGAATTCAAAAAATAAAATAATAAAAAAAAACTTGAAACCCTTTCTTAAATTTAGTTTCAAATAAATTTAGTTTGTGGTACTGGTCTCTATTCTTTTGGATTTTTTGGTCAAACACCTAAAACCCAAAAGAGAAGGCCTGCAGCTTACAATGGTGGGCTAGGGTAGGAAACGGGTTAAGTAGACCAACATTAAACATGGTTCATTGAATGCAGATTCAAGGACTAATTTGTAATTTTGTTTATTTTAATTCTTTCAGGATTAACTAGTAAGCACATCACACTTTCAGGAGACAAAATAGTAATTCACTCAAATTAATAAATTAGTTAAATAAACTACAAATTAATTGAAATGTCTTATCGAATGTATTCTGAGCCTGTTACTTTTTATTTTTGGAGACTTATGATCAAATTATTTAAGTTTTTTTTTAAAAAAAAATTGATATAATTTTTCGAATTTTCGAAAATCTTTTTTTTTTTGTTTTGAAAAGTATTATTATAACTTGGTTGTTAAAGATGTCATGACAGTTTTAAAACAAAATAAAAAATAAAAATAAACCTTCAAAGGCACCGATACGGAGAGGCGTGTATTGCTTCTGGATATCTAAAATATGCATGCTTCTAAAGTGAAGTAATAAGAAAAAAGAAGGAAAAAATAACAAGGTAAGTCCAGCATAAGTCAGCTATCAGTTGAGATATATTCTTGGGAAAAAAAAAAAACAAAGAATGTTTTAGATTGATCACAAACATCTTTGTTGACCATGTTGGATGTTTATTGTTGTTACATATTAGATTTTTTCACTTTCAAGGATAATTTTTAACTAATTTATTTTTAGTTTAATCGGATATTTTGTTATCTAAATTTCATGATTTCACAAATGTTGTTACTCAATTTTTGAATTTACATATTTCTTACATAACTGTTAAAAAATTTTATACATTTTGTCACATAGTTAACCATTTAGCGTTATTAGTTGATTGTTGACTTCACATGTTGACTATTAACATAGAATGATAACATGACGTACATATAATGACAAGACTAGACTTGATTATCGATCAATTATGGATGGTTTCGAGTGAAAAAATTCAAAATTGATACAATCTGATCAACTTAAAGCTAAAATCATTTCTGTTTGTTTATGTTCTTGGGGTGAGTCGGGTGTAGGTTGGTTGGGTATCGAATCAAACAAGTGTGTACATGCGGATTTGTATTCAAAGCACTAACAAAGAAGTGTTTAAAATATCAAGTGTCAAAGATTATGAATGGCAACATAAAAAAGGAGAAAAAAAGTATCATTTATTTTTAAGTTTACAATAGAATAGGATGGAAGTCTTTGGGAGAGAAGATACAATGGCTCCCAAATCTGTGTGGTCGTGTGGGTTTGCTTGTTGATGTTGATATCGTTGTTGTGGCCATTGATAGGTTGGGAATTTAAAAGGGAAGAGTCATGGATGTGTGAAGGAAGGTAGTGGGATAGTGATACATCAATGAAGATGAAAATATTTGGTGTCTTTGTGAAAAGGGGAAAGAAAACAAGAGCAACAACACTTATGAAAGATAGAAGAATGAAAATATTTTGTGTTGCAAAAAGAAGAGAAAGAAATGTACAACATTTGTGAGATAAAGAGCAAATGTATAACACCTGTGTGTGTGTGAGAGAGAGAGAGCAAATGTTGATTGCGAAAGTTTTTTTTTATTTTAAATATTCACCCACATTCAAACCCCCATGTATGTGTTTCTTTTAACCTTCAATAATTAAATCTCACTAACAATCCAAAACCAACCATGCTTAAATATTTCCCAATGTTAATGGATCCTTAAAAGCCACCTATATAAGAAGGGGGTGATGTGGATGCAAGCAACTCCCCTCATCACCAAACCCTAATAAATCTCCATTTTTCATTTTTATCAAAAAGTGTCTCCTAGATTCTCCCCATACAAATTAAAGGAAAAAATACAAGAGAGAGAAAGAGAGGGAGAAAGAAAAGCACTATTGGACACAAGGTCCAAGAAGTCACAACACAATTACACACCATAAGGGTCCATTGAAATCCTTTCTTGAGAAATTAGTATCTCTCTCTCTCGCTCTCTCTCTCTTTTTCTCTTCTATTTTTCACTTCTAATGAAAATTAAGATGAAAAAGAGGCTCTAAGTCTGTTGAAAATTTGAAATTTAGCCAATCACCCATTACACACACACACACTTTCTCTATTTATTTATCTTTCTCTTCCCTCCTCTACAATTATCATCATTGTAATATTATATCCCACCTTTTTTTATTTCCCCACTAAAGTCCACTTTTGATTGGAACCCAAATTCTCAATGAGTGCCAATATCATACCCTTCAAATTGTTTTCCTTGATTTCTTGAAAAGAAACCAAATTTAAAATTTTGTGAAAAAATATGGATATTATTCAAGGTGTGATCATTATTTGTTTATAGGGTTTGAATTCAAAATCCATGGCAAGGCGATTGTTGCTTGACGATGTTGTTTGTGAAGAAGATAATAGTGACATTGTTGGAGGCTTAAAATGGCCTTTGGTTCCATTTTGAGAAGTTCCTTGCTGAGTTTTAGAGTGAGATTTATGGGTTCCATTACCTTTTTCCTTTTCCTCCAATGTTGGGGAAAAGGAAACATGTGAATTTGTATAAGCTATTTTTGGTTGTGAGAGGGAAAGGTGGATATGATACCATTTGTAGTTGGAGGTTGTGGGAACAAGTTGGGAAGGAACTTGGGTTGGGTGTGAGTGTTGGTGTCTTTGTTAAACTGGCTTACAGTAATTACTTAAGTGTTTTAGATGTATGGATGAAGAAGTTTCCTAAGAGCAAGGTAGCTCCCGAGTATGGTTTGGTGGATGATAATAAGCTTAGGAAGCATTTGATGGACTTGCAGACTAAGGTGAAAAGGTTGTTATCCAAGTATATCGGGGAGTGGGTGGCTAGAGAGTAGGCTAAGGATCGACTTGATGGTGATGGCTTGGATGTGAGAAAGTTGTGTAGTGCTAATGGGATGAAAAGTTTCAATTTAGAAGGTATTTAAGATGAAGGAGATTGAAATGGAGGATGTTCTAATTCAAAGACAAAGAACAATGAGGTGAATGTGTTGGTTCTTGGGAACATGGGTAAGGGAAAGGTTATGAAAATGGAGGATGTCCTGGTTCGAAGATGCTAGACCATGAGATGAATGAGTCGACTCTCAAAAAAATTGGTGAGGGAAATGATGCAATGGAAGTGGAGGAAGAGTTTGATGGAGGGAAAATGTTAGTAGAAGAGGTGATGGATGTATCAAATGGGTGAACAACAATATGTTGAATTGTTAAGTGGAGGCCAGAAATGTGACAACAATGATGATAATGGCTTAGTGTTGGCCCCATCTAATGGTCGTGATAGTTTTAATGATAATTCTAAATGTAAAAGAAAGAGGGTTTATGCTAGGTTCATCTAGTGTTGATAATAATAGTGATAATTCTAGTCATAAGAAGATAAAGAAGTTTCCATTGGATATGTTAACTTGGGTTATAGGTGATGCATAGGATCCTTGTAGTCCTAAAGTTGGTTCTACCTAAAAAGCCAAAGTGGAAGTCTTACAGTAATCAAGAGGTATGGAAACAAGTTTTATTGTTTTGAGAGGCTGCGTTCATCAACGAGGTTCTAAGTCAAGCAATAAACAACACAACTGAAAGGTAATTTAAAATGATGCATCTGCTATTAAGTAAAGTTATCTAACCTTAAATTGCTTTCATAATGAACTTATTGTTATAACATGCTTAAAAATTAATAGATGAAAAATGAACAAGTTTGATAATATATATATATATATATATATATTAGTTTACATACTTTTTCGCTATATATAATGTGTTATCAAACTTATTTAGGGCATCTCCAATGAAGCAACTCATTTTGGAAACTGAAAAAAGTGGTTCCCACTGTGCCATGTCAGCATTAAGAAACTCAAACAGAAATTTACTCCAATGGTAAGAAACTTTAAGAAATTCAGCTTTTAGAATTTTTTTTCAAATCATTTATGAACCAATTAAAATTTTTATTAAAAAGGACAATTGCACTACAATAAAAGAAAATGAATTATGAGAAAAAATACACAATAAGTAGATATTAAAAATAAAATAAAGCAATAATAAATACATAAACATTATACGAAATTAATTTTCATCATTATTATTTCCGAAACGTTCCCAAATATGTTCAATAAGATCTGCTTGAAGTTGGCGGTGTATTCGTTTGTCATGAACATCTGCTCTCCTTTGAAGGTATGTTGTTCTAAAATTGGGATGAGCACCTATAGATATTTCAGATCTTGACATGTCATCATCTACACCATCATAATCAATATAATTTTGATAGGTGTCTCGCTCGTCCTCGACAATCATGTTATGCAATATGATACATGCATAAATTATATTTTTCATTATTTCGGCATCCCAAAAACGTGTTGGACCTCGTATGATTGCGAATCGAGATTGAAGCACTCCAAATGCACGTTTTACATCCTTTCTCGTTGATTCTTGTCGTTGGGCAAATAATTTCCTTTTTTCCCCCTGTGGCATGGAGATGGTCTTGACAAATGTAGCAAAGTCTGGATATATGCCATCTGCTAGATAGTAACCCATATTATATTGGGTTCTATTCACGGTGTATTGCACTGTCGGAGCAGTTCCTAAAAGAACTTCGTTAAAAACATTAGATGCATTTAACACAGTAATATCATTATTCGAACCTGCAGTTCCAAAAAATGCATGCCAAATCCACAAGTCTTGTGATGCAACAGCTTCAAGAATGATTGTTGGGTTGGCATGATCACCTCGACAAAATTGACCTTTCCACGCAACTGGACAATTCTTCCATTCCCAATGCATACAGTCAATTGAACCGAACATTCCAGGAAACCCACATGCCTCTCCCATCCGTAGTAGTCGTTGAATGTCTTCGTTATTAGGGCGTCTCAGATACTCACCCCTAAATATTTCACAAATTCCTTTCACGAATCTTTGTAAGCATTCCACTGCAGTGGTTTCACCAATTCTAATATACTCGTCCACAAAGTCAGCAGGTGTCCCATAAGCCAACATACGAAGAGCAGCTGTGCACTTTTGCAACGGTGATAGGCCTCTTCTACGTGTTGCATCGAGCCTCATTCGAAAGTACTCATCATGATTGCTTATGGCATCTACAACTCGGAGAAACACATGTCGTCGCATGCGAAACCGTCTTCGAAACTGAGTTTCTGTGTATACTGGATTTTCAGAGAAATAGTCATTGAACAATCGTTCATGACCTTCGTTCATGACCTTCCTCACGATTTCGATGAACTACCCTCCTTGTTTGGTTTGACCTTGTGGTGTTGGGAAGTTGTTGTTGATAGGTTTGTATCATCAACTGGATCAATTCTTCGTCGGTGTTGTCGTGTAGTTCCTCATCTATGAAATGATCCAAAAGATCATCTAAATTGATGTTTGGATCATCTAAATTGTTGTTTCGATCCATCACGTATCAATCTAAAAATCGAAGAAGAATAGATGGGAATTTTGTGTGAGAGAAGATGTGAGAATGAGTAGGATTAGATGACAAAGTCTACATATAAATAGTTTTACAACGGCTAGTTTTATAACGGCTAGTTTTACAACGGCTAGTTTTATAACGGCTAGTTTTACAACGGCTAGTTTTACAACGGCTAGTTTTACAACAACACAATTTGAATTACAATAATAAAAGAAATTAAAACTCAAATACTTACCTAAACCATAAAAGAAATTAAAACCCATATTGTTGTTTAAGATAGTTACAATACTTTTCATGAGCTTCACGTTGAGTCTCATTCATGTTGGAAGTATCCTTCATTATGGTTTCATATGCCAAACGTCTTTCTTGTGCCTCCTTCAACTCAATTAGTCTTGATGCATAGGCATTTTTCTCCTTTATTGCATTTTCTATGCCAGAAAAATCAACAACATTAGTATTGGAAGTTTCTTTTCCTTTGGCCTTCCTTTTGGCTGCCTTTTGTCCTATCGGACGGGATGTTGGCGTTGGTATCTCATATTCATCAAGTTCAATAGGTGTCTCTGTGTTGGAAGACGAAGAGTAACCACCTGCATATGTTACCTTCCCTCTTTTTGAATTGTGTTGCACGAAATCAGATTGCCATTTAGGTTCATCTCTCAAAATGACCCATGCATGCTCCATATCAAATTTTTTACCTGTATCTTGAGTGTAAATCTTATGTGCGAATGCCATGACATCTTTCTCTGAACTCCCGCTTTTCTTTTGACTAATTGCTTGTTTGTAGCAACCAATAAATTTTTGCACTGCAGGATGAATTCGATTCCAACGTGCTTTTAGTTGAGTCGATTCTCTCTCTGGGAACTCGCCACGGTCTTCATCGTTGTTGTATGCTTCTGTGATTCTCGACCAATATTGTCGTAACGTTTGATCAACTCCTATGATTGGATCCTTTGATGTATTGACCCATGACCTCACGAGAATAATATCTTCTTGAACTGTGAATGGAACACGAATTTTTGTTGTTGACGAATTCTCTGCACTTCCATCTAGTTGAATTCCATCGAGACCAATTGGTGATTCAGGTTCACTATTAGGAGTGTCAATATTGTGTAGAGGAGAAGGCCTATAACATGCATTTGGGTTGGTGAGAGGTGGTGGTTGACTAAAAAATTGTGGTCCTTGAGAATTATCACCACTAGGTGGATGTGTTGGAAACATATAATATTGTGGTGCTGACCAATAAGGTGGTGGATTTTGAGAATTTTCACTAAAATAAGATGGTGGATACATAACATATTGCGGAGGAATTTGAGAATTTGCACTCGTCGGTGGTGGTTGGTTTTGGAAAGAATCTAATTTTTTTTGATGATTGTATTGGTTAAGATCCATTTTTGAGAGCAAAACAAGCAAGATAAAAGAAGTAGAAGAGAGTTAAAGAGGTCCAAATTTTTGAATTGGGTTGATGCATATTTATAATGATTTTTTTCTTTTTAAAAAAAAATCCCAACGGCTATTCAACGGTAACTTCAACGGATCTTTCTTTATTTTTTTTATTAATTTTTTAATTTTTTAATTTTTTAATTTTTAATTTTTTAATTTTTTAATTTGGCTATTCAACGTAACTTTAACGGATCTTTCCTTATTTTTTTTATTAATTTTTTAATTTGTATTTTTTATTTCTTATTTACGGTCTCTTCTTCTTCTTCTTGTCTTCGAGGGTTTTCTTCTTCCATTTCCTTCTCTTCACCTTTTCTTTTTCCATTTCCTTTTCTTCACCTTTTCTTCTTCCAACTCCGTCTACCGCCGCCGCCGCCGCTGTGCGCAGGTCCAGCCAGAAGGTCCACCCACGGCAGAACGTCCACTGACGCGCCTCCGCTGTCCACTAGCGTGCCTCCGCCGTCCAACCTCGTGCTTCCGCCATCCAACCCCGCGTCTCCACCGCACCTCCGCCGCGCCTCCTTTAGTTCACGAAAACAAGCAACCGTTGCTTCAGTAAGAAACCCTCTCTCCTCTGCAAGAAACTTTGGGTGCCACCTCATACCTCTCCAATGGTAAGAAACTCATGTTGGAGTTGCTCTTATGACCTTCCATTTCTAATTTTTCCTTTACTCAAGAGTATTTGTTCATAAATTTGTAATATTATTGTATGCATTTGTTACGCTTAATTTCCTTATGCTTTTGATCCTTACTTTTAATGCTAGATTTTACTTCTTAATTGTTTGAAGAAAAAAATGAGAAAAAAACTTTTTTGCTAATGAAAACATTTTGTTTGCCTTGCGGATTATTGATAAAGTATGAACTATAATGTAGGATTGCATGACATTGTTTTGTGTTGAGACTTTATACTCATATTGTTGATCTTTTTATTTAGATATTAACTATTATAATGTATGTATCAGTAAATTATAGTGTGCTTAAATTTTATCTTCATATCCCTCATATTTTAATTATCAAATTATGTTAATTTGTTTCATTTTCATATGATGTCTAAACTTATTGACATTGATTGCTTTTTCTTCTAAAATATTGATGAAAACAAAGCTTAAAAAATAAAGAAAAGTTTGAGATCAAACTTGATCTTTTTGTGCTATTATAGTGCTATATTGTAACATGAATTTATTTGTGGATTGATAATTTTTTGGGGGCTATTTTGTTTACTTAGACATGGATGCATGAAGAAATTTAAGGCAAAATGGGAGTATGTTGTGAGGTCTATCTAACTTGTGAATGATATTTGGATCCATTAATTATTACATTATTTCTATAATTTATGTTTTAATGTGTGTTATAGTGATTTTATGTTGAATTACCAAGAGTATTTGTTTATATGAAAAATGATAAATAAATAGCTAGATAGAGAAGTTGCTTACTTTGTTATGATTTTATGGACATTTTTGTTGCTCCAAGAAGAATGTAGAATCTCTCGAGCATGTTACTAAGATTAGTATTTATCACATAACAGTTTTCTATGTTAAAGTATGTTATGCTATTATATATTTACATTAAAGGTGACAAGGCCATCATTATCACTATTATGGATCCTTCTGATTGAAAACATGACTTATAATTTGTGAGCTCTTTTTAAAATGGTATATCCAAAATTGCAAGTTAAACTATGAAAACAAATCTCACTTTCAATCTAATAAGTATGAAGTATATAATTATTATTTATTCACATGTTATTAGTTAGTTGTAAGCTTTTGAGTTAATAAATTAGGGATGGGTATATGGATTGGTCGAACCATTTTAAGGTCGATCCATGAAACCTATGTTTTATATGGGTTAGACAAATCTGATTCACAAAATAAATAGACTTTTTTATGTTCATATCTGACTTGTCAAAATCCATGGACAAATGTACCGGTTCGTAGGTTTAAATAATAATTTTAACAAATATATTTTTAAAAATAAAAAAAATGCATAACATTAGAAGAAGAGAAAATCCTTTTATTTTTTGTGTAAAAAAATCCTTATATTTTCAACTAAAATTTATCACACTAAAATTTACCAACATTTAAAATGGTCTTAAACACTAAATATTAAAGTGTTGAGACTAAAAAAATATTATCAATATTTATATAATAGTCTTAAACTTTCAATAATAAAAAGTATCAAAATGTATTAAAATAATCTAAATGACAAATACGCATCAACTAAACATAGATTTAATGTCATAATAATTTAAAAGTTTGAATATACAATCATATATATTAAAGTCTTAATATATGAAAAATTAAGTAGTAAAGTCCGTAGGCTAGTCAACGAGCTCATGGATTAAGTTTACCAAGTCCATAGACTTCATAGACCTAGCTAAAAAATGAAACATAATTACAAAAAATTTGAGGAAAAAAAAAAGGGGTTCATTATCTATGAGACGTGTGGACTTAATGGATCGACTCAAATCCAGATTCTTCTACTCACTCCCATAATAAATGTGCTCTTTTTTGTTAGTTGATTCTCTAGGTGGCTTGAATTTTTTTTTCTCCAAATATTGCCAATTTATATATTTGTTTACAAATATATATATATATATATATATATATATATATATATATAATATTTGTGTGATAACAATTAAAATTGAAATCTTATATCTTTTTATAGAATAAGGAGATGTATCCTTCCTTATATGATGATCACCGGTGACAAACTATAATCTTATAGAAAAGTTAAAATATTTATTTAATAGTTTACAACTTTCAATAATAAAAGTATCAAAATATTTTAAATGATAAATATATATCAAGTAAGCATAGTTTTAATATTATAATAGTTTTAAATTTTAAATATACAACCATATATTAAAGTTTCAATATGTGAAAACCTAATTAGTAAAGTTTGTGGGTTAGTCCACTAGCTCATAGATTAAGTTCACCAAGCTCGTAAATTTCATAGACCTAACTATTGGGAAAAACCCAAGTCCCACATCGACTAGAGATTAGGCAATTCAATAGTATATAAGTGGAAAGCAACCCTCACCTTAAAGCCGGTTTTGTAGGGTTGAGTTAGGCTTTAATCCACTATTCTAACATGGTATCAAAGCCATTTAGATCCACTTTAAAAATGGGCCACCCACCATTGATGCATGCCTCACAGGCATGAGGGGGTGTATTGGGAAAAACCCAAGTCCCGCCAATCCTAGATCATTAAAAAGGGCCACCCACCATTTATCCACGTACCAAGCTCAATAGTGCTGGACGTGAGGGGGTGTATTGGGAAAAACCCAAGTCCCACATCGACTAGAGATTAGGCAATTCAATAGTATATAAGTGGAAAGCAACCCTCACCTTACAAGCCGGTTTTGTAAGGTTGAGTTAGGCTTAATCCACTATTCTAACACTAACACAAACGTTAAACATATTTATATATATTTGAAAGAAGAAAAAAAAAGGTCCATTAGCTGCAAGGTCTGCAAGCTTAACGGATCAGCTCACGAACCCATGTTCATATACCTACCCTTATAATAAATTTGCTCTATTTTTGTTAATTGATTCTCTTGATGGCTTAATTTTTTCTCTCCAAATATTGCCAATTTATATATTTGTTTGAATTTTTTTATATATAATATCCGTGTGATATCAATTAAAATTTAAACATTATATCTAAAAGTGATTCAAAGTGGTTAGGGATCCAAATATGGCCATCGTCAATAATAAATACCAGACTTATTATTGAAGGGGACCCATAGGAAAGGAAAGACAAGATTTGTGTGGCTGCTTAGTACCAAGTTCTGTTGAGTGTGTAAGATTTCACATTGCTGAGGCAAGGCTAATTAAGTTAATTTAGAATTGGGTGCAACATTTTATTACCAGAACTTTGATAAGGTAGGTAAAGACATTGGATAATTATTGACTAAAGAAGAAAAAAGAATTTTGAGACCACATCTTTAAGGAATTTGCTAAGAAAAGTAGGGAGGATTTAGTTAGCTACTACTTCAATGTCTTTATTTTGCAATAAAAAGGATATCAAAATAGCATACTCCCGATAACATTGTTAGTGATCATTATAATATGAACTTGGACCACTAAGGACTATTTTTGGACATCAAGCACAAAATTTTGGACAACAGACACAATGCAAAACTCTTGCAACTCCATCTTATTACCTCCTCAAAAATAAAAAAATAAAAAAAAGTCGCAAACAAAGGAAAAGTTGCAAGTAAATATTTGTCAAAATAGGAGCATTTTTAAAGAAGTAAATTTTGACACATTTGTGCATCTCACCAATTGCACTTTATTTTTTTAAAATAATATTTTGGTTTTGATTGAATGGGTTTATATGTAACAAAAGCCTTAGGTATAGATCCACATTTATTGTAAAAGGTCATGGATAAAAATACATGTCTTCTAAATTTTAAACTTGAATACGTACGAATTTATAGCTTAACTTGCATCTTACTCAGAGGAAGAAGGGTGTGTAAAAGAAGGCATATTCTATTAATTTATTTTAATTGTTGGGGTGTTGACTTACATTCTGTGCAGAGTTATTAAATTGTGTAGATTATATATATACCCAAAACAGTTTCAATATAACTTTGTATAAATCTAATGACAAAAATATACCATATTTTTGGTCTGAGAGGTTCAATATTTGGAAATCATATCAGTTCGAATCTAAAGTAAGTTAGAAGTAATAATAAATATAATAATATAAAGGATTAAAAATGTTTTAATCTATAAATTTTTGTCAATTTTTTTTAATTATATAATAGTGAATAAAATAAAATAAAAAATTATCTAATTATATCTTCATTTCAACCTAAACAAGATAGAATTAACAAGACTAGATTAAGCTTGTTCTATTTTTACAGAGACTAATTTAATAAAAAAAATTAAGAGACCAAAAATAAATTTTAAAAATTTTGAAAAGATTAAAATCTCTATTATGCGTAATTAATTAATCTGGTGACGCATGACTCTAGATCACTTTAAGAACAATAGGTGAATGTTATAGTACTTTATTTGTTGATATTTCTAATTTAATAGAGGCTAGCTGTTCACCATAAACATGTGGTTCGATTGGAGCAATAAAGACGAGATTATACAATGGATAAAAAAAAAAGTTAATACACTCCTATGTCCTAAGGCACAACTTTCTTCTAGTCAAAATTATCTGCAAGATCCTTTCCTTCATTAAATGGTATTCTCAACATACAAGATTAGTATTATTTTGGTACGTTCATTTTTTTTTTTAATATCATGAAAGGTTAGTAATTTTTTTTATAAACATAATCTATGTTGTATTTCAACGATTAATCTATATTTACAAAATAATAATTTTTCCTAATAAAATATTATTTTAATAAGAAGATTGATAAGTGTTAATGTAGTTCAGATTTTAGAGCTATAAGGTAAGAATTTTCCATTACTCAATAAAAGTGGGCCATTTATCTGGGCTGGACTTGTTGATCGGGCCTGGCCCAAAAATGTAAAAATGTGGCAATAACATAATATAATGCATAAATTCTTCAAATTATATAAATCAATTAATATCCAACAATTACAGAACTATTTGTTTGAATATATTTAAAGTGATAATGTATGAAATTGTTGGTTGGCTTAGTGTGTGCACATTGGAACATGCATTGTGTTGTATGAAACGTCAAACTTATCTATTGATTTTGATATATGGAGAGGAAAAGGGAGGGTGATTGAATTGTTTATCTAAATAGGAGCCACCCATTTTAATGTGAGGGAAAACAAGTTCTATGAACATCCAACAATATATATTTCTCAAAGCTTCATTGCCATCAAAGCAAGTTTAGCCCCACAGTGCAACATTCCCTAAAATGCATATTAAAGTTTCCAAAACGACACCAATTGTCTAGTTGGATTCTAGCTGGTTGAGAATTACCCTTCGGCTGTTTTCACTGAGAAAGTTTAAACACTTGACAAATACAACTCTCTATTAATTGTGCCAATCAATAATAGACTTTAAGTAATTCGGTTGTACTTAATTTTACCTCGTTTATGATAGAGAATGTATATCAATGCATGCAATTATTTATGAGTCAATTTTTTTTTTTTTTTGCTTTAAAATGTTGACTTTAATTTGTATTCCAAAAGAAATTTTTATTCTTATTCATGTGTCATTTTAAAATCAAAATAATAATAATTATTATTATTTATTCAATTATATATTTATTTAATTCTTAATTATTTTATACACTTATTATTATTTATTCAATATATAGGATTTGGACAACATGCAAAAAAAAACACAACTCTTTAATTAAAATAAAAGAATTAGATTAAAAAACTACAAATAAAAATATCACATATATTCAATATCGTAATTACTTCTATCATTATTGTTGTCACTATTATCATCGCAATTGTTAATGTCGTCATTATCATCGTCGCCACTATCACTAATGTGATCATTATTATTATTGTTGTTGTCACACTACTACCATTATCACTAACCACTATTGTCGTCACAACAACCATCGTCGTTGTTGCTGCACCACTAATATTGTTGTTGCAACACCACCACAACACAACCACCATTATTATAGCACCACAATCATTGTTGTCACACTATTGTTGTTGTCACCTTCGTTACTAGCAATGGTGGTAGTAGTGATATCGATAATAATAATAGTAGTGACTATAATAATAGTGATAGTGATTGTGGAGGTGGTAGTGATAACAAAGATAATGATTAATTATCATGTGTCGTTATTATCGTAATTGTTTGTATCATTATTAACGACAACAATAGTAATGGTAGGGTTAAACTTTGTAATAATTCATAAAGTTGACTAATGCATTAATAACTTTTAATTTAGCGGTTAAATCACAAAAAATTCAATGTAGGACACAAGTTATTAAAGAGAGTAAGTGGATCCCTCTTCATATATATATATATATATATATATATATATATATATATATATATATATATGGGATTCATTTACTCTAGGAATAAGTCTACCTAGACTTATTCCGTTTAATAATTCATATTTTATATCAACTTTCAATGATCCAACCATTGAATTTAAAATTCTGATCAAACATGCAAATTTCTAGAAAAATTTGAAAATTATTTGATATTTTATTTCATTAATTCAATTCAACATATAAAATATTTTATGATTATCCGTTAATTTAGATTAATGAAATGAATGATTTTTAAATTTCTTAAAATATTTACAAACTTGATCTATACATTAAAAACTTTAAATTCAATAATTATATCGTCGAAAATTTATGTAAAAAATAAGTTATTTAATAGAATAAATTTAAATAAACTCACTCCTTAAATAAATGGATCCCTCATTTTATATATATATATATCCACCATTCACTATATGTATTAAATTAGTATAGTAATATTCAACCAAATTACTTTTAGGCATCACTCCTTGATATAATAGTGGGTTAAAAAAAATAACCTATCTTGCTTAAATGTGGATTGGTAATCAAATTGAATTTTAAATAATGGATTGATTCGTCAACAAAAGTGAATTGAAAAAATAATTCATGAAAATTGATAGATTAACACACTATAATGTATTAATGAGGATATAATATATTAGTGAAAAATAAAATGATTTTAAACTTTTCATAACCTGTCAAATATTATAAACATGTACGATTAATGGTATATTTATTTACTTTTTTAAATGATTTCTAATATGTGTTAATGTTTCTTTTTACCCCACTCAGGCACTCACCATGTTTTCTTGTCCTATGATCATTTCTAACAAAAATAAGTCATAAGATTAAAGTAAGGTTCAATCTTTTATTATATAGTCTAATAATATCATTATTATGTAAAGAAATATATGTTATAATATATTGAGTTAAAACTTGGATATTCAAATGACATGTTTCAATATGTCAGGTTGATAAACCGCAAGATGATTTAGTGGAGTTATCTAACTCATTCTATTATTTTTAAAAAGATAATGTAACGTTTCCAATCAATGAGAGTAAGTTGATGTGTGACATGTGGCTGAATTTAAGTTTTTTCACTCCTAATTTAACTAATGCATGTAATCAATAAAAATAATTGAGCCACTGGATAATGTCATTAATTTTCACTAGTGTGTAATGAAAGAAACAAGACACAAAAATATTATAATAAAATTCTATTTTACTTTTGTACTTGTACCTCTGATAAGAGAAGATTTATCGTATTGGTAACATTAAAGGAACCAAGTTCTTTAGATATCTCTAGATCAACCATCTCTTGATTGAGTTCATCTCAATGTCTGTCCATCACCGTTACTTTATTCTGATTTTTCAATGTCGGAAAAGCAAATAAGTAATGAATAATATTGTACTTTAGGGTCTATAAAATTATCACACCCACTTGTTTTTGTGATTCAAATTTTGTATCTATTCATTGTCCCAAAAATGAAATGAATTATGTGAGTTTCACTTTTACACGCTTTTATCATAACATACCAAAAGAAAAGAAAAACTTAGTCACTGTCCAGAAGTTAAAAGAATGATGAATAAATGGACTTATGTTGTTATGCATACCCAAAGTAAATGTAATTATGATGAACACTGGCACCGTAATTGAGATAAGGTTGTGCCATAAATTAATCACTTTACAAATAACACCCAGTAAATATAGGTAAAATAAATAAACTTAGCATTATCTCTTCAATAAAAAATCTATCAGTCACGTTTGCTTTTTTCTTCATTTTATATAATTAATTATTTAAAATATTTTAATAAGATATAAGAAATATTTAAAAAATTAAAATAAAATCATCTTTTTTCATCAAATATGTGTGAGTATAATTAATATACATAAATGTGCATGATTTACCTTTTTCCATTATTTATTTTATTTTATTTTAAAATTTAAATTTTAATAATAATAAAATAAATTATTTTTGTTATATAAATTAAAAAAAACTTGCACACATATTTAAAAATAGATTTATTAAATTATTTAAAATTAAATTTATTAATAATAATTATTATTATTTTTTAAAAATACTCTTTCATATATTTTTTTTCCTAAATATACTATTAGATAAAATGATTATTCATGTTTTATATATATAAATGATTTATAAAAAAAACTTGATCTTTATATTTAAAGAGAAATTTAAGCTTACCTATTTTCCTCTCTATTTACATAAATAATATTCAAGCTGAGATCGACACCTGTTCCGTACTCCTAGTTAATAAAACAAAATATTATTTGAGATATGGATAAAGTCTTGATACATTCTTATTTAAAAGGATAAGAACAATGAAAATTAAACTCTAAATCATGTTCTTAGTCTGAATAAATGTTAAATTTTAGCGTAACATTTCACATGTGATTCCAAATAAGGATCGAATGACGTGTGAACCGAATGAAACGTACTTGACCATGTCTTGTATTATTTTATTATAAAATTATATTAAACCTATAATAGATGTCTAGATTTTTTAATTTTGACGGTGAAAAGGTACGACATGGGAAGTTGGAAATTGGAAATTGAAATTAGGTTGGAAGGAATCTTCGAAGGCATGTAAAAGGTAGGCTATTACTTCCATGTCTAGTGTATTCAGTATTCACCTTCCTTTCTTTTAGATTTTTTTTTAAATTTTTTATTTATTTTTATTTAAAATTTTCAAAAGAAAACCAAAATGATGTACAAAAGGAACCAAAACTATTTAAATTTACTCTTTTCATAGATCATATCAAGTACTAAAAAAATATAAAAATAAGATAAAAATATCTACTATTGACAAAAAAATTCAACAGTATATCCCATAAATAATTCTTATATTTGATAAGCATGTTATAAAAATTAAATTATAAAAAAGTATTTTTCACTTATAATAGGCATTTTATTCATTTCTAAATTGTAAAGAGAGCATGAAAATTAGTTATTGCAATATAATATGTATACACAATATTTATTTATTAGATAAGTTATTAAAATATTTTTATTAATTAATTTGTACCACAATTATAGCCATTTTTTTAATATTTCATATAAGTTAAAATAAAATGCATTTGCATTTATACACCGAGAGAAAATATTAAATATAATGTATACATTTAATGAAATACATACGTCCTATTAATAATAATATTAAATTTTATTAATTGTATGTGTAAATGCATTTTATAATGGATGTGCATATTACTAAAAAAAAAAAAAGAGTTACGCAGCAAGCGTATGAAATAATTTTATATTTCATTTAATATCAATTTATTATATATAATGAATATGTTAGCATCTATAATTATTATTTTTTAAATTTATAATAATACTGATCTTTTAATTATTCGTGTAATTTTTTTATTCAACTAAACTTCAACTTAAATTATTATTAACATAAAAAAATATTTTGTCCCTCTATAAATTAATTTTAAAAATAATAAATAATAAAAAAATATATTAAATAAGTGATTATTATAAATATAAATAATTATTTATGAAGTAGATGATTACTTATGAGTTATGATGTCAAAAAAGTTTGAGGAATATATTAGAAATAGTTATAAAAAAAATGAAATAATTTAAAAAAATATATATACGTAAAAAGACATCATTTTTATTATAGTTATTAATATTTAAAATATATCTTGTATTTTTATAAATTATTATTTTAAAAATAATAAGTAATAAAATTATACTATAATAAGTAATTATTAAAATTACATGTGGTTATAGGATAAAATTTATTAAAAAAATATATAAAATTTACAATTTATAAAAGGATAGTTATGAAGCTAAAATTGTTCATATAGATAAATTATTATTATTATTATTATTCATAGGAATCCTTGTTTTGCTGATTGTTGTCTGAACCAATTTTACTTCTTTAAGCTGCACAAGCAAAAGTTTCCCACAAGCCTCTTTCTCTTCTTCCCAAACACCTCTCTCTCTCTCTCTCTCTATTCCTGAAAAGCAAGTAATTAAGAGAAAGAAAACACCAAACACAGACGCAAGCAACATGTCTTCTCCAAGCAAACGCAGAGAGATGGACTTGATGAAACTGTAATTTTCATTTTTTTTTTTTACTTTTATTTTCATTAAAGTTATAATCTTTTTCTGATTGGGTGACCAAGTTTGATTCTGGATTTTGATTTTGGGTTTTTCCCCCTTTCAATTAATAGGATGATGAGTGACTACAAAGTGGAGATGATTAACGATGGAATGCAAGAGTTTTATGTGCATTTCCATGGACCCAAAGAGAGTAATTTTCCTTTGCTACATCTTTATTACTTGTTTTGGTGTTCTTTCTGAAATGTTTTGGGTGAAAAAAGATGCATATGTGATGATTAACCATATATTGACTTTGGTGGCTCTAGATTTAGATTTGGGTGGCAACAATAAGATTCTCATATGGAACTCGTAATCTTTAGTTTCATTTTAATTCTTGTTACCTGTATTGATTGCTCTCTGCGTACTCTGCAGTTATTGCATGGAGTAATTTCTGTTTGTGGAAAACTAATTAATATGATACTAATTTTTAGCCAGACAAGATTGGCATGAGTTTTTAATTTTAATTGGTTTTTTGTTATGAGGAATTTATGTACCATGGCAGTTGCTGATTTTCAGTTTTGTTTATTGTTCTTTCCTTGATTTTATTCTTTTAGATATTGAACTTAGATCAAGTGTTTGGTTTGGGAAAGATGAAGTTACTGTATTATAGACTTTATAATTTTTTTTAATCTTCTTTTTCATCCTTGTGATGCTCCTTGCAGGTCCCTATCATGGAGGTGTGTGGAAAGTAAGAGTTGAGTTGCCAGATGCTTATCCTTATAAGTCTCCTTCCATAGGCTTTATCAATAAGATCTATCACCCAAATGTTGATGAGATGTAATCTTGTATTATTGCTTTGAAACTCTATATCTTTAGTAGTTTGCTTTGTGTTAATTTTAAGAATAGTTAAGTGTGTGATTATATTGAATTATAATAATTTCAGGTCAGGATCAGTTTGTCTTGATGTCATCAATCAAACCTGGAGTCCCATGTTTGGTAATGTTCTTTCTTTAAACTTCTTAGAAAATATTTGGTGTTTTAAGTTTTTCATTTAGAAAATTTTTGGTCCATTGTCATATGTTTAAATATATGCATTGTTTCAGATCTGGTCAATGTGTTTGAGGTGTTTCTACCACAACTTCTCTTGTACCCCAATCCCTCGGACCCCTTGAATGGAGAAGCTGCAGCTTTAATGATGCGTGATCGAGCCACTTATGAACAAAGGGTTAAAGGTATTGATCCAATTTAAGATTTCATTTTCTGAATATACATAGGGCATTTGATGCCCTTGTCCTGTGGCCAGTACCACAGGCTTGCTATGTTTATTTGAGGCCCGTATCTTGTTATTCCCTGTTTGTGCTACAATTAAGCTTTGAAGACCTAAGGGTAGTGGTTATGGACTACAATGGAGTGCACATTCACCAACATTCTTACAAACTGTTGTGACAACTTACTGCTAATTCTTAAGCTCCTACTGTTATCCAATTACTAACAGAAAAATAAAATAAAATTGTTTTCTTCTTCTGTCAACTTGTTCGTAAATTTGACTATTTAAAGTTTTCATCTGCCTACGAAGTTGATTTTGTTGCCATCTCTATTCTCTACCACCATTTTGACACTTTTTTCTCTGATGCCATTCTGTGGTGCATTTGGGTATATACGTGCAGAAGACAAGCTGTGTTAAATTTACTTGTGAAAGAGGAGAGATTACCTTTATTTATGTTATATACCGTAATCACAAGCAATGAAAAGATGGTATCTGATTTCGAACCTGGCTAGGAGCCCCCCTAGCTGTTATTTATCATTATATATCACTAAAGAAATAAATCTTCCATCGTGTTTGTTGATGGCAATAATTTGCATATCAACATTTAATTATGAGGTGTCATCATGTCATCCTGCATCATTTCGTTCTGCCAATGTGTCCTATATATATCAATATGTGAGTCTAGATGTCTTAGAATGTGTTGTTGGTCTAATTCAATCTTATAAAACTAGCCTATAAGATGAGGTTTGCCCTCGCTCATGTACTTTTTGTTTAGTTTATTTTTAGTTAATTTGAAGATGAAAACTCAATGTTTATTATTCACATCTACCAATTGTCAACTCAATTTCATACCTTACTTGTCCTTAGTAACAGTTTTATTTCTTCATTCTTAGTCAGTCTTCTGTATCATGTAAAGTTTCAACAGAGGCAATCATGTGCCTCTTGCTATGTGTATCATTAACAAACATATAACTAGTATGGAAGTTTGGAATTACCCGTCCTTATTGACTTGTATGAAATCTAACTTAGAAAGTGTCACTTTGATTTGTTTATCTAAGCTTGAATTGTTGGACGACCAATTTCTATATAATTTTCAGGGGCATTAATTTCTTAACGTAACATGAGTTTTTTACTCCAATTTTCAGAGTACTGTGAGAAGTATGCTAAACCTGAGGACATAGGAGCTGCCACGGAAGAGAAATCCAGTGATGAGGAGTTAAGTGAAGATGAATATGATTCTAGTGATGAACAAGTTGCTGGTAAGGCAGACCCCTAGCCTTGCATGTCTTTTTCTATCTTACCTGTACATGATGTTCTAGTCATGTTAATTCACCTCATTTGATGTAATGTACTTGGTTGTGTACTGGGGAAAATTCTCCTTCCTGTTAGTTTACTCTGTCACTGTAAATAATGTGCCATGCAATGTTATTTATTCTTAATTACCTTCAACTAAATGGATTAACTGATTGTTTTACTACACATTAAAATCAATTTCTTGTATCATGAAATATGATCCAATGCAAGATCTATGGTTCATACATCAATTATGTTTTAACTGTTCAAAATTAATTCTATCAAAATAAAATCTACTCAACTTTGAAACAAACGGATCCTAACTTGTTAACATAATAATAAGGTAATATATATTGGAATAAGACATGCTTATTCCTGATAAGCATAGTTTTAAAAATCGGACTGGTCATCGAATCGAACCGGTTAAGGTTAAGGTACTGGGTCAAAGGTTGAATCGGTGGGTCACTAGTTGAACCGCATGACTCGATTTTTATTTATTTTTATTAAAAAAATATTCATATTAAATATATTTTATATTTATAAATTTTAATAAATTCATATCTTATTTTAAATTTTAATTTTTCTATCTTATTTTAAATTATTTTTATTTTTATTTTATAAAAAAATACATAAAAAATTATATGTTAAACGATATATTAATACAAATTAAAAATATAAATAATATATACATATATAATATATTTGCAATTAATATCACAAAATAATATATCTAATATTTATATAGATATTATATTATTAAATATATAATTTAAAATTAATAATATACTATAAAAGTTATTTAAGTTGTATATATTACAAACAAATATATTAAAACAAGTAGTTATTCTTATATTTAATAAGAGATTCAATTTTCATTATTATTTTTGTGGTTTATGGTCCCTTAAAAAATTTAAATAAAAAAAAAAGGTGGTTGAACCGGTTTGACCCACGGTTCACCAGTTGAACCGGAAAATTGACCGGTTTAATCCAGTTTAAAACGGGTCGACTGCATAACCGATCCAATTTAAGATTCGGACCGGCTGGACCAGCCGGGTCGGTCCGGGTTTTAAATCACTGCTGATAAGTTCGGCTTTTTAAAAAAAAAAAAGAAGGATAAATAAACAATTCATGGATTTGGTTTCATTCACCGCAGTCCAGAACTTATCCAAAAAAAGTTTGGTCGCAATTGGTTTGTTGAATTGATTTTTGAAAGAACAAAGAATGAAAAAGGGATGAAACTATTATTCTTTTCAACTATGGTATAATAATTAATACTGCGATCGATGAATATTCTATTCTATATTATGTTCCTAGAATTAAGGCAAGAATGGAAAGTCCTTTTCTGATTAGAGAAAGAATAGAAAGTTAAAAAGATGCTACTTAAATCGTATAATGGTAATTAAAATTACAATACAGAGTGGAATCAATTCCTTCCACTTAAGAATGAATGGCCAATTTTTCATGATGAGATGGACATTGGGCATTTCTTTTCTGAAAGTAGTAATGTTTTTAAATTAATTTTACTACCGTTTCCAAGTTCCAAATAACCGAGGCATTACTTGTTAGGTATTTTGCATGTATTTTAAAAATCTTAAAGAGAACAAATTTCACATAACTTGTTCTTGGGTAAGAACTAAGAAGTATTAAAAATGACTATTTTTAATTTTAAATTAATGTCTTCGACGAATCTCACTTGATATGACATTACAATTTTTCTTTTGTAAAGTATTGTTCCTCTTCCTCGCATTTCATTTAAAACGCTTTCTATTTTCTTTCCTTGGGTTAACAATTTTGTTCTATGCTGTTTTATACAACTAGGAATATTTCAAAAGAGCCAATTAAATATCAACAAATTCTTGTATTATTAAATTTATTTGTATAGCAAATTATTCTTTAAAGACAATGTCTCAGGGGACCTACATGAAAATAATGAAACTATAGGCCATAAAATCAAACTATTATTTGAATTTTTTTTCCAAACAAGTTTAGAAGGTAGGAATATAAATAAACCACAAATATGTAATGTAAATGTTACAAACTGCAAGCTTTTCTGAAAATTATGTGATTTATAAGGCTGAGAAAATTTTATTTTAATAAAATGTAAGATATCAAAAGTCAAATATGGATCAAATTAGTTTTTATGGTACCGGGATAATGGACCAGGGTTATACTTATATAGTCATCCTTTTTCTAAAATTAGTAAGATTTTTATTTAATTTTTCAATGAAATAGAAGTTAACAATATTTTTTTATGTCCCTAAACCATATTGTTATGTTTATATAGTTTTTGATTGTCTTGAAAAAAATTTATACTCCCAACGAAGTGAAAAAATAATGTCTTTATAATTATTTAAATATTATTTATGATGTCAATTTTCATACTTAAAAGTGTAAAATACAAAAATAAATAACACATACAATTGCTAAAAAAAATCAAAAATATAATATAGTCATACGAGATTATGAGTTATTCTCATATATTATTACACATTAAAAAAATGAATTAATAAAAGTGATTCATTATTCAGAAGTTCACAATAAATAGGTCAAAATTTGATTGAGATTTTAACAAAATAAGAAAGGTCATAGTTTGAAAAATAGAAAAAGAATTAAAGAGATGGGTGAGTCTGCAAAATAAATGTGTATATCTCTTTCCAACACATAGATTTGAGAGAATCTAAATCCCTTGAATCCGGTGATGAAAACGATTATTCCCTGAAAAAGCATAACAATGACAAAGAATTCAAAGAAAGACTGTGTAGTTGATGATAATGGTGTAATAATGTGTACAAGAAATTTTATTAGAGACTCGTAAACCATTGTGATGTGATTTCTGAACCGATTACAAAAGCTAACGCTGTTTAACTATGAGTTGGTGAGTGCTTTTGTGCCAAATTGTGAGGTGCTAGCTAGTAGTAGCCAATGTCATTATTGAGGAAAAAGACAAATGAAAAAGAGGTTATGCTATTGCTATGTGGACCCAGAGGAGAAAGAATTATAAAATGATGAAAATAACTTCTTCTTTTTCCTCCAAACAATGATTTCACAAACGGGATTTCCAGCTATGGAGGTAAATGTAAATGAATAATGCTACAAATATTTTTATAAAAAAAATGTACAACAAATTATATAACATTAATTTTGTATTTATCTCTTTCTGTTAATTTATTTATTATGAAGATATGTAAATTAAATAATAAAGAGAGATAGATAAAAAAGAATGATGTTATACAAGTTATTCTACAATTTTTATAATACGTGTAATATTACACAATGTAAATATAATAATGAACCGTGAATCATATATTTCTTGAGTTTAATAAATGGAGACCTAACTAGTACTCCAACCAAAGCTAGGCCTAGGATTAAGACAAAGTGAGTTACGTTCACGGTTCACCTAATTTCTTCATTCAAATTGGAAAAGTCTTTTTATCACAAAAACAAGGGAATTTCACTTTTCATTGTACCAATATTTCAATTTTTGGCAAATGAATGCTGTAGATATCCACCTCTTTAGATTTAACAATTTGTCATTCGATATTTTTACATATAACCGTCTCTTAATTTATATAACACAACCTTGTATACTTTCCATGAATTCTTATACATTTATATATTTAAGAAGTCAAAATAATATTAAAGAAAAGGACGGGATGGGAGGGAGTAGCATTTCATTGCGTGTATATTTAATTTGCCCAAAGGTCAATATCCTGTTCAAATAAGTATGGAATTTTCCAAGGGAAATAACAATCAATTTCAGATCTTCCAAAACTACAATATCCAGATTAAATACACGAATAACAAGTCAGCGTTCTTTACTATTCCCTCCGTTTTTTTTTCATAGTCGTTTTGTCAGAATTTATTATTATTTTTTCATTATCATATTACTAAAATCAATGAATTATTAATTTTTTCTTCCATTTTTACTCTTGATAATTAATACATGTTTCCTGAACAATGTGTATATTTATTTTTAATGTCTACCTAATTTTTCTCTAACTACTCATATAAAGTTAATTTGCATTCATAAGAGCAATATGTTCCTAACAAAATACTATAAAAAAACAAAAAAAAAATGGACAACTATTTAATAAAGTAGTTCAACAGTCTAAAAAAAAAAAAAAATAAAAGGTAAAATTAGAAAGTAAGTAATAAACATTTTTTAAAATTAAAATATCAATAATTTCCTTAAATCCCGTGCAAAACCTTAAACAACCATGAAAAAAAAAATGGAAGGATTATTATTTTACCTAGCACATATTGTTCTTTTCCATTTATTTTCATTCTTTTGACACGAGAAAAGGTTAATTATATAAGATGATTTTGGAAGGAGAATTGCCACCTTGAGAAACAGGACCTACCAGAGATGCAACTTTTATGGACTTAACATGAAGCAAGGGAATACTATACAATAGTTTCAGATGTCGTCTACAGAAAGCTTTAATAGCTGCAAGATGCAGATATCCAAACAAAAAATTGGAGAACCGTAAAATACACTTTTTAAGGCCTAATTCTATATTAACAGTATGGGAGTAAAATCTATGAAGGGCCACTAAAACTCTTCCTGAACTAGTAGCAATATGTCCATTATATACCATCCTTGACAAACCCTATGCATGGCTTGGTCTTCTCTTTCCAGAATCTGTTCTTAGCCTCTTTACAGGTTTTGCCCAGCCAAGTGACCCATTTGAGTGTTGAGATGGCTGACCAACCCATCCTTGTGAATGGGAACCCCCCTGTTGAGTTAATCTAGCATCCTTGGAGACTGAACCTGGCCCTGGACTTCTCATCCTAGAAGGTGAAACTGAAACAGGACCAGTCTTAGGCTTCCCTAAAGACTTATCCCTCTCATTTCTTCTCTTCTTGCACACAACCAGTTCACCTGGATGAGCACGCAGTGGCAAATCATCCTGCTGAAGTTGCTCCTTGGTGCTGCTGCCACCACCACTTCCAGTCCTTGATTCCCTCTGTGGCAAATGAACTTTAATTCTGGTGTTTTCACCACTAGAAGCTGATCCGCGTTGCAGTGACCTCTGTGAAGGGTGTGAATCGGTTTCCATCTCATTTATCAGCCTGTGCCTCTTGCTTTGGCCGACAGCCGCCTGCCTTGGGGATGTTACTGTACTGGCGGCAGCAACTTGACTGGAGAAAGAAAGTGCACTTCTTGCATCCCGGAAGTCGGTGTCAGGAAACGCAATTTTCAAGATATCAAAAAATAGATCATGAACCTTCCTTGCTTCAGTTCTTACCTGTTAAAAAAATACTTTCAACATTCACCGAGCATTTGATATAGCAAATTCTATTGGGAATCAGTAGATATCATATAATCTGAAATAACAGTAATCTAGATCATCGGGCAGTAAAATCCGAGACATCAGACATTCCACATAGAATCACTTATAAGTAGTTTTCGGATGGAATACAGTATGCAACATATAATCTTAATCACAATTAACTCTTGGTAAATCGGGATGTAAATGGAAGTACGTTGATATTGAGAATCGGAACCGGGATTTTTCATTCCAATAGATTTTCCTCATTGCTTGATATAGAAACAGAGAAACGTTAGAATTGGTTAAAGACATGTAATAAATCCATCGTGAATAAACATCATCATATGGTGATACTGTTTGGACAACTATCAACAAACAGTTCAGAAACAGAAGCTTGATCATAAAGATAATATATGGCAAGCAAGGAGAAAAGATAATGCCGAGGATAGGAGTGACTAATTAATCTTTGGACTTCATTAAACATATTTTCAGATTTTTGTTTTGAACTTTGGCTCAACTAGAAGGATATGGTAGCTATAACAAAAAAAACAATAAATCATCAGGAAAAGATCCATGAGTGTGTTTGGGAAAGCTTTTTACCCTAAATTTCAGCTCATAAGAAAAATGTGGTTTATGACATGTTTAGGAAATTTGCTAAAAAAATTATTTGTTTTTTTTGTTTTAAAAAAACCTTTTCTTCAACATTTGTGACTTTGAGCTGTTAGATTATAACAAAAAGCTTAATTTTTTTTGGTATCCATACGAAATTAATTATCTTGAAACTGCTTTTTGATTATAACCGATTATAACAATAATCCATTATTTCCAAAATTGATTATTAAAATAATTTAATTTTTGTAACTATCCTGAACATACCATTTCAAAATAATGCATAATTAAAAATAAGGCTTATAACAGTTTCATGTTCTACTAAGCTTATGTTTTGGCTTGGATCAAAGGATCCATTATGTGTTTGTCCTAACTCCTAAGTAACTCAAGATCCTTTTAGATTTCTTCAAACAAAAACCCAACATGCTAAGTTGTTTTCGGAAACTAATTAGTTTCCATCTCAGAGAAAGTTAATGCAACAGTTTTCACCAATAAATTACGAATATGGATAAGAAACCTCACCTCATGTGAAAAACCATAAAAATGCATTGCACTCTTCAACATGAACTGCACATCAAATACAAGCTCTGTTGCTCCATTATACTCAAATTTATCAATCCGCTGATCAATCTTTCGTAGATCTAACAGGCTGTTTCCAGGTCCACCACTGTATCCAGAATTTTCAATCCTCTTCCACAAATCCGTTAACAAAGGTACAATCTCATGGCCTTCCTTGTCTATTCTCCTTTGGAGCTTGCTAATTACATTTTTGCACTGCCAGTACAGAAATCAAACGAGTTTAAGTATATGAGCAAACATGGAAGTTGACAATAAATTTATATAGCCTGCAAACAAGTCTAGTTAAAAATGGAAATGAGCAAAGTCAAAAATATTCTAAGGATTGCAGCTGGTAAAAATACCTCAGCAACTTAGTTTTTAGGGGGAAGGAGAAGTTGCCTCATTCCTAGGTTAAGGTTGTCATAAGCCTCAATGAGGACTCTTAACGATAATAAAAAATGGCCTACCAATGAAGGGCTGTCAGTATGAGTTGAACCCAAGACCATTTTGTTAATTCAGTAGTGGGGAACCCTCATTGGCAACCATAGTTTTTTATTATATTACTGCTGTTGTAAATTAAGAGAAATAGTAACAATTTCTGCTTGTTCTTGTTGTTTGGAAGAAGTAAGACCCACTCCATTAGAAAACACATGACCATCCCAACAGAAAAAGACCGAGATAAATCAATTAAAGATGCATACCCTTCTCTGGATAATTTCAGTCATCCTAGTGCCATGAGCTGAAGATCCACTTGAATTGATAGGTTTCCCTTCCCAGCTTTCTCTGGAGTGTTCACCACCATCTTGTGAAGGCGCAGACATGGAATTCAAACGACTAGACTTTGGTGATCCATGTAATTTGGATGCATTAGCCACTCTCCTTGAAGGTAAGGTTCGCTTATTTTTTAAGGATGGTGTGTTTTGTTCATGCTTGCTGGCATTGGAGTCACCAAATGATTTGGATTCTGGGTCAGTCCTCAGTTGTGCTTGATATTTGTGGTCTGCTTGGACTGCCAAATGAGATGATGCAATTTCACTACCAGATTTCTCTTCAGGTCTTTCAGTGGCATGACGAGGTCGAACACGAAGACTGCGTTTGCGTTTAATCTTTGGCTGTTGCAAAACTTGTTCATCCTCACCTTCATCACGATCATGTATCCAACTTCCAGACTGTTGATGGTCCATGTGAGAATCACCAGATACCGCAATTTCCCCTTCCTCTAACTCATCTGTCTGGCAAAAATATCAGAAGATATTTAATAAGAATGAGATAGAACAAAACAACCACTGAAAACAAAAAAATAATTCAAAATCCAAAGTATGGCCACATACCATCCTTTTTGAAATGGAGCTTGGCCGGGCATCTAATGCGGAGAGGGAACCAAATTTCTGCGAGGAGACTGATGGTGAAACTATCTGTGTCAATCTTTGACTGTCTGAGGATGATCCTGAGGAACCAGCTTCTTCGACCATCTGATTATTTCTAGCACTTTCTAAAGATTGAGGAAATTCATATCTAGCATCACAAAGCAGACCATCTTCCAATTGATCTTTATCAATGGCCTGAGCTCCATCAGCCACACTATACCCATCATCATCAAATTCTCCTATTTCCCCTTCTTCATGTGCATATCCATTTCTTTCATCAGAGCTTACTTCAGAGTATTCCAAAATTTCATCATCCAACTCTTTGTAATTAGGATGCTTTTTTCCCTTGGGTCGTCCCCTTTTTCTTTCAGAACCAAATTCACTAGATTCCATGCCAATACTACCACCCAACAAAGTGTTCTTTGACGGTCGTTTTGATAGAGCAGCAATAGCAGCATTTACTTCTCTTGTATTGGCTCGAAGCCACTTAGGCACGTGATCATATCGTGTCATCTCCTCAATCCAATCAAGTTCATCATCCATTTGATCAAACAGTTCAATTTCCTCTTTACTCCTGGCAATCATGCGATTTACCTCCTGCAGTGAGGGAACATCATGAACAGTTTCTTGATATCTTTCTTCATCATGTAATAATGTCTCCAAAGTCATACGCCTCTCTTCATGTGTTGTTCTTTGATCAAACCGTCCCGCATTAATAACCTCATCAGCCATATCGATCTTATATTGTTGAATATTGTTCCTAATAAGGCTCTCAATGGACCCCATGTAGCGATCCTTACCTGCAAGTTCATCCTCCAGATCAACAGTGCCTCCACTTCTCAGTTCATCCTCCTTTTGATGACTAGCAATTTTGTCAACAACAGCTTCCATGTATATAACTTTGACTTCTCTTTTCTGTCCAATACGATGAGCTCTGGCCACAGCCTGCTCCTCATTTTTAGGGTTTGGATCAGGATCATAAATGACAACCGTGTCAGCAGACTGAAGGTTAAGGCCTCGCCCAGCAGCTCGAATACTAAGCAGGAAGATGAAACTGTCTGAATCAGGGCTATTGAAGTCCACTATAGCAGATTCACGGTCTTCCAAACTAGTTGTCCCATCAATTCTTCTGTAAACAAGTCTTCGCCACTGTAGATATTCTTCCAAGATGTCTAGAAGTTTTGTCATGGTACTGAAGAGTAGAACTCGATGTCCAGTTCTTTGAAGTTTTATGAGGATCCTATCCAGGATCCACAGTTTTCCACAAGATCTTACAATGAAATCCTTAGATAGGTCACTGAAGAATGGGTAATTAAGCAATGGATGATTGCAAGTCTTACGCAGCTCCATGCATCTGTTGTTTAAAGTTTTATATTGCTTCACCTGGTATGATGGATTCTTATGAAGCTTTCGTTTCTCATCCTCAGGATCAAGACGAAGGGTACCTGTTGATTTGACCCAGTCATAAATGGCACTCTGGACAGCTGACATTTTACATTTTAAGACTATGCTGACCTGCAATGAAGCATCAACATTAGTAATGAGAAACCAGATTATGAGCAAGTGGTCAAGTTAGGGGGCTATAATCACACCTTCGGTGGAAGCGAGCCTTCCACATCTTCAACACGACGCCTGAGCATGAATGGCTCAAGTATCTGATGAAGTCGATGGATAATAATAACTTTCTTCTCTGTCTCAAGCCAATCATCCTCTACATTTTGAGAGGGACCTTCCTTTTGAAATGGTTTTGAGAACCAATCATGAAAGGCTTTCTTATTATCAAAAACTTCAGGAAGAAGTAAATTTAAGAGAGACCAGAGTTCCTTCAAATCATTCTGCAGAGAAAAACTACACCATTAATAATTCTATCAACAAAATTTACACTGTATCATGTATCTATATGATTTGCCAATTGGCATGAACTTGACACCAACATATAGTTATATAGAACATGTGCATCAATGCTCTAAACATGAAATTGTTTATTTTGTCAATAAAACCACAATAAAATTATATTTGTAAGACTACTTTGACCACATTACCAGTTGCTGCTAAACAAGCACAATTATCATAATCAGAAATATAGTTGACCAAAGGGTATGCTAACAAGAGAACTTATTCATGCTTTTGAGTTTTGACTGTAATTAAAATACAGGCATAATGGCATATATAAGAAGAAACATACTAGTATATGAATTCTTACATAGTAACTAACTTGTGACAGAAAACTATGCAACCCAAAGATAACTGTTAATTGGCCTAGTACCATAGTCAAGCCTGGATAGCGGAGCGGCATGGCCGACCCCAAAAGTGGGATAGTGGGATGACCATTATTCTAATATTATATTTATATATATTAAATAATTAAGAATATATATAAAAGCTAAAGAACAGAAAAATAACTCTAAATTCATGCATTAATCATTTTTAATAATAAAAGTTCATGGTATTCAAACAAAACATAACATAAAATGTCTAGAAAATAAAGTGCTAAAGCTCTAAGTAACTAAAAAAGTAAACATTAAAGTTCAATCTTCTTCCTTGTCAAGATTGATGGTGTGGGACTGGGACTGGGGCCAGCAGCACCAGCCCTTGAGCTTTGATTTTTTGGTTGATTAGCATTTGGTTGGACCATGGTTCTACTGATCACCGAAGAACAAAAATGCCCAAATAAAAAAATGAACAGAAAAAAGAAGCAAACAGGAAATAAAAAAGAAGAAAATCACAGGAATGTTAGAGAAGAGAAAAAAAGAGGAGAAAAAAGAAAAATGATGAATAGAGAAAAAATACCAACAACTGAAGAAGAGGAACAGAGAAGACGAATGAAGAGAGAGTTCGAGAAGATGAACAGAGAGCTGAAGAAGATGAACAGAGAGAGAGTCGAGAATACAAACGATAAAGCGTTGTCGAAGCGTTAGGGTAGTTCACACGCAATAGAAAAGGAGAAGGGACATACGGTTTAGGTTTGGGGCAAACTGTGTAGAGGGAGATCCGAATGAAAAGGCAAAAATACCCTCATTTAATGAGGTAGTTTTTGATTTTTTAAACCATCGCTCTGCTTCACCGAGTTGCACTTGCTGTGCTGCTATATGAAACCACCCCGCTCCAAGGTCCCTATAGCAGCTCCAAGGTCCCTATAGCAGCATGGAACCACTCTGCCGCTATTGACTACTATGCCTAGTACCATTCTTAGCACCAGTCATCAAGTATGCATGAGTGCATGACCCAAGACAAAACTCAAACTAATAGCTTCACCAAAGCTAATCTAGCCTTATCTAGTACACTATTCCTTATTGGCAACGGTAACAAATACTAGTGGAGCAAAATAAAATTTTGGTTTAAATATATGTTTGATCCCTATTTCTAACACTCAATTTTAAATCTCAATTTGATGTCTTTACAACACTATGAGATTGGTATGAAGTTACAGCAGAAGATATGGACCTAATAAAAAAAAATCGTGAATATAATATTGTTGGTCCTTATATGTGACACTCTTTTTTAATTTGACCACTACATGTAATAACTCCCAGCACAAAGCAAACACCAAATGGAAAACAGTTGTACACACCGACCAGAACAAATTTTTTTTTTTTTTGTACAAGGATAAAATTGAAAATGACTCATGTTAATTCGACCAAAAATATAATATCTCGTATATGAAATGCTACAAAACATATCTTGAGGATATCCAAAACAGAGCTCTAATTTGTACAGGCTTCAGATGCAGGTTAATTCTTAACTGATAGTTCAGCAAGAAAAACAGTATTTTTAACTAAATCGATTTTTTTCTGTATAAGAATAAAATTGAAAATGACTTAATCAGACAAATATTTTAACCTTGAATTTTTAAATGGTTCAGTATAAAATTCGCTCCTCATAACTTACCTGTCCTCATCAACCAGAACAGAAATTGCACAATATAATCTCTTGTATATGGAATACTATGAAACATATCTTGGAGGATATCCAAAAGAAAAAGAACTCTAATTTGTACAGTCCCAGATGCAGGTTAATTCTTAACTGAGTTCAGCAAGTAAAACAGTAATCTTGTCAGGCCCTCACATGCAAATTCTTTGCAAAATGTAAAGGAACTTTAGTTATAAACAGAAACAAAAGCTGAACAAGAAAAATAAAACTGCAGACTCAAATATCTGAGCCAGTAGTATTTGGTGTAACTGGCACAAAATAAAAATGAATTAATACATGCATTCATAGACATTATTGTTTACAATTATTCATATTGTGTTAAAGCAGAGCAGACCTGTAATGGTGTTCCTGTCAAAAGCAGTCGTCTTTGACAACGATATCTATCAAGATCACGCGCTAAAACTGAATCTCTATCCTTCATTCTCTGTGCTTCATCAATTATGATATACTTCCAGTCAATTTTTGAAAGTTTTGACCGGTCATACATGATGAACTCGTAAGTAGTCACGAGGACATTAAATTTCATAGCACAAACCTCCTGTAATTGTAACAAAAAGAAATCTCAGCACTGAATAACAAAATACTCCTGACATTTGAAGTTATTAGCTGAGCACACTCACTTGGGAAAATAATTTTGACCGATGATCCTTGCTTCCAACATAAAAAATGCATGAAACAGATGGCAACCAATTATAAAACTCACTCTGCATATTGAACATATTTTTTCATGTTAAAAATACAATCACAAAGAAAAGGAATATCCATTATATGTATACATTAAAAGCTCACCTTCCAGTTAACCAAAACAGCATTTGGGACTATTATAAGATGTGGGCCATAGTTCCCTTTAAATTCCATCAAGTAAGCAATCAATGCCATAACCTGGCAAGAAAAAAATAGTGTATCAAAGGAACACCCAAGTACTACAGTAAATAATTATGTATTACCCTTAAATATACAATAAGCATCTAATATAACCCATGTTAGACATAACAAACTTAACTATGAACTATGAAGACACTCAGCTGCCAAAAAAAAAAAATGACAAACATTCTTCTCAATCTAAGCAAGAGCAACAAAAAATACATAATACTAACCTGTACAGTTTTGCCAAGACCCATCTCATCTGCCAAAATTCCATTTAATTTGTTGTTATACAAAGAAAGCATCCATTGCAAACCAACCTTGAAAAAAATAATGTATCATAGTCTTGAAAACTTGCTCAAGAAAACAGCATAACGCAATCACTTAAAGGGTAACTGTTTCATATAATGTAGCAACCTACAAGCTGATAGTCTCTCAATGTTCCAGCTCGTAACATTGATGGTTGCCTTATGACCGATTCATTCACAGCATGGGCAAGATTGTAATACCTGGAAAGTAGCAAAAATGGTAACTATTCAAGCATCAGATGCATAATTTACAAACCAATTAAATGAAGTTTTAAAATCATAGCTATATACACATTTTGAGCACTTTTTGAGTTAAAATACCAAAAAATATCATAAACACATTTTGAGCCAACAACTCACTAAAATACACCTTCCCTGAAGAATTTGTGCAATAAGTAAAGACAGAAACTAAAAATAAACTAACAAAAACGCACTTGTTGACAGATGAACTGTCTCTAGGAGCATTCATCTCCAGAAAACGATTTCTAATCATCACTTCCTCTCCAGCACAAGCTGCAGCTGCTCTGACTTCTTCTTCAGAAAGACCCTTTGGTTAAAAACAAATAACAGATCAGAGACATGTAAATACTCTAATACTCTTAAAGAACAAGTTCAAATAGTACACCCTCCAAACAAAATTGCATGGAAAAGGGGGATAAACATGAAGACTATTTTCAAAACAATAGGAAGGGGAGGGGGGAGATGACATAACGAAGCATGCCTGCAATCGTGCAGCAGCTGCAGCAGCTTTTGCTGCTTCCTCCACTTCCTGTTGATTTTTAGCAGCTGTTATCTTACTTCCTAATTTGTGTAGATACTCTTCAGTCTGGGTTAAGAAAGTTGAAAGAACAGCATATCTCTCTGCAGCATCTCCAGGGATGCTAGTCTGCTGCTCCAGTAACATCTCCCTATATCTGTCAACATCATTGTTCTTTAAGGCTTCCAACCTTTTGTTTCTGTCATCATCTTTACGTTTTGAGAACTCCCGCAACATCCTTTCATGATATTTGGCAACCCCCCTGTTGCGAGCAGTACGGGCATCACGAATTGCCCAATGAGCCTCAAGAAGCTTCTTACGCCACTGAAATATAGATTTGAGTTGCTTCTCCCTTACTGCTCTCTGAGATGCCTGCACTTGTCTAGCAAGTTCCATGCGCTGACGTTCACAAAGCCTAACAAACTTGCGATATGGCCTATCTGGCATTGCCATTATCTCTTGTTGTTGTTGATCAATCTCATCCCTTAAGCGTGCCTGAAGATCTACTAGGCGAAGCTTTTTCTCTTCAATTTGTAGCCTCAACACAAGATCTGGCCTAATTCTTTTCCTCTCTAAGTTTACTGCCAATAAACCTTCAATCTTTTTTAAATTTTCTGTCCTTTTCTTGTTAAGTACTTCCATGCCTTCCTCAAAAAGAAGATCTTTGACATCATATGCCAGTGACATATTACTGTTGTTGTTTAACATCATTGATGACCCAAAGGAGTCATGCTTCCTAGTAAAAAAAGAAAAATCAAACAGAGGTCCGTGATATTTTCTGGTTGATCCCACATCCTTTGGCTGGGAAACAGTGCTTGTTTGTGCAGGTTTCTTAATTTGCATTGGGTCAGATACAGGAACCTGTGTTGCAACAGACTTTCCCCTATCTAATGCCAACTCATTTCTAACAGGAGTAGTGTTATTTCCACGTTCGCTGTCCTGGTTTGACTTAACAGGGCATCCAATTGATTTATGCTCTTCCTTTCCAGAAGATAACATTGGAGCAGATTCCTTTGACACAGCAGCTTGAACATGAACTGGGGGCATAATGGGTTTCTCTTCTCTGGCAAAGGATTCCTGCTTTAAAGAACTCTGACCATTAATAGCAGTGATAGACTGCAACTCCTTGGCATTGGACTCCACATGGCTTGCTTGTTCTGCCACAACATTTCCAGCAGATTTTTCTTGGTTTAGTCCTCCAACAACATGATTTGGCTGTTGCACCTGCACCTCAAGAGGTGGTGGAACAATAGCACGAAGAAGTTCTTGAGGCAAAGTACCTTCTCCTTTCTATAAACCAACAGAAAAAATAGAATAAGTAAGGAGCACCTCCTTTCATACATAAATAGCACACACAGACAAAAGGCAGAAATGTAGGCACAAACTAGACAGGATGAGAAAGGAACCAGAGATTTAACCTTCAGTCGCCTAAATGCTAGTATCTGAGCTTTTAGAACATGTAGCTGTTGTTTTGTAAAAGCGGTTCTTTGCTGAGACATCTGTGCTGGTGACCCTTGAGATTTGGCATGATTTCCTGAACCCCCTTCATTTGATGGAGCTCCAGCCTGAGAAGCAGATTGGTTTAACTGCCTGATGTACTGCATTTGAGGAGGTTCTGGACCAGATGATGAACTTTTTGCATTCAAATGATGGTCTGCACCTAAGTTCGTATTGGCAGAAGATTGCTGAGAATGCATAGAGGGCATTCCATTACCAACTAACGCTGGTTGCCTTGGAGGAGCTTGAGAGTCTCTGCTGTGAACACTGAATTGCTGTGTCACATCACTCGAGTTACCAGCTACACCAGCATTTGTTGTTGAGCCAAGATGACTGGGTGGAACTGTCTGTCTGGCTTTTGAAGAACCTGACTGCCCAGACATGTCACTGGATGAGTTGGCATGTGCTGAGCTCTCACTTGCAATTGCTGGAGAAGTAACCTGCTGCTTTGAAACAGGGACAGGTGATGACTGAACACCAATGTTGCTCTCGTTGACCTTTGATTGTGAGACCATTCTTGACTGCATCAGTGGAATGAGCTGCGCCATTAAGTGTGCATTTGCAGGATGTGATAAATCAATATTACGTTCACGTGCCCATGCCTGCATAGCCTGCAATTGAGCAGATACTGCAATCTGGCTGTTTACATTTTGGATGCCCTGCTGTGTTTCGGGTGCTTGCATGGGTCTTATCATATTCCCAGGAATTAAATGTCCAATGGTTGGTCCCTGGGTTGAAGGCTTTCCTTCACTCTTCTGATCAGGTGCTATTTGTTGTCCTTGCTCCATTTGCTTGTCTCCACGAGCAACAAGCTCAGATGAATTCCTTGAGGATGATCCTTGAGCTTGATTCGCTGCCTGCATAGACATAATGTCCTGCATTTTTAAATTTCCCATACGCATTTCCTGATCCTTAAGAGATGCAGAGCTTATCATTCCCATTTTAGTTTGCTGTTGTGACTGAATTCCCAAAGTCGGCTTTTGTTGCGCAGCCTGGAGTGCATATTGAAGGTATGCTTGATGGACAGGATTTAACATTTGCTGCTCAATACCTTGACCCCTTAGCTGGGTATCCTGGTTGGAACCAAGATGCAATTTTCGAGACTGCTGAGGCAGTTGCATGGCACTAGGAGATGAGAAATTGTTACTCCCGAATACCCCTTGAAGCCCTGCTTGGTAAGCTAAAAAAGCTTCATTCCCTTCGGGTTTTCTAAGCAGTTGTTGTTGAAATGACTGCATATATACATAGTAAGGAAAAGTCATGATTCTGTAATTTTTAAACAGATTGCACTAAAAACAAAATAAAGATAAGATCATGATGTAAAGTTCGCTGGTTTTAAAACAGACAAGAATATACAAAAATTGTTAAGCATAACAACCTCATTTTGGTTCCAGGATTCACAACCATAAACACGAATTAAAATTATAAAAATATAAAAATAAAAAATAAAAATAAATAAAAAGGGGGGGGGTAGAAAAGAAAATTTCATGGAATTTTATGTAGGCTACTTACAATACAAAAAGAACAAACATAACCACAAACATGAAAGCAGCAAAAGGACCATGATTATGACTTGTAACAAATCCCTGACCATACCGCAAAACATGCAGAAAACCAGTCACGTATTAATGATCACAACATTTTGAGAAAGAAGTCGATATAAATATAATGACAATTCACCCATTGAGATTACATTAGATACAAAACTAACAGCCAACAAGAAACAGACAATTTGAAATTCATTACATCACTAAGGTTTCACTACTCATAACAGTAAGTGCCATGCAACAGAAACAATTAAGGCTAAGATTGACATCACGCAGAAACTGCCGAAACAACACTTATAAGTCTTAACAATTCCAACTTTAGCTTGCCCAGTTTTAAATTCTAATCTACATTTAATCAACATGTTTAGACTACAACTTCAACAATAGCACCTGAAAAGGAGGGGGGTAAAACCAAAACAAGAACCTCCAGTTTTTCTACCCAGATATTTCATAACCCTCATTCTAAAAGAAAATAATAGGAATACACAGAATAGTTAAGTTTGCCAATAGTTGAACGTTGCACAAGAACATAAAATAAATGTAATAAAAAAATTAATTAAAATATCCAAATACCACAGCAAGCTTCACATTGCTGTGATGGAAAGGAAACTCGACTGAAAAAAACTGACAATGTCAGCAGCACTCAATTGCACCCCAAGTTCAATGCTCTCTCCAGCACACTATCCTAAATTAAAACATGCCTTCTTTGACTCCTCTTGTACCCCTCAAAAATTAATTGCTCTTGAAATAAACAACTACAAACCCGACAAAACCAAGTCAGACAAGTACGAGGTTGTCATAACAACAAACACACACACACACACACAAACACAGTCTCACTACAACACAATTTCCAACATGCACGGCACTCCCAATTCCCAAAACCCCACCATCTATCTCAAGTCATCAAAAATCAAAACCCAAAAAATTAGCATCACTATTTAACACACAACACTAGGCACCACCACCACTTATCACAGTAACACTTTTTGTCTTGTATCATATAGTCAATGAAATTTAGCTAAAACCCAAAATCCACACCTGCCTAGAACCTATCTGTTGTTGTTGTTGTTGTTGTTGCTGCTGCTGCTGCTGCAAAGAATCCAGCCCCAACTGCGACGCCGAAGACGAAGAAGTCGGTGACGCCGCGGCCGACGACGTTGCCACCGCCCGCCCCGCCGGCCCCACTCCGGGGTTCCGGCCGCCGCCTCCGCCACCGGATTGCATGCAAACTAGCTCAGAATTTCAATGAGGCACACGTGCGAGCGAAGAAACCCCCAATTCAGATCACTCCACTACAAACTCCCAAAATAAAATAATTCAATTTTAGGAAAAAGAAAAAGAAAAAAAGGAGACCCCACAAAAGGAAAAAAAAAACCTCAAATCCCTCCAAAATTCAAGCAACAGAGAGAATCTTTTGTGTTTCCCTCCGCATCAGCGTCCACCATTGGTTTCTCTCTCTAGGTGGAGCATGTGGGCGCCGATTTTCTCTCTCTAGAAATTCGCGAGCGTGGATCGGAAGGGCGCGGAGAAGAGGAGAGAAATGAAGTTGATTGTTGTTGTCCGAATCGGTGTGTGAGTGTGTGATTCCACTATGTGGGTCGCACGCGATTGTGCAATTTTCGGTCAAACCCTAACCATTTTTTTTTCTTTTTTTCTTTTTAATAAGAAAAATGTTTCTCTCTCTATTTTCTATTTTTTGGTGTGGAGGTTGGTAGTTGAGAGAGTGAAAGGAAGGTGTGCTGTGTGTGAGAGGCTTTATGCCAAAAACAAGGGATGTAGGGTCAGGGTCACTCATCTACGGAAGGTATCAATTCAGATTGCCCCTCACTTTTTCTCTAAATTACCAGACACACCCTCCCTTATATTTATTAATTTATATTTAGAGAACTCACTTTCTTTTCTTTTTTATATTTTACGGAATTTAAGTCCACTTTTACAGGCTTAAATATTATTTTTATTAAAATATTTAAATTAAATTTATCAAAAAAAATCGTTTCAGACTGATTTGACCAATTTCTTTTTTATAAGCAAAATAAATTAAAGAAAGTACAAGAGGTAACTCAACCCATTACAAAATACAAAGTCACCAAAACAAAATTCAACGTAGTTCATACAAAAGGTAATCACCAGATTGTAATGTTTACCACTAATACAAAACTAGGACCAATTTTTTATTAGATTTTACCTATTTTACAATAATTGATATACTTGTTAAAAAAAATCTAACAAATTTTGACTAGGTTGAATTTAGATTAAAAAAAATTAATCCTAAAATTTTTTAATAGGATAAAAAATAAAAAATAAAAAAACCCTTCCAAACCTGTTGCAAGAACACGCCTCTTGAACATTGGATTCACGTAATGCAAAACCAAGCAAACTTTTGGGTTTAGAAAAATTACAATGGAGTTCACTTGAGTGATTTTTTAAATCAAAGTAGAAATATGTATTTTCAAATGAAAAAAAATAGATATCATTATTTTTAATGTTATCTTTCACAAAAGTAATTGAATAGTTAGCTGAAAGTTAAACAAATTAGTGGAAATTGGAAAATCATCAAGCCTTTGTTTGGATTTGAGGATGGAAAAGGAGGAGAGAAAAAGGATGGATTTAAAGGGAAAGTGAGTGGAAAGTGAGGTTGTTTAGATTAAGGGAAAGTGAGTGGAAAGTGTAGAGAAAGCTTGTGAAAGTTTGTGAATGAATTAATTGATGTGATAGATAAAAATAAATTTTTTAATTAATGATTTTGTAAGATTACTATTTTGTCCTTAGGTTAAAAAAAAGTTTATAATTATTATAATTAAAAGATAAATATAAAAATTTTAACTAAAAAAATAAATATAAAATATTAATTTAAAGATAAAATTTAATTTAAATATTTGCTTTAAATTTAATGATAGATAAAAATTAAAAATTTAATAGATGAATATGTAATTTACACTTTTATCCTTGAATTAAAATGAGTATAATATTATTTATTGTAAATAATAATAATTACAATAAAATTATATTAATAGGTATAATTTATTAAAAAAAATAATGATAAAAATAATAATAAATATTAGAAAAATAATAATAATCATAATAAATAATAATGATACTAATTATAATAAATAATAATAATATTAATAATAATGATAATAATAATAATATTTATAATAATAAATAATAATAACAAAATATATTATGATAATTATATTTTCTAACATTATTTTATTAATGTTTATGAAAGTGTTATTATTTTAATTTTATAAACATGTATTACTTTATTTTTTTTATATTTCCACTTTTTGATGTCAATATTTAAATAATAAAATTTTCTTAATATAAAAAAAATGTACAATAGAATTTTTGAAAATTAATTAATAAATTAAAAAAATTGATAAATCATTGACATAAATTAGAATGAAATGAATTGTACAAGTTAATTTTTAGGTTAAATACCTCTTTTGGTCCCTTACAATGTTTTTTGTTTCAATTTAGTCCCACTTTAATTTTTTATCTCAATTTGGTCCCCAATAACTTAAATTAGTGCAATTTGGGACTTCCGTCCAAATGATTTAGACAAAGTTAACTGTTGGTCACGTGGCATCTACGTGGATGTCACGTGGATGCGCACGTGGACGCCAAAATTCTTGAAAAAAAACCTAAAACCAGAACGGACCGTTCTGAATTTAGAACGGCCCGTTCTGAAACCAGAACGGCCCGTTCTGAAACCAGAACGGCCTGTTCTGAAACCAGAACGGGCCGTTCTGATTTTAGAACGGGTCATTCTTATTTTAGAACGGGTCGTTCTGGGTTTAGAACGGACCGTTCTGCTTTTAGAACCGGCCGTTCTGAATTCAGAACGACCCGTTCCAGAATGCCATGCTTTTTATTATATTTTTTTTATTATATCTATATTAATAAATATATAATAAATATAAAATATAATAAATTAATATTCATTTATGAATAAAACTATAAAAAAAATTAAATAAGATAAGACCTTCCAAAATATTTCTTTGATTTAAATTTATCGAGTTCAAAATCTTGACTAAAATGCCGTAATGTATTTCAAAAATTGAAAATAAAATTCAGGATTTAGGGGTACCTCCTCAAGAACAGGTTGTTATTGTTGGGGTACATCGTCAATGACTTTAAAGAAAAACATTGTTTCGTTTTATCCTTGACTATATAGTGTCAATTTGGTAGTAAGTGGTTCACTCCAGTTTGACTAACAATGAAATAAAATTTGTTACCATTGTCCTTAATGATACACTGCATCATCCTTAATGATATACTGTATAGCCCAAATGTTTAGTGATTGAAGTTATTAATCCTCATTAACAATATTACTAAATCTAGTGTTTGAAATGCTCTGTATTTTTCCTTAAAAAAATTGCTTTGTATTTTGGTTTTTTGTGCACGAAATTCTGGACCAGAACGGCCCGTTCTGGTTATACTATTGATGTGTTAATTTTGGACCTGGAACGGCCCGTTCCAGGTGAAAATTTTACACACCAATAATGTAACCAGAACGGGTCGTTCTGGTTTCAGAACGGGTCGTTCTGGTTCCAGGTGTATTCAAGTATTTTTTTATCCACCTACGTTGAATCTACGTGGCATCCACCTGGCATCCACGTGGCCACCAATTAACTCCATTTAAATCATTTAGACAAAAGTCCCAAATTGGAACGATTTAAATTATTGGGGACCAAATTGAGACCAAAAATTAAAGTGGGACTAAATTGAAACAAAAAAACATTGTAAGGGACCAAAAGAGGTATTTAACCTAATTTTTACCAATTAAAAAATTAAGAAATTTTTAACATTACAAATTTAGAGTTGCATTTTTATCCATAACAGCCAATTTGGAACGGCCTGTTCTCAACTAGGGTTTTTAAGCCAATTTACTAGTTTAGAACGGCCTGTTTCAGTTTGGGAACGGCCCGTTCTAGGCTACTAAATTACCCTTGTTTGAGTAGTTTGGAACGAGCTGTTCCAATTTTGGAACGGCCCGTTCTGGGCACGCCTGGAAACGAAAATATGGCAGCATAATCGATTATGTATGGAACATAATCGATTATGGGCTGGCATAATCGATTATGCCAGCCCATAATCGATTATGTGCCATGCATGGGCTGGCATAATCGATTATGCCTCAGCATAATCGATTATACTAGCCCATAATCGATTATGTGTCATGCATAATCGATTATATTGGCATATTTTCGCTTCAGTTTTTCACCTCTTTTCAGCTTTTGGGCAGGGTATTATCGGGTTTTCTCAAATCTTACGTGGCTTTCATCTCTTTTATTCGCAAAAGCGCGAGGACGGCAACGAGGCTTCTCCCGTTTTTCTTCGTCTTTCTTTCCTCGCAAATCAACAGAAACAAACGGTCACTTTCTTCGCCTTTCGTTCCTCATGAACAGTAAATCAGCGGAAACAAACACTACCTTAGTGATCGGAACTCTTCAGTTTAAAATTGTTAAACTAATTTATTAAATTATACGTGTTTTATGGAATTATTAACATTTTAGTTTGTGTAATGCAAATTTTAACTATTTATCTTATATAATTAAATTTATAATAAATAAATATTTGTGATTTATATATATTATATTATATATTATCAATAAATAATTTTAAACATATAAATTATAATTAAAATTTATGATAAATAATTTATATTGTGATCTTATTTTTAGTGAAATATGTTTAATAAATTCTTTTTATTTGAACTAAATACTAACAGATCACTGTACTAGTAGAAAAAAATAAATTAATCAATTAGTTTAAGACTCTTGTGTAGTAATCATTATCTGAATATTTATGCAACAGATATATATAATGGTGTAAAAACTTAAAATAATTCCTGCTTATAAGATTGAAAAACATAAATCCTTTTATGATGTTTGTACATATATACAATGTACAACAAAATATACAAATACCAAAAACATAAACCCTATTATTGATTAGCATGTTTATACAACCAATATTGTATCATGTCAATATAAAAATAAATAAGTTAATTAATTTTTTTTTTAAATGTCATTTCCAACATGACCCTCCACCTATAAGTCAAGCTCATCCAAGTTAATCTTATTCTTCAATATCAAGTATAATCATTAGAGTCCAATCACAAGGAAAATGAACGATAAGTTTGTGAAAGAATAAACATAAACAAGTAATGAATTCATAACTTATATAACACAAAACAACCTAGCAACATCCAGTTAATTCATCACACAACATCAACTTATTGTCAGCATTCATAACTTTCAATCTTCAACTACAACTTGTAACATGAATAACATTCTCAACGTAGACAACTTTAATCACATCAAAAATAACTTTAAACACATCATGTAAATACAACATCAGGCATCCCTAAGCACTTGGTAAACATTAAAAAGTTTCGCTACTTAAAATAAGAAAGTCTAATACTACGATCAGGGTAAAATAACTTGGGTGTGAATCTACTACGACCTTAGTATGTATATCTAAGTCTTATATGGAATTAGTCTATCGACTACCGTCAAAATACTACGCACTTTTCCAGCAATCAGTCAAGGATTTTATTTCTTGACTTCATACTTTACTCAACTTGGTCACTTTATACACATATGACTCAACTTGATCCCATATAGATTTGTATTTTATTGTTTTATAACCAGTATGGCTAGACTTTATTCCATATTGTTTTCACATAAAACATAGAGGAGATAACTTAAAAACTACTTCTCATTCAAGAGTCAACTTACTCACTAAAGAGTTTTCAACTCTGGACTCTCAAAGTACCACGACATATATCCATACAATAAGGTATTTTATTTTTAAAACAACTTTATTCTCCTTTAGTTTTTATATATCTTAACTTAGACATGTATCACATCACCACATGTCTATACAACTTAGCAAGTTTCAAATCAACTAACAACTCACAACTTAAACAACTTTTATTCAACTATCAACTTATAACTTAGCAACTTAAAAAGTATGGTTCAACCTTACCTCGTACTGTTTTCATATAAAACATAGAGGGGACAAGTTAAAAATAATAATAATAATTTAATTTTTAAACCACAATATATATCAACATAATAAAATATTTTTAATTTTTTAAACAACTTAATTCTCCTCTAATTTTTGTGTATCTTGACTTAGACATGTATCTCATCACCACATGTTTATACAACATAGCAACTTTCAAATCAACTTACAACTCACAACTTAAACAACTTTCATTCAACTATCAACTTACAACTTAGCAACTTAAAACATTACTATACATCATCCTAAATCAATGCATAATGAACTGAAATCATACAATATCATGTCATCACTAAGTCAGAGAGCTCTTCGAATAATCACATTTGATGCCTATCATTCCATGCTTGACTTGACTAAGAAAGCTCCTCACTAACCTATGCCTGATGTTATCAGTCTCACGTTAACATCGTCAGGATAGAAAGCCCCTAACTCGAGCTCCACCTAATGCCACGAAGGCATGCCCAACATGATGAATATTTATATACTTGATAGAATCTCATTTTGGCTCAAAACCTACAAATTTCCCAACTAAACCATCATGCAATCATATTTTTGACATATATTCAACATATATAACTCCATTCCAACACAAAATACCACATGCAACCATCTCAACTTAAGAATCGTCATTTTTCACCAAAACAACTTCAACAAACCACACTTAACAAATCATCTCAATTTCAATCAATCTCAACCACAAATGATGATTTTAGACAGCAAACAACAATCACAATCAAACAACTTTCAATTAACAAATTTCTTTGACCTCAAATCACTCAAAAATCAAGGGAAGAAGAAGAAAACTCAAAGTCTTCAGGATTGTCGTACAACTTACTCTAACTCTAATTCTTAGCTCTCAAGCCTTGAATCATCACTTTATCAACCCAACTCAATTGTAGGAATGATCTATAAGGAAATAGTGGAAGCAAAAGGAGAAATAATTTTTTTGATTCTAGAGTCTCTCTCTCCAACTTCTTTTTATTTTTCTTGAGATATAAACTTATGAAGTTTACGCCTTTTAGAAAATCTTATATACCTTTCCTTAAATTAGACCAATTTAACCCTAATTAAAATTATCTCTACAACTTAATAACTTTCAAGGATTCTTTAACCCTTAGAGTTCTCAAACAATAACAACTACAATAATTCAACAATTAATCACATATTTCGATAACATTAAAATCAAAAAGTGCTATAGATTTAAACTTAAATATATATGTTTTTTAGAAGAAAAAAATTAATAATACATTGTAATCTTTATACTCAAATCTATCACTATTATGCTTAGTGTATGTCAAATTCGAAAGAAAGATTATCATCATGTTTGATAAATAATACTTCTATGTAATAATAAAAAGAAGTATCGTTATTATGCAAACTTGTTCAATAACGTCAATTTTATAGTGATTAAATATTTAATAAATAAATCAATTTCATAGTGATCAAATATTTAATAAATAAATATTGAGGAGATTATATTAGAATTCAGCACACAATAAAAAGAAGCAAAACTAAAAGAATCAAAGGAAATAACCAAAACTTTATTAAAAAAAAAAAAAAAAAAAGTGGCATACAGAACATATACAATATACTCAAAGCCCGAAGCCATTGATAAAGAGAGCTAGATTGGTTTACGGAAAATTTTGAGTAAAATTATTTTTGACATATACTAATACCCTCTTTTCGAAAATTTAAAGAAAAATAATTACAAAGGATACTTAATATAAGCCACACACATTAATCACTTCAGCGTTTTTTTTTTATGCAATCGAGAATGATGTCTTAAATAAGACTTGTCGCTTAAATTTACACTTGTCTCTTTATATCCTCCTTTTCAATTCTATGATAATAAATATTTTGATCATCTTATTTCAACACATGGCTTTCAATAATCTTACAAAATCACTTATAATGAATATAAAATAATATATTTATTCCGACTCTAAGCGTTCTCTCTCTTTTCTACTCATTTCCTCTCTTCTGTATATTATTCTTACTTGAGATGCAGCAGGCATGAAAGAATCCAAGGACAGTACTTACAGGCCATTAATACAACGAAGAAGACAATAAGTGTACACAGTATTACCAAACGGTTCCGGGGTGATCAAAATAATTTTACTGGGTTTAGGAAGTAAGTATGTTTCTAATAGGTAAATTGAATTATTTTTATAAGTTAAATAAAATATAAATGTTGAAAATATATCATAAACAGTTATATATGGTAAAAATAAGATCATTGGTTTCTTGAGTTAGAGATCCTTACGGTTTTATCATCAGCAGATCCATTGAAACAATTGCATACCGAATAGAGAATAGTAGTCAGTAAATTTTAAAAGAAAAAAAAATACTTATTTCCGTCCCATTTTTGAAAAGTGTTATTATGTTAGTACTTGAAAATAAGAATTTATAAAATTAATTTTATACTATCAAATAAATCTTTGAATTTAACTATTTATTATTATTATTATTATATATATATATATAATATCATTTTAGTCATATTTTTTTAATGAATATTACACTGTTCTCCATTTTATATTGAAAATTTCACCCTCTCTCAATAAAGTTTAGTATATAACATTTGACTTTTTTCTATTTTTTGATAAAATATCATTAACTTCCATGAAAAAAATTTACAAAATCACTCTTTACAATGACATCCTCTCACAAATATAAATATTACATCACTGTTCCGGCTAAAGGGTGGACTATGATTTTTTCCTAGATCGTGCCTTAGAGCCAGAACATTCAAAAGTGTAATCTGACTACTTAGCTCTAGGATTTTAAGTTTTATAGTTTTGTAGTTCGTGGGTCTCCTGGGCCCCGAGAATTTGGGAATTTCGTAACCGTTATTATATCAAAGATATTTGATAAGCGTTGAGATGTTGAGTCGGATCCTGGCCGACAAGGTCCGCCCAGGGGTGTAGTCGGGCATTGGCCGACTAGGCTATGATGGGTAAGAGGTATCGGGAATAGGCCGACAGGTGTAACATAGGGATGCCCAATCGAGCCTCGACCGAGTATACGTAGAAAGGGAGCTGTTCGGTCGGGTTGTGGTCGGCGTACGGCAAACCGAGAGGGTCAGGTCGGAATCCGACCTGGACGGTCCACTTGTCTCTCAACCCTGAGCCTAGAAGGCGAGAGGGCTTGAGGCCTGGTCGTCGTGGTTCGAACTCGAAGCAAACTGAGAAGGTAAGGTCGGTATCCGACCTGGACGGTCCAATCACTATATTTTATGTTAAAATAAATATTTTCTTCCTTTTAATAATTTTTTATAGAATTACTTAGTTCTACTAGTTTTAACCCTTCAGGTCTTATAGAAAGTAACTCGTAAAAATATATAATTTATGAATTCATTGTCATTTGACCCATTTTAGCTTTTTCACCGTACATTAAATTTTATAGAATATAATATTTGCATCCTAATAATAATCTTCAATAAATTATGTATTATAGATTTACGGTTAAACTTCACATATACAAGTAAATGAATATCATAAAGTCAGGCAATACTTACAAGACACAAGACTCCTACCGGCGGTAAGAAATCCAACTGTTTGGTATATTCGTAAATATACAAAAAGGATGGGTCAATTATTAGATTGGATACGTGGTGTGGAAAGAGAAAAAGGCAAAGGAATATATATATATATATATATATATATATAGAGAGAGAGAGAGAGAAAGAGGGGGGGAGGGTTCAAACGACACTAGTGTAACTTTTACTAAGTGTTACACCGCTCAATAATTTTATATTAAATGTGAATTTTAAAAATTCAACTATTAAATTGAAAGTTAATATCTCTTAGATCATATATGTCAAATTTTGTTAAAATTGAACAACAACTTGAAGGTAATCAAAGTATTCATATTTTAGTATATTTTGAAATGTATATATTACGTCAATTTTGTTTTATGAGAATGAAGTATCAAATCATCTTAGATTAATATAAAATTTGATATATATGATCTAAGAGATATGAACTTTCAATCTAACGTTTGAATTTTCAAAATTCACATTTAATATAAAGTTATTAAGCGGTATAACACTCAGTAAAAGTCACACCGGTGTCGTTTGAACTCTCTTAATATATATATATATATATATATATATATATATATATATATATATATATATATATAAAAGAGGGATTCGTTTACTCTAGGAGTAAGTTTATCTATACTTATTTCATTCAATAACTCATATTTTACATCAAATTTCAACGATCTAACCATGAATTTAAAGTTCTTAATGCATAAATCAAATATGCAAATTTTTAGAAAATTTAAAAATTATTTGATACTTTGTTTCATTAATTCAATGGTTGGATTGTTGAAATTTGATGTAGAACATGAATTATTGAACGAAGTAAATCTAGATAGACTTACTTTTGGAGTAAATGGATCTCTCCTTATATATATATATAAATACTCACTTTACTTTCTAGTCTAATTTAAAATACATCTTTTTAGTTTTTATATTTGTAGTTTTGTAATTCCTTTAGTTTATATTGTTAATTTTTTTTGGTAACATGTCTATTTTGTGTTGACGTAATATAAATCTTCAATTTTGTGAGGATAAAAGAAAAAAGGACATCTCAACAATAAGTGTTATAAGTAAGATACAAAAGAGATATGAAGTATCAAAAGAGACCCGGTTTGGAGTAACTTTAACAAAATAATTTTGACATTAAACACAAAATTAAATTAATATTTCTCTAATGTCAATACTAAAGAGGCGTTACAAAAAAAATTAATGATAAAAATTAAAAGAATTAAAAAATTACAAGTATAAGGATTAAAAAAACTATTTTAAACTATAGAGATTGAAAATGATGAGTATAAAAACTAAAAATATTTATTTTAAACTACAACGACTAAAATGTAAAGTAAGTGAAACTATTAGGACTAAAAAAATATTTTAATATTTTTTTATTATTAAAAACACTATATATGGGATTATACTCGTCACTATTGGACAAGGAGCCATTGTTAGGTTGAAGATTTCCAGACCAAGCACATTATCCATTTAGTGATTAGTCAAATCTTAACGGTGTATAGTTTGACCTAAAACTTTAGTTGTGGAACTGAGGACTAACAAAGGTTAACTAGAAGAATTTCATTTTTTACATTAAAGAATCTTTTTGAATAGGCATGTTGACCAATGTATGATCTTATGATCGTAAGAGGTGTTGAACATGTGTCATAGAAAATGCAACCTCACACCTAAAATAAACATTGACTAATGTACTTGTTGAGAAAAGTGTTCATCCAATGTCTTTGGTCTTCGGTCCTCGACACTATATATACATGGTGGTACCTACAAAAAACACTTTGATGCCTAAGTTAATAGGTGTTTGAAACATATATTGTAATTTCAAAAATGAACATACCCTTTAAAGGTGAAATATAGGTGTATATATAAGAGAGAAAAAGTTACCATTAATGTACATGACATTTAAGGACATTTAAGACCTTTTTATTATCATGTAACGATTGGATGTTACAATCTGCTAATTGTAAAGGAACATATCCAGAAGGTCGAGTCTTAGGAAATAATATCCTATTCAGTTAAGCAAGTAATATTTGGATCCCGTGTAGTCATGGGGTATCTATCTAGTATTAAGAGAGAAGTTCAATGTGTTATTGGTGGGAAGAAAATTTCATTTCCCCCTTTAATTTTTCAATGATGGCATATCAAACTCCTTAGGGTTGCATAGGCGTGAAACATCTTGCGAATACAAAAAGTTGAATCCATTCCCACTATTGATCTTGAAGAGATTTAACGATTATAAAAGGTGTGTCATTTCGTCTCTTAGAATCCATCTTATTTATAAATAGGGTCCGTTAGCCCTCATAAGGATTTACTTACAACCTTTGTCTTCTAAATACTCTAAGTGCTTACCATTCTATCTCCTCTAATGTATTTGAAAGCCAAATACCAATTAGGCATGTCTTCCTTCCCATTGATAATTGTCAAGTATACATTCATATTTTATACAATTTAAGCAATTATTGATATATATTATACTTTTAAATTTTTTTTTTCCAAAAACACTTCATTAAGATGATAATTTCCAACTGCTTGACGATAAATAAATGATAAATAACCGTTTTTAATGAATCTGATAAAAAAAATACATGGATTTTTTTTTCAACAAACTCTCGTGATAATCATTTTTTCATTTTTTTTAATATAGGTGGCCTTCAAATGCTCTTTTCTCATTTGAGTCACTCCTTCATAAAGCTTCTTACCAGACACAGTGGAATATATTCTTTTTGCCTGAAAAGGACCTCGAATAATAATGAGTTCAGTGACAATCCTAAAGTGACACATTTGTCAAGTTTTCATCCATTTTCATTATTGCAAATTCATAGCTTCATATTGAACCTTGTAATTTGTACTATTCTATTCCCCTATTCTTTTACGAGCCATTGTTATAATTCAATATATTTTTTACCCATTACAGATTATAGGTAAAGTAAATGTCCACAATACTGATACTTAACTAACAACCCCTTATTGAGAATAAAGTAAATATCAACTTTGAGGAAATATGCTTCACTTAGAGTCAAGAAAAATGGTAACAACTTGCACTTTGGCATACTGTTTTTTATCCAATGAATTTTATGTAAGTCTCCAAAAGGGAGAGAAATTCATTACTAAAAAACGTGTCAAAAAAGTATATTAATATTTTCTTGAAACTAATATTTTGCATATTTAATTCAGTTAGTTGAGCAATATGCATGAATCAATATTATTCTAAAAAAAGAAACTGTTTCAGCTAATATCTTAAAACAATAAAAGTACCATAAATAAAATGTTTTCAAATAATGGAAGCAAGGGATGGAGGGAAGGCCCTCATTGCATAGAATAAGGCACTCATTTGGGACAGGTGTGGGCCAGGGGTGACCTCTTGATCTTCCCCTCCTCACAAGAAAACCATACTTTTTTTTTTTTTTTCACAAAAGAGATTTTCAGTTCTTCACTCACTTAAAGCATCACCCAACAAATGTGTAAAGTATTTAAGAGAAACTACAGCTTCAACTTCAAGTTGAGTTAAAAAGCCAGTTACTCCAACCAACATCATCCCTCAAGAACGGAAATGCCCTATTAAGCATCAGATTCCATATTTGGATTTTGTGGCAGAAAATACAAGTAAATCATCACATTAAGTTTAAAGCACTATTGCTTTGGAAAAATTATATATGAAGTTGGGAAAAGAGTATATATTTTCTCAATTATTACTGTAACTAACTAACTATTGTTTATTAATCAGCATTAGCAAGTCAACAAAACTTGGCACAATTTTTAAACAGGTCTCTAGAACTTCCAGGAGAAAATTCAATGGCATATCCAGTTTATCAAGAAAAGAATTGAATAGTAAAGTACATTCCATCAATATCAAGAGATAAGGAGTCACAAAAAGTATTCCTGTTTTTTTGGTTCAGTATGTATAATTGTATATTCCTATACATATGAAGACACTTACTCTGGTGCAACAATGTCACATGCATCCTGATGCAGCTACCACATGTAAAGAACAAGTGTACCCGTTGCTTTTCAGTTTTCAGTGCATAAATAAATGATTTTGAAAAATTATCATAACAAAAAATTATTATAACAATAACAAGGCATGTTATATTATGTTTAAAAAATTATTTATGTGAAAAATTGATTAAATTAGTTATAATTAATAATTAATAATTACTAACAAGTTATCTTTTATCCAAGTGATACTAAACTTCATCTCGTCAAATAATATCGCGGGTTTAAGTTTATATACGAGAAAAGTATGATTAGGAGGATGAGAGTTTCTATTCAAAATGATTAATCAGATTTTTTAATAAAAATTAATCATAAATCAAATAAATAGATACTTTATATCAATAATATAATTATTTAAAAAGAAAACTAATTAATAATTATATTAACTGATTTAGGTCGAGTTATGCCTTTTTTTTCTTCCCCTTATTTTCAGTGGGTTAATATTTGCTCTTGAAAATCTGTTGGCTCAAAGCCATATACTAATTGTGCAAGAGGTCACGGTCAGAATGATCTTATATCATTCAAGCTAGCTATAAATGTCAATGAGATTGTTGTTAGGTCCATAGTTCTATCTAATACATATTATTGAGATGTTATTGGATTATTTATAGATATTCAATTATGTAAATTTTATATTTGAAATGTTCGATTTTTAACAAGATGTATTAAAAATTTCAAAGGAATAATATATATAATGGAAACTAGAGAATAATTTTCATATTCCAAATCAGTTTTGTATAGTTTATATAAATTGAAATCAGAGAACAATTTTCACATTATAGATTAGTTTTATGAGATAAAGTTAGAGTTTAATTCATTTTCTTAAAACGTATTTGTAAAAGTTAGTTGTATCAATTGTTTACACCGGTGGTCAAAATAAGTGAGCATTACATGAGAATAATTGAATATAATTCGTGACCAAATTTAAACCGATTCAGCTAATCTTCCCTGTGGATAATAAATTATTTTTGTCCGCATCTTGATCATAGCCAATGCTGCTCTGTTAAAAGAATATTAGTAAGTCTTGGAGAAATTTGAGTTTAATTATTGATTGTGTAGAATATAATTAACTTGGTGAAAGTTATTTTAGAAAAACTCAATTAGGATTGGACATAGAAAAGGAATACATGTCTTCCACACTAATCCTTCAGTGACTTTGTTAAGATAATCAAGTGGAGTTTTCCCAATGAGCTGAAAATTGAATTATTGAACTTCACATATGACATAACATGCATGTATTATATCCTCCAATAAACAAAGGCAAAATTAAGAATTAAGGTCCATTAATTCAACGAAATCTACGGGTATTTGTAGCCATCTCAACATTTTCTTTTCATCATCTAACGAGGGAAAAAAAATCTCTACATGTGAAAAATTTCCCTTTTAAACTTGTAACGTTTTATATACTATATGGTTCTATTAAATGATAGAATAATGAAAAATTGACACAAAAAAAAAAATAATACAAACAGTCCCTCCACTTTATGCCTTTCTTTTTACAAGTCAACTCTTCTTCTATCCATGGATAATTGGATATGATTAATTAAGGGGAAATCATGGTCAAGTGATGATTAATCATGTGATGACAACAATCCTATATAGGGAAGACAAAACAATAAACGTTTAGAAAAAAACAAAAAGAAAAAAATTAGTTGCCTAGAAGATTTTGAGAAAGGGTCCAAGTTGAATTTTTTTTTTTTATTCAGAGAAGGGCCCTGAGGCCCAAAGATCCAAGTTATTAGTGAAAACTGTTTCTATGTACACGTGTCGGTTGGCATGAGTGAGTATGGATACACAACAGACAAACTCTGCAATCAATTCAGGTGGCAATCGTAATAACTGAATATTATTATAAAAGTTAACAAATTATTAATAATAGCTTCTTATACGATATTATTTAATTATATTAAAATATGTGCTTTTTTTTTATTGATTCACAGTGTAATAAATAAAAGTTACTAAAAATACATACGAAATTAAATTCTGATAATAAAACTCAAACAAATTGAGAAGTAAACCAGTGTCCTAAGGATAAGGAGATTGGTTTAATAATTAAAAATAAAATTTCTTTTTAAAATATCTGCATATTCTTTTGAGTAATTTATTATAGTTTTCGATATATTTTTTTAATACATTGATTTCTATGTACCGATTAGCAAGACCCATCGAAAAACATTATTATTTTTAAAAATATTTTCTTTATTATTGTAAAATTTGTTAAAAATTATAAATTTTAGTAAGTGGTATCGTTAAATCAAGCTTCAAACCTCTTAAACAAAGCGTAAAACCTGTAAAATTATAATTTTTAATAAATTTTATTCATAATATAAAGTATTAAAAATATCGCTGTTATTGCTCTATGAAATCGAAAGAAAGTTAGTAAATGAAAAACAGGGTTCAAATCATTAATACCGAAAGATTTTTTCATAAAAAAAAATACAAAAAGGATTTTGTTAACTAGTGTGCGTATAGTGTTGATTAAAGAATCATTAATTATGTAAAAGATTTCATTAAAAATACAATAAAATAATAAAAAAAATATATTTATAAATACATTTTGTAATATTTTTTTCTTTCTATTTTTAATCTTAACCGGTGGCCCATCCTCTTATTATTAGCATTTTCCACATTAAAAATAGAAGAGGAAAGAGGGTATTGTTGATGTTAGTGAATGAAGATGATTTGGTAGACGGAGACATGATGTGTTGAGCTGAGAAGACAAACACATGACAGTCTTTTCTTGCACAAATTGCCATTCTTTGGAGTGTGGATAATTGAAGCATTATATATATATATATGCTCAACTTTGACACACGAGAGACACTATATATTTATATACTCTCAAATTCTGGGTGGAAGAGTCCAAGTTGGTTTTGACTAATAATTATAAATTATGATATACAGCATGCACTGTGCGTAACCTACCATCTCTTCATTTTACGTGCACGATTCAAGGATACTTTTACTAGGTAGGACCAAATTTGGCATATGTATATTGTATATTGATGTATTTAAAAGATGAAGAAAAATTATTTTGAGAGAAAATGTGGAAATTTACTCTCCGCAAGAATAATTCTTATTCCTATATGTGCAATAGGAAATGTAGAGTCACTATATACATATAATTCTATCACCCCCAAATATGCCAACTAGACACACCTTTCCACACATATATATATATATAAGAAAATATTTATTTATTTCAAAAGTAAGTTTATAAAATTTACTTTACTCAATAATTTATATTTATATCAAATTTTAATAATTTAATCGTTAAATTAAAAAATTTTAATATTTTTTTTTAGTGATTAATCTCATCGCTACGTTGGAGGCACCTCAAAGGGTAGAATAGTTGACCCCAAGATTTAACGCGACTGCATACACAAGTCAGGATTCAAAAATTCTTAATATATAATCAAGTTTATAAAATTTTTAAATATCTAAAAAATTATTTAATATTTCGTTTAATTTTCAAATCAACGTATAAATATACTTTCATAATTATCAAGAATATATATATATATATATATATATATATATATATATATATAAAGAGAGAAAAATCCACTTATTTCAAAGAGTAAGTATACTTAAACCTATTCTACAATCTACATTAAATTAAAAGTTCTTAATGCATAGATAAGTCTGCAAATTTTTTAAAATTTTGAAAATTATTTGATATCTCTTTTTATTAATTTAAATTGACAAATAATTATAAAAATATTTTATACATTAGTTTGAATTAATAAAATTGAATATAAAATAATTTTTAATTTTTTTAAAAATTTTGCAGACTTAATCTATATATTAATAATTTTTAATTTAATAATCAAATCATTAAAATTTGATGTAAATCATAAATTATTGAATATAATAAATTTAAATAGACTTACTTTTAGAAAAAGTAGATCTTCTTTAAACTCAAATTAAATGTATCAATGACATCCATAAAAAATTGATCATTTACTTCGTGCACCAACTCAATTACTATCTACACCATGAACAAATTACTATTTATAAAAAAAAAAAATTCAGAAACTTGGTTCGTCTTTTTATTTTTTTTTATTTTTTATTTATATATAAGACCCGTTTTAGTTTTTACATGCAATAATTATTGTTTTTCTAAAGTAATTTTGATTAATTTATTCTCTCTTCAAATATTAATTATTTAGATGAGAAGCAATTAAGATGAGAGATATAATTAATTTAAAAAAAAAATAATAAGAGTACTATTGGTAGTTTTTTCTCCCTGCACCATGCGTACACCTTAATAACAATAAAGAATAAAAATAAATTACACCTTTAATCCTTCCATAATTTCTTCTGTAATATGCTATTGTTCTCCCAATTTTTATTTCAGGGGAGTCAACAAAATGGACAGGTAAGTGGTCAAATGGAATAATGAAGGAAAAGTTGACTACTTTCATGCATGCTGATGCTGGTGCAATGGTTAGCAGTGATTGTGGTATACACATAGAAAAAGTTACGATTCTGTGTGTTATATGCTGTGATGTGACGAGTGAGTAGTGTTGTTTTGTTGTGGGAATGAGAATTGAGAATCACAAGAGTGTGATAGTCTTTCTCCTGTACATGTGAGTGTGACTAACAAGTGGCAACCACCGTCTGTATATGGGAATCAGTTCAGAAAATGCATCTTGCTTGCCTGTACATATATAGAGGTTAGGTGGGAGACAAACAACTAACAAGCCTTCTTGCTATCATTGCTCTTGCAGGTCTTGTTTGGAGGACAATGGTAAATGTTGCAAAAATCTACTAAAGCACATTCCCATGTATTCGTTTTCAAATCACAGTGAATGCAAAATGCTACATATAGTAGTTTCCAGTAGATGTAGATCAATTGATTCCAGGCACATTTCTAACATTCATTTTTTACAATGGTTTCAAGAACTTAGAGCTGACAAAGTTACAATAAGTATTAAATATTACTGTTTTAAGAGAACTTAGAGTTTCTATTAAGTCTTTTCTGGTTATGGTTCCGGAACCAATTCAATTCATTCTTCTAAACAGTGTACCCTAGATCTTTTACTTTGAATACAAGGCAGGTTAAACACCATGGAGAATTCTATTAATGAGACATAAACAAACCACACATGTGAAATTTTTTTTTTATCATATTGTGTTTGTTATAAATATTCATTATGCTGTGTAAAAAAATTTAATTACATGAAAATTGGTTATTATTCTATTGGTTTGGTTCTGGTATCTTCGTATGAATATGTTGATACATCTAAACTTTGATGTATTGTTATCACCTTGTACTATCAATAAAATAAAAAAATAAAATAAAATGTTATATATTCACTCACATTCTATAATGACATAATATTTATCATTAAAAATTACTTTTATTTATATTATAAATATAATATATGTTGATACATTATTAAAAAATATAAATATAAATTATAATAATACATAATATATATTATTAAATTTTACTTAAAATTAATATTAAAATTGTGTGTAATTATATGTTAAATAAATTTTTATCTACATATTTTATGTCTATAATAAATATTTTGAAATATCTGTTAATTTTCAACCTCTTATTATCTTTGTTTTCAAGTTGTTATAAATAGTTTGACGCATGTGAAAGAGTTATGTTTGTGGGTCTCGAGTTTTCTTCGACGAAGTTAACTTGTATTGTCGTCAAAATTGTATTCACGTATATAAATACTCTGGTTCTTTTATATATTGCGACAACTATGTCGTTTTGATGCACATATAGGAGACACGGATTATTTCTCTACTTCACAATACATACCAAAATCTTTGTTCGTGATCGTGTCTCATAGTATTGATCATGGTTACCTCATTCATCGTTTTCCATGTAACCTGTTAATTAGTGAATCTCTAAATAATTATAGTTGTGCATGTTATATATTTCAGATTGAATTACGTATTAAGAAATTTTGTTGTATGTTGATTTGGGAACCACAATTTCAATACGCTCAAAAAAATAATAAAATCTAGCAACACATTCTTTGACATGATCTTTTAAACATAATTTTTCTTATTGATTAAATTAATTGAAAAACATAAAATTTGACTAATCCTATACTCAATTTAACAAATTTTCATGATTTTGTAGATTTTAATAAGTTTTAATCGATAAACAAAAATGTGTTAAAAAAATGTGTCGGAGAATATATTGTTTAACACTATTTAAAAAAAATTAGAAATGTCAAAACTCAAAGCATGAAGAGTGAAAAACACATGCATGCATTGTTAGAAAAAACTAAACTAATAAATTAAAACATCCAATAGCTTCTAATATGAAGATCGATGTGGTAGATAGAAAAAACTAAACTAATAAATTAAAACATCCAAATAGCTTCTAGTGCCAAGTCAAAATGGGCCAAAACAATAGTATACATGTTCACCTGTTTAATATCCTCATGCTGGTGATTTTGTGAAGAATTTTAATTTTAGAGAATTATCGAATGCTACATACTTGGAAAATCTATACATCAGCCAACTCTTAATTAGATGGAGTAGTGTTTAATCCACTGAAATGATATGAATTAAAATTTAACTGAACCAACAAGTTATTGAATTATTATATATTTTTTTGCTTTATCTAATTTGATGACAAGATAAATTTAACCAATTTAATATTATTCTACTAAGCCAAATATTTCATTAGTTGGTTCAATTTCTGGCTCAGAAACCATAGAAATCTCTATTAATTTTGAATACTATCACGGATTTTAGGAGTTTGAGGGCTCAGAATACCTGAACCACACAATACAATGCATACATCAGCTGCTAGCTCTTGTGAATCTCGCAATTGACATAAATGCATAAAACAAAGATTATAGGTAAGAGACTGTTGACCTAATGAAACCCATATATTTGTTTCAATATTTAATTGGGAATTGAGATTGAAGCCACATGAACAGAGTTATAACCATTCATGAATATGGGGTTGTCACATCTAATCTAGAACACATTTGTTGCATGCACAATAAATAATGTTGTATTGGCATAAGAATGGTCAAGCTTTAAAATTAATCATTTTGTGTTTTTTTTAACATTTTATAACTGGTTTTGTCTTGTAATTCTTCTCAAACTGACACCAAGCCTTGGTGTATAATCACTTGAAAGTTGTAAAGAACAACTAGTAATTTATTGCTTCGCCCTATTAATATTTAATTAACTTGTTAAGTAAGAGTAATTTTGTAGAAAATTATAGCATTTATTTATTTTGAAGAAAAAAAATGAGCATATATTTACATATATATGATGATTTGGTTGTTTTAAATGGGTGTGAAAGATCACCCACAGAAAATGGCCTTTGGTTCGTTACGACAGTGATTAGGCAATTAGCAACTGCCCCAACTACGATTCATCAAGTTTTCACCTAATAAGCTACCCATCTTTTAAATATCATCAAATATTCAATGTTTTGAGTTGTGTTGTCTATCTCAATGGGGGAAATTTCATCAAGTGATTCTGGAAAATAATTTTATTATCTATTTATTTGGTTCACATAACTTGTATAGTTATATCTCGGGAATGGCACGAAACAATTGAAGATGAATTATTCATCATGCAGTATCAAACTACTTTATATGTATCTTATTTTGACTGCATAGATCATACATATATAGGTTTTAATTTGAACTTATTTGCATGAAATTGTTTCCCTACAATAATTATATTCCCAATCATATTACCAACGTATATACTTCCTAAAAAAAACTAGAGTCTAGTATCTACCCACAAATCAAAGTTGAAATAATATGCATATTGTAATGTCAATACGATCATTTTACACCAAACAAATTAAATATATACTTTCTTAGTTAAACATTCTAATAAATTTTCAAAAAGATTAACTGTTACTACTATCAATATAAACATTAATTGCATTTTTCTATTTAAAAAATATAAAATGGAAAGACACTCCCAATAATAATAAACAAGGTGCTAATGAGATGTTGTGGTTATACCAACATAGACCCACCTAAAGAATTATTAAAAAAACGCAGTTTCATCCAATTGTAATTACTCAACTAATCTCTAGGGTGTCAGGAGATATTCCTAAAAAAATTATCTACTACACGGGAAAATGGGTGATAGGGAAATTCAAAGCTACAGCTATGAAAAATATGAAAATTTGGTCCAAGCCTTTAACTATTTATGTCAACTTGCGTTGGGAGAACATTAAAATTCATTAATCTCACAAGAATGCAATCGATATTGATACAAGATTTATGTCTTTCAAACCTTAAGATGACATCATTGTTGAAGGATTTTGGTTGTGAGAATGTGACAGTAACTTAAGTGACCAAAATGTGGTTGCAATGGAGAGTAGGAGAAGATAAACGTAGATCGTATAGACGAAAAAGGAAAGGGAACGTTGACAACGAGAGAGAAAAGACGAACAAAGCATGTGCCCAAGATGATTTTTACATATTTACTTTTAAAGTTAATCACCTGTATACTGTCACTCTGTGAAATGTTTTTTTATACTGGCAACCAATTATATATTTTAATTGTATCATGTTATTTTTAAAAGTAAATATGTTTATAGTGACATGACACAATTAAAATATATAATTGGTTGTCAGTGTAAATTTTTTTTACACTGACGATGTATAGGTGATTAACTCTTATTTTAATATAAATATATGTTTGTTACAAAGGAGAGGATTATCACTACCGTCACTACTAGAAAAATGTCATTTTCCTGCGAATTTTCCTACAAAAAAATATTTGCAGAAATTTTTTACGAATTTTCTTGCAATAATAATTTTGCAACTTTTTTTATGAATTTATTTGCAAAAAATAATTTACAGATATTTCTTAAAAAAAATTATGAAAAATAATTTACAAGAAATTTTTGTAAATTTTGCTACAATTTTAATTATCATAGAAATTTTTTTCCATGGTAAAAATTTGCAAAAAATATTGTAAGAATTTTATTTTGTTTCTTGCAGATTTTCTTGCAAACATAAATTCGCAAATAAAATTTACTAAATGGTAGAAAAATTTCGCAGGTAACTTTTCCTGCGGATTTTCCTGCCAATTTTAATTCGCAGGAAAAATAAAAAAAAAATTTAAATTTATAGGTTTAATATTTTTAAAAAAAATTAAGTCTCACATCGATTGAAAATAAAATAATTAAAGAGTATATAAGTTAGGGGTAATACTTACCTTACAAGTTGATTTGTATGGTTAAGTGTTAGACTTATAATCTACAATCTTAGAGTTTAAAAGATTATGTATCATATGTTGGAGGTTTGGAAACAAAAGTTTTAGATGAATTTCATTGTGAGCATTTGAAAGTTAAAGAATTATTAATAGAATTTGTAGTAATTTCTTTTAATTTTTTTTGTAAAAAATATTCCTATAAAATTTCTTGTGAAAAAATTTGCAAGAAAGTTTCCTGTGAATTTTTTTTGCAGAAAATTTTCCTGCGAATTTTTTCGCAAAAAATTTCTTGCGAATTTTAAAATTTCGTAGGAATAATGTTTACTGCAAATTTAAATACAAAATTTACAAAAAAAATATATATATATATAATATAAGAAATTCTAGTAGTGCATCCCACCTATATTTAATTGTGCCTCCAATCCTCTAAACGTCATATATGACTTTTTGAAGTTAATTGTACTAATTAGCTTTGATTATTTTATATATATATATATAAATAATGATTAAACAAAAATACACTCTTAAAACTATCATACAAGACGTTAATGATATGTTGAGACCACTAATAATGATTCACCTGTAGAATTATTGTTTAAGTCTTAATCTCAAGTTGTTTCATCCAATTACAATTATTTAACTAGTCCTTAAACATTAAGGGATCATCTTGAAGACAGTTATCCACAAAAAGGAAAAGTGTAGCATGGGGGATTTGAACCCGCCCACGGATTCTAATGGGACCACTTGACTTTTTGTTAAACACTTGAACAAATATTAATGAATGTTACATGATAATTAATCTGAACCAAATAATGTTTCTTTTTAATGATGGAAATCAAGGAGAGAAAAAAACTTTATAGAAATTAAAATCAAAATCCATTTATTTTACAAAGATTAAAAATATATTTTTTAGCCAAATATTGTTAAATGTTTTTTTGAAACTTATAATTTGATCAGTAATTTCATTTTTATTTTTTCATTGTTTGCACCAAAGAAATTGTATATTTATTCTTTATTTTTTTATAATTATAATATTAATACAAAATATTCATTATTGAAAATAATAACTAATTTTCATTAAAAATCATAAATGCACATAAAGTAAATATTTTTGTCCTAACATAATCTATTATATATTTAATGTCAAAATTCGAACTTGACATCTGAATTAAAAGATACATAGACCATCACTAAAGGTTTCAATTTTTAGTTTTTGTCATATTAAAAGAGTACTCTCAATCAATTAATCTCTTTTTGGAAGGTAGAGAGCTCACCACACCAGAGAAAATATATATCAAAAAGGTTAGAAGAGATAGTGAATCTATGGACAAAGATATTGCATAGGTCAACGAATTAGATGGACTTTCATAGAAAAATATCCTATGATATTTGATATGAAAAAAAAAACACATATAAATGAGAGCAACTATAATTAAGCTTTATTTATTGGGTTTATTAGAGAAATAATTAATAACTAACAAATATCCCTTGCAACTTATTTTAGAGACAAATTTTAACCTATGAATACAATGAGCGATGGATAACAATATAATCTTTCTAACAAACTTTTTTCATATAAACCTAGAAATTAAACCATCGAAAATTCAAGTCCCTAAAAAACTTAGTTATATTAAAAATTTAGAAGAAAAGTTTTGACACTAATTAAATTAATGCAGTTGTATCCAATTATGATCAACTTATGCTAATTAAATATCCAACGTGATATTCAAATTGATAAAAAAAGAAAATACTAGTGTGAAAGAAAGATTTAACATCGATTAAAATAAATATTTTTTTATTGATTGTAAGACTGATATAAATGTCGCTGATTAAAATAAAAGTCACTTTCTAAAGTGGTTAGATGTTAACATATGTAGAAGTGTGAAAGAAATTAAGGTTGTGCTCATCTAACTGCTTAGCCCTTAACTTCCCCACCCCACCCAGCACACTCTTCTAGCCCCTCCCCCAACCTATCTTTCTTTCCCCTTGACATGCATAGTAAAACAACTTCAAACCTTGTTACAAAATATACATTTAACTATTTACTTTAACAAGAAAATATGTTTTATGATGGGTATTACAATTACCATTTAGCTACAAATATTTGATCAATTTGGATTACCTCAACTCCTAATTGGTAATAGTTCTCTTCCTCACACCGTTTTATCATTTTGTCATCTAAATCCACGAGAGGTATTGTTAACTTTAAGTTATAGTTTTTACAATTCATGGTCAAGTTAATTAAGTGGATTTGCTATATACACATGCAGTACAACCAATGGAGTTGGATTCCCAACTATTTTCCTTTTTTTTTTTTATTGGTATTCTTTCTTTAGTTGATAAAGCTTTTCTCATTGCAAGAAATAGAAACGATTCCCCCATTAATTTCTTAGCTTGAACGGCGAAGCATATTGACACCGTCACAGCCTTAAATGTATTAATTTCATAGCAGAGGTGTCTCTATCTTTTTCCTCATTACTCTATTGACTTCTTTCACTCGTGAGGTGATAACTGATAAGGTTAGCTCTTCAAGGTTCAAACGCTTAAACTTTTACTCAATCCATCAATTTCTGTACCCTTCTTTCCGCATTTGACACAATACTTATTAATTGCTTGCCATATTAAAGCTAAACTTCACGACAATAATACTCGTGTCATACCAAAATTTGGAGATATACTCTACAACATGGCTGAACTCATGCATTGCACATTGAATAAGATTAATTATATATAATCTCATAGAGCTTCAACATTAAACTCTCCATAACTCACTCGTGTAACCGTGTTGTTACTTTATGGAGTGAAGTTTGTGACTAATTCTGCAATTCGTACCCTAAACACACCTTTTGCTAATTCTTCAAACCACCTTTAGTGTATGTATGTGATTAAATTTATCAATATATAGTTTTTTAAAAAAAGTAAATTAATGTGTACACTTGGTTCTATCAAAGTATCATTTAGTGTAAGACACCTACGAGAGTACAAATTAATTATTAGATATCGATTTTAAGATATTAAATAAATCATGTTCATAAAGAAAATAATTTTCAATTATTCTAAAGTTTATAATTTTAATTATAATTTTGCATATATCCTTCCCTGAAATGTTCATGTTCAAATAGAAAAGACTATAGTAAATAATAATTTTTTTTAATATTCATCACAACCGCGTATGATGACTTGAACTTGAAAACCCTAGCTTAAGTATGTTTAAGTTATTATAATACAACTTACAATAATATAACTGAAGCTAGTACACACTCAATAATTTTATGAATGCTCCAATGAGATTTCTCAAATTATATAATAATAAATGAAAAAGTAATAATAACAAATGAACATATACTAATGGCTTACAAAATACGAATCTTACTCTATATATAGAACAACTAAATGTTATCTAAGTTGGGCTACCCTCTATTCTTTTTCGTGTTCTTTTCACTTATCTTTCTTAAGTAACAGTATAGCTATAAATTTGCCAACACGTATTCCACTTGAGAGTGTGAAAATAAACCCGAAGAAAAAGAAAATACTTTATATACTGGATGAAGAACACGTTGCAGTAAGTTTGAAGTTTCTGCAGAGTGCTCAAGCGGTTTTGCATTATTGCTAAGCTGGATATAGCTTTGACTTTCGCTTCACACCAGCACAGTCACACGTTATTATTATTATTATTACTAAATTTCAAATTCCACCATAAATGATGAGGGTAGGTCAACTCTGCGACTGTGATGAATCCTAGAATTGCCGATGTTGTTGCATGTTGTTGTTTTGCATGCATAGCAATTCATTCATTTTTTTCTCACTGAATTATTATATTTTGCAGAGAATGGATGGACGCAGGATAAGAAGACAGTTCAACCACATAAATGTTATAAATTGTTGGTAGGTTGCTCACCAAAACCATAACCAAACCCCACTTGGCAAACCCTACTCATTTTATCCCTTCGAACAAGTAGTGTACATATAGATGACCTAGCTAGCACCTTGGTTTGTAAAAAACAGCCCCATTTACTGAAAAAAGGTATGTGTGTGAGTTGTGAGTTGTGACCCCAAAACGTTTGCTTGCTTGGTGCATTTTCCCTGGCTCTCCCCTTCTCCATGTTCCTCAACTACCCTCATTTATTTCCCCTCATTCATTGCCTGACTTGAACACCCTGTTGTAAGAAAGAAAGAGAGTGAGTAGCTCTAGTGTGGTTTCTTCTTCAATAGTGAAAGAGGGACAGGTGGGTGTCTTCAACTTTAAAGGCTTCAACAACCTCTCAGAGAGCATTAATATTGCTGCATCTGATGAGTTTAGTAAGAGAGAGAAGATGGTGGTGCATTGTCAATAAACCAGTCTGGCCACAATAACTCTTCACTAAACCACTCCACCTATAAATCTCTCTTCTCCTTAACACACTACCCTCATTGTACTACACTCACTCACACCCCTTCTCTTACATATACATAATAACCCTCTTCATTTTCCTTCACTCCTCCATTTCCCTTTCTTGCACTCACTCTCTTGCAATCACCCCTTTTCATCAAAATACTGCTCATGCATACCCATCCTTGAAAGGTATCCTTTTTCTCATTTTTTTCAAGCACACCATTTTTTATTACTTAAAGTTTCTTGTAGGGTTGAGCCTTTGAATCTAGGGTGGGGTGGTTGCAAGATGGAAACTTGCACGGCTCTGTTGCTTTTAACGGCGATCACAGCATACTTGATATGGTTCACGTTCATCTCACGGTCGCTCAAGGGTCCACGTGTCTGGGCCTTATTGGGAAGTCTGCCGGGCCTCATAGACAACTGTGACCGCATGCATGACTGGATCTGTGACAACCTACGCGCGTGTGGTGGCACGTACCAAACTTGCATCTGTGCAATCCCCTTCCTCGCCAGGAAGCAGGGTCTCGTGACAGTCACGTGCGACCCGAGGAACTTGGAGCACATACTCAAGACCCGCTTCGACAATTACCCCAAAGGCCCCACGTGGCATGCTGTCTTTCATGATCTGTTGGGTGATGGGATCTTCAATTCTGATGGTGACACGTGGCTCTTCCAGCGTAAGACTGCTGCCTTGGAATTTACCACCCGGACGTTGCGCCAAGCAATGGGTCGGTGGGTGAGCCGAGCCATCAACCGGCTCTGCTTGATCCTCAAAAGGGCCGACGATCAAGCTGAGTCGGTTGATCTTCAAGACTTGATGCTTCGGCTCACTTTTGATAATATTTGTGGGTTGGCTTTCGGGCAGGACCCACAGACATGTGTGTTGGATCTGCCCGATAACTGCTTTGCCACGGCTTTCGACCGAGCCACTGAAGCCTCGCTCCAGCGGTTCATTTTGCCTGAGGTGTTGTGGAAGATGAAGAAATGGCTTCGGCTGGGAATGGAAGTCAGCTTGAGCCGAAGCCTAGTCCACGTGGATGAACATTTGTCAAATGTAATTGAGAAACGCAAGGTGGAGTTGCTGAGTCAGCAAAAAGATGGGACTCTTCATGATGACTTGTTGACCAGGTTTATGAAGAAAAAGGAATCCTACACAGACAAGTTTCTCCAACACGTGGCGTTGAATTTTATCCTAGCTGGACGTGACACGTCATCGGTTGCAATGAGCTGGTTCTTTTGGTTGGTGATTCAGAATCCAAAGGTGGAAGAGAAAATTCTACGTGAAATTTGCATGGTTTTGATAGAGACACGTGGCGATGATGTGGCTAAGTGGTTGGATGAGCCCTTGGCCTTCGAGGAAGTTGACCGTTTGGTTTATCTCAAGGCTGCATTGTCGGAGACACTAAGGTTGTACCCTTCGGTGCCGGAGGACTCAAAGCATGTGGTGGCCGACGACGTGCTGCCGGACGGCACGTTCGTGCCGGCGGGATCGTCGGTGACATATTCGATATATTCGGCAGGGAGGTTGAAGTCGACGTGGGGTGAGGATTGCATGGAGTTTAGACCTGAGAGGTGGTTGTCATCGGATGGGAAAAAGTTCATCACGCATGACTCTTTCAAGTTTGTTGCATTCAATGCTGGTCCAAGGATATGTTTGGGGAAGGATTTGGCTTACCTGCAGATGAAGTCCATTGCTGCGGCGGTGCTGCTCCGGCACCGCCTTGTGCTGGTGCCCGGCCACCAGGTGGAGCAAAAGATGTCACTCACGCTGTTCATGAAAAATGGTCTCAAGGTCAATGTGCATGAGAGGGATTTAAGAGGAGTTATCGCTAGTATACAAAAATAAAGGGAGATAGATGTGGATTTTAGAAGTGATGTAAGTTAAGTGTTGTGTTAATTACCAGAAGGAGCACAGGGTATTGAAGGTTTTGGCATGTGGAGGCAGGTTCAAATGAGAATTCAGACATTGGGGATTTAGCTTATAGAAGAAGAGAACAGAATTTCCCTTTTAAAAAAAGGGTATGTTCAGAGTATTTATAATTTATATGATAATTGTGGATGGATTCTTTTTCCGGGGTCGTGGGATGAATGATTGCTTTTTATCAATCCACCTTCCTTGTAGAATCCTTGCATATATTCATTGTATTCTTTATTTCTTGTTGGTTTTGAATTTTGGTATTTCTATTTAATTTTACTGGTCGTGAGAGCTAAACTCACATTTCACAATGTTGAATGTTGATGTTCATAAAATAATGCCTTACGTTTTATGAAAGTATAATGATCGGATTTGACTCTCCTGGTTGGTATGTTCCTAGTGGTATGCTTGTCATATGATGGATGATGCTTGAGAGGTAGACTTGTAGTGGTAAACTCAACCTGTAAGATTTAGCTATACAGTTTATCTGCACTTTTTTTTTTAACATTCATCAGTGATTTCAGATCCTATTTCTAGGATTCTTGCCTATGACAATGGAAGTTGAAATGCACGAATTGAACCAATAGTAAAAGTAGATTTTGTTAGGGACATCGAATCAGAAAGAGAACTGTGTGACCAATTTTCTTAGCAAAGTATATGATGAAGCAGAGTTGTTCATATAACATGTATTTTAAGAATAAGTCTGCTCAAGTCATATAAGTGGAAACTATCCACCATCTATACAGAAAGTATTTAGATCATGGGACGGGGCATTTGCAAAAGGTCCCAAGTTAATCCAAGATTTCCAGACAAAATGTTATGGCCTGGCTATTTGATCAAAAACTTTGATGGTGGCTCTCTTCGATTTCTGCAGGCTGCTTTTGTGCTTCCAAGTACTACTTGACAATTTTGGTCGGTGATTTTGTTCCGTCTTTTTTTTCTTCTTTTAATCTCTAGGGCATATATAGCCTACACCTTCATTGACATCAGTACATTCTTCAGTCAAGAACTTTCTCTCCAGTTGAAAAGAGATTCCAGACCAATGTGCCTATTAAGTACAATGCAACAGCAACCTTAAATACATCATCCCAAGAACCTGCACAACCGTCAGAAGATCGTTTATGTTATAAGTGAATAATCATAAAAAAAAAGACTTAAACTTTAGAATGCAAGCGGAGCATTGTTACCTCGTTGGAGTATGTATCCAGTTGCAGCTGTACCAAAGACACCAGCAAGCACTCCTGCAGTATTTGATAGTCCCAGCAATACTCCCTGAAATTTAAAATAGTTAACATTCCTATAGAAACATTAAATGAAAAAAACAAAGAGAAGAAACTTGTAATGAAAAACATTTGTCTCAGGATTTCTTGCATTTAGAGACATCTTCCATAAATAAATCGACAAGGTACTTGTATAAGATACTTATGATCAACAATTTAATCGTACTTACGAATGACTACATTAATCATGAAACAAAATGGAGGTGCAATAGATTGTTGAAGTGATTGACTCAATGACACTTTTTCTCGGCATTTTTTAAGTAGAATGATTTTGACATCAGTTCTGCTAATTAGAATCCAAAAATCTTTTTGAGGTTCAGCTCGCAATAGCTGTCACTGTCATCAAATACAACTCAAGCAAAGAAGACTGTCAACAGCCCTTGGTCTTTACAATGAACTTTTTTTCACAAGAAAAAAATAAAGGAAATGTATGAAAAGTGAAAACACACTTGAGCTATATTTGACAGTTTATTGATCTTGGTACGTGAAAATTTAAATAGCATTAACTCACAGCATAGCGTGGTCCAATGTCTTGGTGATTGGAATATAGACCAGATTGTGAGAATGCATCAGATCCCTGGAAAGGAATTAACAAATTATGGTTTATCTTGGGTAACTTTGCATAAATTTAAAACTTACAGAAACATGTTTTATAGGTATCTATGGTTCAGTAATGAAACTTAAACAGCATAAAAATTAATTCAAAAATTTAAGAATCTATTCGGGAAGATATATATCAATCTAGCTCAAACCTGACTGCAAGCCATGCAAAGTACTGCCATGGCGGGTGTTCTCACATGGCTTAGTTGTGTAAGAAAAAATGCAGGACCCAGAAACCCGATTGATTGCATAATCTGTCAAAATAGGCAATTTTTAAAGCAAAATCATTTTAAAGGATGAAAAAGGAAAATGAATCAGTCCAGGTATCAATTGCCTTTACTTAATCAGCATATTATTCATTATCTTGGACAAGTACTTGAAAAAATTCACAACAAAATTTTGTTTCAACCAAGGACTGAAATGAATGTCCCTGTACTATTATTTGATTTTTAAAAATTCAACACAAGAAATTTATTTTATTAATCAGGATTAGCCTCATTAAGAGCCCCTGTGACTTTCTTACCTTTCGGACAGATGTTATGGAAAGGCCTTTGCTAATAAGTGTATCTGCAATCCAGCCTCCTATATTTGCAAAAACAGCCATGGTTAACCACGGCAGGACACAAAATAGCCCAGATTCAGTGAGATTGAACTTCAGAACCTGAGAAAACGATCTGTTAGTTCATTCATTAAATGGAAAAAATATTTCATGCAAATTTTCTTTATCGATTTCTCTATTTTTTATTATATCACCTAATCATTCCAGGTATAGATCAACATAACAATCAGATTTTAGACGTAATCTGATAATATCAGCAGTTAAAGTGATGCAACTTTAATTCATTTGTGTTTAGATTAATAACCAATAAATATAAATATAAGTTTAACAATGTTGAGAGTAAATAGTAACACGTGCTTTAACATCAAAAAGTTCCAAGAAACATTTTTATCTTTAGACACAATGAAGAAACCAATTAAAGAGCAAGTTGATATAAAACAATGGGCGGCAATGTATTGTACATATACTACGAGTCCCATGCAAAGCAGACAAGCACTATGCGGACAATTTGATGGGTATTCCCCACCTCCGTAGGTGAAAATATTATATGACGTATTCCATCTACAGATTTTAAAATAAATAAAATCCAATTATAAATGGTGAATAAGCAATGTATTCCCTCTTTTGCTCACAGATATGATATATTAAGGACCTGATTATAGCATCGTTAAGGACATGTATATTCTTAAAAGTTAGGAGGCATTTGTGAATTATGAAAATAAATAAATAAATAACAGTAAGCACCTGATTATAGTATGTAGGCATCCAGGTTAATAGAATAAATGTCCCCCAATTGTGGCAGAAGTGAGAGATTATTAAAGCCCAAACAGGTGCTTTTGATAAAATTAATTTCCAAGGAATAACTGACACAGGTTCTTTTGATACGTTGCCTCCAAGTATGAGCTTCTTCTCTTCTGCCCCAAGATCCGGGTCTTCTTTTGGGGAGCTGTATGCCTGGAAGGGCCCAGCATAAAGGAAAAGATATGAGAATAAGTTGCTCAGCAGAAATCACAAAGTTCCCTTCACATTTATCTATACCTATATATAAAATTGATTCCCTGTTTTTGTGTATAAAATTTTTGGACTATTTTACCTTTAAATTTTTAAATAATAAAAAATAATATAGAAAATTAACTATTTTTACAAATCCAAGACCTTGAGGTTTGAAAATTAGACATAACACTAGTTAATTCAACCAATCTTGATAATTTTTAAACACTTTTAAATAAATATACAGACACGAAATACTTTGACTCCACTAGTAATTTATAAATGTGATGGTAAAAGCTAAGCTGTTACTTGCAGAAACATAATTGATTATTACTTGCAGAAACATAACAATGAAGTCATATGTTATACAACACTTGATGAGACAGTCCCCTAAAGAATCAGCCCAAAACATGAAAATATACTCTCCATAGGTTGGAAAAGTAGGAAGGTTGGTTTCCTCCCGAAACATTTTTACAATCAGACACAGATATATATAGTAGATTTAATTGAAATTATACTAAAGATGACTTACTTTACTCAACCATATAGCAAACCAGATACTTCCAAGGGATCCAAATGAGTAAAACACTGATGGCCACCCAAATTTCTGGATTAGCAGAGGTGAGAATGCCAAGCCTGTGACAGAACCAAGGTACATGCCACTATATACTAGCGCAAGTGATCTGCTTCTCTCTGATACTGGAATCCATTTGGAAAGTATATTATTCATTGCAGGCATTGCAACACCCTGAAAACAAAGAATCAGCATAATTTGTTGTCAAATTGAAGGAGGAAAAATAATTTATACTAGGGATGGACTTGACCACTCCAATGAGAAAATATATTTCATTTGATTGTATTATTGATCAAGACAAACATAATGAGGGGCAAATAATATGGATTATAATGTTTATCTATCTTATCTCAACTATGTATCTTTCTACATCACTTTCTACTAGGAGAGGAAGGAGTTGACATTATGGGTGGGACTGACTATGATCTCAGATTAGTTTTCCAAGCTTTTCTTCTTGCTTAATGGCTAGGAGAATAGAAGCGTTTTTTAATACTTGAAATTCCTAGTTAAAACTGGCAATTTATTTGGTGCAACAAAAAAAAAAACAATATGGACAAATGACAATATGATGAAGACACCAGATAGATGAAGAAAAGAAAAGTAGTAAAGTTATAGAAAGGACCAACCTCACCAATTCCCATGAAGGCACGCATAATAAGCAGACATGGCAACCCTAGTCTTGCAGCAATAGGTGTTAAAACTGTTGCAATTGACCACCAGACAACTCCAAAACCTAGTACTACCTTCCCACCAAGTTTGTCTGCCCATATGCCACCAATGATCTAAACCAAAAAAGCATTCGGTCAATATGAAAGGAATGTAATTAGAAACTTTTTATGCACACTGGATGAAATGAAGAGATAGTTTGAAGACCAGAACATGCTAGATTAGTTTCATATACTATAAAGAGAATGATATGTTATGACATTTTCAACCAGCATGGGTGCTAAAATGCTTACTTGAAGATTAATACATGAAAACAATTTCTTGTTAAGCCAACATTTTTAGTATATTTTAGTCACACCTGAGTAAGTAGATAACCCCAGAAAAAAGATGACTGAATTAGGCCAACTGTTGCGCTGTTCCAGTTGAATTCTTGTGACATTGGAAGTATTGCTATGCTCATATTTACCTATAAAATACAATAAAAATATAAAGTATATCAAGGAACATTAGTAACATTACGTTAGTAAGAATATGGAAATTTAGAAATAATCAAATTTTAAAGTTAATCCTTGAAATCATAGGATAAAGCTTAATAACAACTTCTAAAAACAGATAGTCAAAATAAATAAATAACTTCTACAAAACAAAGGTGGAATTTTAAATACAGAAACTCAATTTTCTACAGATATTTTTTTCAACCATCATTGTCTACAGAAATACAAAATTAATACAATGTTTTCTATTTTAGTTCATTGATAGAAAAAAGAAACAAACTAAGGTACTAGGACAAGTGATCAACTGGAACACCTTAGTTTTTAATTTCAAACGTTAGACACCGACATTGTTGATGTGTTTGATATGTTCATAGATCCCAAAAAAAAGCCAAAAAGAAAGTTTCTTCAATATGTTCATAAAACCTAGAGCCCTAAACCTTATTTAGACAAATCCTAGATTCCAAATTCTAACTAATTAAGAAAACAAATCATGAAAAGATAAGAAAATATAGTAACCAATCATAAGAGAGAAGGAGAAAATACGGAAACTAATTCTAGAGGACATTAGGACAATCTGAAGAAAATTTAGTTTTTATATATTCTAACAAATCCCCGCAGTGACAATCAATTGAATATGATGGAAGAAGTATACCGACTGGAATATGATATAAAACATGGAAAACATGAATATATAAACTAAATCATAGTTGTTAGCATAAATACCAAAAAAAAGTTACTCACTCGATCCATGTTACACAGCAGAAATGCTGCAAAACACAGCAGTACAACAACCCAGCGCTTAGGAAACTGCTGCCACCAAGGTGATACTTGCTGCAGATTTCCTTCTAGAAGAATGGCTTCCCCAGTCCCTTCAGCTGATTGCAGTGGTTTCATCTTTGTTTCTGCAATGTCATACTCCTCAGACTTGTAATTAACACGGAACTTACTTGCTTTACCAGCCTCAGTTTGTGCATGCTTTCTTTTGCTCAAACCAAGTCTATAAACTTCCCTTTGTTCAACATTGTTACTGCCATAAGGAGCTGAAGAAAGGAAGGAACAACAACTTCTTCCACTAGCCCTTAGTTTAAAATTCAAGCACTGACTGGACTGGTGGGATACAAGAGAACAAGGCTCCACTCTGTTTTGAGATGTTCGCATTTTCTCTTCCAAAGGCAAATACATCTTATGCTGCCATCTTGAAAAAGGATCCTTAGCAACAGCTACACCAGAAATAGATATATCCTTCCCCGATCTATATCCATTTCCTGCCAATATCAAACAATGGCTAAAACTTCCTCATACTTTACAATAGCCATCTTCAACATGATCCAAGCTTAAAAACTCTCAAGAGAACTAAACAAACATCCAACTTAACTAAAATAATTAGTTTAATTGTTATGCGTATTAGCATATTCTTTTAACATCATCAACTGATATATTCCTTAATATAACTTTTAAAGTAACTATTATAAAAATTAACAACAAAATTACTATACTCACTGACATATAATTAGATGAAAATATAAAATCTATTTATGATGTTGGCACATCCAAATTAAAAAATTCCACAAATATAAATATATATAATCAAAATCCTCATTTTTTATGTTCCACAAGCCACGGTCGTGTCAAATAATATATAAATATACATTAAAAAAAGCGATAAATAGCAAAATTAGTATATTAGTCCATGAAAAACAAAAACTACTACTCATAAAACCCTTATGTGTTTTTTTTAAGACCATCTTATGTGAGTTGCATTAATTATATATTCTCTAAAATATTATTATTTAATTAATAATTTAAAATTAATTAAATAAAACTCTTTCTTATTAGGATGAGAGAAGATGAATAGACATATAAAATTCCCTTTCATACATTAATTAATTAAGTAGAAAATGAATAAGTGAAAAGAGAGAATGATAATTTTGGAAAAATAATTTAAATTATTTAAAAATTTAATACTCTTAACTAAATTAAAGGTGTTATAGGTAGTATAACCTAAGTGTTCGACCTAAACCTATTTTAATCAAATGCACATAATTTCCGCTAAAACACACCCCTCAGACCTACGCACTAGAAAATTTCGAACCGTATTAAAAGACTAGGAAACTACAACTAGCAACAAGAACGAAGGAATTCAGAAAATGCGTGTAAGCAGCGAAAAAAATGAATAAGTGAGCGCGAACCTGGGGCAAGGAAGGAACCGAAGTTGCGGTTGGAAATTAAGCCACTCATAGTCATTGGTGAAGCTGTAAAGAGAGAGAGAGAGATAAGGTTTGTTACGGTTAGAACTTAGAACATGAGAGAGACGAAGTGGGAATTGCGTGACGACGTCGTGTCTTGCTTTGCTCTGCTTCGTCTCAGAGGATAAGCAGAGGCAAATGCAACGGCGCAGAACCTCTCTCGCTATTCCTATTTCCAACCGTCAACTATTTTCGCCCTTATTTTATTTTACATTTTTTCTTTTTTAATAAAAAAAATGAAAATAAAATCCGAGTGGCGATGTAACCAAAGAGAAAGGGGGGCTGAGAGCGTGACACGTGGTACGTCATCCGGAGTACATAAAATTTTAACTAACGGAAATTGCTAAGATGCCCCTCTCTCCTCTCCACGTGGATCTCTTGCACTTGAACGGTTCGAGGTGACCCCAGTGTGTTTTCCCTTTCCCTTTTTTGTCTTCATAATAATAACAATAAAGTGCAAATATTCAAATTATTATTATTATTATTATTATGAATGTGATTATTAATTTTGGAAAATTATGGTATTTTCATATTCATGCCTCGAATATTCTGCATCAGCTGTTGTACAACGTCAGAAGTCCTTTGTCATTTCTAGGAAGGCTAGAGATATTTAATATCCAAATATTTTACACATGTCGCATTTCTTTTATATCTATTTTCTCCGATCACATCGAATACTTCTTATTTATCGATGAACAGTTGTAAAATTGGATTCGATATTTTTAAACAAGAATTTAAATTTGAGTTTTATGAGTAAAAACAAAAAAAAAATTAAAAATCAACTAAAAACAATCGGTCGAAGAAGAAGCAATCAATCATTGATAAAATTAATAAATATTACATGTATAATTACCAAAAATAAACTATATCCTTTAAATTTATCACTTCACCTTTTATTTTATTTTATTTTCCTTTTTAGGTGTATAGTAAGCATATATTATATTGGGTGTTTAATAAATATTATTTCTCTAGGAATGGCAACCCGACAAGTAGTAATCCATCATCCACACTGAAAGTATTCACGAATTTTATATATACTTATTATGGATATTTATAAATATTTGTTTAAGTATAATTTTTTAAATAAAAATAAATAAATTTAAATTTATTTGTATTAAAATAAATTAGATTAATTTGTTTTATACATAATATAAATAAAAATATATAATTAATTTTAAAGTGTAAATACATATACTCGTTCAACTATTTGTGTTGAAAATGCATATACATCCCACCTTATATGCAAGCAAGTACTCATTTAATTAGATATATCTGTGCTTAAGTTTTTTTTTTTTTGTCATCCTTAGTCATTTCGCTGTCAAAGAGAGTGAAAGAGATTTTGTCTAATTTTTGTTATTTAAATTCTAATTTTAACCTGCCAATTTTTATTTTTGAGTTATATACTTTTCAATAATTTAACTAAAAGACATTATTAATATAAAAATATATATAATGTCTTTTTAACTCATCTAATAATTTTTAAAAATTATAGTTATAATAATTTTTATTTAATTAATAGTATTATATATATGTAGCAACCTCGGTCGCGACGGGACGGCGAAAAATAAATTGAAAAAGAGGAGTCGCCACCAATGTTATTTTTTACGGAAAAAACATTGGAAAAACCATAAAGTAGAAAATAATCTACGAAAACCAAATTTTTGAGTTCGGGAGTCGATTACGTGTGAGGAATGTATTAGTACCTCACAACGTTCCTCCTAAGACGATTACCTTTATTTAATTAAACTAATTATTTATAATTTATAAAATATTTATCTCACTAAAATGATCAAATATATTTTATTTAACTAATTTAACTAATGCATTAAAAAAATTTAAAATTATTATTGTTATATAAAAAGGAAAATAATATATTTTTAATTTTTTGGCTCGACAAGATTTATTTCTTACTCCTACGTATCGTCATGTGTAATGAAGAATCAGAGTCACGTAATTCTTTGTAGAAAATGTTTGTGTGTTGATATTTTTTAATTAAATTTTATTTTTTGTTAAATATAGGATTCTTGAACTGTCTCAGCTCATTCACCCTAAAAATATAAAATTGACTAAGGTGTACACCAAAGTCAATTCAATAAAATTTTAATTATAATTATTGCTAGAGATGTTATGATATTAAAAAATTTATTAAATGGACATTTTCGTTTTTGGAGAAAAAATTTAAAGATAAGCTGTCACAACTTGTACTTTAAATTCAAAGATTAAAAAGATGTCACATCTAGTTAACCATTTCTCCAATAAAATTTTTAATACAATAATTTCAGATATTTACATTAAATATTATAACACTATATTTTGATATTTAATCACGTTTTGAATTTAAATAAGACTTTAAGATGATAAATAAACTTTTTTAAAATAACAGATATTACTAATAAAAAAATTAAAAAAATTAAAAATAAAATAAAATAAAAATAAATAAATAAAATAAAATAAATAAATAAAAAGAAAGTGAGTTCGATATACTCACTATTCTTCGCTCAAGAAGTGATAACTTGTTGGTTTCTCCTTCTAAGCTCCCTCTGGTCCAAGGTGGAGATGTGTGTGTGTGGGTGCCCTTTGGGAAGGGGAATGGCCGCTATTTATAGACTTTCAGGAGGGACCGGAACGGCCCGTTCTGAATCCGGAACGGCCTGTTCCGGGGATGCAATTTTACTCACAGCGGCCATTTTTAGAACGGCCCGTTCCAGTTTCGGAATGGCCAGTTCTGAGATAAAATTTATAGGTATTTTGGTCGTTTGGGAACGGCCCGTTCTGGGCTAAAAATTATAGGTCTTTTTTGAAGGTTGGAACGGCCCGTTCTAGTTTTTAGGAACAGCCCGTTCTGAGCTAGAATTTATAAGTCTTTTTGGAAGGCTGGAACGACCCATTCCAGTTTGGGAACGGCCCGTTCCGGGCTAGAAATTTTAGATCTTTTTGGAAGGTTGGAACGGCCCGTTCCAGTTTGGGAACGGCCCGTTCCGGGCTAGAATTTATAGTTATTTTTGGAAGGTTGGAACGGTCCGTTCCATTTTTGGAACAGCCCATTCCGGACTAGAAATTATAGGTTTTTTGAAAGGTTGGAACGGCCTGTTCCTGACTACTTAATCATATGAAAATTACTAAATTACCCTCCATAAAAATATAAAAAAAAGAGGTGTTACATTTAGCTTCTATATTTTTATCTTTTTTATTCTTTTTTAAATATACCTTTTTTGCTATTTTTTTTAACAAAAATTGATATTTCTCGGACGAAATTGGGTTACTACAATATATATATATATATATATATATATATATATATATATATATATATATGTAAAATATATCAAAATAGGTTGTGATTTATACCCAAATTTTAGTGCACAATTTTTTTTCCATTCATATGCATTAATTGTTTCCATTCATTAATTCTACAGTTTCAAAGGCTATAACAGTGAAATTGTTAAAGAATATATATTTGGTTTTACTAAATAAGTACGCAAAAAGTGTTAAAAAATTGTGAATACCAAAACTAAATATGATATTTTGTGGGGTGAGAAATGCCAAATGATTCGTTCAAATATTTAAGCAATATACTGTGAAAAATAGTCAAGATCAAAATATACAATTAAGTAATATTCATTTCTAAGATTGAAAAACAAAATTCATCTATATCTCCATACCATTATATTATATAAATAGAATACATGATAACTACTTTTAATTTTTATTTTCATATAGGCCATATTTTTTTTCTTGCTTATAACAATAATTCAAATCCTTTTATGGTTTTATTCCATTCACGTCTCTATCTAATTTATAATCTAAGAAAATTATTGTATTTTCATGAATTGCCCCAGCTTGAAATTTATACTTTTAAAGCATCTTAATTACTTGACTAGAGAATCCTAATATATAACATCTATTCCACAGTTAATATTAGCTTATATATATGTATACATTTGCAATTAATAAATAACCAGGATGAAGGCAAAAGATGGAGACTTTTAATCTGATGAGTTTGAATAAAATATTTCCACTATTTGAAATCATTTGTCATTTCAAGAATCTATCTAAAAACATTTCCCTTATTTAGAGGGTCCCAAAACCCAAGTGACATAAAGAAAGATTGAGCACAGCATTGGAAACACTTAGAGCATTATCATAACAAAACCCCACCAAAAATAATACCAATTGCTATTTGCTTGCTTGCTAATTACCTTTTTCTGTATCAATTAACTGAATGCCCATAATTATCTCATTACTTCTTGGTACCATAGAGAGACTCCACCTTCCCATCGTTGCCTCCCAGCAACATATACTTATCCTTCCTAGTCAACCCGGTACACTCGAACCCCAACACATCCCCCAACACCTTCTGCACGTGATTCGCCACCTCGATCGACGTCTTCCCCCCGGCCTTGCACGACATCTCCTCCGGCAACGGGTCCAGGAAGGTCACCTCGTAAACGGGCCTGGGGTTCATGAAGAAGTAGTAAGGATCCCAGAACTTGATCCCGCGAACGGTGGTGCCGTAGAACATGTTCTGCTTGCAGTCCATGGCCACGGGCACGATCCGGTCGCTGAGCTCAGCGAAGAGGGCGCTGAAGCGGAGGAGGAAGGGCTCGCGGCACGTGGTGCCCTCCGGGCACACCACGAGGTCGCCGCGCTGGAGGAGCTCCTTGATGCGGGCGGCGTCGGCGGCGCGGTCGCGGGTGAGGGCCACGGCGGGGATGGGGGAGAGGAAGCGGGAGAGCTTGCTGACGCTGTAGGTGACGCAGGAGACCTTGCGGCCGAGGGCGATGGCGATGATGATGGGGTCCAGGGCGGTGCGGTGGTTGCAGACGTAGAGGTTGCCTGGGGTGCCCGGGGATGGCGGCGGAGGGCGATGGCCGCGGATGACGAGCTTGATCCCCAGCATTTCGTAGGTGTAGCGCACGATGCGCTCGGGGAGGGGGAGGTTGAAGTAGACCCTTATGATGGAGAGGATGAAGCCGAAGGGGAGCCATAGGTAGGTGATCAGGGCGTTCAGTGGGTCTGGCTTCTGCACGAAACGACCGTCGTGGAAGATGAGTCTGCTCTTTAGACGCTCCTGTGGCACTGGTTGCGCTGTTTTGCTCGGTGGCACCATGTAACCCTCCTGTTATATTCATCATCGTTCATTCTTGTTAGATCCCCATTTGCATCATGTGTCAATGGTAATAAAAGTAAAGTGGAATTGCGATTGAAGAGAATATAAAACACTGGTTGATTTAAACGAAATATATATCAACTGAATTGGGTATGTTTTTTAAGAGAACTTGTGTAGAAAGAAATAAATAGATAAAAGAAGAGATTAATTTTATTTTTCTTTTTTATATTATCAACCGATGAAAAATTATAATAAAATTAACTTTCAAAGCAATTACGATAAAGTCTATAAAGTTGTTATACTTGAAGATTTCTAATTAATTAATTATGTAAAAAATGACTTAAAATATAAAATAAAAGGATTAATTTAATAAAAATGTGATTAACACAGATAGTATACACAATGTTCTGATTTGATGCACCTCATCTACGGTTATTTTTTCACTCTATCTCTCTTTCTATCGAAACATATAATCTACTTTACATAAATTTTCTTTTTCTCATGGGTGTTTAAAAATCATCTTTATACAGAAAATTATGTTAAAAGGTAACTCAATAATTAAGCAAAACTTATAGTGATGTGATGCTGTAAGTCATGTGATATGATATTATGAATAGTGCGAGTGTGGCGCAAGATTGCCTGACTAATAGGTGAACCCAGATTTGGATTAACAAAATTGACGTTCACTTATTCCTCGTCTACCTTTACATATTGGGGGAGAAATGGTTACTTTCTTTTTGGTAGAAACCGAGAATCTTATCCTTCTTTGGGTCAATTTCATACGAGTATATGCTAAGCACGCAGTAGTTTGTGGGCAGTGAGTGAGTGCATTAATTGAGCCGAAAAATTTAGGTAGCAGCTTCATACTTCTTAAGAAGTATGAATGGATCATGACTGCATTAAACCCTGCCTCGTGGTGTGAACACTGTGAAGTGTGATTGGACCACAAAAAGTATATGATGGCATGCACCATGCAGTTGGTTGGGGATGGTTAATACGGTGGGTCCCACTGGTTTCTGGACTAAAATTTCTAGATGGGAAAAAAAGTAAAATAAATATAAAGAAAATGAAATGACATGCATTTACACTCAACCGTAGGCCGTAGCTGCCTCATGCCCCACGAACACGCCATTGATTCTAATTCCTAACACATTGTCATTGTCACCTCACCAGGACTACCAACCGCCTATACGGTTCCATATTAAACCCACTCCATATTTTATGCACATAAATCCAAATAAAGGATAAAGATGAAGGACTCCGCATAATCTTCTTCAGTAATCCAATCTAATTATCATCTATTAAAAGTGTTCATGAATAAAAGAGGTCATTACTCATTGGGCTTTTCTCCACAAAAAGTAGAAGAAAAGGTCACAAATATTCGCCAATTCAATTATGTTGTATACTACGGAAACCAAATTATACGGAAACCAAATTATATGACTAAAGTAGAATAACTAGTATATGCATGCTTGATCACGTGTCGTAATTAACTTGCGCAACTAAGCCATCCATTACACAGCAGGTACGTAATTAATGCACAATTCGCGTGTGATATAAATAAAACAAACAAATGTTTTCTAAGTAATGATCCTACGTATATCATTCTTCATTCTTCAATGATCGATCAACTAATCCACATAATTATAACGATAGAATAATATGTACCTTTTTAAAAAAATACTCCCTCCATTTTTTTCATAGTCAATTTTGTCAGAGTTTTTTTTTTTCATTGTCATATTACTAAAATCAATGAGTTATTAATTTTTTTCTTCCATTTTTACCTTGATAATTAATATATTTTTCCTGCATAACGTGTGTATTTATTTTTAATGTCTACCTAATTTTTTTCTAACTACTCATATAAAGTTAATGTGCATTTATAAGAGTAATATGTTCCCAACAAAATATTATAAAAAAACAAAAAAAAAGGAACAATTATTTAATGGAGTAGTTCAACAGTCTAAAAAATACAAAAAAATAAATAAAGGATAAAATAGGAAAGTAAGTAATAAATATTTTTGAAAACTAAAATATCAATGATTTTCTTAAGTCCCGTGCAAAACCTTAAACGACTATGAAAAAAAAATGGATAGAATATTAATTACATAATTATAACGACAAAATAAATATTTTTTATAAAAATAACTATTGAAAATATGATTATAAGTCCATTAAAATATTCAAATTAAATACTAATAAATGGTGGTATATGTCATGAGATGGAAGATTTCTTTCTTATTAAGAAAAGGGTAATGAGATAAGACCCATAAGAAAAACATTAGTTTCATTCAATTTCAACCAAGTAAAAAAACAGTATATTAGCTTTTCAACTGTTCCATAGAGCTACAAAATTTCAATCAAGTAAAAAAACAGTATATTAGCTTTTAACTGTTCCATAAAAGCTACTCAAGAAAATTGGCCTTACTTAGTTTTACATTACCAACTTTCTTAAAAAATAAAAAAAATAAAAAGGTTAAAAAAGAAAAATAATTTCATATTCAATATAACATCATTCTCTTAATTATTCAATACTGTATAAAAGAAATTACATGTACAGTATTATGTATATTTAATAGATTTGGAATATAGAAAATCGTTCCATATTTTCGTATTTAATAAAAAGAAAAATAATAGAAAAACAATGTTGAAGAATTTAAAATTGAATGTTTTCATGTTTTATATCCTCTTATAATATAATAATTTCTTATTAATCTCATTTACTAATAAAAAAAACATTGCATATATATTTCGAATATATCATTTTTTATTTAGCACTATATATAATATTAAGAAATACACACACAATTTGCATATCACTTTTATTTTTCTTTAATATTTCAGAATTTATTAGTACACCAATTTTTTGAAAGCATTAGTAAACCAATTTAAGTAATACTATAACTTCATAAAAACTATCCAAACCTAAAAATCTTGTTATCTTTGCACAATTTATAATTGGTGGAGATTTGTACACTAAAATTCTCACATCTGCACTGAAGCTTTTTAGCGGACAGTAGCATATTATCAGAAACTAAAGTCTTCGCCAGTTAATCATAATATCAACTACTAATCAACACACAATCTTTTCTAGAAATCATCAAAATGTAATTAACCAATATATAAAATAATTAAAATTCATTCGTTGAAAAATAGTGGTAAATGGGTAATAATATTAGCAATAATGAGTAGAAGGCAAACCTTGCAAATGGACATGAAATCATGATCCGACGAACGATCTCCGATTCCGATATCCGGCGACTCCTCACCGAACTCCTTCAAAATGGCGAGACGCTTCAACTTTCCAACGAGCACGCCAGGCTTCTTCACGAAACCCGTGGCCTTCTTCGTCCTCGGATTCACCTCGATCTCCGTTCCTAGAACCTTGTCTCCGCCGAGATAGTCCTTCACGAACGGCTCCACCATCAGCGTCGGGTTCGCCGTGATAACAACCTTCCTCTTGCAGCGGTCGAACGCCTCGAAGCTCTCCTTCCTCACGTCCGCAGCATAAAACCTAGTCACAGACACGCACGCGCTCATAACGCAGCGTAACTCCGCACAAGCAGAAGGAGAGAGAGCGAGAGTGAGAGAGTAGGTTACCTAGGGAGGACGGCGCGTGAGACGAGCTCAATGTCGCGGATCTTGAGGCCGGAGAAGGAGATGAAGATGAGGATCTGGATGCCGAGGGCTTCGGAGACGAAGAGGTAGGCGACGATGACGAAGGGAACGGAGAGGAGGAGGATGAGGCCGCGGAGGAGGCTGCCGGCCTCGACGGCGACGAGCATGAAGTAGGGGAAGGAGCTCCGGGAGATGAGGAGCGTGCCGTCGAGGTCGGCGGCGATGGAGTGGCGCGACGACGTCGTTCCGTTGCATTCTGTTATCGGCGGAAATTTGCTTCGGAGCTTCGGCGTTGACATTTTGCGCGTGACAGGTGCGAGTGCTGTTTGCTGCAGAGAGCGCGAGAAGGGAGAGTGAGGGAAACGGTGGGTTTTAAATGTTGTTTCTGAAATGCTGAATTTATAATGGTTGGTTGGGGATGGTTAATACGGTGGACCCCACTGCAATTATGTTATCCAGGATTATCAACTGCTTACACGGTTCAACAACTCCACGGTTTAAGACGCTACTGTAATACTATGGATTATGCATATAATAGATAAAAGACCATCATTTTTATGTTCAAAAGTTTTTACACACTCTTAAAAAATATTTAATATGAGAAAATGTCATTAATATTATTTATAACGTGTAAAACATTAAAAATATATATATTATAATCCGGATTGAGTATATACAATGTATGATCACATGTGGCAATTAACTTGCACATCTAAGCCATACAATACTCGTTACACCGCAGGAATGTAATTAATGCATAATTTTTGTGGGATAGAAACAAACAAATGCTTTCTAATTAATTAGCCCTACGCATATCATTCTTCAATGACGGATCAGCTAATCCACATTTACGGATTATTACTCTATGGTGGTTGATGCTCTTTGAGGGCTTAAATTTAACAATTAGCAACAAAAAAAAAATGGCGTTGACCTGCATGGATATCAGAGAAAGGATTTTTATAAATATATATAAAAGATCAAATTAATTTGTTGTCATTATTCTAATAGTCGTTGTTGTAGTCATTCATATTAATTTTTTTCTTTTAAATTATAACTTACTTTAAATAGTCATCTTGACACATGTCAAACACAAAATTTAACACGTGTTTTGATTTAGTTTAATTTTAAAATTTGTAATTTTTTAAAACTGAATATTTTAAAAATAATAATTTCCAAACATATACATAAATATAAACATGGTTCCTTAACTTTTTCTTCAACGAAAATTAATAATTTAACTTTCAAAAGTTTTTATTAAAATATTTAAAAGGAAATTAAAATAAGTTTAAGCAACACTTATGATATATATGTTAATTATCAATGCCGTCTAATTGAGTTAATTGAGTTCTTTGCATGGATTGTATAAAATTCTTTAGTATTAACTTGAATTCCTGTGATTAAAAGAAAATTTGATCAAAAGTCAAATGTGGTTGAGGTTGGTTGCTTTATTTTGATGACCAGAGTAGCATATATAAGGCTACATAGTGCTCAATTATAAAGTTGTTCATGTTGGATGACCAGCCAAATCTTTATTGTGTTCCATTTTGGGTTGGTCGGTTTCGGCACAAAACAGTTGGTGGTTCCTCCTCTGCCTTTTCTTTTTGTCAAAACTCAAATTAATTAACACATGCAATATGATCTGAAAATGTGACGCGTGAGATACATGAAGATTAATAATTTGACCCCATTGATAATCTTTTAGATATCAAATTTTTATAGAAGCTGAGGAAAGGGTTGGAGTAGTGGTAGTAGAAGCATATATATCTAGATTAGATTTCCAGAAGCATATATGTTTAGATTAGATTTTCATTATGATGATTTTTTTTAGTCTTTCTTATCTTTAAAAATAATAATATTTTTTTATCATATTTAATAAGTTTTAAAATACTTATAATTAAGTAAAAATATCTAACCATAAACATTTAAATTATTATTTAATATGGGTGTAAAGTTACACAATTGTGATAGGGTAATTTATTTATAAATATTTTATATGTTTTAACTAATAATTTGGCAATAAGGGTGATCAGTCTGAGACTCTGAGTGGTGATGATCAAGTTTAAATCGTTTTTCCGTATGTAAATAAAATTTGATGGAAGAGAGTAACCTATTTTAATTTTGAGTACTTAATTTCAAATCTTTCGGAAGAACTTGGTTTGTGATGAAATTTGCCTACCCATAAATAGGAGTTTTTTAATATCTATATATATATATATATATTTCTAACAACTGAAAAATTTTACTCTTTCATAACATGCATTAAATATCGATCGATTGAGATAATTGCACGAAAACTTAAGTTTAAACTTATTTGTGGTGATTGTAATTTTTTTTACCAATAAAAAAATTAACTAAAATAAATTTCCAATTTCTACTTTTTTGGTTTATAGTTTTCTTTATTAGGTGTATATTTAGTTTAATATATTTTAGCAAGAGAAAAAAAAATTATATACTAATAATATAAAATAATTTTACATGGTCATTCAATTACAAAATATATTGTAACTTAGTGAGTTTTACATTAATTACCTTAAAAATCATACTAATAATTTCTAATTAATTGACTATGTAAAAGTATTTTACACTAACCGTGTATAATCATTAAACTATTTAGAAAAATAATTATTTTATTAATTTTTTGGAGAGTTTGTACAAAATAAATTATTAAATTAGACCTCAAAATTGTATGTCATTCTTAATATAGTTTTTATTCTAATGAAACACAAAAAAAAAAAAGTTTCTAAAAATGTAATTCACTACTCATTTGAGTTCCTCCATTAAATAAGATATGTTTTCTTAAACAAAAATGCATGTGGTATGATAATATCATGTGTCATACACATGGTACATATGTGGAGTGACACATGTGATGTGGGTGTACCACGTGACATATGATTATAATACAATATCATTTTAATCCTTAAAACTATAACACAATATCAATTTAGTCCCTAAAATTGTATTTCAATGTCATTTTAGTCCTTGAAAATGTAACTAAATATCATTTTAGTCTCTAGAATTTTAACATGACGTTACTTTAGTCTCCAAATGTTATCATTTTATTTTAATGAGATAATTACCACTAGAGTATTTACACAATAAAATAGATAATTCAGTTAATGTTGTAAATACGGTGATAGATATGATTAAATTGAACTAAGAAAGTATTAAATGACTATCAAACTAAACAAATAATAGAAAAAATTCAAAATGAGAATAAATATTATGCAATATGCACCACTTTTAAAATATGTTGTTAAGTATATTAATATTTGTAGAAATAATATTAATTTATATAAGAGAATTAATTATGAAAGTAAAATATAAATATAGAGAAATTAGAAACTATTTTTATTTATATATTTTTTAAAAAATGAAATGGATAAAAGGGAAGAAATTGATAATAAGAAAAAAAGATATAACATATTTATAAAAAAAAACTTGTATTTTAGCATCTGCAAAATATATATATATATATATATATAAAAGTTAAATGTTTATTATGTACAACTAAAATTTTAAATAATTTATGTGTATAAATAAATATTATGTTTGAATATATAAATTATATATAAAAATTGAATAAATAATTATTGTTTAAATATAAATTATTTTTAAGCTTTATATATGATAAATAAATTATATTGTAACATAATATTATTTTATTTAATGATAATTTATTTTAAAATATTAAAATTTGCCTCATAGATATTTATTTTAAATAAAAACCAAATTAAATATAAAATTAAAATAATTAATGAAAATATTATCATCGAAAAAAAAATTCCTAAAACTGTTTTCAGTGGTTCGAGTTTTATATGTAAGAGTTTGTACTAATATTAAATACCAAAATTTTAATATGATTTGAATATATTTATCACCTATTTAATTATAGTATTAATTTAATTATCTATTTTATTGTGAAAATATTCAAGTTATAATTATTTGTTTAAAATAAAATTATAATAGTATTTGAGCACTAAATAATGTCGAGTTGAAATTAAAGTAACATTGAGTTATAATTTTATGAACTAAAGTAACATTGAATTGTAATTTCAGGAACTAAATTGATACGATTACAACTTTAAAGATTAAAATGATATGATATTATAGTCATATGTCACGTGATATATATACACCACGTGACACATTTACATAACATATTTCACTCTTTCTCTATATATATATTGTGTGCATATCATATAACATTATCATGCTACATATAACTTTTGTTTAAAAAATGAATCTTATTTAACGAGAGGACTTACATATGAGTAATGAATTATATTTTTAGAAACATTTTTTTAGTTTCAATAGAATCAATAAAAACTAAATTGAGAGCAACATATGACTTTAAACATTAATTTAACTATTTATTCATTTCTTAAATAAATACTTTTGAGAAATTGTTTTTTATTCTTTTTTTACGTATATATGGAGTTGACCATAGAGAACAAAAAAACAAAACTGTATTTAAAATGGACATAATGTATAAGATATAATGTGTATATATTGAAGAACGAGCCTCACATAGTTAGATAGACGTTGATATTAAATATTGCATGATGACTGAGTGGAGTATTGGAAGATGGATAACGTTGCGGTCCATTGAATTGAAATGTGTTAGTTGGAGTAGTTGAAGCCTTCAAGTACTTGTCAAGTTTATCATATTATTTCATTTCACACCTTTCATCGATTATTTTTCATCTTCAGATTTTCGACAGGGAAGAAAAGTACCAAAATATTAATCAATTTCTAATTATTTGTTACCGAGTAGATAGATCAATTTAGCACAGAATTCTTTTGATTTAATTATATAATCTGAATTTATGAAACGTGGATGTGTTAGAATTTAGTAGAAAAAGTTTGTCTAACCAAGTTCATATTAAGCGAATCGATTCCTTAAAAAATTAGTTTGATTTTAATTAAAAATATTATGTCCAAACCAAGACTGCCTGATGAAGAAAAAAATTCAATTTAATTTTCTGAAAATATTTTGTTTTAAAAATAAGAGAGAAGTTCAAATTAATTGATTCCAACTAACTATTTTTCTTTTCAATAAGAGATATATAAGTTTTTTTTTCATATATACTTTTATATATCTTTTTATTTAATAAAAATGTATAACTCTTTTTTTAAATTGATTCCTAAAAAAAAATAAAGTGATACTTTCTCGACCCCACACTAAAACTGATCTTTAATTAAGTAAAGTAAGTGTTGTATTAACGACTTTTAGTTATATATTTCTATTTAAAATGACTGGATTATGTTGATATAAGAAATATTACACTTGCATCCTATTTAAAAAATATTCCAATAAATCATATTCATCTTAATATATTAAGTAAATTGTGTATTAGAGTATACATGTCGTTATTTGATGGCATTCACCATTAATTTTTTTGTTTGATTTTATCTGAAATAAGGAAATATATATAAATCAAATCCAACAATCTTAATTAGTTTGATTTACTTTTTTGAATTATCAAACAAACAAAAAGCTATTTAAATATATGATGGAATCATGCTTTGGAGTGCAAGAGGTGACATACTCAAAGATCCAAAAGGAGTTGGCTAGACATGAAGGTTTGGGCCAGTCAGGGCCCATCGGGCCCAATGGGCCTAGGAAGGCCCAAGTTGAACTTTTCATGGGCCATATTTTGTTATAGCTATTTTCATATGTTTTGTATACATCATGTTAGTATAGGTATCATATATTTTGGTCTTGTATTTTGGACCACATAGAGTAGCATTTTAGGTTTTTGGCTTGTTGGGCCTAGTTTTGGGCTTCATGGGCCTTTGGGCTTTTGGTACCCAATATTGGGCTCATTTTCATTCTTGTAATTTTTCCTTTCCATTGTATTTGTTTGACCATTGTATTTAGGTCATTAGATTAGGAAAATACAAGAAATACTAAAGTAGGTTAACTAGGTTAAATTAGGTTTAATTTGGAAGCCATTTAAGTTACATTTGAGTCACATGTTTTGCACCAATTGGTGGCTGAACATGTGACACTCAAATTAACCCTAAATGACTCTCAAATCAGACCTAGATGCACATTAGATACCTAAACTCACGGCCACACCCATGTGCACCAAAATTTGAATTCAAATTTCCAATTTGAATTCAAATTTTAGGCGCCAACTTGTGTAGTTTAGTCTAGGTGCCAAAACCGTCCCTACTTAAAGTGTTTCTCCTACACATTGTAATCACTTTTGATATATGAGAATTTTCTGAATATTTCTTCAGCCAAATTCCCTCAAGAGTCACCGAATTCATCCAAGAGAGAAAACCAAGAGAATGCCTTCAAAAATCTTAGGAAAACCTAGTTTCCTTTTCTTTGAAGTGTGCAATCCCTTGAGTACTTGAGCTTGGGTGCTTCCGTCTTCTAAGTTCAGCAAGAGTTCATCATCTTCATGAGTTCTTCAAGAGTACTTCTACCTCCATTGAAGAAGATCCGAGCCTAGGAGGAGTTTAGGAGGAGATTGTGTTTCACTTCTACTACTCACCTCCATCATTTTTGGTATCAAGAGCAAGGTTCTTCAAGGAGATAAGTTGTTTCACTTTTGAATCCGTTTCTTCTTGTGTTCTAGTGTGTTCATTGTGTTCTTCTTGTCTTGTTTGAGTTTATTTTCGGATCTATATGTTTTGAATCACATTTTTGTTCCATAGATCCATTGGTTGATTGTTTTTGAATTTTCTTCCACAATCAACATGTTTAGGACCTATTAGCTTGTGCTTGTTTTGATTTAATTTGAGTCTCTCCATTCTTGTATGTGTCCGTGATTGGACTTCATGCATTTGCATTAGATTTTGGTTTTTAATCCATGTTTTTGTCTTAGAGTTTGTGTGTAGTCTTTCTATGTCACAAAATTCCTTGAATAGCATGTTGACCTAATTTTTTCTTTGAGTATATTGTTCATATTTTGCTTTCGGTTTGTGTTCATTTGTGCCTACCTATATGTGCTTTTTATTTTACCTTATTGTGTTCATGATTTGCTATTAGTCCTAGCAAGTTTCCTTAGAGTTAGGTTTCCATTGTGTTCTTTAAGTTTTCAAATCACATTCCCTTGAAAATCTTCTAAACATTTTGTGACTCAAAATTTCAAGTGTAATCCTACTTCTAGTGCACTCTTCTTGTGGATTCAATTTTAAAAAAAAATGATGATTAAGAGGCTGGAAAACAGAGTTTAAAACAGAGCCTAAAAGACCTAAAAATTTGAAAAGAAAATAGTTCAAAAAGAATCCAAACCAAAACCTAAAACTAGTGCACTAGTTTCACATTTTCACTTGAAATTTGACCTAATTTTTGGCTGTTTTGTTGGTTCGGTTTCTATAGCTTGGAATCATAGAAAAATTTGAAACAAAAGGCAATTATACTCTCTGGACTCTTAATTTGATACTGGAAAAAGAAAGAATTAAAAAAAAAATAGAGAAAGAAAATTAAAAGAAAAAAAGCCGAGAGGTATACAAGTTGAAAAACCTACTTGATTCCTTGTTATTGTTTTGACTACTACTTTTGCTATACTTGTCCAATTATCTTCAAATTTTTTTTGTTTTGTTCATCTATTCTAGTACCTATCTAGGAACTCTTCTCTCTGAGTGCTAGCTTTTATTTGGAGTCTTAATTTTCAGTTTTACTTGTTGAACTTCTTTGAGTCTTGTCATATACACATATTACTCTTAATTTTGGTATAAGCTTTCCAAATTGTGCTTTGTTGCTTGTCTAGTTTTCTTTCAATAATTTCCTGTGCTGGAAGTGGCCTTAAATCCTTGCTCAAGGATCAAGCATTGCTCAACAAAGAGTAGGAAAAATTTTGGACACTATAATCACCAAATTTGACCTAATTTAGTGACCAAAATCATCCTAAATCTCCTTCACTTGAGTGACCAATTCCTTCACCTTGTGAGGCAGCCACCTTAACCTCTTTGTTGTGTTTCTTTTGCAGGTCCAGGAGCAGCATATTTAAGGATTAGTGGTGGATTAAACACTTGGTTAAGTGTTAGAAAAGTTGAACACAAAACCGCCACTAATTGGTCTTCAAAGCCGCCACTTTATTGCTTTTTAGGCTAGTTTAATTTTTGTCAATTCTCTTGTATTTTTAAACCAATTTGTAAAGCTTGGAGGGAGTATTAAGAAGCTGGTCAGGTATATCTACATCCTTGATAGACTCTCACGTGTAGTACTAGTGGAAGTGGCTTGAAAATTTCATATGTTTCAAGCTTCCACTTAGGATATCCGACTAGTTGCTTAACTTGTTTCTTTCAAGTTTTCTTGTACTTAATTGCTTTACTTTGTTGCCTATAAACGTCTAGAATTGTGTAGTTTTATTTGTTCACGTTTAGTTAAGTGTTAAAAACAAACCAATTGTGAAAAAGCATACAAAAATTTTTGTGAAAAGTTTTGAGGAATTGGAAGTACCACAAAGGAGTTTAGTGATTTCCACTTGAAAAGGCTTGGTTATTAAGTGGCTCTTTGTAGCTCACCTCCCTTGATAGTGCAACTTGTACACTTAGACTTCCAAGTGCTATTTTCATTCCTAGAAAATCTCAAAAATATTTTATACCTTTTTGCATAGCATATAAACTCTTATTGCTTAATCATGAGTCAACATTCTCAAAGTAGTAGTGACTTTCAATCTCCTAAAAGTTTTAAAAGAATTGTAAAGGAGGTTGAAGCACTAAAACTTTGGAAGCAAGATGAAGTACTTCAAAAACAAAAAGAAAAACTTGAAAAAGAAGTACAAATCATGGCTTTAGAACAAGAGATTCAAATGATTAAGCAACGAGAAGAAAAACTTTTGAAAAGATTAAATAAAAATAAAAGTCCAAAAGGTTCTTCTAGGAGCTCAACCAAGAGCTCCAATGATTCTCAAAGCCAAAATAATGATGGTAGTTTGCATATGGATGCTTACTATCAACCTCATCCTAGGAGAGTCATTAAAGAACACAAAGTGAGGGAATCAAGGGTTGATCTCCCTTACTTTCATGGAAAAGAAGATGTGGATGCCTACTTGGATTGGGAAATGAAAGTGGAGCAAATCTTCACTTGTCACCAAGTAGGTGAAGAAAGAAAAGTTCCCTTGGCCACCTTAGCTTTCCAAGGACAAGCTATGTATTGGTGGACATCCTTAGAGAGAGAGAGAAGACTTCACAATGACCCTCCAATCACTTATTGGAATGAGTTGAGGAGTGCTATGAGAAGAAGGCACATACCTTCTTATTATAGTAGGGAGCTTATGGATAAGCTCCAAAGACTCCAACAAAAGAATATGAGTGTTGAGGAGTATAGACAAAAGATGGAGTTGTATCTCATGAGGGCTGGCATAAGGGAAGAGGAAAGATTGACCATTGCTAGGTTTTTAAGTGGTCTAAATTTTGATATAAGAGATAGAGTTGAGTTACTCCCTTATAGGGACCTTGATGATTTGGTCCAACTTTGTATAAGGGTGGAACAACAAAATTTGAGAAAAGGAAAAACTCAAACTAACTCTTATATCAAGAATGACTACAAGAGAGAGGGTCAATATGACTCTTCTAAAAACTCTAGTAAGGGTCAAGAAAAAGAAATAAAAAAAGAAAATAATAAAAATGTTGTCACTTCTAGTAGTAAAACTAGTGACATCAAATGCTTTAAATGTCTTGGGAGAGGCCATATAGCTTCTCAATGTCCAACTAAAAAGGTCATGATTTTGAGAGGACAAGACATTTATAGTAGTCTTGATGAATCTAGTTCTACCACTTCAAGTGGTAGTGAGACTAGTGAGGAAGATCCTAAAATTGAAAAGTTATATCCTGTGGATGGTGATCTTCTTATGATCAAAAGGCTTCTTGGAAGCCAACCTTGTCCCACTTCACTATCTCAAAGAGAGAACATCTTTCATACAAGATGTTTGGTTTCTAAAAGAACTTGTTCTCTCATTGTTGATAGTGGATCATGTTCTAATTGTTGTAGTACAAGGTTGGTTAACAAGTTAGCCCTTACCACCATTCCTCACCCTCACCCTTATAAACTTCATTGGCTCAATGAAGGTGAGGAATTGGAGGTAAATCAACAAGTGAAGGTCAAGTTTTCTATAGGGGATTATAAAGACAAAGTTTTATGTGATGTGATCCCTATGGAAGCTTGTCATATTTTGCTTGGTAGGCCATGGCAATTTGATAAACAAACTATACATGATGGCCTTACTAACAAAATAACCTTCACTCATAAAAATAAGAAAGTTGTTTTTAATCCTTTAACACCACCCCAAGTGTTTGAGGATCAAAAGCAAATGAAAAGAAAAAGAAATAAAGAAAGAAAAGAAGGAAAGAGTGTGGAAGAAGGGGATTCCACTAAAACCTTTGTGACCAAGGAGAGTTATTTTATGACCAAGCAAGATTTGGAAAGAACTCTCTTTATTCATAAAAGTCTTGGCTCTTATCCTAATGTTGCTACTTATCTTAAAGTTGAGAATGAGGAACAAAATGAATTTCAAGTAAAGAATTCTTCTCAACTTCGAGATATAGTGAAGAAGGAGTGGACTATACCTAGTGTTACTCCTTATACTACTTCCTTGAAGGTGCACAAGGAAGGAAGTATTTCTTTGGATTTCATAAAGCACCCAATTTTTGGTTTACATTGTTTAGTAGATATAAATTGTAATAATCTATATTCTATGCTTGATCTTATGGGAAGTTCTTATTTTTTTGAACTTAATATGTTTCCTTCCCTACAAGAAAAAAATAGAATATATGACTATGAGTATCTAATAAACAATCAAATCCAAAATTGTTTAGGACGTTTTTTAGTAGTATTATCTTTATATTTTAGGAAAAGCCTAATATACCATTTAGGGTACTTTAGGCAAGATATTGTAGTGTTTAAACATCAGTCTTTTCATTGTCTTAGTCATAGTGTTCTTACATTTTTAGGTTTTACTTCTAGGTTATGCTTAGAAGAGGAGCCTATTTTTAGAGAGTCTCATATTTTATCTTTCTTTGTTAGGTTAGATACTAGGACTCCTCTTAGGATCCATGATCTTTTCTCTTACCATGTTACTTCTTATTCCTTGCATGTTTTATATGTAGGTGTTAATTTTTCTTCTTCCATTCATCCTCGAGATTTGAGGACAAATCCTTTTCAAGAGGGAGGGGATGATGGAATCATGCTTTGGAGTGCAAGAGGTGACATACTCAAAGATCCAAAAGGAGTTGGCTAGACATGAAGGTTTGGGCCAGTCAGGGCCCATCGGGCCCAATGGGCCTAGGAAGGCCCAAGTTGAACTTTTCATGGGCCATATTTTGTTATAGCTATTTTCATATGTTTTGTATACATCATGTTAGTATAGGTATCATATATTTTGGTCTTGTATTTTGGACCACATAGAGTAGCATTTTAGGTTTTTGGCTTGTTGGGCCTAGTTTTGGGCTTCATGGGCCTTTGGGCTTTTGGTACCCAATATTGGGCTCATTTTCATTCTTGTAATTTTTCCTTTCCATTGTATTTGTTTGACCATTGTATTTAGGTCATTAGATTAGGAAAATACAAGAAATACTAAAGTAGGTTAACTAGGTTAAATTAGGTTTAATTTGGAAGCCATTTAAGTTACATTTGAGTCACATGTTTTGCACCAATTGGTGGCTGAACATGTGACACTCAAATTAACCCTAAATGACTCTCAAATCAGACCTAGATGCACATTAGATACCTAAACTCACGGCCACACCCATGTGCACCAAAATTTGAATTCAAATTTCCAATTTGAATTCAAATTTTAGGCGCCAACTTGTGTAGTTTAGTCTAGGTGCCAAAACCGTCCCTACTTAAAGTGTTTCTCCTACACATTGTAATCACTTTTGATATATGAGAATTTTCTGAATATTTCTTCAGCCAAATTCCCTCAAGAGTCACCGAATTCATCCAAGAGAGAAAACCAAGAGAATGCCTTCAAAAATCTTAGGAAAACCTAGTTTCCTTTTCTTTGAAGTGTGCAATCCCTTGAGTACTTGAGCTTGGGTGCTTCCGTCTTCTAAGTTCAGCAAGAGTTCATCATCTTCATGAGTTCTTCAAGAGTACTTCTACCTCCATTGAAGAAGATCCGAGCCTAGGAGGAGTTTAGGAGGAGATTGTGTTTCACTTCTACTACTCACCTCCATCAATATACAGTAAACTATTGTTTATAATTTATAGTTATTTTGCTTGGTTTGCCAAAAAAAAAGATATATCTATTCACCATCCACTCAACCGACTTTAATATGCAATAACAAGGAACACCAAAATTTGTGATAACGAAAGGAGTAGAAATGTCAAAATTTGAAGTTTGTTACTTTACCTTAATATATAGGGCCTCGTTTGAGTCTTGTTCAAATGATATGTACCTATGATCGATACACCATACACGTTCTCTTCTTTGTTTATTTTTGCCTTTTTACAATATTAATGATGATAATTAAATTTTGTATGTAATTATGTAAGTTTTCCATATATATATATATATCCAAGTCATCTATGACTATCTTCCAAGTGTCTCAATTTTTGCCCCATCCTTTTAATTTTCACATTTTATTGTAATAAAGTAAAATCACTTTTCTCATTCTTTTCAATCCTTCCAAATTGTTAGTAACAATGAACAATTGATGATATTGCATAGTCTCTCTCGATCAATAGCAAGTATAGAGCATGATTTTGACTAAACCCGTGACCATGTTATGGTTTCACAGGAACATGGAGTCGTTGAGGAAATAAGTTTTATTATTAATTAAGGATCTTCTTGCCTAGGTTGATATAGCTATTGTGCATGCTTCTACAATATATACTACAGACAAAGGACATAATGGCATGGCACGAGCTACGTACGTATTTGATGAGACCATGGATTAAGAATTGGTCTTTGATGACGCAACCAATAAAATAATGGCTAACATGATTTGCCTGCCCCAAGCAAGGTAGTTTTTTTCCCACCGAAGTTAGATAAAAAGTTGAACGATACTAAAATGAATATATAATCTTTATGGTCGAGATTGGTATGGTTGGTGTAGAGGCTATGAGTATTGAGTAGAGTGCCAATGAAATCTTTAGAAATCACTTAACACGAAGATCAAATGTACCAACGGAGTAGAAAAGAGTTTGATATAATAAAGAAGCATAGAAAAAATGAAGCATTGAGTTAAGAATTCACCAACGTCATTTATATATATATATATATATATATATATTAAATTATACATAAAAGTTGGACATGATAAGAGAAGAGTAAGAAGTGTTTATATTAAGAGGGAGAAGTTAGTGGTAAGTAACCTACTTATATTCCATTTATAACTTCTCTTGTTAAGACTAAATGGATGCAAAAAGATAAGTGTTTGTCTCTAATTAATGAATATCATTTTGTATTTGAGTGGTTCTAGTGAGAGTCATGAAACTTTTGTGGAAATCATATAATTCAAAAAAAAAAAAAAAAAAAACATTATCGATTTGGCTATGCTATGTTATCTGATGTAAGTGATTACTTGAAAATACTTTGACGGTTAATTTGGTATGGATTATCCATTGTTAATGTTCTAAATTAAAATTGATTGCTTAGTATAAAGAGTTTTCCCACACTTACTTAAAGGTAAATTGATGGTTAATGAGTCCAAGTATAGGCTCCTATATATATATTTGTAAACTATAGGTTAATGTGAGGGTGGCTAGTCCATTTTTTTTGGTGTTGCTTTTTTTTTTTGGCTAGTCCATTGAATGATGACAAATTCTTCATTGAAACCACTATAGTGGAAATATCTAAATTCTTACCATCAATCTTATGAACCTATTTTTGATAATTTGTTCCATAAGTATTTTAAGAAAAAAATAAAGAGAAATGAAATAATTCTTTTATAAAATAAAATAAAAAGACATATAATTAACACGCCTGATAAATATTTTTATCAAAACAATTTTTTCTTACAGCAGCAATTTTGTTAATTGTTTTAGTTTTACATCATTAACAAATAAAATACCATTACATTATATTCTAAAAATAATTATCATCTATAAAAGTTAATAATTATAATAGTATGACTATATATTTTTTTTGTTTTGTTTTATATCATCATACTATAAATATAAAACATCAACAAATTTTATTAATAATTCATTTTTGACTTAAGACTTTATTGACCACTTTTTGATAAAATTTTCTTCATTAACTAATTTTCTTTTATTTATATATAGAATTTGAACTCGAGACTTTTAAGAGTTTCAACCTCAATTTCATTCGAATTAACATGATGTTAGTTAGATACTATTATTAAATTCTAATCAATTCAAACAATTACTTGGCATATATAGACACCTGTTGGCAATAAATATGGTAAAAAAGAAATTAACTCCAAAAAGTCATTGCACATGAAAGTATGGTAAGAGTTAAGACAACTGGTCTAGGTGGGAAACATATGAATGTGCATGCACTGCCTTTTCATACCAATGGAATGGAATGAATTTGCAATTTTGCATAGCTTTCGGTTTCAGTAGCTGTAAAATGGTACCAGTGGAGTAATTAATTAATACATAATTAGTATGGTTCAAAAATTAAATAAGCAAACGCTTTGTTGTGATAATCTAGAAATGTATTCTCCGAGTTTCTTTCCTATGTTATTACTGATTGTTTAGAACAAAAAAAAAGTCCTTATATTAATTGTCATTTTAGAATATCAAATGAATATTAAATATGTCTTTTTATTATATCTTTAACTATTTATTATAGAATGTGAAAATAAAAATAAGTATTATAGTATAAATAAAAAAGATTAAGATTGATATTAAGTGCATTAAAAGTTAGATGGGGCAATTAAGTTTGATTTCCTTGTACAATCTTAACTTTTCTTGTTGGTAGATGCAGCGCCCAACAATAATTTACCTATTAGCTTGGGTTATTACAACATTTTAATGATAAAAATAATTTTCCCTCGTACGTACGTATTTATTTTATAAGATGCAACTGCATAATTTATTAGATTAACGAAGTTAGATAATTTAATTTAGGTTAAATTGTATTTTTTGTCTTTTATTTTAATTTTTTAAGAATTAATTTGATCTTTTATTTATTAAAATATTTATTTTGATCATTTATTTTTTATATTTGAATCAATTTATTTTTTTAAAATAAATATTTTTAATTTCGCGACATAATTTTGAATCAATTTTTGACTGATTCAAAATGTAAAATTTGTAGTATTAAATTCACCTATATAAAAACTATGAAAAATAATCAATTTTTGAATAAAAAAATTCTAAACAAAGTAAAATTATGTGAAAAATATATCTCATGAAAAACTAGAAAATAAAATAAAATAATATTTTTTGAAAATTTCAATTTTCATGTATTTTATAACATATTTGATTTAAATTTTAATTACATTTAATAATTTTCATATAAGTGAATTTTATGAAACAAAATTCAAATATTGAATTAGTTAAAAAAAATTAAAAATTACTAAATTAACCTAAATTTAAAAAACAAAAGATTAAAGTAAACATTTTAGAAGATAAAGAACTAAAATAAATCTAAAAAGTAAGATAAAGGATAAAAATATAATTTAACTTTTAATTTATAATACTATTTATCTTAAAATTATATTTTTTTTTAATTTACATTTAATATTACTGGAACTCTTACTTTACCGTCTACTTATTTAAATAAATAAATACTTAATTTTAATTAAGAGTATTTTTTATATAAAAAAATAATGTAAAAGACATTTTAAATTGGTTCTAACAAACAGGATCAAGATAAAAATTAATTAATAAATAAATAAATAAGTGGGAGAAAGTGTATAAATATATAGTATACTCGCTTGGGTCTCAAATAAAAATAAACCATGTTTGTTATTGTTAAATACAAGTAAATCTCTTTCTAAAAAAACTACAAACAAATTTCAATTAATTTTACTATATATAATACTATCATCTCCAAATTATTTTCCTCATTTAATTGATGTTATATTTTAATTACTTTTTTTATATCATGTTCCAATAAAAAGTAATTTCAGAAAATATGTTTTTTTTCCTCTTATATTTGATGCTTTTTTTTAATATATTATAAGTAATAAATATCTATTAGCTTTGTTTGTAAAGAAAAACATTCTTTGACTATATTTTAACGATATATTCCTTTTCACTCACATTTAATATGCATTAATCTAATAATAGCTTTCTACGTTCATATTTTGGTGTCAAAATATTGCTAGATATATTATTTTTATAAACACAATCAAGGATTTCCTCATTTCGTAATATCAAATTTAAATCATTTTTAAAAAAATTTATATGAAACAAAATTAATATTTAATATAGATACATATACAATACTTAAATTCAAAATTATTAATTAAAATAAATTAATTTCACATTAATTGGTTCATACATTCAATGATTATAATTAGTTTTGTTTAATAATATACAAAATATTTTTTTAGAGTTTAACACATATGCATAGTTAGTATAAATTTTATTTACACTAACAACTAATTAAAAAAATCATTTTTTATAATTTTTTATGGATGATCAATGTTAACAAAACTATTATATATAATAATTTGTGATAAATGATAATTCTTATATATAAAATCAACATTAATTGACATAAGTGGTAAATGTTTGTGTTTTTTAATTAAGTTGTTTAGAGTTCAAATTTTTATCTTGAGTATGAAATAAATTATGTTGAGAGAAAAATATTCACTTCGTATAAGATCATAGTCTAGAAGAGATTAGTTACTACTTTCGACAGTAGATACTTCATATAATATTATAGTTACTAAAAAAATTCCTATATATAAAACATAAAAGACAATTTTGTGTAAAGTGTTTTTAGAGTTTTTTTTTCAATGAATGAGTTTTTAGGATTATTTTAACTTCATATCTAATTTGATTTTATTTATCAAATTATTTATGAATTAAATTTTAATATTTTTAAAATAAATTGTCAATAAATAAAAAAAATTTGTGGTACAATGTAAATCATTTATCATAAATTTAAAATATAATTTTATATTTAAAAATATTTATTTATTCAAATTTTAAATATGAATTATATATTTAAATATAATATTTATTTATAAACTTATTTTTTTTTTTAATTTTAGTTATATATAATAAACATTTAACCTTTACATCACGCATGTTAAAATCTTAAATATATAAAAAATGATATTTTTTATTTTTCTCAAAAACACAAAAATATCTTTAATTAATAATATTAGATGTAATGACTAATGAATTTTTTTAAATTATAATTAAATATTTTTTTTGCCAATTAAATTAACCTTTTAAGATTTTTTAAAACTAAAAATATGATATTCCAATTTTTTATTATTAGAAAAATAAATGCTTAATAGTTAAATGATTTCTTAAATATTTTCTGTTCCTATAATAAACACTTCCTTGCTAATCTTCTCCTTTAACACCTGGTCTTCTTCAAAATTCTAAGGCAATAACTGTTTGAATCCTTACTTTGAATGGTGGGGAGAGTACTTGCAAAACATTCTGACAATCAAGTGAGTATTCGGCTCAGAATAATAAATATTATAGTATTAAATGATCACATATATCTCTTTTGTCTCATCAATGTTATATTTATAATAATGTATTTAGACCTGATGAACCTTTTAGATTAAGAGAATAATAACCTAAGTCTTATATTTTAATATAGACTAACGTGAATTCTTACTATCTAACCATGATTAGAGTGATGTGGTTCCAATAACTAGGAACAATTCGACCTTTCTTGTGGCCAAATACCGCTTCAGATTATGCACTGACTGAAGGGGGTATTCGGTTCTCATGGCTTTTGGGTAGGTGCTTGACTTACATGGCCTATTCAAAGGTACTCGGGTCGTGCCAAGGCCATATCAGGTGCCCAGCTTATGTGGAAACCGAAGGGTTATTTTAATTATCCAGTACATTTTCTATTTTGTATTTTTCATATATTTTATCTGTATTTATAAGAAATCAATGTGTATTCTCTCTATATATATATAGAAGGAAGATTTATAATAAGATTAGTATAACTTTTACTGAATATTATACCGTTCAATAACTTTATATTAAATGTAAATTTTATAAATTCAATCATTAGATTGAAAGTTCACATCACTTTATATGTGTATATCAAATTTTATTAAAATTGAACAAAAATTTAAAGATAATCAAAGTGTTTATATTTTTATATTTTGAAACGTATATAAAGTTATTGAGCAGCGTAATACTCGGTAAAATTTATATTAATATTATTATAATCTCCTAATATATATATATATATATATATATATATATATATATATATATTTATATATATGTATTATTAAGCAAAAACATCCCATCAGAATCAGATAGTGATGCCATAAAACAAGTTTGGGTGACGTAAGTCGTACTAGACCAATTAAATGGCCGAATAAAAGGATATAAAAATTGACTCTAAACTGACACTAAACTCAATTAATGCTTAACCTTTTATTTTTGTTGACAATGTTTTACTCTTTTACTTTTGAAAATTAGGCCGAAGAAAAGTTCCGAATCAACATTCAAATGTATAAAATATTCATATTTTTTAATAAATTTATTATAAAATAAATATTTAATTTAATATTTTATAATTTAAATTATTTTTTGAAAGTTTCGAAATATGTTTCAAAACATATTTCGGAATGTGCAGAATTTTTCTTTAGTTTTAACAGTGCTATTTTAATCTTTCACGCATGAAAAATGATCTAAGACTTTTTTTTATTTATTTTTAAAATAGATCAATAATTTCTTTTGTTAAATGTGATCTTGCTTGAAACATTATAATTTGATGAAAAATTATGTAACACTTTATATATATATATATATATGAGAGTTTAACAATATCGATATAAGTTTTAATAAATATTATACTGATCAATAATTTTATATTAAATGTGAATTTTGTAAATCTAATCATTGAAGTTATCACTTTATATATTTATATCAAATCTTGTAAAACTTAAACAACTTGAAAGTAATCAAAATATTCATATTTTATTATATTTTAAAATGTATATATTATGTTAATTTTATTTTATAAGAATAAAGTATCATATCCTTTTAGATTAATATAAAATTTTGTATATATATGATTTAAGAGTAAAGAACTTTCAAACTAATGGTTTAATTTATAAAATTCACATTTAATATAAAGTTATTAAACGGTGTAATACTTAATAAGAATTACATCAGTGTGGTTTAAACTCTTCTCACACTCATATATATATATATATATAAGTTTGATGAATTATTAAATATTTATATAATGATGGAAATAAAAATAAAAAGATAAATAAAAAGATATTTAATTAATAATTATGATTTAAATATAGTGAAGCAATTATTGTGAACTTAACTTTCAATGATTTCATCTTATATTTACCGAGGAAAAAAAAACGATCTCATCTTATGAATCTTCAAAATTAACCTTTGAACGTAATAGGAGTCAAGTTAACCACGTATTCTTTGTGGTCCTTTCTCTATACCAACTTTTCAGAGGTTTTCAATGTTTTAGGTGGGCTTATCGGAAATTATATTTTCTGTTTCTACCACCCAAACCCTTCTTCGCATGCAACTTCAAAAGGAGCTACATCCACTTTCGTACGTTTACTTTGTATCATTCATGATAATTTACATAACAATTGCAACTATTTAGTTAAGATTGACAAGATTGCTTGCTAATCAGTTTGTTAAATTATTTTTTACGTGGGATCAATTTTTTTAAATGCTATAGTATTAGCAATTATTTAAATTTGAGACTAACTACTTAAAAAATGTTATAACATATAGTGAAATTTCAAATGTGAATTAAGTTAACAAGAACAACATCTAGCAGGTGATGATTACAAAAATAAATGAGTTGACAATCATAAATCATTGTATTTAGGTGATTAAGGTAAATAATTGTTAGATTTTATTATCCTTCAAAATAATGTTTAAGGGTCATTTGAAGAAATTTTAGACTTTTTTAAGTTACAAAGCATGATAAAAAAATTTGTGAGTATAAAATACAAATAAAGATGAAAAAATGAATTCAATCTTTTTATCGGCAAAAAACACTTGTATTTCTATATGGTACAAAAGGCTACTAAAAACCTTTTACAAATAGCATATATAACTATGTACAAATATAAAGTCTTCATTCATTTATATTTATAGCATTCGTAAGTAATATAAATACAAAGTTACTAAAGCTCTAAAAAAATAAGTACTCATATATTGTATCACTTTGATAACATTCTTGCCCATAATAATACTAAAAATTTCACAATGTAGCATTCATGAAAGGTTTTTCTTATCACATCATGCTCTTCATTCATAGAGTCTCACATGATATATTTTTTTCATTCGTAATTCATCTATATCGTCCTTTCATTCAACAATCCTTCAAGCGCACCCTTGTATTCATAACCCAAATTAAGAATGCATGGTCCATATTTTTTGTTAGGTCTTTCATCAACGTCCAAGTATAATAAAGAACTTTATCCAATATTTTTTCTCTATCAAACACTCCTATTTTAAATATACATTTATTCTTATATAGCCATAAACACCATATCACACCACACCATATAACTCTCCATCTATCAATGTAGACTTTTGAACTTGACTTTAACATATGCGGTTAGAAGTGGGTTTTTGGTTAATGCAACAATGCAATTTTCATTTAGTCAATAGTAACAAACCATTCATATTGCAAAGGCTTTTTCATAAGAGAAAAGTATATGCGGAGTCATTTCTTCTTTGTCTTGACAAAAAGGGCAAAATATTTTAGTAACATCCAAATTAATTTTTCTTCTTAAATTATCCTTTGTGGGCATTCTATTTAGGAATATTCTCCAAAATTAAAAAATGTCACTTTTGGAGGATTTTCATAGTCTTCACTAATTTTAACAATTGATCTTCTTGACTCCCCACAACTTCTTTGTACAATGCCTTATAAGCTGAGCTCAAGGTAAATGTACGATCAAAATTCAACAACAAAATCCATACATTTTCTTTTTTCAAATCCCATACCAAACCCCCTTTTCCCATCATCCCATCTTATCAATCTCATCAAATTTTTGTTCAAGATTTAAAAACAATCTAAGATATGTTGTTGCCATATTTTCTTCCTCCAACCATTTATCTATCAAAAATTTAATCTTTCCAAACCATCATTTGATCACACCAGTTTTATTCATTGATCCCCATAAACAATTCTTAAATCTCTCCACCAAATGGATCATGTCCTATCTTCATTTTCTCTCATCAATCCTCTCTTACCACCATATTTTGATTCTAGTACTTTCCCTCCAAAAATTATTCATACTTTGATGCATTTGTCATCTCTATTTTTCTAGAATTATCATGGTAAACAAACTAATATTTTTACCGCTAGACCTCCTTCACTTCTTGGACAAGAAATCTTATCCCAACTTACTCACTTAACTTTATTTCTTCTTTACTCACTCCCCTATGGGAAGTTACTTTGAATGGAGACTATTTATTTAACATTTTGATGACATCCTTACTAGCATTGGTGGAGAGATGATGACCAATGTGAAGGAAGCCTTGACTCCTTGGATCAAGTTCTTCAAGATTGACGTCTTTGATGGAGGAAAGGATGAAACCTAGGTGCATGATAAGACCATGCAACCTAGGTGCCCTCCACTTGGGCCCAAGCCTTGCCAAGTCCAAAAATAAATTCAATGCCACCAAAAAACATGTCTAGGCCTAGTTTCCAACCTTAATAAAATACCCTAGGTATAAAATGAAATCCTATAATCTAAGGCACCCCATAATACAAGGGTAAAATAGGAAATACAAGTAAAAATAAATCTTATGACTAAGACACCCTAAAATACAAGGGTAAAATAGGAAATTAAAGATAAGGGTAAAATAAGAATAATAAATTTAATGCTAACAAGGCTTAGGAGAATGATTAATAGCCATAAGAAACATGTCTCTAAGGGTGTTAGCTCCCCTATCCTCTTCCAATCTCCTAGCCATAGACATAGTGATGGGTCCCACATAAAGCTCCAAGGATGGTGCTCCATCACAACTCCTCTTGGCACCTTAAAGAATGAGAAAAAGAAAAGAGGTATAAATGTAAGCATTAAGTTAATCAAACATAACCCCCAATATCTTTAACATATAATTTCCCTATTCTCTATTATAAGAAAAAAAAACCACATATTTTTTGTTCTTAAATATAAAAAAAAAATTAAATATTTTTTTCCTCATTCAATGATACTTTCTCTAAAATATCTCTATTTTAATGTATGATCTTTTAGTTGCATTACATTTTTTTGGCATTTATAATAAGGATAGTTTAGGAAAAATATTATAGAAGTAGTAAAATATCATATGACTTCCTTAATCTCCTTTTCTTGGAATTTGTCTTCTAGTCTTTCTCTTTCCTCTTATGTAATTTTCTTAAAATCAACCCTCTCCAATTTAGGTCTTTCCTAACTATCTTCACTAAATCTTACTTCAAAGAATTGTTTCACCTCTTCTTTAACTCTATTCGGATCATCAACCCACCTTCCTTCAATATCAAGACCTCTTACCATATTTTTCCTTCATTTACAATTAATGAGATTATGGAAATATTTAGTGTTATAATCACCCTCCTCAAACCATTTCAATTTTTTCTTTTGTGTAAACAAAGACTCATTATAAGTGACCATCTTCCAAAACTCTTCTTGTAACAATCTCCTTGAATTCAACTCATCCTCCTCAAAATCTCCATTTTTTGCTCTCTTATCTAGATCATTCATGTGTTGCACTATTTGTTGATACTTTCTTAGAACATCACCAAATTCCTTTTTTTTTCTATATTATTAGTTTATTTTTTCATTCCCTTAAACTTTTCATTCAATACATACCCTCCCCTTCCTTGTATGGCAAGTTCCCTCCATGTGTCCTCTATAAATCCTCGAAACCTTTTATCCTCAAACTAACAATCCAATGTTTTAAAAGGTGAATCCAATCTAATAGATTGACTCAAACAATTCATAAATAAGGTTAATATAGTTCTTAAAATTTAAGTAAAACCAATTTAATTTGGTCAAATACAAAAAATTGAATGCAATCAAACGTATTTGATTTAATAGTATTATAAAATATTTTTTTTTTTGTAAAATCAAAGTAAATTTAGTAAAAAAAATATAAAAATAAATAAACCACAAATTTGGCCAACAAATTTGTAGCTTCTAAGAAATTTGGGTCAATATGACTTGACTTGGTTTTATTACTTGGTTCAATAGACTTGGGATAGGGCTCGGAGGGCCAGGTTGACGTCTCTATGTTCAAGAAAAATTGAATAAATAGTGTTGCATAAATGCAATTGGTACCTTTTCTCCTATCATGCACAAAAATGAATCCACTAAACAATCCATGGTAGGGTAGACTCATCCAACTAAAGGTTGAGCTTCATGGCCCTTAAGGTTATCTAATGTATTTGCATTTTGACCATAAGGGATTTTCAATCACAAAGGGACATTCATGTGGGACCAATTAGTCAGAGATTTAGTCAAAATACTCCTATTTACCTTGTCTTACCTTATTACTAACTTTTACATGGATCTTAATATCTCGAAGGATTAATTTATAGGTTTTGGTTAGAAAATATCTTGGTTTACTTAAAAAAAAAAAAAATTGAATGCCTAACTTTTTGCTATATTATTCACTAAATCCTCTCTTTATTTTGACCATTTTAATGTTTGAAACATATTTTCATTGACTTTTGATTGTCATGGGTTCCTACTTCCTACATCCATTCACTCTAAAATCAATGCCCTTTCTTTTACTTTATATTTATTTTCCGTACCTTTTCCCTTTTGCTACCACTAACCAATCCTTGTACAAGTCATTATTGATTCATGTGATTGACTTGCATGGAGATAGGGATTGCATACTAATTTCCTTCCCTTGATTTCAATGTCTTTTCATCATCACTACTTGAGTCTATTTGGTGGCCCCACTTCTTCGTTTTTCCATTTCAAGCTATTTCTAATAATAAGTCCATAAAGGCTCCAATGCTTGCAAATTAGATGAAAGTCTCCATACTCGACATTGAGCCAACAATTGTGAAACCAAACCCATCCCAATGTTTTCTAGACAAACTTTCATTGTGACGTCTAAGGTTGTAGCATCAACTATTACAAGCCTCTCCATCATCTAACCTAGAGTTTGTAGAACACTCTCATCTTAATACTCTAAATTTAAACATAGGAGCCTTATCCAAATTAGTATACTATTAATCTTCATGTTTGATGGTTTGAGATTCAACAATGATGATCTAAATGCAAGATAGTAGTCAAATATCATCTAGAACACTCCTCCAAATAAACTTTCTTTAATTCTTATCAAGTAAAAAATTGCCATAAAGAGGCCATTGCACATGTCAACCATATCCATTCCACATGTGTATGCATCCAATTGGTCTTCAATTGATTTATCATGTTAAGAAAACCAATTTTTTTTCCAATAACTCAATAATCACATCTTTCTACATTAACCACAATTCTTATAGTGTTTTTATCAATGCAACACTTTGCCTTCACCATGTCACCATTCTCTATTTCAATTTCAAAAATATTATTTCCTTTATGACCTATCAGTTTTCTTTTTGATAAAAAAATTTATGCTCCCATCAACCAATCCTAAAAAGATATCTTTGATCGACTACAACTACCATCTCATTGAAGTCTAGAGGTTACAAAGTAGTGAAAAAAAGAATTTTTAAATAATGATAAATTAAAGAATTAAGTTAAATATCAAGAAAAATTCTTATGAAATATTCTACTAATGAAAAATAATCCCCTTCCCCATTCTCATTGTTGTTGTTGTTTTTATTTATTTATTTCAATATTTTCATATTCCATGGCCTCCAATCCTGCCCAAAGGCCCAAGGCCCTTTTACTTCTCGTAGGCATGGGCCTCAACCTAACATACCAAAACCAAACCTAATCTGTAATCGGGTTTACTTGCGAAACGGCGTCGTTTGCTGCTCCTACCGTTCGTATTATTCACTTTGCCATTGACATTGACAACGATTCCAACTACAAACCACTAAAGTGAAAAATTTCTCTGTCACAAAAAATTTCTAACTCCCATTTTCTCCCTCTCTCTATCCCCTTTCGTTTTGTCACTCTGCAAATCCATTTCTAAGGTACACACGGATTCATTGTTACATTTGATTTGAATCATTCATTTTTGTTTCATTCCGCTGAGTTCGTGTTGAAGAATTGTGGGTTGTCTTGAAAATGTGTTTTTTCACACTATAAAACATGCTTGCATTCTATCTATGTTGTTTTGTTGTTATTTCTTTAATTTATTGTTTAGCTGTGAAATCTGTGTGATATTTACGAGGCTGCAGAAATGATAAAGTTTAACTCTTTATCACTTAAAAAATGAGCATAGGAGTGCGTGTGCCTAATTGTGGTACTATTGTTTGATGGGATGTCCTTCTCTCCTCCAAAAAATATAATTGTGTTTTCTGATTTCCATGGAAAAATAATGATAAAAACACTCAATTTTTAGGTTAGTAAGTTCTCTTTAAAAAAAAATTAATAGAAAAAAAATTTGAATTATCTGCTGATTCGTGACTTTTTCTTTTTATGTTGGGTGTGAATTTAAAATAATATAGTTGGATAATGCTAGCCAAGTAAGAATTAAAGCTTGTTTGGTACTTGTGAGTATCATCAGTGAATTGGGGTTATTGGTAAATGATAAGGGAAAGAAAAGCTAGTGATTTTAATCTAAGATTTGTTGAACTCTTAAAGCAAGCAATAGCCATTTAACTTTAAGTAGTTTGCTGGAGCCGAAAGGTGAAAACCTTACTTGAGAAGCTGCTTGTTGGCTATTGATGCAAAATGCTACACTGAGCCTTGCTAGTTGAGTAGTTGCTAATGTGTGGTAACTGTATATTAGATAATGCTGTTTGGTGTCGAAGTTCAATTTATGAGTTTTTTGGTCATAATACTCTGAAAGTTCCTACAATAGTTCAGGTGTAGATAGATCTAAATAGCTTCTAATTTAATATTTGTTTGATTGTTGAAAACCACACCAATAAAAAAGAGGGCTATCATGCCCTAGTTTTTGGCAGGAAAGGTTAAATGTATGAAGGTGCAGCAATGATGGTTCCCACACCCTAGTTTTTGGCAGGAAATGTTGAATGTAGGAGGCTGAAGTGATGATGGCCCATTAGTTCCAATTGTTCAATTGTCCATAGAAATCAGTACTAGAGCTTGACTAAAACAGACATCTTAGAAAATACTTGTTAGGAAGAATTACGTAATGCATTAAGCTACACTTTTACAAGTTTATGAATAAGGTATATTGAAAAAATATGTTTTCTATGCATTTGGTGTGTCTGCACAAAGCCATGGTGTTGGAAATCTTTGATCACAAAATTTTAAGTAGAAAATTAAGTTGGAGAAAACTTGCTATTTTCATTGCTTTGTTGTACCCTTTAACAAATATAACATGCTTGTTTTATGTTTTGGCCATCCATAATTTTGGAGTAGTATATATTTGTCTGCCCTGTATTTCTATATTGTCCTCTGCTGCATTTATTGATTTCTTATCCTTAACTTTGCAGCATTTGTTTTGAATTTGAGAGGTGCCAAATCATTCTTCATTCTGCTATTTGACAAGTTCTTGCCTATTTTACTTGTTGAAATAGTGATAGAGAGATCTGTGTAACACTACAAATTCTCCCATGGACCTTGTGTGTTTGAGTAATGTTGCTCGAGTAACATCATCCTGATTGCAGAAGTCCTTTGACAGGTGGACATATTAAGTGGTTGTTTGGATTTGAAGTTCAAAATTTTAAATCAGGAATTCCTTGTACCATAAAGAAACTTCCAGTATCCCTGTATTTTGCTTTTCAAATTGCTGTCCAGATGTCAGAAATTGACATGGCAGTTATTAAACCCGAGGTATGCTATCTTTGTGTAGTGATTATATATATTTTTTCTTTGTAGCTCCATATTTCATGAGTTATTCTGCTTCTTTTAGCTTTCGGCAGTAATGGTTAAATTATTTCTTTGACCTTTATTGATCAACTATGTATCCTCTTCTGTACGGTTTGTTAATCCATTGCCTGTAATATTTGACATTTGATACATTATTGAAATGACCGTATATTCAATAATTTCAATAGGTTTAGTTTTCATTGTGAACCACAATGCATATGTGCCTCTTTATAGGTTTAGTGCCATTTTTTTCTCCACAGTTGAGTCTCAACTCCCCTGGAATGTTGCATTTGAAACTACATGTTTATTTGATGTGAATCGTGATTGTGTGAATACAATGTTTCTTTGAGTCTTTTGGGTTTTAAATGAGTTGGTTTAGCATTGAAATGACTCTGGTCTGGTTTTCTCCTCAATCTCTTGAGGATGGAGTTGGGAGGGGACATGGATTCAAAATTGACAGTGTGTGCACACACAACCCATCAAATAAATGACGGGAGTTTCAGGGGTGAATCTCTCTTTTTGTCACACACAAATATATTAACTTAGTGTAGACTGGTAGCCTCTTTAACAGCTTTTGTGTTTCCAATTTTTCTATGATTTTTTTTTATATTTTTTTTTTTATATTTAGTTGTGTACTTGTCTGAGAATATTAAAATTGTTTTTTAATCTATCAAAGCTTCCCTGCCTGAGACAAGACCTTGCATTGGTCACTTTCTTACATTGAAACTGAAACTATTCTGGTACTTGTCATATTTTCAGATGATGAAGCCTTATGTTTGGCTTCAAACTTCAGATGATTCAATCCAACAAGTGGAACAAGAAATTGCAATGTTTTGCCCCCTGATATGTCAAGAAATAATACAAAAAGGCATGGGATCTTCTAAGAATTGTGCAATATGCCTTCCTCAACAAGTCAGTCCTGCCATGTTGAGCTTAATTCTTGATTATTGTCGATTTCATCAAGTGCCAGGCCGCTCAAACAAGGTTCTACTGTTTTTTTTTAATGCTATAGCATTGTTATTATCTTTATACTTGACTAGACGATCCAAGTATGAACAATAAATTTGAGAGTATTTGACTTGAGGGTTATTCTTTAATATAGGAACGCAAGTCTTATGATGAGAAATTCGTTAGGATAGACACAGAGAGGCTTTGTGAGTTGACATCTGCTGCAGACAGCCTTCAGTTAAAACCATTGGTTGATCTTACCAGTCGTGCACTTGCTCGAATAATCGAAGGGAAATCACCAGAGGAGATACGTGATATATTTCATTTGCCCGATGATCTTACAGAGGTGTCTGGTGCTTGTGAGAACTCTGTGTGCCAATTATATTTTCTTGGACTTTCTATTTTCATTTCTCACACATTCCTTTGATCAGGAAGAAAAGTTGGAGCCCTTGAGAAATATAACTGCCGACCCAAGGATCAGGCTTTTGAACCGTTTGTATGCCAAAAAGAGAAAAGAACTAAAAGAGCGTGAAAGGTTAAAGGTGCCACCAAAATGTTTCTTACTTTAACTTCAGCATGTTTTGTATGTCACACTGTTAATTGTTGTCCTTATTCCTTAAATAGGTATTTCTGTATGAACTTTTATTGATGAAAACTGTGCAGATTAGTGTTGTCAATGGTGTATTGCGTTAGCTTCCATAGTTGTGGCAGATTGCATAGTTTCACCATTTTTTAATCAAGGCAACAATGTTGGATTGTAGAAAATGTAAATTTATTTTGATAAAAGAATAGATTCATAAATATGAAGGGAAAGTTTATGGTTGAAATAAATTTTTAGTTACATTACATCATTACCTTGATTTTGAATTTGATCCTTGTATTTTTAAAAGTTTGGTTTTTGATACTTATAGTTTTACTTTTACAAGTTTAGATTTTGGTCCTTGTAGTTTTATTTTGTTTTCTATTTTTGTCCCTATAACTTTATTATGTTTAGGTTCTAGTCCCTCCACTTTATCAAATATTGATCCAAATGGTTGTATCATGTAGGGCAGGTGTTTTGGCATATCGGTAGTAGCAAGGACCATAACCAAAATTTAATAAACTATAGGGACCTAAAACTAGTTTTAAACATCAATGCAAGGAATGTGTTTTCTCTTGCATTGAACATTCAATTTTAATGTTTTGGTTAATTTTTATTCATATCAAATACTATTTCTTAATTTTATTTTCAAATTTGATTTGATTTTAACTTTCAATCTTAATGCATAGTATTAAATCGAAGATATATTTAGTTTTTAGATAAATTGAATTTTAAGATCATTGTAATCTTAATCAATTTTAATTTTAATTTCATTTTTAAATTTTGATACTCTATCAATAAATGTGATGTATTTTGATTTTAATTATTTATTTCTATAATTTTTGTCTCAATTTTAAAATTATTATCTCTTTAGCTTTGTGCTATTTATCATAATAGAATATTCACAATTATTAATTATGAGAAAAATATTATTCTCTTTATAAAATTTATTTGAATTTATGAATAGTCATGCAATGCCTAATCTTGGCCAAAACCTAGTACTGTGCCATGAAATCTCAAAATGTAAAAATATTGAAGTTACTCTTGAAACCAATCCATAAAGGGGGTAGTAGCATAGACTGCACAGTCGCACAAAGTTTTTGATTCTTCTTAAGCTGTGAAAGATGAGTAACATCTCATCTGTTGCTTCTATTTGAAAGATGCACCACCAACTGTTCAACACTGGTGTTGATGTGTTCTTGCTTCATTTTGTATTGCTAAATTGTAGATAAGTTTTGACTTAAATAAGAGTCGAGCTGTTTGCATGTTTCAGAATATTGAAGTTGAAGAAGAGCATGTGGATGAACGTTCAGTTGATGACCTTTTGTCTTTTATTAATGGAAATGAAGGAGGTAAGTTGAACATATTTGTCCTCCTTTTCTTTGTACTTCAAGTTTTTCTATCTATAGATTGATCAAATGTGTACTTATCTTCCTAATTGGTGATGACTTTCTTTTTAATGTTACTCCCATATGAAATATCTTCTGAACCATTAGATGAGCTTACAAATTGACTTGTTGAAAATGTAATTCCAAATGTTAGGATGCACATATAACTGTCCAGTATGGGTGTCTGTAGGTAAAGATGATGACACTAAATTTGAGAATATTAGAGGCAGCATTTTTAGATGATAAATTGTCGCTAGTCTCCAACATGGTATATGACAGCCAAGATGAAGTAGTATTTGCTAGGAGAGTGCTAAAATCTGTCTCCTTTTCCATATACAAGCATTTTACCCTTTAACTAAATTTCATGTAAATTGATGAGGAATACTTGAAAACATGCATGCGAAATTTGACTTCGTAAGATTATGAAATTGTGGTGAAGTATCCTAATTATAACGTTTTGAAATGATTTTAATTAGAAAAACAAATAAATAAGGTTATTCACAGAGAGAATTAGCTTAATTCTTCATAGATGTATTTTTTAATTTATCAGTACCAAATTTCATTAATGTTGTGACTGTGTTCTTATTTTCGTTGCATCATTTAGAACAATAATTTTGATATGATTTCTGGGGTTTGTGGCAGTACTAATTGCTTTTTGAAATATATTTAGCTGCTTTTATAGAAGATTTTTTGAGAACTATAGCTCTTTATATTTTTCTTCTGTTCCCGTTTTGAATATCTAACTGGAGGTGAAGAATTTTGTTGCAGAACCAAAGGGAGTTAAAACTTCAAAAAATAAAAAGAAGAACCGTAGGAAAAAAGAGCAACAGAAGAACTCTTCTTCGAAGGAGACATCTGAACTGGACAAGAAGGTTGTTTTAAATGTTCTGCTGTATAACACATACATTATAAAATCATTTGGCACTATCTCAGTTTTAAATGGTTATGTTCTTATCACCAAAATGCTAAAGTGCTTATTGCTTTTATTTATTTATTATTATTATTAATAGGAGGTAAATGGTCATGATATCAGACACCAAAGTTCTGAAGCTGAGAGAATTAGCGAGTCCTCATATTTACACTACGCAGAAGATGGCACTTCTACTCCTAAGTCTGATGATGGTGATATATATGATGGGATTGATCCTGCGTTAAAGGAAAAAATTGACAGGTGGGGTTATTTTCTGACTTGATGCTTTATACTGTATTGTTTTTAAAATCTTCTTTTGTATTTTTCTTTTATGGCTGATATCATCTTTAGCACATTTGCTCTTGCAAGTCACTAGTGTTTTTTGCTGCCTAGTCTGCTGCATTGCTGAATAAATCTTATAAGCCTATTGCATATGCAGAGGACAAGTCACCAAAATGATTGAACTCTATTGTCAACTTTTTTGGGTTTTCAAGCAATGGAACCTATGATTTCTGCACACTTAAGTCTAGTGGCAATGTTCATGACACTCTATTTATTTCCCATCATTTTTGTTACCAGTTCATTTTGGGTAAACAAAGATATCACTTTGATATAAAGAGATGTTTGCGTGGTAGTTACCCAGAGTGATTTTAAGATGATGGTATGATGCACACTATAATTTTATTTGCATGGTACCTTTTGATGCAGGGAAGTGGAAGATTTTGCCCGCAGATTAAATTCTGACTGGCCAGAAAGAATGCAAGAACTGTTATCTTCAGGTCAAGACCGGAAGACACTGCTTTTTAATACAGATGGTTTTCTAAGGCGACATGCTTGTATGTTTTCTCTAGTATTACAGTATTTTCCCTTTTCCATCATATGCTTTCTAGCTGAACTTTAAACATAATTTGTGATAAAACATTTTCTTTTCTTTTCCCTGTCTCCACTTTTATTTAGTATTACTCAGAAACTTGGTTGATAGTATCTATTTTGGGTTGTCGATTCTGTATTTCTCTTTCCATTTGAATTTTACTCTTGTTCCTTTTTGCATCTTATGCATTATCATGATTTCAGTTTTATAGTTTCATTGTTTTCAAATATTTGTTTTCGTGTTATATATTCTTGATGGAAAAGGCCTAGCTAAGGGACCCATGACTAGAGTTATGACTAGGAGGATGCATGAAGAGTGGGCCAATTCAGAGGATGGTGGGCCCAAGCTTCTGTTTACTTGGGCCTTATCTTGAGGCACACCTATGGTTCATTTTTATGTATATAAATCATGTATGTTGAATGTATATTTTTAGTCTTGTATTTTGGGTTTCTTAGATTAGGGTTTTGTGCCAATTGCCGAGTTGGGCCTAATTGTGGGCTCCACGATGCTAATCCTGCTATGCAGGGTCACAATTGTGTCGTGCCATATCCTATCAATTTATAAACCATGATGTGCTATTGTTGCCAGAGATTTTTATTCTTAATTTTTAATTTAGTAATTTCTCTCTGTTTTCTATTTATACGTATTGTGCTTGAATTCATTTAGTTTTTGTGTGATTTAGTAATAGGGTCTTGCAAACTAGTGCTTATAAGATTTTAAAGAAATTGATAGGATATGCTTCATGGTAGGGATGCATTGATAACATGAAATATTGCAATTTCTTATAAAACATTTTCACTTATGATTCTTTATCCAATGTCCTGAGGAAACTAGTTAGCAGTCTCCTTAGTAATAAAACACTTTTTAGGATAATATGCTTTGAATTCGTTCCCATCTCAGCTTTTGGTAGTGTTATCCACAACTCACTAAATCTCTCTTTCTATCTTCAGGACTGGACTTAGAATGGAAATGAATCCTTATCTGATGCTTCAACAATTTTGAGAGATGCTGGCAAGCGCAAGAAAAGTTTTGCATGTCAGTTGTTTTTCTTTTTTTATATATATATTTTTTTATTCTATTCTTTGCAGTTCATTTTTGGTGCTTAATTTTATTTTGGTGACTCTTGTACCTTTAGGTCAAATAAAAAAAACTCTTGTATTGAATAGTTTAACTTTATTTTTGTGTCTTTACAATTTTGCATTTTTATTTGTATGAAATACATTGATTTTTTTGTTTAGACATTTGGTGTGGGATAAGGATTAATCTTCATTGTGTTGCGAGTAAAATTCACTTGCCTGAAATTCGGTTTATAGAGCTTATGACAGGATGGGCTTAGCGATGTCGATAAGGAATAAAATTAAATGGTCGAACTTTATAAGTTGGTCTTAGAATATGATATATTTGTATATAATTTTATAGTGTGTTTGGATAGGGAATTTAAATGGAATAATTTATTTATTTGAAGAATTTCAAATTTTTTGAGGTAAAATACTTTGTTTGGATGGAGAATTTATAAAGAATTTGAAATTTAAGTATTTGTGAAATTCCTTAAAATAGTAGAATTTTAAATTTTCCTAAAAAAGTAAGAATTTTAAATTTCTTATATTTTTTTCTTTTTATTTCACTTATATATTTTATCTTATTTTTTATCTCTTCATGTTTTTAATTATTCAATATTCAAAAGTATTTTTAAAATTATTAAATATTATCTAATATTAATTTTTAAAATGATTAAATATTTAAAAATTAGCTAATATTTATTTTTATAAAATTTAATTTAAAAGTATCAACATATAAATATATTTTTAAAATTAATTTTATCATGATGGAATCAAATTATCATATCTAATCTAATAATTTAAAATTTAAGAAATTTGAATTGATTTATCCAAACAAAATATTTTAAGAATGATAGAAATTGAAATCAAAGTAATTTAAATATCAAGAATTTAAAATTTCTTAAATTTGTAAAATTTCTCATCCAAACACATCATTAATGTTATTTTATATTCTCTAAAATAGGATGATGAGACTTGTAAAGTTATTTTTGGAGCTCTTAGGTTATGAAAATTATCAATGTTATTGTTTATCTTCTCTATAATTTTCTTGTAGTTCTTTACCGGTAGATTCTAGTAATAGTGCTAACTTCATTAAATATAAATTTATTACTATTTTTCATTAAAGAAACTAATATACAAATTTATTATTAGAGTAAAATATGTTATCTTTATGAGAAATAATGATATTACATTGTCTTCCTCTTTAATGTTAAAATATTTAATTTAATGTTAAAGTAAATTATACTTTTTTTTCTCTAAGATGTAAGTATTACATTATCTCCTCTTTATATGTCAAAATATAGAATGAATTATACATTTATCTTTTAGAGATGAGTATTGTACCATCACTTTCTTATTACATTAAAATATATAATTTAGAGTATTTAACATCTTTAAAAAAAATCATTATAAGATTTTAAAATATACTTTTGATTAAAATATATGTTGAAATATTTTTAATTTATTATCATTTATTAACTTGATAAAAGTAATAAATAAAATAAATTTTATAAAATAAATTATATAAGTATACTTATATATATATATATACACCAATTATATATATATATATATATATATATATATATAAGTATTAAATTTGTAATATAAATATAAATATATCCATAAGTGTATGTTTAATATGCATATTTTAACATTATATTTATTAAATATGATAATAATTTATTTGAAAACACTAATTTATTTAAATATTTCTTAAAATTACTTTTTTTTTATCAAATTTAAACTATTTTATTAATAACATCATATTACCTTAATTTAATATATATAATTAATATTATATAATAAAAATACTATTTTATTTAAATATTTATAAACATTGCATTAACTATATCTTAATACATGTGCTTGAGTTTACTATACTTTTATATATATATATATATATATATATATATATTATTTTTTATAACTTTAAAAATATTTTAATAATTAAAATAATTTTAAATATATAATTAATTTTAGAAAATTCATAATAAATTTTAAAATAATAATTAAATATTTAGGTTAAGCTATATATATATATATATTATTTTATTTTTTTGCATCGAGAGATAAATTGTTAAAAGTGTAATATTTGTATCTGTTAAAAGAAAAAATATTTATTTTAACACAAGAAGGGAGAACAATGTAATATTTACATTTCAAGGAAGATGGTGTAAAAGATATTTTAGTGATGATTTTTTTTTTAACGAAAGTTAACAGAACTGTAGATTTTTTTTTAAAAATGGGTAAAATGTTATATATTGAAATTTGTTGAGAGGGAATAATAATTTTTAATATAAAAGAAGAAAACAATATAATATTCATATATCTTATGGAGTGTAATTTACTCCTTACTATTTTTCATTAAAGAAGTTAATAGTTATACTATCACTATTATTAAAATCTACCATTAAATGACTATAAGAAAACTAAAAAAAAAAGCATTAGCATTGATATTTTTCATTGATGCTTCATACTAAAGGGAATACAAATTTATAACCTAATAACACTAAAAATGACCTTATAAGTATGATCATCCTATTTTAAAAAATATATAATAAGACTAAAACTAAATACAAATATGTCCTAATATTCTAAGACTAACCTATAAATCATTTAATTTTATCTTTTGTACTTTGCTAGGTCCATCTTATCAATTTTATCATATAATTAATACTTTTTATCTAAAAATAGCAAGCATTGTTGTAACATGCAAATAATGCAATGTTTAGGGACATCAAATAATAGAGAAACATGGGGGATGTATCCAAAAAGATGGGTGGGGTCCCTTCAAATTTCTTTACGCTGAACAAGCCTTTCTTTCTATATGTTTTTCTGATTGTGTTCAGATATACCATTTCTAAGGCAAATTTGTATTCGCTTTCACTTTGAACTAGATGAAGATATTGTGGTGTTTATTATGGTTCACTAATTTGACTTGTTTAAAGTTAGATGAGTGCTAGTAATAATTCTCATTAACACTTTCTTTCTAGCACTTCCTATTAGTTGAAATTGATTGAGCTTCACTATGAAATCATGAGAATTGTTAAGACGTGGAAATCTTAAAATATGTATATTTAAATATATTTCAACTAATAACAAATTGCTAGAGAGCAAAAAGTGTTATTGAAATTTCTAGGGTTTTTTTTTTGTGGACAGATTTGAGTTTTAGAAATTAAAGTTGATATATGTTGAATGGATTAAATTGATATATTATGGGTCAATAAATAAAGTCAATTTAATCTTATCTCATGTATAAGATTTTATTTGAGAACGGATTTCAATTCAAATAAATAATTATCAAAATTTTGGATGATAGGCCTAAGATAAACCTATCCTAATTGGCAACAGATGAAGTTGCTAACGAAAAGGGTCAGAGATTACAAACATTTAGTGATGTGAAGATCCGAATGAGCTGGATTTAATTTAACTCAATTCAACTACGGAACTGATTTTATTCGTCACTAATGTCACTAATGTCTTTGCCTTGATTGATAAAATTAAATGTCACAAATGACAGGGACAAAATGAAATGTATAAATTTTACACACTTAAGTCTATTTTAAATATAAAGTTGAAACTGCAAACATTTTATAAAACTTGATGTTAAAAAATTATTAAATTATATAGACTGTATTAAATTTTTTTTTTTTGCTGAACAAGGATATTCCCTAGTTGGAAACTAAACTGATTTATTGAGCATTTAAGAGACATTTTTCAACAAATGTTTAGATTTTTTTTATACTTGAAAATCAAATATTAAACCTCTGACTATATGATTAAAAGACAAGGTTATATGTATCAACTATGTCATATATTGATAATGTATTAGTTTTAAATAAAGGAGTTTCAAATCCTTTTTGTGAATTCAGAAAGAATATTATAAAATTTAAAGTATTATGTAACATAGGTCATGTTGGACCAACTTAAAATGACTAAAACTTAAAAATGTACTAACTTAACTTTTATAACTACATCTTCTTTGGGTCTAGGAGCACTCTTGTTCTACAGCCTGATTTAGAACTAGGCAAATCCATTTCTTTCCTCTCAATCGAGAAAGATTTAAGGACATTGATAAAATGAGAATTCTCAGAGAGAATAAAATTTAGCTAACTTCAAGTTCAAATTTCATACAACAACAATAAACATAGTTAATAATAATAATCATACAACACAAAGTTATGACTACATTAACAGCAGCTTCTCAGTGTTAACAGCCTTTCACAGTCCTTCCTTCTTTGTTTGGAGTTTCCTATGTATGTATCTTTGCTTCTTGACATTTGTTTGGGAACGACATGGTTTTGATCAGACTCTCATGGATGCAAAGTCATCATCAACCAGGAAATGGATTCTTCATCTGCTATCTCAAAAAATAAGGTTATAATACACAAATTGGTGGGTCCCCTTCAATATCAGAACAATTGAGTGATATCTCTCAAGTTTTGGCTGCTGATTTAAGTCCATGCTACCATACCATTTGGCTGAAACTTTGCTACAACAAAGTTACAAATGTTACATAATGTCGTAAGAGATCCTATCACTCCCATAAACTAATACCTAGGAGGATACAAGTCTGCTGTTGATCAATGGTGGCTGTTAATTGATTGGTCATCCTCTTGGATATGAGGGCAAGGCCTTTCTGGTTCCCCTCTTGTCCATAAAATCTTGAGCTCCCCTCTCTTTTTTCCCAATGACAAAAAGGTGCCTGCATTTATGATTACAGAATAAGGTTTCAGAAAGAGGACCAGATTTTATGTCATGCAATATCTAAATGTCTAGTGTCGTTCTTTGCCGATACTCTTTCTAGTTTCTAGACTTGTATATTATAAAAAAGACCAATTTCATACAGATGTTAATTAAATGCATTTAATTTCCAGAATCTCACGTAAAATGTACATTACATTTCTTAAAATATCTTTAATCACATTCATTGTAAATATGTTATGACAGAGAAAGATATATGTGAAACAACACCTGGCCTAACAGATTTGGTTGAGGGAATGGGACATGTGGCTATTGATCCATTCAATCAGGGATTAAGAAGAGGAAATAGAGAGAAAAAAACCTAAAAGAAAATATGCTGAAGACTATGTGATATAAGAAAGGAGAGAGAATGGAAAAAAAGGGTTTTTGGAAGGTATGTTAGATTTCTATATTCTTCTCTGAATTCTCTCTTCTACTACTATCTCATTCTGTTGTCATTTTCTGCATTTTTCTACAGTTTTCCCTAAATGGAATAGCATCAATATTTCCCTTAAGTCATTTACCCTTTCTATTGAATTTCAGTCTTGGTGTACTGTTTCATTGAAGGTTTATACAGAGGTTTATTTCAGAATTCCTTTGCTTATTAATTGTGGTACTGTTGCTGTTATCATACTGCTACCCTACAAAATACCAGTCCCATTTATTGTCTTAGTGATATTTTTGGATTAAGAGCATTAAATAAAGTTGGTTTGATTGAAATTTGTTTATATTTCAGTTCAAAAAATTTAAGCATCTTTTGTTCATATATTGGTCCAGGAGTACCCATCAGCTATCAAATTTTGATGTCAGCTACATGGACCAATTAATGGTCAGACAAAAACTAAATTCAGTAAAATCATTTTACTTCTTTTCCCACATCCACATATGAAATTTTGTATTACATGCAAAAATTTTATATTTGCTGTAAAATGTACATAACTCCTTTTTTGAAGTGATACTAATTAGCATGATTTAATTGAAGGCACCTTCAATGGCCAATAGAACAGGTTCAAATATAACAGGGAGTATTTTTGTGGATGGAGCGAGAAGTATGAAATGCAAAGATTACATGGCAGTGTAGGTGTTTGTACTTTAAGATTTAAATGATTCTGATAACTATTCTTACCAAGTGTAAATGGGACTATATAAAGCAAAGCCGGCTGACCATGCCCATCCATCAAGTTCAAAGCCACATATGTGATGAGGAGACCTGTAGATCAAAATTCAAGGAATGATGTAAAAGACGAAGCCAACAGTTACTTCCACATTTGAAGATAGGAACATAGGGAAGAAGCAAGCTAACAGATTCATATTGAAATTCTTAATGTTGTTAAAGTGACACCACTAAATTTTTCTACGAACTTTTATAAGTTGATGTACTTAAAAATGTCCAGCAATTTTACGCCTGTTGCATAGAATATTGTGCTGTTAAATTATTAGAATATTGTTACATAGTAGCCAAGTATATAAATAATATGTGGAATCTTGCATAACGGTTAAGAGGTCCAATGATTTTCAGATTTTATCATGAAAACTATCCCAGATAAAATATTTCATACCTAAACCATAAGCAGTCATTGCCCACAAGAAGTATCCAGCCCGAAGGTTCTTCTTTGCCAACCAATCATACCTATTAAGTTAGTTATCAATGTAATAAGTTCATGATCTGTTAATAGCTTACTCAGATAAAAGACCATTCTCCTCTATCTAAAACATTTTTACAATGAAATAATGTGGACATGTATTCTACAACAAGAAAATCAGTAACAGAAGGTAGATGAGTAGGAAAGGTATGTATTGTATGATCAACATATGACTTCCAATTCAACCTTAGCGAAAATGCTACTATAAGTCCTGGTAAGATTATGTCCCCAAATCCGATGATACTGTAACCACCCCAAGGGTCAAACAGACGTGGTATCTTGAGAAGCATGGGGATACCATCTTCTCCACTCTTATCACCTCGAGCAACCTGTATAGAGAAATATTATATACATTTTAAGAGGGAAAAGGAAAACAGCATCATGTATAATGCCAAAATCAAGCTATGCAAAGAATGGTAGAGGAGTGAGAGCTTTCTCTAAAACACTCACCACTATCATCACACTCTCATGGAACCACCATTTAGAGACAAACACCCAGAAGATGTCATATAGGAAGGCACAACTGAGAAGAACAGTTCCAACCTGATACAGAAAAAAATGTATATGTAGTAGGTACTTTGCTTTTGCTCATAATAAAAGTTAACTAGTATCCAGCAAAGCTATCCCTTCAATGTTTTGCCAGTTAAACTATGTATAAATGCTCCCACAGATGCCTCCTATTCTTAAATTCAAGAGTTGACATACAATTAAATGAGGAGATAGTGCCCTAGACAAGCTTAATAAAAACCAAAAACAGTGGGGAAAAAACAACTATGAATCATTACCTTGAGATTTGGTATGCGAACAATCTGAAGAACTGTAATTATCAATGTGATACCCTGAACGACAGAAGGTAGAAAACGAAAAGTGAACATACATAAATATTAATCCGCCTCTTAACTTCATGGAAGTTATACTATAAATGCTTAGAAGCTTAAACGAGGAATGCTAATGATAACATAAGAAATCCTAAATGGCAGAACTTCAATTTCAATTCAAAACTACATTAAAAGAGAAATATTTTTTTTGAAGTTACGAGAGGAAAATCATTGATGTGAAACAAAAACAATAATCATGGAAATGGAGACTATAATAGCAGGTATATCAATCTGCCAAGAACAATCTTCAACTTATGTTGGATTGACAATTCATGTGAAATGTGGCATTTTGATGATCAGTATCAGCCAAATTTCTTGTATAAAAAGCAGATTTTAGGAATTTGATCTTGCTCTTCACTGTTTTTCAATTGATCAATAGCAAAACAATGCACTCCTTGTTACTTAGTTACAGCCAGAGGAAGAGTATCAGATTCCATTCTAGTTTAAGAACATTTTCAGTTTTACGCTAGCGATGTTCCAATGTTGGAAAGCAATATCTAAGTCATGCAACAAGTGGATTTTCTTTAATTGTATCACAATTTTCTGTATTTTAATCAGAAATGTCAGCCAGTCCAGTCCAAAGGGATAAAAAATAATAAAAACTAGAAAATGTGCAGAAAAAGTTAACCAGAAGATAAAGTGAAAGTAATAGATTTTTTTTATATATATATTTATAAGCAAAAGTAATAAAACTATCTTACAAGGATATCCTGACCAATCCAAGCCCATGATGCACGGCGATAAACTGCCCAAACCACGGCAAACACTACGCAGAATGGAGTAACAGCAAGTGTCAGATATGAGACAGCTCCAAAGAAGGGTATCTTCACAAATGTTTGTGCTGATGGTTGAAACCATCTGAAACTATAAGAATTTTTCTGTCAATTCCATATCATGACTAAAGAATCTAATAGAATGAACCGTGTACCCTAAAGCAACAAACTTCAAGATGAACTAATTTCTTTTTTCAGACAATATTGATTTATTGTAATTTTGACTCTAAAAGATAGCAGGATAAACACTTCCTGATGCAAAAATTATGTAAAATATATCTTTGAGCAATGTTAACCCAGAGCTATATGTGCATCTTCCTACATTTGGTCTTTGATTCAATGAATTTGAGTTCATTGCCACATCAATACTGTATTCTTCAGGAAATAGGTGTATGGGAAAAAAAATTGACAGCTAAGTTAATTTATTCTCACCCTTACTTTCCAACATTTAGACCGACACAACAATAATCATACCAATCAATCATAATTTAACAACATAAATAAAGTATGTTGCACAACATGATCTTTGGGTCGTAACAAATGTAGTTATACCCTCTTTCAGTTTCAATGACAATGTTGATTATTAAAAGCACCATATGTATAAATGTTGATTATTAAAAGCACCATATGTATAGTTCAACAGGTCAGCCACAAATTCATAACAAAAGAATAGTTGGCAGATTAGTTATTTTATCCTCCTCTCACACAACCACCTTCCTTTATGTATAAAAGACTTACCATGATAACAGAGCCACCAAACAAGTTTGCAGTCCCTGAAAGCACATGAAGAATATAAAGATTTAGCTGCTGTATGACAAAAAATATGCTTTTGCGGCACTTGTATGCTTTAACTAAAAGTAATAACTGATGCAAAGATTACTAAAGAATCATGAGTAGAAAAACATTCAAGTTCTGATCTATAAAACAAAAATAACAAATGTCCATCAATAAAAGGGAATGCATAATTAGGTGTACATCAGATTGTGCAATTGTAAATGTTGTATGACTTATTTAGGACTTAATATAACCACAACAAGGGATCTTTTTTGGTCTCCCAATTGGTTTTGTTTTGTTCAAAAGACTTTTTTTCCTCTTTGTTTACACAATAACTGAACAAAGTACCCTGACTTACAATCTAAGACATTGTAACTGCCCTAAAGAAGATGCAAAATGATAAAGTAAAGCATGGAATCTGGTTGATCAGTAAATTGATTATGATCTAGATTAGAGGAAGGGATACTCTAATAAACAGAACTAAGCCGGCATGGAACAAGAACAACTCACCTCTACCCCACCAACGCAAAACAGAACCACCAGAACTTCAACAAACCAAAATGACATTAATTTATACAGCATAACCAAGAAACAAGAAGCAATCACGACAAATAAAACTGCTGCTGCAGTACTGATTTCCACATAACCACTGGAACCAACATTTTCTGTATTAGCATAATCATCTGAAGCATCCTGCGAGTATAAAGTTGATCCATGTATTAGTAACTGGATTAATGAGTTTTTAAATATGAGGGGAAATATTTCTTTATGAAGGGGGATAAAACTTGTTGACATCAAAAGAGAGAGTAAAGTTGGCACAAAATAAGAACAAGGTAACCTTTAGAAGCTTCTCTTGCTCAATAGCCGCTTCTCTGGCACTCCAGGCAGACCAATAAGAAGCACTTATAATGGTACCAACAGCCATGAGCCACAAAAACACTTCTGCAACGTCAACCAATGGACGCAGTGGAGAGTATAACTGTATGGAGACTGAAGAGCAGGAATTGTACATGCAGAAGTGCAAATGATATCAAGTAAGACACATGACCAGATAAGGTATAAAATATAAAAGGAAGATTTAAAAAATTAAATTGTTCTGTGCCCAAAAAAATGTTACTAATTACATAATAAGAGACAGCTCAAAAAGTCAATCATACCATTGGAGTTATTTTTTATATGCCTTTCCAAGTTCAATCCAGCATCTTGCGGAAGCATGACAGCAGGTATTCCAATATCAACATCAGTTTCATTTTCTTCACAAACCATCTTGAAAAGTTCTGTATAACAAGGCAATACAATAGTTTCTCAAAACCAACACAATTTATTTTTATATTATATAAAAGAAATATTTACTTCAACTGCTTATTGCAATGTTCTTTGTATACTCAAATAACTAATGATAAACAAATATTTAGCATTCTACGCAATTAACGTCCCCAAGACTGCCTCTAACAAATTGAAAAATCACTAATGGACAAATCATAAACAAAATAAACTATAAGATCTCAAAAAGCATTACGAAGAAAATGCAAACAAAAAGCATTAAAAATAAAATGCAAACACCTGTACGGTAATTTATAATGAGGATGGCTGAAGCGCCAGCTTCATCAGCTATATTTGCCTTGGTTGTGAAACTACATTTTCCTCGGTGCACCAAAATGATCTCGCTGGTGAGCTAATAACAGTGCAAAATAAAATTATTTTTTTAAATAGAACTTTCAATCCAGAAATTATGCTTCACATGCAAGTAAAGTTGCATTTGGTAAGTTTTATAGCTTAATAATTATTCAATACCTTATTCTTAGGCTTTGTACAACAATCAGGAGGATCAGCCATGACAACTCTTGTAAGATTGGCACGTTTTTCTTTTGATTCCAATGTAGGGCCAAATCTTGCACCCACACCAACATACTCATTGTTTTCCACACCATCAATCCAAGTGGGGACTTTTACCTAACAAAAGAGAAGAAATTGATCAAAGCTTTTAAAGGAAAAAAAAAAAATGCATGCATATGCAAGATTATCAACTCGGGATTCGAATTGTGAATCCTTGAGCTAATTTTTGAATCGTGAATCATAATTTGTATCGAATGAGACAATGAAAAATTACTTCAAATATATCATATAGATGATATATAGAGTTCAATGTGAAAAACTTAAAACTGGAAATAGATAAAACAACATGAGCAAAGTCTTGTAGAACAAAATAATTATAGTTATATATGAGTTTCTGAAACCTTTATTTTAGAAGAATGGAAATGAAGCAAGTAAATGACTAAATAGGGTACATGCATTGAACAAGTGAGTGACAAGTTGAGTAATGGAATAATCAAATAGGATAAATTCAAAAGTTTTCTTTCAATTCATATACCTAAATAGAGTATATGCAGTATATGTGTGTGTGTGTATATATATATATGGCAATACACAATTAATGAAAATAGAATATAGGCCACATAGATTGCAGGAAAGCATGAAAACATAAGCCAAAAGATTTTTCAGAATCAGTTCATAAAATATGGTTTCCACTCAACTGGCTATCATCAAATTTTGTTCTCGGTCAATTTTTTTACATTCATAAAAATCCGGACTTTCACCACTAAGCAAACCATCTAAGAAGTTCAATCAACAACAGATAAAAAAAGGCACAGAACAGCGGAAATTTTATAGCGAAAGATAAAGGGTAAAAGAATTAGGACAAGAATATAAACAAATTCTTGTCTTTCGGTAGTATCTGTAAAACAACCCCTCCTGCATCAAGCTCAAGTTCCAAAGATGCAAGTTGGCATAGCATAACAACAATCTATGAAGAAGAAAAGTAGAAACGATAAGAAAATCATAGATATCATATACAAAGTTAGCATACTCTTAATACAAAACAAACACAGATCCCCCTCAACAGCAAAAGCTAGAAAAACAACACCTATGTCATAATTACGAGGCAAAAAAGGATTACTACAGTACACAACTATGCATTGAAGCGTGGAATCTAAAAAAGACAACTCCAAACAAGTTAACACGCAACTTGTAAAACTCAAGCAAGCATTTTATGTCCAAACAAGAAAGAGAGAGAATTTCAATTGAGCATACACCACAGAGTCATTGCATCATTGATGGTGCGGATCATCTTCCAACACTGAAAACTCAAATCAAATACCAAATAAATACATAATATATATTTAAACTAATCCCACCCAACTTCCAATTTTCATGTCCGTAAAAAAAAGGAACTTTTCTTTATTCCAGAACTTTCCCACTAAGCAAGCATCAAGGCCAAGATCAAAACCTCCAATAATGACATTCCTAAACCAGTTTTGCAATTCATGTTAGGAACACAGAAGAAAGAAAAATTGGTACCAAAACAAAGTTGTTCTCACAACCAGGCCTTCTGGGGGCTACATCATCATGGTGAACTATATCCCCACCCAAAACCAAAGTGACACCAAGCAGAAACGCATAGACCACACTATATGTAGCTCCCAGTGACACCATGCTGAGTCTTGATGCAAAATTGAAGGAGAAACCAAAAGGGTATCAGAGAAAGCAAAAAAAAAAGATTTTTTTATTTATTTTCTTTTGGAGAGAAAATGAAGAAGGGACAGAGGAATTGGGCAGTAGGAAGTGACGGTGGGCATAAAGAAGAGAGAGAAGAAATGAGTAGCAGATTTTATTTATTATTTATTTATTATTGTTATTTTGTTTTGTTAATTATTGTTTTGTCGTTTGTAGGAGTAGAAGAAAAAAGTGCGTGGTAAGTGGTAACTGTTTAACGCGGTGGCATGGCATGTTGATAGTTTCACAGTTGAGTGTGACCGCCATGTGTTTCCTTCTGCACTCTGTCTGTGCTTCCATCTTTGCATTCACACGCATATGAACGGTGTCATAAATTTAATACTTCCGGTAAACTTTCTGTACACTCGATCGTCTAAATCATAAAGATTAACTAAAGTTAATTGATAATATTTAAATTAGGATGTTAATGGATAGGATTCGGGTGATTTTATATTTTCATACTCGTGTTTAAAAATAATATTTATATTTAATTACATATTTGTATAAGTAATAATTTTAATTTTTATATTTATATTTGTCGGATATTTATGTATTTATATTTATAAATGTGACTCGTATTTTATTTATGTATAAAATAAATTAAGTAAAGATAACATTTACATAAATAAATATAATATTAATTTATTAGATTTTTAATATTACAAAAATTGTTAATTTTAATATTATAATTATGTGTTAACAATATTTTCTAAGATTTGGAAAAAAAATTATATAAAAATTAATTAGATTAAAATTATAGATTAAATATATCATAAACTTCAAAACATAAATATGTAAACATTTGATCTTATTTTCAAAATTAACTTTTTCATATTTTTGCAAATGTTTGTCTTCCATTCTTATGTATTGTTTTGATCTAGTAATACCAATAGAAATTACATGACAAAAAGATTAATGATTAGACAATTTAAATAAAAAATTAAAACTAATAATAAAAAATAAAATAATTTTTATTAAATAAACAAATTTAAATTATTTATCACCTTATTGTTTATGTTTCAACCAATTTTATACACACATAAATGTCTTCAAAATAAATTCATGAAACTTAGAATCATGAGAATTCAAAATTTACCTTTTATGCTAAATGCAAAATTTAAAACTATAATTAAAATCGAGATTACAAAAATATCTTTAGCAATTTTTTGCCAAATTAGATACTTGATTTCATTTATTTTCTACCATCCAAGAATGTCAAAAGTAATACTCTTAGACAAAATTTTTTCTTTTAAGTAGAACTATTTCAAACTTTGTTTGTATTTCAATTATATCATTCACAAAGGAACCATAATCACTAAAAATATTATTAATATTTGTATTATTCAAGTTTGACTCATTGACATTCTTAATTTTATTAATTTCAATCAAATAAGAGCTACCATAAGTAAAAAAATACTCCAATAATTTTAACTTATATCTTAGATCTAAAATAACAACAACAATATTATTGTATTAATATATATATATATATATATATATATATATATATATATATATATATATATATAACTACAGGATGAAATGAGATACCATAATACCTGTATCGTATTCACACCCACTAAATTTTGTCAACTTATACCCATCTCATATGAGTCATATCCATCCCATATATTTATAGGGTTCAAATCTAATTTATCATCCCTAATTTAAATGAGTTAGAAAAATTATTTAATGTATAAAATATTTTTATATTATCATTTAATCATTAAGATTTTATTTAATAATTTTAATAAGGAAATATAAGTTTTTATGGGATAATTTTTTTTAAAAAATAAAATGACATTTTTAAGTTAAATTTTATATCTATATCAGAGATCAAATTTCAATGTTCAAAATTATTTTAAGTAACAACTTTTAATCTATATACAATCATTAAATTAAACTCTTTTTTTAACTACTCTTAGTACCTGAAATAATGTGTAGTATAATTGTCTTATATTATATTTTTTACATAGATTCATCGATATCATCTATTAACTCATATCTTGTCATGTTATACTGATTTATTACCAGAAACCATATATATTGTTGTACTCAATGAATTTTATCTTAACATAACCACAAAGAAGTGCGGTTATTTTACTAATAGTGTGTCGAGTATCTGTTTACATTTTTTTAAACAGGAGTTCCACACATTCTCATGTACAAAAACATAAAAGTAAAGAAGAGGATGCATTGGGATTAGTTCAACTGAATGTGTTTCCAAACACACTAATTAAAATGTAGTAGAGCCAAATATATAAAGTGTAATTATGTGTGTAAATTATTGTGTACTTACACCTTGAGAAAAGTTGAATGGTGAACAAATTAATTCCTTTACCTCTAGATGGCTAGTTTAAAGGGTAAAAAATTGATGAGTTGCAATGAATAGGTAGTTTCCACTAAGGAGTAACCACTATCACATCATAGACTGGGAAAAGAAAATAGTGGACATTAGAATATATATGGGATTAGATTAGATTAGATTAGAATATGATAATAGTCGACAGGAAAGAACAAGTGCATAAAAGCTTAATTATTATGCTTTCGTACGGTGGTCCTTCCACTTCCCACGTGCCACGTATTTCTGAAGGAAACAAAGCGCGTACACCACTTTTTATTTCCACATATCAGGTTACCGGCTACCGGAACAATAAGTCTCACTGCCGTATATACCGTACACTTAACACCGCACTGCGGACCAGTTCTCTTCTCTCTTCCGACTCGTATAACCACTGAAACTTCTAATACGAGGTTAAAATTTTAATTAATAAAATTACACTTAAATATATTTTAATAATATATAATATATATATTCATTTGGACATAAATTTATGCAAAGTTATAGTTTTAGTTATTCTTTTATCTTTTAATTATAAAACTAAGATTAATTAAGAAAGCAGACAATCTGTAATCTAGCCCGATTTGAACCAGTGGATAATATGAATTTTATGCGATTAGGTTAAAAAATTCTGCACTTAATTTAAATTTGAAATTTAAAATTTAAATCTTATAATTTATAGGACACATCTGAATTTACAATCCAATTCATTGCAACTCTAGAAATAAATATAAAATTAATTTTTATATATAAAAGGTAAATTATTATTTTGCTCGACAGCATTTTTAATTTTTTTTATAACAATAAATTTATATTTTTTAACTTTATATTTGATTTAATTTTTATTTATCATAATTATTTATAAATTAAATTATAATATTTAAAAATAAATTATCAATTAAAAATATTTTATTATAATATAAATTATTTATCATAAATATAAAATATAATTTACATATTTGAATATAATATTTATTGATATATATAATTTATTTTAAATTTTAGCTATATAATAAATATTTAATTTATATATTAAGCATACTAAAATATTAGTATAAAATAAATAAACAACAATTATTAAAATATAAGTGCATATTTTGTGTAAAATATGAGTATTTATATATATATATATATGAAGAAATTATTATTAAAACTAATTTAATAATTAGGAGAAAAAATTGAGATAGATGCGGAAGAATTTAAGTTTGAATGTCATTGTTATGTTTGTAATATTGTGGATGAATAAAAAAATAATTTAACTTAAGCTTGGTATACATATTAGACTATATGACACTGTCCAGCAGTATTTTCATCTTAATTGATATAAGCAAATTTTTCTATAATATTAATTTGTATGGAATAAGATTCCTTGCTTCTTGTTAACTTCATTAATATTGGAGGGTTGCATTGCATGTGTATGTGTTCTCATCCATCGTTGAAGCCATCAGGAATCCGCGCACACTCAATGTCCATTTCCAAGGGCATCATATCTATTGAGAAGCCAATCACACAGCATATTCTTCAGCAAGATTTGGTTTGTCTTGTATATATAATTTGCTTTATCCTTATCATATAATACTGTAGTTTTTAATTTTACTCTTGTTTTGCTAGTTTACTTCTGATGTTTTTCCTCATAGTTTTTAATATATTTTTATAATAATATCATTAGTATAAATTATTTATTGACTTTAATACTATTGGTATAAAATATATCTGTCAAAAAATTTGAATAATCATCTTCAATTAGCTTTCTTTACTCAATCACATTTTTCTAATTTACAATATTCTAATTGATCAATACTTTATTTATGAAATTTAATTTGAGTCTAGTTCAAGTTGGACTAACTGCTAGAGAAAAAAATAAGGAGATATAAGAAATAGGAAATAAACATATTTTGTATTGGTTTATCTTTATATTATGACTATGTTGAGTCTTTGATCAACTCAATCAAATTTGATAAAGTTATAAAAGTATTATTGCACAAATTACTATCGGTTCAACTTAAGTATTTTTTACTTATCTCTTCAAACAATTTATTAAAGAATTCTTTGAATACAATGTTTCTCCAAAGCTTAAAAAAATTAAAGTATTTCACATACAAAATCTCTTCATGTTTTTAGTTAAAATTAAACTTAAAAAAAAACTAACAAATTTCATTTTTTTTCTAAAACATGTTAAAAAAATTTGCATACAAGATATTTTTATACAAAGAAATTTTAATGTTAAGAAATTATATTATAGTTATCCTTCTTCTTTATCAACAAAACTTCATATTTAGGTAGTTCTGATGATGACTATTATAAATTTTGTAAGAAACATTTCTAAACTTGTTTTTGTATATTTATCTATACGTACCTTAAATAAAAGTATTAAATACATTTTTTCAAATAGTCATCTTTTATCTTATCTAAGAAACAATTTATGATTTTTTTTAAGGGAATGAAACAATTTCGTATGCCAGTCATTAATACTTTTTGTGTTGATCACATTCTTTCCAAATAAGTGGTTTGTCTTTATTATTATTATTTTTTGTTGAAAAACATCATATCACCTTAAAATTCGACATTAATCTTAAAGAAGCCTAAAACTCTTTGTTCTATTAAGAAAGAGAACAAAGATAAAAAAAATAATAATCTTTCAAATAAACTGCATATTGAAAGCATTCATAGATGATACACTTAATTTGTTCTATCTATTTCAAAAATATAACTTTTGTATATTTTTTAATAAACATAAACATTTTGTCTTCTTATATAAGATCTCTTGTACTTTAAAAATATTTGTTTATTATCGATAAAACATAATCTTCAAGAAATTTTATTCTCTCTTTGTTCTAATATTTTAAAACATATCTTCAAGTAATTAAAAAAATGTATATATAATAATATTTTTTAAAAAAATTTTATCTATAATTATTATTTTAAATAAATTACTTTAAATTTAACTACATATTTATTAAATACTTGTTTTTAATTGTAATTATTTATGAAATATATTTTTAATCAACAAATAAATAAATAATTTGAGCGTGAGTATTAATATGTAATAAAAATATATTATTATATAATATATAGTTAAGTTGACATGCCCTTAACCAGTTAAACATTAATGTAACAGCTAGTTTATTATTAAAATTAATAATATGATTAAATTTTATATTTATTAAATACAATAGGCTTAGATAAATTAATCAATATAATATTTATTTATCAAATATATGAAATTTTAAAAAAATTATATATGTGAAAATATATTATTTAATAAAAATATTTATTACAAAACTTATTACTCAAACATATATGTATATTGAAATATATATTATAATATATAATATTTGTATAACTCCTAATGCAAGCTGGCCTATTAGCTCAGTTGGTTAGAGCGTCGTGCTAATAACGCGAAGGTCGCAGGTTCGAGACCTGCATGGGCCATTTTTTATAAAAAATTATTTTCTAATAAATCTATTAATATAATATGCATAAATTGATAAATATGTAATATCTTATCTCTTAATTTTAATCAATAATTATTACGTATAAAGTCACAAGGTAAAGGGGTCAAGAGTTCAACTTCAATTCGTCCTCAGTGGTGTAAAAGCTCTTAGCTTTCTCTCTTACCATTTTGTTTGATGCATGCATGTGTGTTTTTGGGTGCCAAGTTTGCACCTTTAAATTTAGTCTTTTACTAATTGCGCTTGTTTTTGTCTTTCTTGTTTTTTTGGGGTTTCCTAATATCATGGTTTTTTTTTTTTTTTTTCTTCCTGTTTTAACATTATTTTGTTCCCAAAATATGTGAGAAACTTCTTTTGCGTGCATGGGGAACTGGTAAATCGATAAAGATTTAATCTTTATCCCAAGGCATAGATAAGGATGCATGTTGTGGTTTTGTTTTGGATTTCCTGCACCATTCTGTTTGTCGGATATTTTTGGTGACTTGAAAATGTTAAAAATGGTAGTTTTTTAAGAAAGTTTTGGAAATTTCCCACACAAGGTGTTTTGTATGATAAAATCTCAGCCCTCAAGTCATGTGAACCATACTTACCTACCTATCAAATGCCATTATATCTATATTTGAAGTTGTAATATTGGACTTTGAATAAACTTATTGAGAAATATTTCTTCCAGTAACTTATATGCTACTCTTATAATTTAACGATGATTTTACTTTTACCCCTTGATACTGTGTCATGTGTATCATTTGGAATTTTTGTTGATGAACAACACAGATGGGAGAAGAGGGGTGGAATTTTTCCCCATCATCTTCTACAGCTACGTACACTTGGTGGAGATTGTACTTGGTATATATATACAACTACCTAGTAATGGTCATATATATATATATAGATGCCGCATAAATGTTGAAACCACTCTTCATGTGCCTTTAGAAGTTGTGATGCAAGCCTCATCATATATCACAATATGGAGAGGTTTCTACTTCAAGGGGTCGACCATCATCTGTGAGAGATATGCCTGGTGAACCTAGCAGAGAACAAGGACTGATTTCATGTGGAGATGGTCACTACTTTTCTATGATTGTTTTTCTGCCAGTGTTTAGTTGTTTGTTTATCATGGTTTATATGCTATGTGAGGGGCTATATTTTGTGGTTTTGTATATATTTTTGAGTCCTCAGTTTAGTTGAAGTCTTTAGCCCAGTGAATGTCTAATTAATTACTACTTTTAGTTTGGATGTGAGACGTTGAAAGCTAGGCAGACTCCATGGATATGTATGTATTTGACTTTGTGGTTCCGTAGAACTTATATCTAGAAGTAAATGGTTTACATTAACTGGTTTCAGTTAAGTTGATTATGATGGTGATGTGTCCCATGCTCATAGGATATAAGTGTGTTGTGATGTGAACATGTGTTATATTGCAAAAAAAAAAATATTAAAGTATATATATATATATATATATATATATATATATATATATATATATATATATATATATATATATAATTATGTTACTGGTATAATGTAACGACTAACTTTTTCAATTAATAATTATTTTGAAGTACGATTTATATTCATTTAAGTTTGAAAGATATTTTATAATTTTTAATATTTTAATTAAAATTTGTAAGAAAAAAATATACACTTGAATATAAAATTTTTCTAAAAGAAATATATACACTTGAATAGAAAACAAGTATAAATATGAAGAAAAAAAAATGTTAGAGAAGTTATAGAGATTAGATTTTATCCATTTTACTTTTGTGTTTTTCTAAGATTATTTATATATAATTTCTATCATTATTGATTTTTTTTAAGTTATTCTAAATCAATTATTTGTCTTTAGGAATTCTAAGATTCCAATTTCATAAACGATTTTCCAGTTCACCAAACTAGAGTCCTTGCATCAAGTCAAGAATTTGTTTAACTAAAAACTATAAATTTATCTCTAACATTCAGAATTATTAGGTGATTTGATTCAAAACAAATTTAGAAAATATTTTTCAACCAAAGTCTAAATCAAATATCAAAAGGCAAGTAACCAATCCACATCAGACATTAAGAACAAAATCAAATCATTATCACTTAATACTAAGAGATTATATATATATATATATATATATATATATATATATATATATATATATATATATATATATATATATATATATCAAAAGGATTATATAAGAGTTCGATAAATCACATTCAATCCTAACAAAAGAAGATGATTAGCTACTCATGAGAATGAGAGCAATCTCCATGTACAAAGAAAATATAGAAGGAGAAGATGAACCCAAAATTCCTATATATCTAGATGACTCTTCAAGTTTTTTTTTCCCTTAAGCTTTGTGTCTCTCTCAACTCTCTTTTGTTTGATGTCAATTTTCTCTCTCCTCATGCCTTAAATAGGTCCAATAAATAAAGCATAAAAGCTTCATTAGTTGAGCCAATTTCATTCTATTGAGCCCTTGAAGATAAAAAATTTCTTACATCTTTGGGCCAAATTTGTTCATCCCATTCCAACGACTAGGTAGATTTTGCTTTGCAACAAACTTTGCTATCTACCTCTGATCTATTGAGCCCATGTTGATCAGCTGAGTAGATTTGAGAAATCTTAAGGTCTTGGGACTTCATCAAATCTGCATAAAAAATAAGGCTTCATAAGTTAAAAATCCATAAACTCTTCAAAGACTATCGTATTTATACACCCTTTTAATTCCTTGAATATTTAAGGAGTTAGAACACATATTTCTTTTAAAACTAGTTAGATAAGTGTCAAAAATGTTATAATTTGTAAGTAAAATAAATGCTTATTAGATAGGTTAGTTTGGCCTATATTCTTTTCAAACTGTGAATTTTTGGCCCAACTTGACCCATGTTGGGCTATTGGGATGAATTGGCCTATTAAAAAAAATACATTGAAAAAAATTAAATATATGTTTTTTAACAATTAAAGAAAAAATAAAAATTATGACATGATTAATTGATACTATATATTACTTACATATGAATAGTTAGTTAGTCATAATCATATATATAGTCTTGGGTAGTTACAGATATTCATACATTAGAAGTTAAACATATTCTACCTAGAATAGTAGTTAACACATTCTTTAACTTTTTCTTGTTTAGTTAAAAATACTTCATTAGAATTAGCTGTTGAAATGTTTCTACAATTGGGTTCAAAATAATAATTTAACACTCTATTCACTGCCCAAATCCCTTCAAATTCAACATAACTATATGGAACATCATTCATGAATGCATGATAATACACCTAACAATTGTGTCTTTATAAGCTTTAGGACCAAATTTTCATTGCTTTAATAAATTAGCTTTGTTATCTCATATGACCCCAACATCTTGGTATTCAAGAGATCCAACATATTTAATAATAAGACGTCTTAAATGATTAGTAGCTAAAATAACTTTATATGTAAACAGTTTTTCATAACCATTGCATTTCCATTTATTCTCTCCCATCAACTAGATCAACCTTTCATTATAATTTCATACCTTAGAGGTATTAAGCTTAGTTTTCTTAGCTTTCTTAGTATCTTGGTCTTAGTCATTTATAATCTTTTTCTTACTTTTACTATTGATAGTATTAAAGAATAATTAGTAGCAACAATAGGCTCTTTCTATGTTAGGTGGAATTTCTATTGTATCTAAATTATCCTCCATGTTATAAAAATATCATCAACATTCATGGCTACATTATTCAAAATTAAACAAGTTTACTCATTCATTTCACACTTTTCATAATGAGTTATAAAACAACAAGTCAATATAATTTTTAATTCATCATAAGCAACAGCAACAATTAATAAACCAACATCAAACAATAAAGCAACAATAAACCAAAATTCATTTTATAATTCTTAGTGTACAACACACAAGCTTTAAAAAAATAAAATAACATACTTGGTATTTGGTAAGACTTGGGATTAAGGGTAGCACCAACAACAAGCAATAAAGTAACAAACAATAACTAAAATGAGATAGGAAAAATGTTAGAACAAGAAAAAGACTCAATTAGTTAGGTAAGTATACTTGAACAATTGAATAGAAGAAAAGAGTGAAACTCTCATAGAGATGACAAGTCACGGGATCAAGCCATCAAGAACGCAATAAGAGTAGAAAAACTCTCACAATGCTTAACCTTAACTTTAAGCTTATAATCACAACTTTGTAAACGAATGCCAACAAAAAAAACAATTACTATTATTATATTTTATTAATTTAGAGTTTAGGGTTTAATTTACCACCTTAACCTTGTAATCATTTACTTGTTTAACGAGTTAATCCATAAGCTTATGGACCAACTCAACATTGACCCATTTGACCTGTCAAGTTGAGTTAAAATGATTTGATTCTATTTAAGTCATCATTTTTAAGGTCTAACTTGACCTAATTTGTGAGCTAGACAAAATAGCAGATCAGGACAAATCCAAATTAATAACTCTAATTATATTTGGATTAATGATTTATTAGAGATTTGAGTTTAATTATATTTAAATATTTGATAACTTTATTTTCTTCTTAAATAAGTAGAAATAATCCAAGTTAATATATATATATATATATATATATATATATATATATATATATATTTATTGTTGGTATTCTTCAGCCGGGAGAATTAGTAGGTGATATTTTGAATTATACTATTTTTTAATCATTCGTTTAATATTATGTTTATTCATAATATCACCTAAAAGTATATTACGAGAATAAATGTTAGTTAGGACGCAGCTTATTATACCTTAAAAGAAAACAAGTACAAAAGGGTATCTTGAAATAATACTCAAAAAATAAATTGCATAATATTGATACCAATTGTTACAAAATAGTAATAATTTATGTGTTTTTACTGACAGTTCAATCACGTTTAACTATTAAAATATTAAATCGGTATCTTAATCGATTTAATAATCCATCCAATTTTAAATATATTGATATTTGGTATCAATGGATAGATCATTAGGATATATCTTACATGTTATTCCATGTCAGTGTGTTGAGTTTGTTATCCCACGTGGCCAATTCTTTAGGATACACCTTACATAATATGTGAACAAGTTGCTCTAGGCATGGGAGACATGTCTTTGTCGACTAGGATATGATGGTCTCAGATAGTCCTTTTGGTACACATGTTGTTTAGCCTGTTGGTCAACTAAACAAGGATAGGTTATGAGAAGATTATTATTTTAGATTAGTATAGAATTTTCGACTTTGACGAGATTGTTTTGAGTCTCATGATATCTATATGTAACAAGGATATTTCTTTCTTGTAAAAAAATTAATACAAAAAACATTTTAGATTGTTTCTTATAAAAAGATTAAATAATATTTCTTATTTGAGTTTTATATATATAAAAAAGGAGTTATAACTAACCGCTTACGATACAAAATTAATAACATACATTAACATATTCCTAAAGGAATATCTATTCGTATATATACATTATATTTCTAAATGGATAGTAAAATCCTAACCATCTCAACTAGAGATTTTTACACTCTTTCTCCTCTCATTAAAACGTGCATTTCACAACATTCTCCACAATTAAATTAACATTCCTAAAGGAATGTGTTCCTATACATTAGTCAACATTCCTAAAGATTTGTTAAAACTATATTTTTTATTTAATACAATAAAACATCATTTTTAATTAAATTACGTGGTTGCATGCTGTGTGTTGGATGGTTCATCCTAAGATTAAAAAGCATTGCTCATTGCCAAAGTGTATAAATATATATATAATAGTGTTTAATTAGCTAGCCTAGCCATATACAAGATATACAACATTTTTACAATAACTGAAGATAGACAACACGTGCAGAACCTATATACAACATGATGGATACAAATGCGGTTCACATATTTTAAAGATTCGTAAAAGAAACAAAACCAAGAGAAGAAAAAAAATTACTGTAGTGATAACTATTTCACATAGAAACTAAATATAAAGAGGTAGAGCTACAATTTAATAAAAGAATGAGAAGTTAGATCAGTGACTTTTGAAGCCAGTCCTGGATTGCATGGCGAAGAGAGTGGTTTGGAACAAGATTGCGATGTGAAAGCCTAGAATTTGTCCTTGGTGAAGTCTCATGACCACTTTCCAGCCATGCACGTATTGCCTCAGCTTCATAAGTAAAACCATCTGCAGCCACATGTGGATCCTGCATCACTTCCTGCAAAGTACGAACCTAGTGAGTGGAACTAACATAATTGACAATTGTTATTGTTTTAACTCAAGCTCTATGATTCACAGATCCATGGACTTGGTAAACCTTTTGTTTTACGTGAAGCTGAAAAAAAGGTTATGAAATACTACTAAGTGAAGCTGAAAAAATAGGCAAGTCAAGTGTGAATTAATGCAAAAAGGGTAGGGTACCAAATAAATGTAGAGTTAACATTGTGACATAACAATTAGCAAAAACTGTCACAACCATTAGGATGCATATCATTACTTGATGTGTTTGTTAAACGAGATGTGATACCTACAAAAATTGTGATTTCTAATAAATTTCAACTGTGATTTCTAATAAATTTTAACCAATAATAGGGTGGATGTTAGAAAGAGACGCTCAGAGAGTGTCACCAGCATTTCTCTATATTTTGACTGAGCTGAAACTAAAACTGAAGATTGAAAGATTGAATTACCAGAAATATTGGACAAATAAAATATGGAGGAGGTTGGCATAGCCCTTGAGAACCCAATTCAAAGGTGTTTGTGTCTCCAGAAGAAGCCCTCATTGGTTCCAGTACCCTCCAAACATCTGGATAAAGATTTGGTCGGTTCTTTCGATTCATCCCACAACACCTCAAAGCCAAGCGAACCAACTCTTCAGCTAGCACAAGTGGCCAGTTTCCAGCCAAAGGATCCAAAAGGAACTTCAACTTTCCAGAATCTAATGCATATTTCACTTCCTTTGTTATTCCCAGGGCTGGTTTCCCAGTCACCAATCTCAATAGAACGATTCCAAATGAATAAACATCCGACTTTGGTGTAAGTTCACCACATGCAAGGAATTCAGGATCCACATACACAAAAGTTCCCTTTGGAACAGTTCTCCAGAACTGTGTAGTGTTGTTACTAGAACTCTCTTGACAAGATAATATTCTAGAGATTCCAAAGTCGCTGAGCTTGCTAACAAGGTTTGCATCAAGGAGAATGTTGGCGGGTTTTAAGTCACCATGCGCTATGCTGTGAGGTTTATTGGAGTGAAGAAAAATGAGAGCAGAACAGAGTTCTGCAGCAATGCGAACTCGAGTTTGCCATGATAATGGAGGTGTGTTATCCTTACAGTTTAGACGATCTTCAAGGCTTCCACTGGGTAAATACTCATAGACAAGAGTCCAAGATTCTGGACAGGCTCCTATAAGTGTGATGAGATTGGGATGCCTTAACTTGCTCAATACTTCAACCTGATACAAAACCAAAACTGGTGTCAAAATTATATTTGTTTCACTACAAAACTGGACTAGATATATCAACTGGTGCCAAATGACTCAATTCATTTTATAGCTTCACATATATCAACTTACACATAACAACCAACTTTAAGATATTTCACATTAGAAAATGAGAACTGTCAGCAACACAACATACCCTTTATTGTCGACTAAGATTTATTGAAAATCACATATTTGAGTTCCTCTTCTTATTTAGTGGGTCACTTTTCTGGTTTTGTAGTTTTTAATAAAATTTAACCAATAACAAAGAATGTGTTAGAGAGTGCGTTGTTAACACTCTTATAAATTAACCACCCAAAAATGGTTGGTGCTGACCAAAATAGGATGATGTTCAAAATATCAAGCAAAACTCAAACCATCCTACCTCCTGCTGAAACTCCAAAGGTCCTTGTGTGCTGTCAGGATTCAACATTTTTATAGCCACCTCGGTGTGATGCAAGATACCTTTAAATATACTTCCATATCCACCTTCTCCAATCTTGAGGGATGGATGGAAGTTACTTGTTGCTTCTTTAATCTCTGCAAAGGAAAATTCTGAGAAGCGTTGGAGCTCATGTGCGGTTGAGGCCTCCCCTTGTTTTCTCCTTAACTCCTCAGCCTCTCCCAATGCATTATCACGCTGCATTTGCATATCATCTAGTTCATCCTTGTAGCTTTGTAACATGTTCTCAGCAGATGTAATCTTCTGCTCCAACTCCTTGATCATAAGATCAGTTGATGCAATTTGATTTTCTAGCGATGATTTCTGATCTAAGGCAAGTTGGAGTTCTTCATTAACTTTGTCTGTCCATCTCTTCATATTATCAAGTTCTTCATTTGCTTTCTTTGCTTCTTCCTCTAGTTCTTTCCTCAGTTCCAGCTCTTCTTTATACAAGTTTTCAGCGGCTTTAGCCTGTCAATTGGGTGGTTCAAAAAGATTCTAATTAGAGGTTATATCGACTTGCAATTTCAGCACACCACAACACAACCTAACGTGATGCTTATCCATTAGGAGCCTGTTTGAATACAAGATTATAAGGGATTTTGATAACTTCTCTACTGAAAATAAAGAACTTTTTTTCCAATAAAGAAACTCTCAAAAGCACTTCTTACTAGTATCCAAACAAGTTCTAAATGATTTTAGCATCAGTTAAGCTTTGTTTAAGGTTAGCTCATACACCCCAATTAGATCTGATAAATGATTTACGCCACTTGGAATAATTTAAAAACAAAAAAATTGGGTAAAAACAACTATAATTAACTTTTCCACTTTATAAACATGATCATCTACACAATGCAGAAGAGCTCAACAAAAGAAAATTTACCCTGCGAATAGCATCAATGGCATCTTTTTCAGCTTTCCCACGCCTAACAGTTTCTTGATATGCATCCCTCCTAGCATTCGCAGCCTCAGCCATTGCCTGTTCAATTTGATCGTAGACAGCATCATCCATTCCTCCATCCTGCTAGTTTTCAAACACAAATTTTAGAATATTATCACAAGTTCAGACACTAAGATACTATTCATTAATGCAAATTCAGGGTGTAAGAATGCCTCTTCATCCATCACAAAAAGGAACACACATGTTACACAACAGACATAGACATTCAGATAGAGGAAAAAGTATACATACCAGAACACTAGGAGGTGATGAATGATGAAGATTCTGATTAGTCTGAGAAAGGCCATTCAAATTCAAGTCTAATACATTTTCACTGCCACCACTAATCAAATTTGGGGTCAATCCTGGTTCAACTGAGTCAGAACACACTGAGACAACTGAAGGACTCTGAGGAGTTAAAAACCCTTCTGAAGAAGAAACAGATGCATAGCTCCTCCCATGTCCATTGTTGACAGTCCTTGCTCTACGAAACAACTCTTGAGCTGGATTAGTTAGTTTTATCCAATGATTTAGCACAACAGATTGAGATCTCGAATGAGGTGAATGCCCATCTTCAGAGTTTGCCTTTTTCTGCACCAAAGGAGATACAGCTTCTACATTCCCTCTATCCAAATTGCTATCCCTGAGTTGATATGGCACTTATATCAGTACCAAAGATAATATGATCAAATTCTATTGTGAGAATAAAGCAAATTATGCTTGAAGAAAAATCAAGAAACAGGCTTTCTGAAATTATTAAATCCCTAGGCAAACTACAAAGCTTCTTTCAAAATGACATTTAGCTCCATGTGATACTATCCCTTGTACTTCAGCATCAATTCATCAGTATTCAACTATTCGTGAGGCAACATACCTTGTGTGTATAAGGAACCCCTTGCAGATAAACAGTATATGACAAGAAGCTGGAGCTTGTTCACATACATATATAGCTTTCTTAGACCTGAGGGCAGTCATTCTCCTGCAATCATGCAAATGGAAGCTCATCAAAAACATTATATTGACTTCATCATAACTGATGTAAAGGTTAAAAAAAGAAAAATTATCTGTAGACACCTTGGAGTAAAAAGACTTGAAAGAGATAGGAAGACTAAAGATAAATAATTGATAATTGAAACATAAAAAAGAGAGAAATAAACAAATAAGTAGACCTAGGTGTTTATAAATTATGAGTGTACAAATATCATTACTTAAAAAGAAAAAGTTACAAATAGTTTATGAAAAAGAAATGCTTTTTGGATAAATTTTTTTCTTAAACACTCCATTAACATTCATCATTTATCTTTATCTCTTTTCCTATCACATCATATTACTTATATAGTACGTATATTTTTTTTTCTCCACATCATATTACTTATAGTACGTATATTTTTTTTTTCCTCTCTCTTAGACACCCCCATCAATACCTAATTTTTGTTTTTTGACACCTAAACTATCTATTAGACACTTATAAAAGAAAGAGAGACAAGAAAAAATATAACTACGACAGATAATATGATGTGATAGGAAGAGAGAGATCGAGATAAATGATAGGTACTGTTGACAGGATAAAGAAAATAGTTCCAAAAATCATTACTGAGATAAATAGTATGGCTCCAATATTGTGTTTTAGCCTCTTTGTTGCGGGCGGGCGGGGGAGACTTATAGATGGCTTCTTACCTAGAATGGTACTTATCAGATGCTGCTCCCATTACAAGTTTCTGTATGCCATACTGGGAGATGAGTTCTACAATTCCTTTTTCAATGCAATCCTTTTCAATGTATAGTTTCCCTGCCCGCACCTACATCAGAAAATTATTAGTAAAATTTAAAACAAGTCTTGAAATTAATACTGCATGTAAATAGACAGGTATGCTAGATAAATTACCCCCATCCTTTGACAGATAGAAAGATAGGCATCCATTGTCTTGTGCATGTCTTGCCTCTGATTTTCGTGGTAAGCTTGAACTTCCTGTTCTTCCAGTGCACTTGCACGAAATTTAGCACCCACTATAAATAACCAAACGAACAAGTTAAAGACCGTCATCCGAAAAAAATGAAAATTGTACGCAGCTCAGCAAAGAATTATTAGAGCTAAGTCCTTGAAATTAATTGCTAGAAATGATAAACCATAAATGTCAGATTTGACAAAAGCAGTCCAAGAAAACATTTAAGAGCAACTCCAATATAAGCAACTTAAGTCCCACTTTCTTGTCATGGAAAACTCTGATATGTGATAACAGGAGTTACTTGAAAGAGAGAGAGTTATTTCCTGAAACAACCATTCTTTATTGAACATATTTGGAACGTTTCAGAAATAATAATGATAGAAAATTAATTTCGTATAATATTTATGTATTTACTATTGCTTTATTTTATTTTAATATCTATTTATTGTATATTTTTTCTTGTAATTTATTTTCTTTCATTATAGTGTAACTATCCTTTTTAATAAAAATTTAAATTTGGTTCATAAATGTTAGAAAAAAAATTCTAAAAGTTAAATTTCTTAAAGTTTCTTACTAGTAGAGTAAATTTGTGTTTGAGTTGCTTAATGCTGACATGACACAATAAGAACCATTTTTTTCATTTTTCAATGCATGAAGTAACTCAAATGAGTTGCTTCCATTGAAAATATCATTGATCATAGCATAGTTAAATAAATCTTTAAAATTTAAACAAAACCCAACATATTAAATTTCTAAGTTTAATTAGGTTGTGATCAGGTTGTGATCATCTTCTGGGCCATTTTTAATTCATATCACTTAGTAATTTCTAATGTAATGGCCATGATATTCATCATGGCAATATATGCACACCAAACGAGTAATTCTTGTATGAGAACAGTATGCTCATAGGCACACATAATCAATAAATAAAAAAACTAAGATTTATATAATTTTTAACAAAAAAAAATCTGAAAGTTATTAGAAAATTATCTTTAACTTTTGATTAATTGATTTTGAATTTATTTGGTAAAATCTGAAATTAAAAACATTTTTAAGAGTTTTTTTACTTGGAAATAAAGAGTATTTTTTTAATAATGAAACTTCTTAAAACACTTCTAAATTTGTATCTGAGAAGACTCTTTATTTATGAGTACTAGGGCTGTGTTCATCCAAGATATACACTAAACCAAACACCAACTTTAATTTAGGCAGGTTTTGCCTGTGTAAATTTCAAAAGAAAGAAGAAGAAAAAAAACAGTTATGTCATAAAACTATAATCTCAATCCTGCAAACACAATTGCATGCACACACACATGTTGCAAACTTACTCAAGGTCAAGGGGATCATAGGCGCTGGCACGTGAACATGAAGAATGCAAACTCTCTTTCCTCCAGAGTTCTGTATTGCCCATATCAGATTTAATTTGCTATCTTTCACATCTTTTGCCACAGCAACGTAGATTGTGTCATTAACCATACTCGGACTTGGCTCATTTAAAATTTCTCTCCTACTGGTCATGATCCCAGGAACCCCAATATCACGAAGTGAGTTCACAGAATTGACTCGTGGTGGAGTTGCAGGCATAGGACTCAGACTCGCCACAGCCATGCTAATAGATGAAAGATGGTTGAACAGATGAAGCAACCTTTGTAGTTTTTCCTTTTTTCCACTTAGAACACGGGTTTAACTGAAACTCAAAACTACCTACCTATTCAACTTTCTCCCTATTATGGCCAAAGAAATATAAAAGAATTCAACTTCACCTCTCAACAAATGAGAATTCTCTCTCTATATGTACATGATCATCAAAACTTGTTCAACCCAACAACCCAAAATAAAAAACGAATAAAAATATTAATAAATAAAATCTATTAGACTTGATCCCCAAACATTATCTCTCTATACAACTAAAGATAATTTTTCTCTTTCTCTCCAACTCTTCCCACTTGTCTGAATTAAGAGATTTCGTTACCAAAATCTCTCCATGCTGAAATGGAAATTATGGAATTCCCACTCAACAATAAAATAAAGAGAAAAAAATCAGCTTTTCTCAAGAATTAAGTAGCATGAGCGCAATATATAGGACACTCAAATTCGCACAGGCATGCAACATGGCACAAAAGTTGATAGGATGATGGAAACTAATGACACAAAAGTGATGAAATGAAAAGGAAATGGCCTTCTTTTTCTATCTGCAGGTGTTCTATCTATGTTGTCTCAGAGGAATAATGGAAAAGAGTGCGGTTGTCTTGAGCTCGTAACATGGTAGCGTACAAACAGAAGAGACACAGAAGCAATCATAAATAGCAACACAGATGAACCTAGGAAATTACAAGAACAACCCCGTGTCCCTATCCCTTTGGGCTCGTGCTCCTTCTTTCTCTTCTTCTCCCTCCATATGTGTTGCCTATGCGTGCTTCACATGAAGTTTCGAGGAAACAGATTTGCCTCACTACTTGGACTTTCAATTAATTCCAATCTTCCGGAATTATGAACGTGATACAGCATCTCTTTCAACAACAACAAAAAAAAAAAAAAAAAAAAACTATTACAACATCCTTCTCATAACCATTAATGATTAGTTTTTTTTTAATTTTAAATTAATTAATGTTTTAAAACTTAAAATCTAATTAATTACACTTTATTAAAAAAATAAAGCAAAATAAATCATTAATCATATCTTAATTTTACACAACTATTAATTATTATCTAATGTCTTTTTTTTTTTTTTTTACATAAATCACAATAAGTAAAATATTTGTGCCGTGAGGTAGTAATTTGTTAAAAACATAAAAGTCACATCTTCCAATTTCCATGCATCGGCACGACGGTCTATTATCTTATCTAAGTAATAAAATAATAGACTAGAAAAATTACATCTTTGACCTTTATTAATTAATGGACACTTGTATATCTTTGTGATTATTTGGTAATTTCAGAATTGGTAACTTTTATCAATTCGGAGAATAGATTGGGATTTCTTCTTCAAAAGTGTTGGAGTTGCCCCAAATCAGAAAAACAATGAAATGACTACTGAAAAATGAAACATTTGATCATCAACAATAAAGCAATTTTTGGAATCGGAGTTATATTCATTTTCTATATCTCATATGTCAAGTCTTTTCTTTTTTTTCTTTCTCCCAAATTTCAAATTTCCATTATGAGTCATTCCTCTAAAATTTAAAAGGTTACGTTTAATAATTTAAAGTTTCAATATAGTTACATATTTGCTAGAATCTCTTCTATCTATGAAAATTCAACACAAAGTAAAGCATAATTTTTTCCCTTTTTTTAGAATAATGTATACACGACTTTTTGTAAAAAGTCAAAGTTTTTTTGTTAAGTATAATATTGATTGTATTTATCATAAGCACCAATATGATTCTCTTTATTTTATTTTTTTACATTTTTATTTTATATTTTAATATTGTGTTCCCTTAGTCTAGTATACTAGAAACATGGTTTGAAATTGAGTGTTATTACCATTTGAAGAAGACAAACATGAGTCTTTTTAGAGATAATTTTATTTAAGGACAAAATTCGCTCAAACCCTTTTATTTTTGCTTGAGTTATTTTTTGACAAGGAGTTTTTTCTTCCGATCAAATTGGCTCAAAACCTATGATTATGACTTAAGCCCTTCTGACAAAAAAACATGTTCAAGGAGTCTCTTTTTCTTCCTCTCTTTTAGAACAGTGTACACGTGAGTTTTTGTGAAATGTTAAGTTTTTTATTGAACATGACATTGATTGTCTTTACCATTTGAAGAACACACATGGATTCTTGAGATTTTTTTTTTACATCATTGATTCTATGTTTTTAATGTTGTGTTCTCTTAGTCAAACATAGCATAAACATGGTTTGAAGTTGAGTGTTTACCATTTTAAGAAGACAAACATGCAATTTCTTAGATTTACCATTTCATGATTCCATGAAACTTTACATTTTTTATTTTGTTTGGAACCATAAAGATCTTTCCAATTCAAGGCAAATTCGTTGAAATCCTTTTATTTTTGCTTGAGTTATTCTTGGACAAGGAGCTTTTTTTTTAGGATCCAATTGGCTCAAGCCTTTTGATTTTGGCTTAAGCCCTTCTTACATATAAAAATACACTTAATTTTCTTGCACAATTAATTACTCCATAGAAACACAAATATATATTTGATTTTACATTCATTATTTTGTGTTTGGCATTTGAACCAAAAATAGGTTAATATTTTTTTTTATAATTTCCATTTTAAAGATTTTGTGTATTTTTACTCGTTATTAGTCAAGAAAATGGCAAGGAAGTTTGATTTGATAAAAGAAATCGATGGCAATAAATAAATATTAAAACTTTGTGTCAGAATAACCAATTTATAATGTATTCAAAATCATGGTACGAGGAGTCTATAAATTATTATAATAGACTCCAAGATATTGTTCATGTTTTTAACAAATTCTACATACCATTATCATGATAAAATCAACAATTTGTACTTTTAATCAATCTTGCATTGTCCTAATGATATGCAAAGAGACAAGATACAAGCAATTGTAACAAAATAAGAATTGGATTGCTAGGAACCCAAGTTGAAAAAGGGAATACTTATATAATGAACACTTAATATATTAACCAATGTTAAAAAATATAAAGCATGTAATCATGCCTACAAGTTACGGTTCATCGTGATTCCTATCTAACTTAACATAAACTACTAATTATATGAAACAAGATTATAATCTTACAAATAATCTCTTTTTGAACATGATAGTGAGTCTTGTTAAAATTATTCTTATAATTTGAAATATAATAAAATTAATTTATATTTTAAATAAATATTATCCTCATTATTTTTTTATTCATTTATTTTTATTTTCTCAATTAAATATTCTTATAATTTGAAATAAAATAAAAAAAATTATTTTATATATGAAATATAACTAATTAAATTCAATAAAATAGATTTGCTGCGCTAATCCAAACTCACCATAGAAATAAAATATTTTTACGATGTCAATTATCATGAATTTTCTTAAATGTTAAATAATAAAATTTTACGATTACTTTTACCTAATTTCATACTTATTATGGTTTAAATTATACAATGTAAATAGACATGTGTTTATTTTCACATTTTTAATTTCATACTTACAGTTTAAATTTTATAATATAAATAGACATGCGTTCATTTTCACATTTTGACACATCATTGTCACGTAATTTTCCCCTTAATATCATTAGTATCAATTATTACCAAAATATAATATTGAATATTTTAAAAATAGAAAAAAAATATAATAATATAATATAAGAAAAGTAACTAATTAATCGTATTTTATTGATGAGTATACCTAATGCTTTTTTTCTTCTTCACTTTATTTATTAATTCTTTAAGTATTTACCATCTAAAATACTTTTTTTTTATTTATCCAATATTTTCATATTTGTTAACAAAATTACATTAATATACAGTTAAATAGTTACATATATATAAAAGGCAATATTTTCTTTGATAACTTTGTTTTGATTTTCATTTTTTCTTAATTAGACAACTTTATCCCAAAAATCATACAACTATCTTTTTCCGAAATTTCTCAAAAATAAATATAATAAAGTATCTCTCTTAATTTGTCTACTAATTAAACTAAAGATAATATAGATAGATAAATAGAGATGCGAATATGCCAAATAAATAAATAAGCCTCCTTTAATTTCTCAGTCCACCACGCGGTTTCCGCCATTTGTGGTCGCTCTCCAAAGACTTTTATTTTTTTGTTTTGCATTTACAAGTCTACGTTGTATGTTGTATTGACTAAAAACGTTGTAGCTAGTGTTGAACTCGTCCCAAACTCTGTCTTGGCATTTACCCTACTTCTTGATTTACAAATAAAACTTCACTTTCAGATGTGCCTTTCGAAACTGCAACGTAGGATGAGATATTCTAGTTCTGGCCTGAAATAGATAATATAATTTTATTTATAACTCTAGATTCCAAAAAATAAATATGCAAATTTTGTCTTATTATTGCTGCGTAAGCATGATAATGATGCCGACGGAAACTGCCTAGCTGGCATAATATTAATAGCGCCTTGTTTGTTTCAAGATAAATAACCCCGTAATACTGTGGCCGAATCGCCCGAATACCCGAGACCTTTGCTTATGCCGAGTACCCGAACCCGCCGACCACTCCCAGATGGGGCGAAACGTGTCAGCGGAGTCAGCCGAGTATGTCGACATCATCTAGATGGTTACGGAGAGATTAATTAACATAATGCACAAGATTAGACCCCTAATTTTCCGGGGGCCAGTCCCTAATTGCAGCCCAATAAGAAATACTATAAATAGGACCCCAACGAGGTATGTAATTAATTCTGAACTACCGCATTTATTACGCCGAACACTAACTTGAGCGTTGGAGTGTCTTCGCAGGCACACCCACCCCTTACTTCGGACTGCCCGGATTCGACCGAGAAGACTGAGACCCAACATCCGACCCGTCACAACAAAGATAATTGAAGTGTGTATCTTAATACAGGAACACCCGTAAAATGAAATAAAGAAGATAAAAACTTTTTAAAATAATTATTTTTATTTTCTTCTATAAATGTATGGAAAAATTATCCGATATCCAAGTAGATAAATACAAAGTTTATATGGTTAGCTATTTGTATTTTGTAACTTGTAAGCATCCACATTCGTGACCCATATGCCAGAGATTTAGAATGCTTATCAATGCATGTTTGGTCTCTCTTTCTAGCCATATATATGTTGGCAAACTCAACCTTATGCATGCTCTTCTTCCACATGGCGGATATCTCTTCCTCACTAGGTTAATTAACTCAAGGAAACTAAAAATTGGAAATAATTTTTAAGCAAAAAATATCCTTTAGTATACCCCCCTTCCAAAAAAAAAATACTCTCTTATTTGGCAAAATTAATTGCCCATAGTTTTTTATCATTATTTATAAGTACTATCAAAAATTGAATACATGATGCAACTTTGAGACGATACTTGTTCAAGACGGCACACGTATTGGCCCACTCATTAAATTTTCTTCAACAAAAGTCTACACAGAATGACAGCAAGGCAAAGAAAACCAGTGAGAGAATGGCGCCAGAGGGGAAAGAAAAATCTTAGTTACATTTTCTTCATCTTTAAATTATATAATTTCGTGAATATATCGTAAATATTTTTTTTTAATGATCTTAATTATCAATTGTCACAAATTTCATCTCCACACACCTAGGCCCTAGCCCTAGGGTGTGTTTAATATAGTAATGTATGACTCAGTTAAAAACTTATAAATTAAGTGAGATTTATAATGAGTGTGGAATAATAATATTATTGATCGATAAGTTATCTTGTCTAGTTTATAAGTTATATAAGTTAGTTTGATAAAAATTACGTGTTTAATTACTATACAAGTTTATGTTAGTGATTTTTAATTTGTTTTTATAAATTATTTTTAATTAATAAAAATAAGCTAATTTATAAGTAATTAATTTATTTTATTTTTATTCTTACTAATTTAAGTGAAATATTGTTTTATTTTAAATAACTAAATATACACTTTTCTTTTTCATTTTACAATATTTATTAGTTATTTTATAAGTTAATTTTACAATATTTTTTATTCAATTCACTAGCTTAACAACTTCTAACTTTTCAAATTTGTCATAATTGTGTAATAGTCTTTTTTTTTGGTGCAGTAATTGTGTAATAGTTTAAAGTACTGAAGTGAAAAAAAATGTTTTAGTTACTATGTTTTTAAAGAAATAACTGTCATAAAATTGTTTTTATTGTAATTCCTTATGTACTTTAAGATTATTTTGTATAATCGAGATATTGGTATGAATTTGTCGGTGACTAATTTTTATTAAAAAAAATTATTAATGATGAGTTTCTATCAGAAAATCTCATATTGAATTTTTGAGACACAAAATTTGGAAAAAATCTAGAATCATTTATTGCAAACATACTAAACTAGTGGTCGCAGCCTGGAGGTTCCAACTTACACGTAGCTTTCAAGCGAGGCATAAAATGTGTCAATATCAAATCTTAATTTCTTGCAAATTCAGTCCACCACCAAATTATGACTTAAAACTATTGCAATACTATTCAAACTTCAAAGCGAAAGTTCAGTGATGTTTCCGTAGACGGGAAGAAGGAAGCAAAGAAAATTTATAAATTAATATTCTTTAATCAACCAAAAATATTCATTAGAAGCCATAGAGTTAATTTGTATATCAAGTAAGTAAATAGATAAATAAGTCATATTCTAAGAAAAGACCAAATTTAATTCATACATTTTTTTTTTGAAGAAATGTGACAATATAGAAAAATAAAGGGTTCCACTTTCTTTTACCAACAATAATCCATTAAAAATTTAAGATTATGGATCTCAATGTTTTTTAGTTTTCATAAAATATATGTTAATGAGTTATAGACACGTTTTCTAGTTTTCTTAAAACTACATATGTTAATGAGTTATAGATCCGTTGATTTGGCATTAACAACTGAAAATCATAATACATCTTGTTAGCCTCAGGTCTTACACAACTTAACCCAACTCAACCTATAACCATAGTTTTAAAAACTGGACCGGTCATTGAACCGATTAAAGTACTGGGTCAGTAGGTCAAAAGTTGAACCGGTGGGTCACTAGTTGAACCGCATGACTCGATTTTTATTAAAAAATATTTATATTAAATATATTTTATACTTATAAATTTTAATAAATTCATATCTTATTTTAAATTTCAATTTTTTTATCTTATTTAAAATTATTTTTATTTTTATTTTGTAAAAAATACATAAAAAAATTACATGTTAAATGGTATATTAATACAAATTAAAAATATAAATAATATGTACATATATAATATGCTTGCAATTAATATCACAAAATAATATATGTAATATTTACATAGATATTGCATTATTAAATATATAATTTAAAATTAATAATATACTATAAAAGTTATTTAAGTTGTATATATTGCAAACAAATATATTAGAACAAGTAGTCATTGTTATATTTAATAAGACTCCTTACTTTTTCATTAAGAGATTCAATTTTCATTATTATTTTTGTGATTTATGGTCCCTTAAAATTTTTTTAAAAAAATAAGAAAAAAAAGTGGTTGAACCGGTTTGACCGACCGGTTCACCGGTTGAACCAAAAAATTGACCAGTTCAATCCGGTTTGAAATGGGTCGACTGCATAACCGATCCAACTTCAGATTCGAACCGGCTGGACCATCGATTCCCGGTCCAACCGGTCCAACCGGCCGGGTTGGTCCGGGTTTTAAAACACTGCCTATAACTAATGAATTTCGTGACCAAGTATTATTAGTAAATATATGTTATTATTAGAAGAGGTCAAATTAAAATTTATTCTATAAATTTTGTTGTTTTGGAGCACTTTAATGATATATTAATTAAATATTTTATTTGTTAATTAATAGCTTTCCGCTGTCTCCTACCCTCAAACATATAATGCATCAACCTTATCGACCACTTAATTTGTTTGTTACTTTAAAACAAATACTTTACCATAGAGTAATGTTTACATGAGTTGTTGGACAATTTGATTAAAAAAGTCGCCTCGTAGGTCTTAATAACATATAAGCTGCATATGCTGTATTGCTGTGGCATGTGGCATATTGGCGTAATGGTGTCCCATTGAGTCAAAGATTCTTGGCTAAATATTATACACATGAATTCTAGTTTTACATTGTATAAGAAACTTTACGGCAGGGAAAAAATATATGTTATAAATAATAAAATGAAAATGATAAACACAAAATATGATGTTATGAAAATGATTGAAGGTGTATTTTTATATTATTAAAAATGAGTGTCATAAAAAGGAAAAAATAATAAAGACGTGATATAAAAAATGATACCTGTATAGCAATTTAAATTTATAATTTCAAATTTCTATGATTTGTTTAGATATAAAAATATATTTACTTTTAAGGATGTTGTTTACAATTAAAAGTATTATGTTTATTTTAAGAATTTATTTTTTATAATTTTTAGATGTATAATCAATAAATAGAAATTTTTGAGATGAAAAAATTATTTGACTAATAGAAAGAGTCATCATCTTAAATGAATTTCTTCTTGTTTCGTAATTTTTTTTTTATGTTCTCTTATCATTATATGCAAAGATGAACTTTGTTTGTTACAATCAATATTTATATATTAAACACAAATGTTTATCTTACATGAACGTGTTTTTAGAAGTTTTTATTTGACAAAAGGATTTTTAAAAATTATTTTACTATATATAATTTATTTTTTATTTATCATAAATATGTATGAATTAATTTTTAATATTTTTAAAATATATTATCGATAATTAAAAATAATTTTATACTATAATATAAATTATTTATCATAAATTTAAAATATTTTTATATGTTAAGAATATCTATTAATATAAATTTTAAATTATATATATTTAAATATTAAATTATATATACAATTTATTATAAATTTTAATTATATATAATAAATAGTTAACATGTGTATTATTATATATATATATATATATTAAAATATTAGTATATATATAATAAATAATGTAAAAATTTATAAAATAAAAGAGAAAAGTTATAAAAAAATAAAAAACATATATATAATAAATAAGTAAATTATATAAAAATTATTACACGAGTATCATAACTATTGAAAGGAAAGAAGAAAAAAAATTGTGTTGCGTACATTCATAATTCAAGTTGTTGCATGGAATTGCAGCCTTGCGGCGGCAAAAGAATATGCCAGGGAATATTATCACGAAGCAGACAGAGATATACCACACGAGCATTTTCTTGGTCAACGGCAACTCAACACGGAGCCAACTGATGTATTCTTATTTTAAAAAAATAGTTAAATAACTAGATTATGTGTATATATTTATTTCAACCCTAAATTTATATTAAAATTTGTATTTTTCATTGAAGTGCAAATTGGGGCCTAATTTGAAAGGGGACGATCTAGTTAGATGAAAAATTAAAGAGTTGAAAATGTATGTTAAATTTAAGATTGAATCGTTTGAATAATGTTTAAATTCAATCATTAATAGAAATAATTTTTATCAGGTTTTCCTTCTCTTCCGACTAATCAAATTAATCTAAAGAAAAGTCTTAAAATACTGGTATAAAATCAAAAAGTTAGATGAAATTTTAATTTGTCCCTCTATATAAAGATTTTAATTTACATTTTTCATAAACAATAATTTATTTTATTATGACAAAGATTAAGTCTTTATATTTTGTAACATAAATGTTTTTAATAATTTTTAATTTTTTAGAGGAAAATAATTTTAAATATTTGATTATATAAAAAATGATAATTTTATAAAAAAATGACAATTATAAGACGTGCAGTTATAATCCTTTTTTTAGCAAAAGAAATAATTCTTTTTTAAATGCAACTTGCAATATTGTATCATTTTGATCATTATTGTGTTTTATCATTAATTTTATGTTATGGTATTTTGAGGTGTAGTTGAAAACTTTGAGAGTTAAGGAAACTCTTAAGGGCATCCTGTGGTATTTTAGAGGATTTCTCTACACAAAAGTCTAGTTTGATCATAAAGAAAAGAAAAAAAAGATGTTGAGTTGGACAAGTTTCATGTTGTTTGATTGTCATCAAAATGTGTTTATGTTGATGGATTGTATGATGGAAATACTGAGTTTTATGATTTTTAGAACACGTGAAGTGATATTGATGATGTTAGTCAAATTGTGGCTGCATGTTGGATTTATGGCGTGAAATGGGTAATAGATGATGTATATGTATAGTATATTGCTTTGCATGTTTGGATTTCTTGTATTTCAAATGGGTTGAGCCAAATTCATGGTTTGTTAGGTGTAGAACTCATTGTTACGTTGGATGCACCTTCATGATGTCGAGCGTAGTTTCAATTAAAAGTTCTTTATCTTTTTCATGCTAAGCACATAATTGGAGGTGTTGAGCGTGAGGAAAGAGAATTATCTCAGGTTGAAGTGGAACTAGACATGTTTTGAATGGCACCAGACACGGGTAAGAAACTCGACATTGCTTGAATTGACGTTGGGTGTCAAAGGAATGGCATTGGCATTGGCTTGTGAAGAGATATAATCATCTCTACTTGAATTAAGGTCGAGCATTAGGCTTTGTCATGTTGGGCATGAGGGCCTAGGGGTTCCCTATATCTTCCACAAACTGATAGATAATCATAAAAATATTTTATACATTGATTTGAATTAATGAAACGAAGTATCAAATAGTTTTCAAATTTTTTAAAAATTTGTAAACTTAATTTTTATATTAAGAACTTTAAATTCAACGGTTGAATCGTTGAAACTAGAAATTGAACATGGATTATTAAACATGAATTTGATGTAGAGACCCCTGGGCCTTCACGCTTGGCATGACAAAGTCCCATGTCTAGCCCTAATATAAGCAAAGACAATTCTCTCTCTTTATGGCTGACGTCATTCCTTTGGTGCTCGATGTCATGCCCAATGCCATTTAACCCACACCTAACTTAATTTCAATCAAAGGCAACTCTCCCTCCTCATGTTGGTGCAACCAATCTTGTGTCCAACATGAGCAAGATAAAGAAACTCTAATTAAAACCATGCTCGGCACCTTGAAGGCGCACTTGTCACGACGGTGAGATTGCTCGAATTGGCTCATAACAGTTGAAAAATAGAAGACTCCCACGTGAAATACAACAATCTATATATATATATATGTCTCAACCACAACTCATTTCTCACAAGAAATTCAACATGCAACACATATACGACCAAACACCACAAATTCATCTCCTAGAACCAAGACACCCCAAAACTCAAAGAAACAACCATTTCCACATCAAATTCATTCATGCAACCATGCCTTTAATACATTATAATCACATGCAACTCAACAATCTAACACAAAAATCTAAGAGAAAATGAGAAGAAGGAAATGGTTCCAAGCTTTTCCAATAAATTTTGCATGACTCAACAATCTTGATTCATGGTTCTATTGACTCGAATCAACAAACACAACCAAATTATAACTTTGGAAAAAGAATCACCTTCTCGATAGAAAGTTTAGAGAAGAAGAGAAACTCATGAACTTTAGAGTGCTTATCTCTAACTTATCTCTTTAACGTTTTTAAGAACTAGACTCATAAAACTCAATTCTTAATAAAAAAAATCTTATGTACTTTTCTCTCATGGTCAAATTAGACTTTTATCTAAAAACTCTCTCTAAAACACATAAATATTTCTTAAGAGCTCCTTACACCTCAAAATACCACAATATATAATTATTGTTAAAAGATAATAATTAACGAATATTTAGAAAATTAGGTGAATCAATCTTTTAAATAAAAGCTTTTAAATCACAAGGTTTAACTTAATTAATTGAACACCAAAGATTAGTGTCAAACCTTAAACCTCACTTTGAATTCTATGTACTTATATTTTAGTTTGTCATTATTTTTGTTGTATATCTATATATATTTTTTATTTTTTGAATTTGTTTATCACGTGGTCTCCTGTACTTTCTTGAATGTGATATCATACGTTTTTTATTTATTTATTATAATTAATGTTCGATTATACTAATTATTTAAAATATTATTAAACAATAATATAGAATAAATTAAACATTTTATCATTTATTATTGATATTTATATTGATTTAGTTTTTATTATATATATATAACTTTCAAATCATCAAAAAAAATTATTAAGATAATTTTTGGCATGTTAAAATTTTTAAATATATGATTCTAACTATTTTGTTAATTTTTATTGTCATTAAAACAATTTCACGTAAATAAAATTAATTTAATAGTATATTTTATTTTTATAAATATGTTTTTATTGGACCAAATAATTATTTTCAAACGAAATCAAAGCTTTTTATTTTTTTTTTACCAAAAAACTTTTACCTTAAAAAAGTGTTTTAGAGAAAAAGAAAATAATAAACAAATTTAATTTCTTTTTAAGCTCTTATTTTCAATTTTAACTTAAAATATACTTTTAAGTAAAACAACATATACACATCTTTAAAATATTACTGAAATACAATCCAAAATTACATTCAAATACCATAATATATTAATTCCCAAAGCTGTCCAACGAGTCCAGTTGATGAAATGTGAAATTCTTCCTACTTTGAAAGAAGAACTGACCCGTGACCCGGCCCATTTCTGTTTAAACCCATCAATATAAATACCAACGGTCTCTTCTCTTCTTTCTTCAAATTCCCATCCCATTCCCGCCATTATTTGCAATCCGCGAGCTTCTATCTTTATTCTCTTCTCTTCTCTCACACAGAGCAAACTCGAAACGCTTGCCGTTTCTGCAGATCTCGACGACGATGACCTAGACGCCGTTTCATCTCCGACCGAAATGAAGATGAAGATCAACAAAGCCTGCGATCTCTCCTCCATCTCCGTCTTTCCTCCTCCTCTCGTTTATCCAAGGTCACTTTTCCCCTTCCCTCACTCTCTCATTTTTTCCTCGCATAACGCTCTGTTTGGATCGTTAAAATAACGAGATCTGGAAACTAAGCTAGAATGATTTGTAAATTTGATATCATAACGCGAACTGCGGTGAACCGAAGTTCTGGTGCGTTACCACGCGCTTCAGCTTCAGGTTCGTGCTTCTTTTCTCTGAGTGTTGACAATTTTAATCGATTATGCTGTATGAAGGAAAGGGAACAACGTGTCAAGCGGATTGCAAGTGTCTCACTCTCAGCATCGCTCGCAACCGTCTCAGCAGTCGCTTTCTCAGGGACTCTCCTCTCAGCACGGAATTTTGTCTCATTTCTCTCAGAACTCTCTCGACGAGGCCGTCACGACTAATGATCAGGTTATATTTTGCCTCATATTGATGCAGCGGCTTTCACTGTGTTGTTTTTGCTCGAGTTGAAAATATGCTTGATTGTACTTCTTTCATGAATTGTTCATGAGTTGAGAAAAACCTAATTTCAAACAAGTAAAATGAAGCATGATCTGCGAGAGAAATCGTTAATGTCGCTGCTAATTAATAGTCCCTGTGCTGCTTACTCCACACAGAGAGTGTAGCAATTTATTCCGTGGTTAACCTTAGATTTATCATATTTGTCACAATCTTGTGCGCGGGACTTAAAACTACATATTCAAATGCAAGTATTTCAGGTGTTATTTATTTATTTATTTTTTATCGTAATTGGAGTTTTAGCTTGTTAGTTATATAATAAAACTTTGCATTAAAGATCTGAATAAGTTATCGAGATGAAACTTGAATCCTGATTGAATATTGAATAACGACACTAAAATTTAGAAACACTTAAACTTCAATCCTTATTGAATGTTGAATAACAACTCTAAGATTTAAAAAGGAACTGCATCTAAGTTTTGTTGACAAATCTTAGAGGAAAAACCTCCTATGTACTTTTACTAATTTTTCATATGCACATGATACTGGTATGTTATTACCAATGAGTTTTTCTTTGTAAGTAGAGAACATCTTCTAAGATCCTTCACTCAATTATGAAATGTTTTAAGTAAACCTAACACATTTTGTTTTTGAACTTTAGTATATAAACATAATTACGAGCAATTCGAGATTCTACTTCTATGTTTATTATGTTTTTATAATCCTTGTAGAGAATTGGTTCTCAAGAACATGAGAACTCTTTGAGGAGGCTTTCTAGCTTGCCCCGAGCTACATATTCGCGGGAAGAGAGTCAACAACCTAACTCGAGATCTTCGTCCAATCTAATGATTAAATGGAATTCTGCAGAACATAAAAGTAAGAGTATTTAATGAAAATATGAGTTTTATTTTCCTAGCTTATCCTTTTGGCATCCACATTAGACTTTAGACATATGTATAAGTGATCTGACTTTCATATCTATACGCTCGCATGTTACTTTACAGAAGATAATAAATCTATTATTACATCGGGCAGGTCAGTTAAGTGAAGGACTTGAACACCGAATTGGCATAATGGAAACAACATTGAGTAGGTTTGCAATGATCCTGGATTCTGTTCAAAGTGACGTAATGCAAGTAAACAAAGGAACAAAGGAAATTATTTTGGAGAGTAAGTAACTCACCTTGTAAGCATTGACAATATTCTGAAAAAAGATTTATGGAAGTTGTATTAATACCAATCAATGACAGTACTTCTGAGGAAGACAGTGGGTCTTTTTTTTTTTTTTTTTTAATCAGTTGAAATTACAAGATAACAAAATTTGAATATAAGACTGCACATTCTAGTCTAACTCTCACCCCCATTATTAGACCGACCTTAATGGTTCTTGCATAAAATCTGGTTCAATGCATACCTGTCATGTTCCCTTTATTGACTTTGAATTTGGGTAATCATATCTGTCAACACTCTTCTACTGAAATTTTTAATGTCTCTCCTTTGATTCAATGCACATTTTGCATTTTTCTACAATTGTATATTCTTTGAAACATAGTTCAATTGAAGGAAGTCTCGTTTTTTATGCTAAAAACTCTGATATCGAGCTCCATTTGCCGTTCATTAAGTGTTTGATGCCAGCTTGCCCAGTTGGACTTTTTCGGGTGGGTGCGTTGCACTCATTTTCAAATTTATACTAATGAGCGTATTTTGTGGCTCGGTCTATTATGTAAGTTACTTATATGACCTAGTGTACAATTTTAACTTCTCAATTTCCATTCAGTGGAATTCATTAGGCAGAAGTTGATTGCACAGGATAACTCGCTTCAGTTAATGGTAATAACCTGGTTTCTATCTTGACTTGCATGATTTCACTAACATCAATGGATATTGAAATTCAGTAAACTGATGGTCTGGTTTTAAATCAGACTAAAGGACAAGAAGAAATTAAAGCAATCATTGATGGGAGCTTGAAATCTTTATCTGAACAAATGAGCCATGTTTCAAAGAAAGAGAAATTACAGGAAGTATGTTTGGCGGTTTCTGCGTTGCCTCAACTAATCGAAGCCTCTCAGCAAAATGTACAAAATGATCTCCGTGACATCAACAAGGAAATGAAGGCACGTACCATATGCTAGTTAACAATGATTAAAACATGTACACATTAAACTTTTATGGTTAGGTACAGATTATACAATGTAAAGATTTCTTAAAATCCCTCCACTCATTTTTTCACCACTATAGTAAAATTCCTCACCCCCACCCTCCCATCTTGCTTTCTTTTAGAGTCACCTAGATGGCTGTAAACCAATGATGCTTTACCAATGAGTACATGCAGGAAATTTCTTGCATTCTGAAAAGCGTCAACCAAAAGGATCTGGCGCCACGTACTTTGTCTTCAAAGGTGCTTTATCTCTATTAATGAACCATTTACATATTTTTCTGATTTTTTAATGCTACATGGAAGATTTACCTTGTTCCATTTTTTTAATTTTTTTTTATGAAAAGATTTCGTGCTCCCGAATCCTGATTATTTTCTACGGTGAAAACCGTAGTTTTTTTTTTACCCTCTGATACATTGTTGGCTTGCAGAGGGTTAGCAAACGGGTTACCACACCGAAAAGGCGTCAGCCTCTTGCTAAGTATGTTTACACTACTACTCTACTAATTGTAGTGTCTTATCAGTTAGGGAGTTACATCCATTTGTCTACATTATTCGTCAATTTCAGTAAGTTTTATTTATGAAACAATTTTGAAGCGTTGCTCATAAGACTATATCATATACTTTTTACTCCAAAATGTGAGAACTAATTTACTGTAGATTGATTTAATTTTATATGGCATGACATATATTTGATCCAAAAGGGAATGACAATTAACTCAATATTGTATCAATACATTTTCTACTCTATTTTTATAATTTGTAAACTAGAAAAATTGGGGATTTATTGAAAAAAAATCTGATTTTTTTTTAGATCTATTATATATATAGATTAGTGAAATCATTTGTTTCTTAGCTTTCATATGAATACAATAACTATAATTATTTGACGATTAACACTGTTAATTTACTGGATTAAATTGCTGCATTGCTTTGGCCGCTGAAAGAATTAGATTTGAAAATCACATGATGGCAATGAGAAAGAGAGCACATATATCCATTTACAAAATACATATATGTATGTATGTATCCAGGAAGGAAACAAGTAGATTGGATTCTATTATATTATTGAACCAAAATAGCACTCTATTGACAAACTCTCATCTCCCCCCACTCAACACCTCCCTATAATCAGAAATCTTCCACCTATCCTAGCAAACTTACATCTCAGCACGCTAACTAACTTCTTCAGGTCTCCTCCTTTTGCCTCCTGGTATAGACCTTCCAGGCATTTGGTTTGGTTGGACCCTGGTCCAGCCATTGATCCTTTTCTGGTCCAGTCCCAATATTGGACCCGTGCCTTATATTCTTTTAATCCACCATTTAGTTATGGAAAGAAACAATTTTTTTTTCTTCATAAATCTACAGTTATTTTATGGGTACCTACCAACGGAGTCTATCTCACTTAATACGTTAGAGATATAAAAAAAAAACATTTATGGTAATTAATGTTTTTTCCAACTCATCTTCTGAACTAGTGAAGTCATTTCATTTTGGATGCAATTCATCCTTTTGTTCCGGAAAATGTTGCTTTTTCTATTTTTTTTTCACGACAAAAACGTGATACAATAATTGTATTTTCTACGCTCTGAATCACGAGTTTTATTTATAATATCCGCCTTTGCTATTGACTGGCAAAATCCAGGTTTAATGGAGTGATGATTTATTTTATATATTTGTTCCTCCCCAATAGCTACATTGCATCGAATACTTAATTATCAATCCTTCTATTTACGACTGGTTTTTATTTGACGCTCGCAAAAGCATTTTTATGATTATGATTTATGAGTATGCGCGTGACCAAGGTCAAGGTGTGAGGCGAAGAATATACGAGCTACTGTAGCTCCAGAGATAAAAGTGGGCGTTTGGAAGCCAGTAAAAAGAGAAAGAGTCGTTTTTTCAGATAAAACATCTGAAAAGGTGCAAAAGAAAAAAGAACCACACACTGAGAAGGTATTTTCAAAAAAACTGTCTCTTCCCCCATTCATGATCAGAAATTTACATGCCTTTTTACAAGTTGTGGATATGATACAAACAGTTATGTAAGATGCACTTGGCGATGACATTTGTCACTTCATTTTCATGTAAACGATTTCTTTTTATTTAGTTGGCAAGTCTTATATGTGCTTTATCAATTTCCAAGTACTGTTTGAATGACAGTATATGAGGGGAGGTAGAGACTGTGCTATTGTCATTGAATCTGATGAGGAGACTGAAGGTTTTTCCTGCTTGGTCGGTGAAAACGCAGGTAGTTGACAAAACTACAATAAAACTTGCTGTGTTTCATTTTTATATATTTTTTTTTATCCATTTTTCATTTTTATATGGTGTATAGTAAAAAAGCTTTAATAAAAGACACAGTATCCGCCTTAAAATAATTAATTATAATTATTGGCCAGAGGATATCTTAGTAAACAAAAGTGTTTTAATATTTTTGTTTGCCTTTTCAAATAGTTTAAAATTGGAAATATTAGATAGTTGTTTCCTTTAAACATATGTTATTAGGAGTTTGAATGTTGGCTATGTGAATGAAGAAAATTGTGTTGAGAGAATTAAAACTTAATTCTATCGGTGAAAAAAAAGTATTGTATCGAGCAGTTCTGGTGTAAGGGATGAATTTTAGTTCTAGATGCAGTTTTGAGCAATGAAAAACATTACTTATCTAGTGTTTAAAAAAGGTGATGACAGCGACAATACTCTCTTTATTATTGCCAAGAAAGTGATGTTGTTAGCATTTAGACAATTACAACTAACATACATTAATTATGGAGTAAAAATGAAGATGAGTATAATACGAAATTGTTTTATTGAAACAGGAAATTTTATTTTTTGTTTTGTTTTGTACATAAGAATCTTAAAAGGAGTACTATTAAAAGGAAGGGAGGTAGTATTTGAGTAGAAATAATAACTGCTATTAAATATATGTTTCCATGGACAAGACCTATTTGGGAAATTGACGAAAGAAGAAGAGGAAGAAACTGAGCGAATTTTGCGGAAAGCAAGGAGGCGCAAGAGGAAAAGTATAGTAATACTATAACCAGGTAGTAACCTCTTCCAATTCTGACTTCAATGTGTCTGCCACGACGTAAATATCAACGAGTACATTTTACCAAGTGTTAAGATTGACGCATCTTACGCCTTGGTCCACAACACAAGCTTTCTATAAAATTCAATAACAGTAGCAGATTGTAAAACCCGATGTCATTTTAAATATTCATGCCAGTTTCTTGATTGTGCAGGAGCAGCAGTTCGATACTTTCAGATACACAAGCAAATGTGAAAAACCCCGGGGCTAAGAGTCGATAAAACTTCTGTAACTTTCGGTATTCTTTTCCTGTTAAAAGTGAAATTTCACCTTAAAAATCAGTATCGATCTTTGTTATACAGGTAATGTGTAACTTTAATTAGAAACTAACATGTTGACCCGTGTAATCACACGGGTCATGTCTGTATTTTTATTTGTATTAAAATAGTCGTTTAATATAAATAAAAAGGTCACTAAATGTTTCAAAAGAGAAAAAAAAATTGATTTTAATATATGAAAATAGAGGATGCTATTATATGCATAGCTGAGTAATTTTTATGAATATATTTAATCTAAAAAAATCGATTAGATTAAACATATATATATTTTTTATTTCATTCTATCGCTGCTTATCTCGCACGTATCTTTTTTATTTGTCTTATTTATGTAAGAATGTAAAAAAAAAAAGTTATATAAGTATTATTATTATTTTATTACGTTTTTCACTCGGGGCCAATAAATTAATCATTATAGTAATTACAAAAAAGAAAAAAAAATGCATTGCTCAATTTACCTTTTTCTGAAGAAAAATGTGTACCCCCCTTTGTAAAATTGGGTTTTGCTGCCCACAAATTGTTGGGCCTGATTGACCCTTGTGTTGGTGGAAATTTGGAAGTGGCAGAGGGATTGGACACTATTGAGAAATGAAACTGGGCTTTTATTAATTTACATTAGGCTGGTGATAAACACACCTCCACTTTCATATAAACACACCCCCTTTTTAAAAAAAAATATATAAAATGTCTAAATTACCCTTTAAAAAAAATGAAATTCTTAAATTTACACCTCCCTTTCCCCACCCTCCTTCCCCGCACCCCACATTTCACACCCCTCTTCTTCCCAAAGCCTCTTTCCGCTCAATGTTATTAAGCAATATACTTTTACAGTCATTCTGAATAGAAAAAAAGGACTAGTCCCACCATAATCAGCATAAGAAAGGTTCTTTTACAGTCATAGCATTTCGAAAAGTACTTTTACAGTCATTAGCATTCCGGAAAGTACTTTTCGGAATAGAAATTATTGTTCATATAATTCCGGAAAGAACTTTCCGTAATAATAACTTTAATATTATGGAAAATACTTTCCGGAATTATATAACAAAATATTTCCGGAAAATACTTTCCGGAATAAGAATTTAATATTATGGAAAGTATTTTCCGGAACATTTTTATATAATTCCGGAAAGAACTTTTCGTAACAGTAAGAAGAAGAAGAAGAAGAGTGCCAGAAAGAGAAAGAAGAGGGGTGCGCAATGTCGGCAAGTGATTTTGTATGAGAAAAACTCTTACTTGTTCTATGAAAAGAAAGATTAGTACAAAAATAACTTTTAAAATCGGGGTTTTAAAATCAGTCATAAGGTAGCCATTTTAAAAGTGACGCGGTGGCCTGTACTGCAACAGAACGGCCCCAGAACGGCCCTTGCTGCAAGCAGAACGGCCTGTACTGCTTGCAGAACGGGCCGTACTGATTGAAGAACGTGACGTACTACTTGCAGAACGGGGCGTATTGAAAACAGTACGGCCCGTTTTGCTGCAGAACGGCCAGCACTGAGAACAGAACGGGCCGTATTGCAAGCAGTACGGGCCGTTCTGCTTGCAGTACGGCCCGTTCTGCTTGCGGGGAAGGGGGTGCGAGTAAGGGGGTGCGAGGAAGGAGGGGTGTAAATTTAGGAATTTTTTTTTTTAAAGGTAATTTAGACATTTTATATATATATTTTTTAAAAGGGGGTGTGCTTATAGGAGAGTGGAGGTGTGTTTATCATGAACCTTTACATTAAGTCCTAACTCACATGAGCATATTTTATTTGTGAGGTGGGCTGTTTAAACCCGGAAGCTCCCTCACTCCCTCCCATACATTCCTAGCTAATAAATCATTGTTCTTGTATGAGAAATTAATAATTGTTATATTAATAAAATCACATATTCACATCATCCTATCTCGTAATGGATATTTAATTAGGTCATCCCGAAAGGGGTAATAAATTAAGAATAGGTTAGGCTGCTATATAAGAGTTTAACGTGTAGTTTACATTACGCCTAAGTGTTAAAAATATTATTATTTTATTATATTAAATCGTATATTTATTTATCCTTGTAATTAAATATTAATCATGTTAACTTATACAGGAGAAGTCTATAAGTTTTATTGAAGAATTAATTTATACATTATTTAGAGATCTTATTGTCAAATAAAATTTCAAACAAATCATTATTAAGATCAGATAAAACCCTATAGATAAACTTATATTGCATAAACAAATTAGACTCATTTCATATAAAGTCTAGTTCAATTATTTTCACCTCTCTCATGCCTTGATTAGCATTAGTTTTAATTTTCATATATAATTTACAATTTGTTTTAGAGTGATGATATACGTATAACAATTCATATAACATTATTTTTTGTGTGTGTTACTTTTCTCCATTATTTATTACATTTTAAATTTCTCTATCTTAGTAAAAAATTTGTTGTAAAGTATAATTTCTTAATTTCCTCCGGTGACGTAGTTTTTCATTAATTTGATACTAATCATAATTTGTTAGTTGAATGCCCCTATCCAAGTAGGGCATTATAGCTGCTTCCTGAGAGACAATATCTCCTCTAGGAGGGTGAGTGGACTCTAGAGGAGTGGGTTCCACCACAGAGGGAACATGAGGACGTGAAAGATGAAAGCAATCAACTGGACTAGAACACCCCACGCTCTATGTTCGTACTCTAGACATATTTTTGCTCTAGTAATTATATGTGAAAATATTTCCCATTTTGTGAATCCTAAAAACATTGCTTGAAGCTCAAATGTAATCACATTGAAGAAACTAGTTTTTCTTTTCAAATAGTAATTAATAAATAAAGTAATAAAGATATTAAGACAAGATAAGATGTATCGGAGTTTAAGTATTCAAATCAACATATGCAACCTAACTGTTGTATTTCATGCAGGGTTTTTAATGGTTTGTCCGTGAAACCAACTCCAATTGCATAAACCAACAAAGATTCTTCACATTATCTATTCTTTTTTTAATGATTAGCTGCTACAACGTTGTTTACTGTACAATGAGGCATTGTTATTATCCCCCATTGATGACAACTATTTTGTCTTACGTTGAATTCTAATATCGATGTCAGAATACTTTTAATTGTCAAAAGACAATATCCCATTCAAGCCTCCTAGACATACAATTCAACTTCACCAATTAATGCAGGATTTCTATATGAAGAAGTTACAATTAATACTTTTTCTTATTTGAATATTGAATATTACAATCCATTTGATTATATTTTTAGAGATTTTTTATTACGAAAGAAATTATTCAATTTGCCCTTTCATGAAAAAGATTTTACTTCTTAAATTGGATTTTCCCCCCCTTAAAGACAATTAGTGTTGAAAGCGAAATTGGATATTAAATATGAACATTTCTTTAGAATGTGGATCTGTTAGACTTATCTCTGTAGATACTTCGTAAACCCTATAACCAGGCTGTTTAACCATTATTCTATGTAAAATTATAACATATTCATCTTTTCTCACAGTGGGTTACAACTCTTGCTTTTCTTTATCTAGATTGCATATGGACTAAGAGCACTTTCTAAGACATATGGTATATAAAAGAGGGGGCATCCAATGCTTAAAAGCCAGTAGTTGGAGTTAGCCTACCCACTATTATTAGTAAAAAAAAAAAAGTAAGGCAGAATAATAGGTTGGGACAATTGGAGGAGATATGAAGTTAACCCCATCACAAGTTTCACATAATAATGCTTTAATAATTGAGAATTCTAGTTTTACACATGGACATACATAACTTGACCAATCTATTTGTGCAAACTTAAAATAAAAAAATAATTATGTCAAAAGTTCTTTTTCAGAATTTTACAGAAAATATTATTTCTAAGTTTTGGAAAAAAAAAGGTACAAGAATATTGTTTTTAGATTTTCCTTTTCAAAAAATACGATAAATTTTTAAATATATCTTTTACTTAAAACATACTTTTCATAAAACAACCCAAACCGAATCAGTCCAAACTACAAAATATCCGAAGATTAATCTTAACTTGGATTATAGTAAAATGTGGATAAGAAAAATGAAGAAAATAGTACAATTATGGACCATCAAAGAGGCAAAGACATGACACAACAAGTTAGCAACTACCGGTTTAATTTCCTTTGGTCCGACACAGCACGAACCCAAGTACATCTATAATTGACACTTGTTTAAGTTATGACTTTTTTTTTATGAAAAAAATTTAACCATCAAAGTAAATGTATAAATAAAAAGAGGAAGAAAAGGCTAAATATTGGGTGTGACTAGGAACATACAAATATTTGATATCCCTTGTCCTATGAACAAGTAATTTTTTGAGTTAAATTTTTTGCTTCATGCTCAAGATAAGATGAAAAGCAAAATTAAGGGGGTCAATAACTGTATTAGCATGTTATGTGGGAAAGGTGGTATGAATGATTATAATGAGAGTAAGTGGTTCTTGTGTTTTTGGTGGTCCTCAATTTGTCATGCATCCACCCCACAACCCCCCACTCAACTTTAATTACATAGAATGCCTTGAGGCCAAAGGCAAAATAAAAGAACTGTACACACGCACACGCAAATAGGGGGAGGGGGAATTAAGTGTGAGATGAAAATAATAATAAGAAGGATCAAATACTCATTTTTGTCCTCAAGATTTTTCATTAATTATAATTTGGTCCTGTATTAAACAAAAAAAGCACTTGTATTATTACAAAGTTATGATCAGTCTCACTCAAGGAGTAATTTACTTTTTTTTTTTTTTTTTTTGTAGTTTGAGGATGTAATTATAAATGTTCTTTAAAAAAATTGGAACAGTACCCCTTCTAACATTTTGAGGACATAAGGTGAGACAATAAATATGGTTTCTACTATATAAATATTCTAAAATGTAAGCTTATATTCTATATAAAAAAAATATATGATACCATTAAAAATGATAAGTTCTATCACACGAAAATATTTTTTCTAATCATAAATTAATACATACAAATACAAAATATATAATAGACATTTAATTTTTTGTTGGAAATTAAACTTGTTACTTTAAATGTTTGGATAAGGTAAAATTGAAAGAATTTTCAATAAGTTCAGAAGATGAAATTGAAGCATAATTATCGAAAAAACTTTTTTTTTTCTAACTTTGGATTTTTTTTCCCATTCCTCCACTAATATACTTGGAAGTGATTTTTTTTCATAGATATCATCTCCGTAATATTTCAAAATTAATAATTAATGATTAATTTATATTTATGAAATATAATTTTTACTAATAAATATTATTTTAATACAATTAATTATGATAAGGCTAAGTCATAAAATAATACAATGATATATTTATGGTGTTATAAAAGAAGGAGAATGTTTTATCCTCCAAATATGATTGTCCGAAACATCATCCAACTTATTAAATTTTTGAAAAGTCAAACATGTTAGTAGACAAGTGTTAACCTTTTGATCATTTGGAAAAAATTTCGGCCAATTTTTTCGGAATATATAGAAGTGCTTATAAAAGAAAATGGTTACTACAAAACACAATAAAATATATGTTAGACATAAGAGCAAAATGTGAAAGAATTATGGAAGAAAACAAACACCACTTTATAATTAAAACAATAATAATTTATAGATATATTTCTAATTTTCAAAGAAAATCACTAACCAATGATAATTTGACACAGTGAATCATTTCAAAATTTTTAAAATATGGAATGAAAATTATGTTGCCAAAATAATGTTAATTAATAAAAGTAGAAGATGGACAAGTGAGAATGCATATGATAAAAAAAAACTAATGGATTAGAAATGTAAATATTGATTATTGAACTATTAATATTAGTTTAATAATGGAAAATTGAAATAATATGTACATGAACTTAAATTTGAATTTATTATTATCTTTGTAATTTTTATGGATAAAAAAAGTCAATCACTAAAATTTAAGATACAAGATGACAAGATATATAGACTATCTTTTTTTTAGTAAATAAGTGAAAAGAGATTTTAGTTCTAATGTAAAAAAATAAAATTGTATTAAAATATTATGAATAAATATGATTAAAAAGTGTTACTTTTATTAACCACTGAAATAGACTAATTTACCAAACAATTTTAAGTTAGTCATGTAAACTATAGATTAAGTTAAATGTCACATAGTCATACTCATACATAATCTTCACATTTATTAATAGTGTTTATTTTTTAATGTTACTCACATTTTTTTTTATACCTATTACACTACATGCAACGATAATATCTTCAAGAGGAAGATGATATTTCATCTATCCATTGTTTATAAGTTGCATCAAGTTATACATCTAGTTAATTCAGAATTAGATTCCATGTCTGTGGCCCCAAAGGGGTGTGTGACATTGAGACCTTTATTCTCTCCACAGAAAATCATAATCATATCAATGGATCCAATACAGATTTCACAACTTTGATATAAGGGACAAGATATACAACATTGAATATTGATTGCTTCTAGGTATTATATTATCCATTATTTTCTACCAGCGACCATGAATGTGTATATATGTATGACATAAACTATGATTAAAAAGGAAGAAAAAAGAAATAACAGCCTTTCTAATTTAATGGTACTGCTATTCTGAAAACTATGGCTCTTTCCTAAATAGACATCAGTGGAAGTGCCACTGCATGTGTGTGACAACTGACTGACATGGAGAATGAACACACGTTTCGCCTGATACGGGCCCTGCCACTGGGGTGGGCCCAACTGCTTTCATTCAGTGGGGCCCAACTCAACTGTTTATAGGCCCAACTGCTCCATCACATGCTTCTTTGGAAAAGCATGGGTATCCCAAATCAATTTGCGTGCCTCGCAGAAACGAGAAACTTATAAGAATCAGTGTCCTACCTACTTTGTAGTTTTGCATCAATGGATCGTGCTTCTGCAACTCAAGCAGTATTTTACTCCCAGAAAACAACAACTAAAGTGAAATAAGTATTCTACATTGTATAGTAGAATTACATAATTTTTTTCAGTGTCTATCTTTTTCTCAGAACAATTTTGTTTTAGATATTGTTGGATGCATAATATGAATATCCTTTTTAACTATAGATTCGTTTCATACACTACAAACAAAGTAATAAATAGTATATGAGTGAAAATAACACTTATCTTTATAAAATTAAGTTAAATTTTAATATATATTTTTTTAATATTGTATTAGAATAGAATTTATTCTAATAAATATTGCTAAATTTATTAGATTATTCATTATTGAGTTGTTATTGAACCGTTTATCTATTATTGAGTTGTTATTGAACCATTCATAAATGTTCAATCCAACAAACTTTATATTTAAGAAGTTTGATCCTTGATATAAGGGATGTGTGTTAAAGATCTTACATTCTTTAGAAATAAGACCATAAGTGTATATAAGTGAGGAATAATCATAATCTTACAAGTCGATTTTATAGGATTGAATAAGGTGTAAACCCACTTTCTTAAGATGATATCAAAGTCTATCCCAACGGTTGTTAGTGGGTTTATCATACACTGTTATTAAACCACCCACAAATAACTAATCATGCAAATTTTATGTTCGAGATGTCTAATTCTTGACATGAGGGAGATGTTGAAGATCCCACATTGATTAGAAATGAACCAATTTTATGGGTTGAGTTGTGTCTAAATCCACTTTCTATGAATTCAAGCCTTATGGTTCATCATCATTAAGTCATTGGTTTGGCAACACTATACTTGATTCCTTTAAGTATAGTTTTAAATTCGAATCTTGTATATGAAGAAAATGTAGTTGAGACTAGAGATGGTCAATCAAACTTCTCAACTTAGTTCAATCATTTATAAAATTAATTTGTACTAATAATATAATTAAAAAAAACTTTGATTTATTTTGTTACAAGAAGATTAACACTTTTATTGGACTCAACATTTGTTGATATGTAAAAATGATGATGGATATAGTTCCTGTAACTACGATTATATTTGTTTCATAATAAATGTCGTATAAGATTTATTTATTTATTTTTTAAAATAAGTCTCATTCTAATTTTTTAGTGTAATATTAATTATTTAGTTTTATGTTTTGAATAATATTTTTTTAGAATGTTTTTATTATGTTTCATTTAAAAAAATAATAATTTCGTAAAATTGTGTAAAAAATTTAAAATGAGAGTTATTAAGAGATGAAAAAAAGGTAATAAAAGTACTTGTCCCTGTATACTTAAGTTCGAAAAAAATAATCATACTTAATATCGGTCTGATTGGCACATATATATCATATCTCTTAACTATTTTATAATTGATATATAGAAGATAAAAGACTATTTCAATTTATCCATAATTCTAATTAGTTCTAAATTATAATTAAACAAAATAGAGACTCAGCCTCAATTACATGATTACATATGAGAAACTCCCAAACACAACTTGACCACTTCTCCCATAAACTCACAATAACAAACGAAAACCTCTCCTTAAATGGGGTTAGATTGGTTTGTAGTTAATCTCAAAGCAGTTAGTTAGTTTGGACATGTATAGTTTATTTAAAATATTAGTTGAGATTATTAATTTTTATCATGTTTAAAAAACTAAACTATAAAATAGTTTAGTTTAGTTTTTCATTAAAACAGTTTAGTTTTTTCAATTCAATATAATGCAGTTAATAACCAAAGTATCATTAAGTTTATATTCAACCAAACATGTATTATTTTTCATTTGTTATTATGTTTTAGTCAAACATAGTATGATAGATAAGTGACAAACCAATATATATTAATATATATTTGACGAGTTGAACTAAGTAGTGCTTAATTTAGACGAATTGCTTAAATGCAACAAGTTGTTATATATTATATGGACAATTTACTGAGTTTAAAATTATACTCAAACATAATTTATTTACTATACAAACTATTTAAGAAGCTTGAATTGTAATTTTCGTTCTGTATCAACACACATAATTAATCATGATTCCATTTATGCATGGATATTGAGAAAAGAGGAAAGCATGATTATTATGTGAAACAATCCGGTCCCACTTTTTTATTTTTTTTATTTTTGTTTACTATCAAATCTAAGAAATTCATAGAAAATGCAACAAGGAAAAGCTAAAGCCAATCTTGCTCATAAACGAGATTAGCAACCTGGTACTCAGCTTATGGAATATTGAGAAACAATAGATTGTTTCACAGTTTTCCAAAAGGAAAAAAAAAATCATGTTTGTTGAAATGTTGGACAACAAATTGCATATCAAATTTAGATATGGTTAGATGCAAAATCTGCCAATTAACCTTTTAGAAAAGGAAACATCAGAATAAGCAATCCCCTCCATGCATCTATATATGGGAGTAGGTGGTGGTTTAGTGCATGTTGGATGAATGTTTGTAAGCTTTATTTAATAAAATTAAATTTAGTTAAAAGTGAGTTTAAATACTATTATTGAAAGAAAATTTTGTAAAATATAGTATTATTTGGACTTTTTTTTAAAAGATAATTAGCTTTTTATTATAAAATTTTACTAACACATTATGAAATTAAATATATTTTTCTTTCTCTATAATTTTCTCAAATTCTTCCCTAAATAAAAATTTGACTAATTTTAATCTCTAGACTTTTTTGTCAGCATTTTTTAAATTTTGCTATCATGCACTTTTGTTAAATGATAATGTGGCAGTTAAATGTATTTTTTTTTGTGTAAATTATGTTTTTAATTCTTCAACAACTTTTTGATTGATTTTAGTTTTTCACCCTTTTATGAAATTAAGTTTTAGTTCCTCTATAATTATAATCAAAATCATAAATTCTTGAGTTCATAATCAAAAATCTAATAAGTACCAAAGCAGATAATTCCAAACATTGAGTCCATCCATACCTCAATTCTTTTAAAAGAATTATTGTTAAACACTTCCATCTTAATATTTTTCCCATAAACCATAAAGCTCCATGTGAAATAACATGCATAGAAGACAAACATGAAGTGACGATAGTATTATGAAGCATCAACATGTTTTAAGTGGCGAAAATACTAGGTAGTATCAATGCATAAGCATGTTTTCCATTTATTGACAACTTTGGCCATGAGTAATTTAATTTTTATCAATATATTTTTTATTTTTTATAAAATTATTGATAATCGTGAAAATTGTTATAAAATTTACAAAAAGGTTTTACAAAGTTTATCTCATCTAAGTGTATAAAAACAAATATATTCTTTTCTCCGAATCACCTATTAAATCCTAGATTGTTTAACAATTTGATTTATTTTAAACTATAAATACCCTTTAAATATAAGGTCACGAGTTCGAGTCTATATATTAAAAAAATGTGATTGGAAGAAAAAGTTACATTAAAAATAGTCAATTAAATTTTTTATAAGAATTAATCATCGTCAAAATCAATAAATATTTTATACTAATAATATAATTAAAAAAACTCATAAAAGATTATATTATTTCTAAATAATAATAATATTTTATTAGGATAAACTTCTTTGAAAAAAGAAAAAGTAAAATCAATTAAGTCACATAAATTAAAATTAATTTATAAACTTAATTTTATAAAAACTCTTTTTCATTTAACTTTTTCAAATGTTAAGGCAAAAATGTTGTACCAAGCATCATATGTCATCACAAAAATAAAATGTGGCTAGGGGTAGGGAACATCATGGTATCCACTCCCAAGTCCATTACTACCTTTTATACTTAAAATTTATGTAGCATTTGACTTAAGCTTTTTGGACTGCTCATACTTTTGAAAGAAAAAGTCTGAAAAAACATAATTTTAATAAGTTATTGAAAATAAAGGTAGTTTTGCCTTTATACGAACAAAAGCTGAAAAATAAAACTTAAAAATGTTTTTACTCAAAAGGAAAATACATTAAAAAGCATTGGATCATTTCTACCTGAATACCCTTAATATCTAATGCCATAAGTCCAAAATTTGGATTGCAATTTGGCTTGAACATGACGATTATTCAATATTATGAACGCGCAATGATTTTCAAAAGTAATAAACAAATCAACCTTATTATTATAGTTTGCTTTTAAGGCTTCTTTATTATGATACACAAAATTCGAATTTCAAAACTCTATATGGTGTCAAGAAAAATAATTTAAAACTCTATACATAATCATTGTAATAATAGTGAACGAGATTGTGCTAAAAAGAAACACCAAAAAAGTAAAGTGATCGATACAATCTATTAATTAAGCTTCACTTACGCACTTTGTTTTATTTTAATTTGCATTTATGGATGAATGTCTTCTTTGATTCACATTATCACATAATTAGATTTCTTTTGACCAAAAAAGTTTACTGAGAGAGAAAGAGAGGCTGGTTTATTGCACTTTAGGAAAATATAAACGAAAATGTTATATATATAATAAAATAAAGTAATGTTATAAAGTATAATCTCGTAAGTATTGATCTAATTTCTTCTTTTATGCTGTCAAAAAAAACAAAATCTTCTCTAATAATTATTAGTTGTTAATTAAGGTGCACCTCTTATTTTTTATTGTCAAAAATCGTTTCTGTCGAAGAATTGTTCATTATGGATATTTATCTTTACGAACAAATATGTTCATTTATGCATAATAATAAGTAATATTATATTTATTCTTAAATTAATTTGAATGAAAGATGAAAATACTTAAATATGTTTTTATTTTTGAAAAATAAGTGAATTTTAATTTTGATTCTTATAATTTTATTTTGTTTTTCATCAAAAATTTGTAAATATTATTTTTTATTCTTGTAAAATGATTGAATTTTTTATTTTAATTCTTATAAAATATTTTTATTTGATTTTTATCCCTTTAAAATCTAAATTTATTATTTTTGTTTTCTAATGATAATTTTAAGATAAATAACTAATATTTAATTTAAAAATCTTACAATTATTACAAATGTGGCATACAAATATGATATTACTAATAATTATAAGTAATCCATAAAATAGTCACTTATCCTTTTAATAGTTAAATAAGTAATTAAGATATATAGAGACTAAGATTAATATTTATAAATTTTAAAAGATATAAAATAAAAGAAATTTTTATAAAAATTAAAATTAAAATTTACAAATTTTATTTAGTCCTATTTATTTTTTTCAGGAACTCAATCAATAATATTAAAATCTTGGTTTATCTATTATTTTTATTCAAAAGAGTAAATAAAGAAAGATTTCACTGCAAATGATCATAAATGTGAATGCCTACTCAACATTTTGGTTAGGTAGAATAAAGATAAAGGAAAGTAGAAAGCATATATTTAAATCAATGAAAATAAAATAAAATAAAGGGTTTTTGTTTTTAATTTTTAGAAGTCAAACTTTTTTTATTTATTTACTTTGTATTTTCATCTTCAATTAAATAAACAAGAAAACATCATTAAAATTATGCATCAAATTTGACTACAAATTATCATGTAGCAAATTGATTATCTTTTATATTAATTATTTTAAAATTTATATCTAACAATATATTTTAATTAATTGATAAAGTATGATAATATATGAATGTTAATTTATTTTATGAATATAAAAAAATTATGATAACATCATAAAAATTCAAATTCAAAATTTTATTTGTATATTCAAATTCAAGTCCACTAAGTTGATATAAATTTACATAATAAAATATCATATAATTTTTTTTTTTAAAATTTATAAACTTATCAATTCATTAAAAAAATTAATTTAACATTTAAATTGTTAAAATATAATGTAAAAATCAAAATATTCATTGACAAAATCAATTAATAATCTTTCAAAAATTTGTCTTATTTCATATAGTGGTTCTCTCCCTTCCAACAATATTATTTTAGCATAAGATTGGAATTCAATATCTTCATTTAAAATGATCAATTTAGTATCGCACAAATCAATATACAAATCATATATACAGAGACGGATCCATTCCTACTAAAATTCTACCATTTCTCTTTTTTATATAAAATATTATTTTAAAAGATATATATTATTAATTATATTTTAATTATTCTATTATATTTAATATAATAAAATATATTAATATTTTATTTTATTGTTTAACTACTTTCATTTTGTAATAAAATTATCTTAATTTTTTATGAAAAGGGATTTACTTATTCTATTAGTAAGTCTTGATAAACTTACTTCACTCAATAACTAATGTTCTACCACAAATTTTTTAAAAATTCAATTGTTAAACTAAAAGCTCTTAATATATAAATTAAGCTTATAAATTTTTTAAAAAATTGAAAATGATATGATATTTCGTTAGATACATTCAAATTAATATATAGAATATTTTTTTTATGATTATCCGTCAATTTAAATTAATAAAATAAAATATCAAATAATTTTTAATTTTCTTAAAAAAATTATAAATTTGATCTATACATTAAGGACTTTAGTGGAATGATTAGATCATTGAAACTTAATGTAAAATATAAGTGATTAAGTGGAGTAAGTCTATCAAAACTTACTCTTAAAATAAGTAGATCCCTCCTCATTTTTTATTATTATAATATATTATATTTTTTGACTAAAAAATTTATTACTTCTTTACTCATTAAAGATGTCATAATTTAGTTTACTAATGTAATTTGTTTTTCAATTTTTTATTTTAATTTTTAACCTTTTGATCTTGTATATATATATTGTGTATTGGTAGGAGAGGATTTATATTAAGAGGAATGAGAGTAATTGTCATACAAATTTTTTTAACTTAAACATATTTAATAAAAAAAATTACTCTTATAAAAAAATAGACATTGCACTCATAAAATATTTTTATTTTAAATAAAGGTAGAAATTTAGAAGACACTAAAAAAATAAATTAATAATTTTATTATTTTTATCCTATTAACTTTTACCATTTTATTCCTCTAATATTAAATAAATTAAAAAAAATTATAAAATAACATTTAAATATAATATCAGAAAAAAGAGAAAAAAAGTTTATTACTTTATTTATAAAGATAATTATAATCTATAAAAAAAGATATTTAAAATTTTTTACCATAAAAATATATTTTCCAAAAAATTATTATATTTTTCAATAAAAATAATATAAAATATTTTATTATCCCATTTAATAAATTTTCTGGATTCCTCCCTATATATATTTATAAACACATGATATGATATGATTATATGTATCTTTTATTAACCAAAGTTTGGTAACGCCTAAAAAGCTCACGAATCCTGTTCAAAAGTGGCGTACACGTCAATCCTCTTTCTCTCTTTGCATTTTGGTGGTTACTTCCATGATGCTGTTCTGTTCCATCTTTGAAATACTGAAATTAGATAATAATTCAGTTAACTGAAATTTCTTAGTCTCAAAGGAAAAAACATAGACACAAATACAACACATCCTCAAAGTTTTTGTTTCATACAACAAAATCTGTGGTGTGGGTCCCTCTATCTAGCTATCCTCAACTGTCATGTACTATGACTATTCTTCGTGTCGCCCAACAACATTGTAAAGTGTAAGCCTCTCAACTTTCATTTTTCTTCCCACAATCCCAACCTTCACCACCAATTCTCTCTCCTTCTTTCTTTCTTTCACTTTTTCCATGTATTCAATGCCTCAACAAATCCTGGGTCGGTTCTAGATTAGCATTTTCTTATCTTTTTCCTTGTCTTAGAGATGCCCATGAGAAAAAGTCTTGATTTTTTTGGTGGGAAAATTTGCTCAAAGAATGTAATCTTTGATGACCAATTGAGGGAATGAGTTGGTGGTGGAATTGAGTTGAATTTTAATTCTTTTTGGTTTTTATGGTGTAAATTTATAGAGAGAATTATGTGTAGGTGTTTTATGTAGCAGGTGGGTAAGAAGAATTTAATGGAATTTGGATGCTCTGCAAGTTTAATTTGTGTAGCAGAATTGTTGGAGGAGATAAATGCGCCATTTATTGCAGGCATGGATTCAGTTGTGCAGAAGTAACGAGTCTTGCTTGTTGCTTGAATTGTTGAATGTGGAATTTGGATTTGAGAGTGTTTAAGGATATATTTTCTTTCTGTCTTATCAAACTTTTTCATCACGTTTGATCATTGACTATGTTTTTCATTGGAAGAAGGGAGAATCAATGAGCTGTGTGTGATTCTTTGACTCGTTGTAAATTGTAAAAGCGAGGCCTTATTGTTATCTCAGTTGGCCTTTTCTTTCTGGCAAGAGTAGATAACTGTGATTTTAAGCATTCTCTCTGGAAATTCACAGTTCAGATAGTTAAGGCATTTGGGAACAACGCATTGATACCTTTCCCTCCAAAGGAAGCTAAAACTTCGTGAGCTTCACTCAATTGGGAACTTGGGGGACTGAAACAGGAATTCCTAAATGCTTCCTGAGTGGACTCTTCAGGCTTCATCTTCGTATTTTGTTCCTTCACCATATTGAGTCAACAAGGCTCAGCATATGAGGTAGTTGTTTGAAACAAACTCCTTTTTCATGTGATTAGATTGATAACCACTTTAGTTGCATAACCTACCAAATTGTTCGTCTCTTATATTTCCTAATTATTTTTCTACGACTGTTCAGTTTTTTCTTTTGTGCCCCAAGGAATTGATAATTTTGATGATCACCCTGTGGCTAACTTTAATTCCTCTCGGTATGTAACTAGGTTCTCTACATTAACATGAGTTGATTTGTTGATTTTTTTTTTCCATGGACAGTCTTACTGTTATTTATTTTTATTTTTTTCTGTGAACATAGTTTATACAGTATCCTAAAATTGACAATCAAAAATTAATTTGAGCTCACAAAGTGTGATTTCTGTTGGCCAAACATTATCTATTCTAAGAGTAACAGGTTGATCTCCCATGTCCAAAGCAAACCTTACAACCACTAGCATGCATGAGTTGATTTAACAAAATGTGTTGGCATAAAGAGATCAGTTAGATGTGCATATATATAATTCATAATTTATCCCATTGATAAGGTGTTGTATGCATGAACTATGTGGTTTTGGAGGCATTAGAGGAAGTGATGAAAGGTGTTTTGTTGATTTTTAACTGCATCTATTTACTTTGTCCATCTGTCAGGTTGCACAATCTTGCCTATGAATTTTTTTTCATGACTATGACAAAGTAAGGCCAAGACTATCTCAGCACCCTTAGATAAAGGAAAAGAGAAGGAAGTTAACTGTGCCCAATCATCATGGCAAAGAAGTCCCAAAGACGCTCTGTGCGGTATGAGAAAGATAAATCAGGCTGCATGTGGGGTTTTATTAGTATGTTTGATTTTCGCAACGGTCACTCCACTAGGAAGATGATTGCAGATAAGAGGCGAAGCAGCAAGCATGCTGTTGGTAAGAACTGTGTCTAACATCTAGAGTGGTACAAAATTGATAATCATGATCATGTGCAAATCTATATATCATATATGATATGATATATCCGCTAAAAACTTTGTATATGCTAAATAAATAACAAAGTAAGTTTATAATGAATACAGAGTAATTGTGCAGGGACCAATGTTTGCATGCCAAGCAATTTTCTGTAATGGTTTCAGGTTGAAACCTTTCGTAGTCATCAAGAAAAAAGCTTTTCCTGTCTTATGTGTATAATGATTATGGAATAACTTGTGGTACAACTACGCTGGTTTCACAGAAAATTTAATATCAATTATTGAATTCCATATTTTTTTAACACAGGTGTTGCACATTCTAAGAACAAGTTTGAGATGTTGAGCAATTTGGATGAAGTTTGTCAAGGAAGTTCTGTAAGTCTGTCCATCCATATTCTTATATCACTCTTGAATTTGAAACTTCAAAAGTTTACAAGATTCTAGGGCGTTAGAAAATTTTGGTTATCTGCTAGGAGGATGCCCTGTGCATTTATTGATATTACTGTATCATGAATGCTTCAGGACAGTGGAGAGAGTAGAAGACACACAGTTGGAACTGCTGCTAATAAGCCTAGTGTGAAGAAACTCATCGAAGAAGAGATGTTCATTGACCAGAATGCCATGAAGGATACATATAGTGCTCAAATGGAATCAAAGGAATCTACATTAAGGCGTGAAGTCCTTTTGAAGTTAGATTCCAAAAGAAAAAAGAAATCTTACAAGAAAAACTGTGATAAGGATACCAAAGATTTAAATTTGGATGCAACCTTGAAATCTGAAGTCACACATAATCAGCACTCGAGGAAGCAATCTAAAGATAATCTTGATCTGGATAAAATGATTGAAGAGTTTTGTCATCTAAGAGATGCTTGTTCCATGATGCATGGCAATGATGGAGAAGAAGTTGGTGCACAATCAAACCAGAAGCAAGCTATTTCTGAAAGTTCAAGAGTTGCAATTCGTGAATTTGTGAATCAGATGATAATAAATGGCAAAGATCCAGCCGAAGCCAGAAAATTCCTTTGCTCCCATCAACTTATCGAAGCTATCCAACTTATAAGTTCAGATAAGGAATTGTTTCTTTCACTTCTACAACACCCAAATTCTCTTTTATTGAAATGTGTTCAAGAGTTTAGGAATTCCCAGGGAACAAATGAAAATGATTATGGTTGTGTCACTGGTTCCATCTTCTCTGAAAAAGATCATGGCAACATGGAACATAATAGGGAGACTGTCAGCCACAAGAAGCATAACTTTTTCAGAAAAAAGATCAAGTCTCAGTCAAAAGGTTCAGAAAATGAAGATGGGGATACTAATTTGTCAAGTAGAATTGTTATTCTGAAGCCTGGGCAGATGAGCTTGCAAAATTCAGAAACTGGAAACAACCTAAGCTCATCCCAAGATTCTCATGATGCTGTCAGATACAATGGCCCTTCTGTGAGAGTTAGTTCACATTTTTCCCTTACAGAGATAAAAAATAAATTAAAGCATGCTATGGGAAGGGAGAGACATGGAAACCCTGAAGGGATCTCAAAGAGACACCCTGCTGCTGAATGTCAAAATAATAGGCCTAGCAGCAAAGCCATTGGTAAAGACAATGTTGGAATGAGATCTCCCAACAAAGATCACTTCTTCATTGAAAAAATTGCAAGACCTACCACTGGTGTTATGAAAGGAGACAAGACTGGTACAACTAAAGATTCTGAATTGATTGTGGAACACGAAAATGGTACTTATCCAAAACAAAGGATTTCTAACTTGTATATTGAGGCTAAGAAACATCTTTGTGAGATTGTAGGTAATGGAGATGAGAAAATAGACTTGTCAAGTAGGCAGATTTCCAGAACCCTTGGGAAAATACTATCTCTTCCTGAGTATAGCTTTTCTCCCCTTGGCAGCCCTGGAAGGGATTGGGAGCATCATTTTGTGACAGCACAAAAAAGATTTTCCAGTTCAGATAAAATTTGGGAAGATGATAAGGATAACGTGTCTTCCAAACAAGGAACTTTTGTTGGTGATTTGGATCAGGAAATGGACCATTCAGAGAAGCATTCAAGCATTTGTGATGAAAGCTCTAATAATAAAGTACAAGAAATTAAATCAGACACCAATTTCTCTGACAATGTTGATAAAGCAGAAAATATTTGTCCTATTGGCGATGAGATAGTTACCGAAGGTATCATGTCCAAAATATATGATTTAAATGATTGATTCTATGATAAACTTTGGTGTATGTTTTTTTATTTATTATGTTGCTTATCCTTTTCTTGTTTCGTGATTTCTGTGCAGATGATATAGAATCTGCAAAAGAGGTGAATGTCTTAGAATCTACCTCAGAACCAGTTGGTGTCAGTGCAGGAAAGGAGGACCAAAACTATGATGTCTCAGACATTTCTGATTGTGAAAAATGTTCTCAATGTTCAAAGCAGGTAGTATTTCTTTCTGTATTATAATTATAATTTTACACAAATAAGTGATTTTGAATAAATTGATTATTGTTACAGACATATGTTGTCAAAATGAGGACTGGTTTTGTATAGCGGTGTAGTTCTATGGCTTTTTTCTTTGGTGGAGTGACCCTTTATCTAGTTCTGAACTATCATTTGTTCTTTCTACAGGCTGTAAAAGAAGAAAGCAAGCCAACATCTCCACTGTCATCCCCCTCTCATTCTTCCACCACTAAGAAAATTGAAGAGCTAGAAAGTGCTACAGAGGTGTCTGGGCGACCAAGTCCCGTATCTGTTCTTGACACACCATTCTTAGAGGATGATGTCAACCCTGACTACTCCAGATTTCAACCTGGTAAGCTGCCCTGCACTAAAACCATGAAAAGTCTATCATATATGATAGTTTTCTTAAACAGTTAAACTCTCTTTCTAAAAGCTATATTTAAAAACTAGTTTCCAGTGGTTCTATCTGCTGTCTCTAACTGTTTACTAAACACAGAAATAGAAATAGAGTGCAGCATGCTGTTTACTGGGGAGCTCTAAAATCTAAACCATATTTATCCTGAAATTGTTCTAGAAATTGATAGTTTTCAACTTAGTAGTTCAGTTTCATATTTTTGTCCTTTCTTGTCCTTGGAGATAGTAAAATTTTAGAATTATATTGAGGGACCAATCAGCATAATATATAGCAATGTAACATACCTTTTGTTAGCCATATTAATTTTAATCAGGCATCACATTCATTCATGATTTTCAGTTGAAGTACCAGCACGTCCACTGCAATTCGAAGAACAATATTCTGCACCTTTGAATCAAATCAACAGAGAAAAACATTGTCTTCAAGAAAATGAATTGATATATGATTACATCAAAGCAGCGCTGCAAGCCTCTGGATTGACTATAGATCAATTGTTGATGAAATGCCTTTCCTCAGACAAGATACTAGATCCTTCCTTGTTTGATCAGGTAGAGTTCTTACCAAACCAGCCTTGCCATGATCAGAAGCTCATATATGACTGCATCAATGAAGTTCTCACGGGGGTTTGTCAAAATTACTTTGGCGTCTCACCTTGCGTGTCATTTGCAAGTCCTGGCATAAGGCCTACTCCGAATATGAAGAAGGTCATTGTCAAGGTCTGGGAAGGAGTGTGCTGGGATTTCCTTCCCTTGCCCCCGCCACGTACCTTGGACAAAATTGTCAAGAAAGACATGGATAAAAATGGGGCATGGATGGACCTTAGACATGAAGCTGAAACAATTGGTTCTGAAATAGGGGAAGCCATTCTTGAAGATCTGATGGAAGATGCAATACTAAGCTGTGTAAGCAAAAGTCCAGAAAGTGAATGTTCTCATCTTCAAATTGAATACAGGGACAATGAAAACAGCAAAAATGTGTAAAAGACAACTCACTACTTTTTGTTCATGGTCACATCTCAAATTCCTTTATGAGATGTGGAAGGGAGGCAAAGAATACTGGGGAATTGTAGGCTTTTTTAAAGCATATTTGGTAGCATAACATTTCTCTTTGGTCATGTCTGACTTCTCCAGTGTTAAATAATTTCATGGCCTGAAGGAGATTAATTATGGTGTTTAGGCTTTATAGTTCATGGTGAGTGAGGATACTTAGATAAGGGACCACAAGTCACTATAAGTAAATAAGAAGCCAGTTGCAACTGCTTCTTGCTAAAGTACAAACGATGCTTGTCTTGTTTACAACGACAAAAGTTAACAGTTTTATTCTGTGTGTGCTTCACTTCACCCGGTAAGGGCCAACGGTATTTAGTTCTAGATTTGTAAAGTTTGATATGCTGATCATATTAGCTGGTGTTTTTAATATCATCATCATCATTACTTCTTTGTAAATTAGTCTTTCTTTTTTGGTTAATCTATATTTGAATGTACAAGTTTGGAGATAATGTAGTGTGAACTAAGCTTATTGAAGTTTACAAGGGAAGAAGAAATATGAAACCGTGACATTAGGGCCATAAGAAAATGCAAATTGCTTTATTTGAAACTAAAGAAAATGTGAACAAATTTTCATTGCATGGTTGGTTTTTAAAACTTTTAATTAGAGTATACATCCAATTTTGTCTCTAAAAGATAGTAGAGATGGTTGATAGATCCCTGAAAGATTTTTTGTGGTATTTGAGTATCTAAATTTTAATTTCATTATACAAGTTAGTTCTTTTATTATACTTGTTTATTAACTTTATTAGTTGCTTGAACGGTTAACAGTTAAGTGTCAATTGTTGACACATATTCTTTCTCCCAATTGACATGAAATCGTTACAAATAAGTAGATTTAGACAATTGACAAAGTAAGGTTTAATTGTTAATTTAATTTTAAAATAATTAAAGTGACATTTGAATGATTTATTTTTTCCCACTTTCTCATTTTCATATTCTATTTCACTTGCAAAATTGATCTGAGCGAGACCAATGAAAAAAAAATCCTAAATGTCAAACCATTAAAAATAAAGAAAACTAAAAAAAAAACCTAAACATCAATAACATAACTATCATATCCTTGGCAAAAGACAAATGAAAAAAATAATTTTCTAGCCTTTTGGTTGTTCGTGAAACCCTCAACAGAGTTCACAATAACGGAGAGAACCATTACTATTAAGTTTTTCTCCACTTCTATTAAAGGAGTTTTGCGATTCATTAAATATAACAAAAATACACATTTGATTGTTAGTTTGTTACATTCTTACTTGAGATCCTTTATAACAACCACTCATTTTACTAAATTCCAAATTCAATAATTTAGAATTTACAATCCTAAACTTGCAGTTAGGACAAACAAAGAAATTAAGGATGATTAAGATAGAAAAATTCAACAATTACAAAAACTCTATGAAACTCAATAACAATCTTCCATTTTAATCAAAGCATCATGACCAAATTTAAACATGACAAAGTGTATTTTGGTGAATGAAAAGTATCAAAACCTTACATTATAATCAATATTAAGTGATTAGAAAAGAGAACAACCAAATGCAAAAAAGAAAACGTATCGGATTTAACTGTTGACAAATCAAGAAACTAATAAAGTTGATAACTAAATATAATGGAAGAACTAACTTTCACAAAATAGTAAAAATTTGGGGATCCAAATGTTACAAAAAATTTTCAAAACACCTATCGGTCTCCTCAATCATTTTTTAGGAGACTAGATTAAATGTTTACTCCTTATAATTACTAGTTTGATTGGTAATAACGAGTATATCACATTTTCATTCTTCTTTTTTTTTTTTTTTTCTTTTCAAATTTTAATACTTGCGCATGAAATGTCATTTCTTTATAATCATATTATGAGTTATGAAGTAATATTTAATGCTTCGTAATGTTGTCAATTTATCGAAAGAAGTTGGGTATAATGAAATGGACTAATTTCACACAATTTGGTACCCAAGGTTGAAAATTTCTATTAAGAGAAATATTCATATTTAGTGTACAGAGATATTTCAAACATGATTATTTTCAAAAGAAAAATACTTATAAAAATAAAAAAGAAAATGAAAATAATATTCGTGTAACATATTTTACAACTAAAAGATAAAAAAGAGAATAAATGAAGTGAATAGAGATAAACACACAAAAAATGTATTAATAGTTTATAATTGTATGAATTATTATACATATATCACTACTTAAAATAAAATATAGTTATTTTAATTGATATAAGAGAATAATTAAGTTGTCCATCTTAATCTAAAGGGTCAATAATGTATATTTGGATATTCGTTAGGTGAGGATAGTCTATTAGGCTATTTCCCTACTTATGCAAAAATACCAATGAGGATAGAATTGTTTAAAAAAAAAAAATTCTTGAGGAGTCCTCCACTGAATAAAACTTGCATGATTTCCGCATGGATATTTTCAAGCTATATATGCTTCAAGCTGTTCATTTAGATAATAAAACAAAAATTGAAAGGGATAATTGGACTCATGTCGGTAATGTATCCAAATTGAAATCTAGCTCAAAGAGTAAAGGTTCTTCGGTTATATTTGAAAGCCCGGGTCCTCTACATCTATTTATACTGTGGAACTCATACCTGCTGGCATCTTTTACCCCTTGGCATATGTACGCCAGCTGATACTGAGTGGGATCATGGTATTATAATTTAAGTGTACGTGTTTCAGTTGAAACTGAATTCCAACACACTCTTATAGCGTGTTTGGATTCACGTTTATTGAAGTTAACGTGCGTCCAAAACGTAAAAATTAGAAGCTTTTATATGTTACTTTCGCGTCAAATTCAGCGAGATGTGCGAATTCAAACACGCTATTAGTACGAACAGAAAATTTAGTACCAACTGTTAAAGAAGCCTCGGGCACTTGCTGTTTAAGAAATTAGTACCAACAGAAAATTTATTATGAATTATTGCTATAAAGAAAGAGTTAATCACCAGTATACTTACACGGTAACCAATCATGTCAATTGCTTATTAAATAAAATAAAATAATTTAAAAGATTTGATTGGTTATCAATATAAAAAACTTTACATTAATAGTATACAAATGATTAACTCATAAAAAAAAAAAATGTCACCAGTAGAAGGTAGCACTATAACTGTTCCTGCAGTTTAGGGTGACAGATTCAATGTCTGAATTTCTGGTGTGGAAAACCACAGTAACACATAATACCATTTTAACTGATTAAAGATAATTAATAATCAATTACAAACTACCTCCTTCGCTGGAAAACGTTGATTTGATGGATTTAATCAATTAAAGTTTCCACTTAATCGATTTAATCCAAATTTCAATCCATTAAATCATAAAATGAATCAATTATTTAATTTAAAATTAATTTTAAATATCTTTTATTTTCTTCTATTTTTCTCTTTCCTAATTCTTTTTCTCCTAAATTAAACATTCCTATTCTATTCTAATTTTGACCTATTTCTATTCACCTTATTTCTCCCATTCTATTTCTCACCTAATTCTTAGTTATCTCATAATACCCTACACACATTAATTAAGTTGGAGGGGATTAAAAAAAACCAGCTTATTCAATAATAATGCTAAGTAAACAAAACAGCTCAAGATCTCTAATGGTACAAACATGACAAACTTTAGCACATATATAAACTGAATTGCAAGACTACCACATATTTGTCTTCAGGATGTTCCTAGCTCCCTGTTCAAGTAATCAATGAACATTCTTTTTGCACTCTCAGAATCAGAAGGAGGAGGTGGCCCACTTAAACTCGTTTGCCCTGTCAACTTTATGAAGGTTCGTCTCATCCTGCGAAGCTCTGGCAGCCCAACAGCCCTTGAAATGTTGACTGTAGGCAAATCCTTCCCTACAGAAACTCCATTGAGTGGTCCACCAAGAGCATGAGATTGTGCCTCTACTATAGCATTTGTGACCTCTTGTGTTGCCTTGTCCAACTCATAGAGAGAATTTGCATCAGAAAAACGAGTGGTTTGAGTTGCAATAGTTGGCTGCAATATCTTCACATCCCGGGTTTTGGAGTCCACCTTTTTGGTCAAATACGAGACAGCATCTACAATGGCAGGGGAAGATTTCTCTATCCCTTCTCTGTGTGGCCACAATTCAAATAACGGAGAATCCCACCTGTTTTTCCTATCTGGTTTCTCAAACCTTCTCACCAAATCCTCAAATATTGAATCATCATAACAGGCTTCTCCTTTCTCCCTGCGATCCTCATTCCACTTCCTACAAACGGTTTCCTCAACATCAGAGTAAAGCACACAGTATCTGATCCCGGCAGCGCGAGCCAAGCACCATAGCTCGTACCGGTAGCCCTTGATGCTGTTCAAGGAATCCACTATGATGATGCTGTCTCTGGATAGGGACCTATCCACTTCTGACCTGAGCACCCCTCTTAGATTCTTCTCCGAAGGCATGTTCGCGTAGCTTTGGTTTCGATCAAGATGAAAGCATGCTTCATCTATGATCCTCACTTGAAGCTTTGATTCTGATTCTTTCAGAGCTTCAGCCAGAAAAATGGCAGCTTTGGACTTCCCACTGCTTGGCTGCCCACAGATCACAACCAGCGCCATTTGAAACAATTTTTTTTTTCTTTATGGCTTCGAATCTTTCTTCAAGGACACAACCTATAACCTGCAATATATTAATGAAAGAGAAGAAATCAGCAGCAGAAAACAATTAAAAAAAACAACGATTTGACGATACGAATCGTTTTGGTGCTTGAATCGCACCGTGAATCGGGTCTGAATTAGAGAAGAATCGCACCGTGATTCTTGCGGAAGCAATTTTGTGAAGCCCGGAAGGAGTTGCAAGTTGCAACAACACCCTAACGCATGAAGGTTCCGTTCATGGGAGCAAACAGCAACAACCCTAATCTTCAAACGTGAGGAGAGTAGAAGGATCTTTGCGGAATAGGAAAGCCAGAAAAGGGGGAAGAATGTATTACATTAGGTTAAATTATTTTTTATCTCTTTTTTATTTATTTCTCTTTTATTGGCACCACTATCTTTTTATTTAGCTCTATTTTTTAAATATTTAATTTGAAAGACACCATGTTATCAATATTTTTTTTAGGAGAAAGAATATTTAAAAATGTCTAAATATTTTTAAATATTTTTATAGTCTCTTTACTAGATTAAAAATTCTGAGAGAAATTACTATTGACTCTAGTCAAAGAAGAGAAGGTATTAGAAGAATTTCACTATTCTAAATTTAAGTGAAAAAAATTATGCAGTAAAAAGAAAATAAAAAAATAAATGAAAAAAATATATTTGGAATCCCACGTACTGGCACCATTTGTTGGCAAGGTTTGGATGGTTCATGGATTGGAAAACACCCCAACTTAACATTAACAGAAGAACAATACATTGATTTACAAGGCTAAATTATAATGACCACTGTAAACCAAACATCTTTATAAATAAAAAGATTTGTGAAGCCAAAAAGAAATCCCAAAAAAAATCATTAACAAATTCCCAACATCTAGGAGAGGAGATAAAATATAAAATAAATTCGTCTCATGTATTTGTTTTTTAGATTGTTTGGGCTAATAAAAATCTGATTTCTGCTGCACTGGGAGATCCTTTTACGAGAATTTCTTCCTGCACACGTTTCTTTAAAGCTGTGCATCCATCAATTTTATAAACTTTGTCGATATTGATTGTTTCTAATAAGTAATCATTTTGTGTATAACATTAACTCCTGCCACTTCTGATAGAGAATTAACCAGATTCAAAATCAGGCAACTACACTGATATAACAGTTTTTCTTTTATTTATGGAACAGAAGATTATATAAATTATGCTTAATCCTTCAACCGAATGTGAAAAAACTCTTTCTGTAACACAGCTAGTTGTCATACAGATGCAAATGAACAGCTTTTAATGCAAACAGCACTGGTGTTAGGGTGCTGGTGTACAACCCAGTTATGGTTTCTATACAATCTGCTTCCTCATTGTTTTATCTGCATGAAGAACATCTTCAATCCAAGCTACAATGTTGAATGCTAAGCCTTCTAATACTCTTGAGTAGCTTTCCAATATTGCTTTCCCTACATCCTGCAGAAGATAATAACCATTCTTAGTCCACAAGTTCACAATCTAGATATGTCCTAGTTGTCTTCTGTGTTGTTCATTTCCCACAACATGGTGTCCTTAAAATGTTCTACATTTGTATAAATGACCTGTAATGTCTTCCTGGTATTTTTCAATTAGATTGCTGCATAAGATATGAATTTATACACGCATAAACACGATAAACGTACCCGGTTGTATTGAATCTTGCATGTGTCTAAAGATGTTTGTGAAAGTTCAGGATATCTTTGCTTCAAGCAAAACAACAAAGTCTCGGCTCTCTCAGCTAAGAGGAAGTTTTTGTCACTTCGGTCTGTGTCAGCCATGAGATCCTTAACTTTGTTCCATGATGTTTTTGAATGGCTCAGACAAGCTTTGCGCCTCCAAGTGAACATTGAAGACTCAACCTTATCTGCCAGCTCAAGTGCTTCATGTTCAGAACTTATTTTGAGACAGTCAAGAAGGTGATCAGGTGAAAACTTGTCTGCAGCATACATGTAGCGGTAAATTGTGTCCCCCAGACTTGTTCTTCCACTCTAAAGAAATTAATGTTTGAAAAGAGAAAAATAAACCGGATAAAATTAGTCACTTAGACAAAAACATGTGAAAACATACTACTCAATGACACCTTGGTTTCACTTTCATGTTAAACACTTATTCCCCTTCGCTAACCTTATCACTCTTAATTCTTATGATTAATTTCAACAGAATATTTCATTGGATTTACAATTTTACATGTTCTAGTATCATATATGAAAAAAATGAAATTATACAATTCTTTTTTCCACAAGACTCGCTTTTGTTATATTGCTCTATGGGAATTTAGTGAACGTGTAGAGCCCTCAATCAATATTAAAAAAAAATAATAAAAAAAATCAGTTGTGCAGTCTCATTCTTCCGATCTTTACTGTAAACTGTAACTTTGAAAAATAAAATAGTCTTTAATAACTCTTGGAATTTGAGTTTAAGCCTAACTTAATACCAAAACTAACTCATGAGGATTAGACATATCAAGCGTTTGAAGTATGCAAATAGTTTGATAATGGCTTGAAATCAGGTGAGCAAATAAGTTTAATAACAACTATGAGGATTTGTTCTGATACCAATTTGAGTTCTAGCCTAACCTCAATCCCAAAATCTAGTCACGCGGTGAAGGTTATCCTTCATTATTTATATTAGTTTAGTCATATCACTAATCAATGTATGATCCCAACAATAACAATTGAATAAGAGGACTAACCTTGGGAAGAGTTGCCATATATGATTCTGGAATATCCATCTCTGCAAGAACACTGCTATTTATTGCCATGGCTGCTTTATGAATTTGATTAGCGCAGTCTCGTTTCTCACTCAAGTGCTTCCTTGACTTATCAGAGAGGCCCCCTGAGTGGACACAAGGAACGGGCAACCACCATTTCTCATCTTTCCTCGGAACAATTCTTCGAAATGAGCCTGCACGTGACCGATTTGAATTCCCTGATATGCTGCTCCCTTGCTCTGCATACCAAAATTCAGTATCCTGGAAACTATCAAATATTTCCTGTGAAACAAGCAAATAAAAAATATATGTAAGGCACAAAATCTTTGAATGAAAACAGAGTTCTCGCAAACAAAAAAGCAATTGAAGTTTGTCTTACAATGAGCATTGTGTCGAGCTTCTGCAGAGCTGGGAGGTTGATATAAATATCTGATCTTGGTCTACTTGTCATCATCTGAGAGACACCACCAGATAACATATGAGACACATTATAAGATGCAAAACAAGTTCCCTTAACCTTATACTTAAAAGTGTTTAGTAATAGTTCACCTCCACAATTGTACCATCTTCTAAATATTGTGCAGTTGGGGCGAATTCAACTATATAATCACACACTGATAGGAGACAATTCATTTCTCTTTTCCACATAGCCTTCTTCTCAGGCTTCAGAGGCTCCAACTTCAAATTTTGTCCAAAAACAGTAGCTGCAAATTCCCAATCCAAATAAGTTCAGCAAAAGCCATATAATTGGACTATGCTAAATGCTACTATAAAAATAAAATTACCATAGAGATTGGTGATTGAATTTGATATTGTAACTGCAGAGCAGACACCTTTCCCACCACCAGACATGTCTTCCCCCAATAGAAGTTTTGAAAATCTTTCCCTCATCATATCAAGCTCTGTAAGTACCCGCAAAATCGAGTTAGTTTCACTTACTGTCTAGGTTAACCTTATAAAACCAGTTTGTAACATGAGATTCACTCTCCAATTATATACATTATTATGACCATCTCATCAGTTTATGTGAGATCTCTAACAGTTTCTATAAAATTGCACATTTTGAGATAGGAAAAATTCACAAGGTGCGAGTGCAAACCAACCTAACTCCAAGAGATCAAGGTCATCAGACTTATCATCCAATGAGTGCCTGTGCTGCTTCATTCCTAGCCTGGAAAGAGCAGCTTGACTAGCTCCATGTTTCACAGGTGTCCATAGAGAAGGTGAAGGCTCGCTGGCATAGCTATTGTCATCAATAGGCTCAGAGAAGTTAGAGACCTCTGAGTTACTCCGGCAATACGCGAAGGAATCGCCGCTGAATGGGGAGAATCCAGCAGTTTCAGCGATTGAATGATCATTTTGATCCACAGAAGAATGTGAAGGTTGGTACCCCACATCAGAGTTTTCATCACAGTTGGATGAATTGTCCATCTAAACTCAACAACCTTCGGTCAATTTCCTCAACACCTGCACATATAATCATGGAATTGAGTCACAAATTGGGGTTTGTGGGCTCCAAAAGTCAGTAATCACTAGTACACTAGTTCTCCACAACCACCATTCATAGTCACATACCATGATGTCAAAGAAGGATCCACTAATCAACTTAAAATGCAGAGTTACATTATTGAAATTGAAACTATGAAAACGTGAAAATAAAGAAAAACAAAAAAGACAGATCAAAAGAAAAGGCTGAAACTTGAATGTTCTTGTCTTCCTTTTAAGAAAAAAGCAAAAGCTTCCAAAGAATGTTGCTGCTATTGAGACCCGAAATAATTCACTGAAAAGGGTTGTGAACAAAGCATTCTTTATCCTAACTGGAGTTTTCATTTTTCAAACTCCAAAGACAACGGTTGTGAACAAAAAGACAACAAAATGAAAAAAGCAACGGTCCCAGCATTGTTTTCTATGCTACCTTTTTTTATTGGCTTGCTTTGAATTTGAACAGTGGCTAGCTTAACACCATTTGAAACTGTTCCCTCCTTAGCGTTTGTGCCTTTATCTCCTCCATTGTATACTATTGATGCCAAGGAAAAAAGGATAGAAAGAAGGGAAGAGAAAAAGAGAAGAAAGCTTCTTTTGGAGAAAATCAAAGAGGGAAGTTGTTGTTGGCCTTTGTAATAATGTGGCTAAAGAATGAAAACTGAGTTGCAGAAATGGCTAAAATGTTGTGTTGGAGCAGAACAGAACAAGACATGCAAGGTGTGTCATAGATGGAAAAGGAGTTGTATGAGATTGAAGTCTTGGATTGGAGTGGTTGTGTTGTACTATGATGACTATGTGTGATTGTAAGTACAAAACTGACATGCTTAAATGGAAAAGATATCAATTATACTAATAATTGTAATTTTACCATAACTTTAGACCGAATGACAGATAATGTAAAAATATGTTTAAATATTTTTGGGTGAGTTTAATTTCTATGTTTGTAAAAAAAAAAAACTGTCTTTAATTCTTTTAAAATTTGAAAATATTATTTTTGTTTATGTAAAACTAGAGAATTTAGATTTTATTGTCCATAAAATATTTTTATTTTGAATTTTAACTTTTTAAAATTTGAAATCAATATTTTTAGTAGCCAACAGTCATTTTAAATTTTAATAATTAAAAAAAATTAGAAATGTCACACAATAATATAGTATTATAGACATTAATAAGTGTCATATAAAATAATCACTAAATTTTCAGTTAAATATAAAATATTTCAATGAGTGTCACATTATGGTAAAAACAAAAACAATGGTTTCATATTTCAAGAAATAAAAACCAAAGACAGCTCTCTATAAATATATATTAAAAAAAACACGTTGATTTTATAGAACCTAAAATTGTATTTAAGTTTAATATAAATTAACTCAATGCATAAGTTTTTTTACAGCAACTCAATGCACAAGTTTTATAACAACATTTGCTTTTTTAGTGAAAAAAAAAAACCCAAAAAACAAAACATCTGCTACTTTAGTCTGAAATTAGTATAATTTTAGGATGATGTTTAATTTTATCTTTGTTTTCATCATATGATATTTCACTTCCTTTAGATAATAAAGGCTAAAAGATGGTCATGGATCCTTTTAAATATATAATATGATGTTTGAACCAAAATTTATGGTTCACGGAAACAGTTTAGATCATTTATGGTCAACATTGATAAGGTCGCATGTGAAGTTGTGAACCATATGAAAGAGAAATGGGACGCTGAAATATAAAAGTATTACACATGAATCAATGATTCTCTTATATTTTAAAAACTATTGTTTTTGTTTTCACAACTAGTTTTAAATAATGCAGTCAACTAAGGACATGGTGACACTACCTTCATCATATTCCGCACATTTCCTGAAATATAAAGTATTATATCTGATAAGACAATAACTCCATTTTTGCTAATATCTAATCTTGTGAGAAATTAAACCTATTCAAATTTTTTAAGAAAATTTAGAAGTGGGATCCTAATTGTAGATTTTCTTCTTTTTTTTGTTGTTGGTGGAAAAATTAATACAAATGAGTAGTGATTAGCTGGCCTAGTTGAATCAGGTTAGTTAGAAAGACATACATGTGAACAATAATAAATTAATTTTATTTATAACTCTTAATTTGTTAGTTTAGGGTCATGAAGATGCTCAAAGACGTGCAGCCTATTTCTCAAAATATAGCCTGTCATTCTTTTCATTTGGTCATGCTTGCTTATATCAAAATATGTGTCTCACTATTTATTGTTTATGTGTTGAACTTGCATTGAAAACAATCATAGTGATAGTCTCTATATTATTTATGCACTTAACTTATCGTCACCTTAGGTTCGTTCCTCGAGTATCCACCGCCGACAGCAGTGACTAATCTCCTCGCTACGTTGGAGGCACCTCAAAGGGTGGGATAGTTGGCCCCAAGATTTAACGCGGCTGCATACACAAGGCAGGATTCGAACCCCTGACCTTGCTTAAGCGTGAATCAACCCCTACCGCTGAACCACACGCTTGGGGTTTATCGTCACCTTATTTACTATTGAATGTTATTTTTTTTATAGCAAAAATATACTTTTTGTCCCTTATATTATTTATTAGATTCAATTTAATTTCACTTTAATTAATTGAATCAATTTAATTTCATATTTTTAAAATATATTTTAATATTTGATTTTTTGTCTCCTCCGTTTAAATACTTAACGGATATAATGTGTCATGCTGTCATGTCACATGACTAGATATCATGACACGTGACATGACAGTATGACACGTGTCATGATGACATAACACGTGGCATGACACATGTCAAATTCGTTAAGTATTTAAATAAAGGAAATGAAAAATTAAACATTAAGATACATTTTAAAGATATGAGACTAAATTGATTCAATTAATTAAAGTGAGACTAAATTGGTACTAATAAATAATATAAGGGACAAAAAATATATTTTTACTTTATTATTATTATTATTATTACTTATGCATTGAATTTGTTTTATAACAAAAGTTATCGAGTTAATCACCTATACACCGCTAGTGTAAAGTTTTTTTACACTAACAACCAATTATATCTTTTAATTGTGTCATGTCACTGTTAAAAATAAATATGTTTACAGGTGACATATCACAATTAAAAGATATAATTAATTGTCAATATAAAATAACTTTACGTTATCATTATTTTTTTATCACTTGTGCGTTATACTCACATTCAAAAGATATTATCATTGATCTTTTTATTACTTATGCATCGAATTTGCATTAGAACAAAACAAACACTAACGTTACTCTTCTTATTACTTTTGTGCGTTAAACCCGCACTTTATTACTTATGTATCGGAACCAACATTATCGTTACTCTCTTTATTACATTATTGATCATTTTATAACTTGCGCATTGAATTTACGTTAAAATTGTTACTCTCTTTATTATTTGTGCGTTAAACTTGCATTGAAATAATGATAACTTTATTACTTGCGTGTTACACTCGCATTCAAAAGATACTATTGTTATTAATCTTTTTATTACTTATGCATACTTGCATTGGACCGAATACTATTGTTACTCTATTTATTACTTTTGGGTTAAACACGTATTAAAATGATCTTATGGTTGTTGATCTCTTTATTATTTATGCATTTGCATTGGAACAAATCTTATCCTTACTCTTTTTATTACTTTTGCATTAAACTCATTAAAATGATGTTATTGCTATGAAACATTATTACAAAATGTAACCCCGTATTTTATTTTATAATTTTATAAATGGGCTTTTATCAATTCAATTATTAGATTGAATTTTTTAAATAAATAAATGATTTATACAATTTATAAATTATAATTAATATTTTGTTTCACAACTTTGTTTAACACATAATGTACTCTTAAATACAAGCACATATGTTAAGAAGGTTTATCTCAATTTATTAAGTTACATGAGTTGTTATAAATTTCTTAATACCTAGTTCAACTTTTACAAAAAATAAGCACATATCAATTATACATTATATTTTTGTAAATTAAAGTTTATTTATATTTTTGTAAATTATTATTTCTGTTTTTATATATAAGATTCAAATACTTAATTCACCAAAATTATAAATAAAAAAAAACAGTTCATATAATTTATAACAATAAATTTATCTTATTTTTATATTTTTTTTAAAAAATTATACTTATATTTTTTCTCTTAATTAATATTACTATATCTTAACCAATTACTATATGATACTTCTATCTCCCAATTAATATAGCTATTTTTTTCTAAGTAATTAAAGTATATATCTTTTAAAATGTCTATAATTATTATATTTCACCAAATTAAGAGATCATATTTTAATTAAAGTATTTTAGTTTAAAAATAATTAATATATGAAATAATATAAATTGGATCTTATATAAAAAAATGAATAATTATTCTAAGTTGGATGTTATAAATAGTAATGAAAACATTGTATATATATAATTATAAAAACTAAAAATAATATATATATTTATAATGATATATATATATAAACTATATTTTATTCGCTATTCTAACATAAAGTTGCTGGGAGCTCTAATTGTGACCAATGATAAAGATATATAAACATTAGTGATGTGACTATAAGCTTGTCTTTCCCTCTTGATTTAGGGAAAAAAAGAAGTACTCATGATTTTTATTTTCTTTTGTAATTAATTACCCATCAAATTGATAATCTTAACTCCTCTTATTTTTGTCTTTGGAACACTTCTTAGGACAGAAAAACAATATTATTTTCGACCATGATATTCTCCAAATGCATTCATAAATTGAATGGCATGGTTCTTTCTTCTCAGTGATGAATTGATCTCGTATTTCCATCACGTACTTTTCTTTCTGCCAACAAACACTAATCGTTGATTAGCATTTAGATAACTAATTTCCACTCACACAAGACAATATATCAAACTTACATTTGCAATGAATTTAAATCCAATTTTTATTTGTCCTTTGTAAGTGCCATCTTCAAGCACCACATTATATGCAGATGGCTTTATTTCTATATATCCCTGCTCATTTCCTTCGGAGATTATTCCACTTATGTAAATCCTGATTTATGAGAAAACAAATTATGAAAAATGTGTAAATTATTTTTTTTAAAAGAACTTATATTTTATAATTATTACACTGACCAATAATTATATATATATATATATATATATATATATATATATATAATTATTGGTCCAATCATTTTGAATTACAATTTTAAAATCACTTTATATTGTGAAGAGGTGACAAAATTATACCATCTCAATGTTAGTTATGGGTTATAATATAGAGCAAATTAAAAAGGTTTAAATTGACTCAATCTCTTAAAATGATGTTATTCCTAACAAAAAAAACTCAGTTGGTTTTTGTTGATTAAGTCTGAATTCGACTATAATCAAATTGAATTAAAAATGGACTTTTGTTTAATTTAGATTCACAATTTAAAGTTTAAACTCTATATTTTATCAAATAGATTCAATCTATTTTGTCACCTCTATTATTATTATTATTACTATTATTATTATTATTATTATTATTATCTAACAATAATAGATTTCATGAATAGTAAAATGATTAACTTTTATAATAAATATTTAAAATTTATACTTAAAATAATTTCAAATTAATTAACAACTGCATACAAAAATTATAACACAAAATACAAAAATTAAAATCTTAGAATCGTTAATTTTTTCAAAGGGTGGCAATAGAAGTGATTTAACATTTATATTTTTAAATTAAAAGCCAAAATTTGATTTTTAATTTGAAAATAGAATTGCAACTAAAAACACTACTTTATTCGTAGACAAGTGTGCATAAAAAAGTTATATATTAATATTATTGTTAAAGTGGGTAACGGGACTTTTTTTGAAGGTCCCTTTCTAAGCTTATTTCAGGATATCAAAATAAGTTGGAGGGGGAAACTGAGAGAAAGGAATTACTTGGCTTCACCAACAAATCCAGCATTTGTGAAGAGTTCTCTGTCCATGATTCTACAATTAACATGGGCTAAATTCTTGCAATCAAACAGTGATAATTCAAATATGAATTTCTCATTCCAACAAGGTTTCTCATGTTTCCCTGCATCACATTCATAAACTCAGTCACTATCAGTAGAATCAATGTGAAAAGTTCAAGTCTCATAAAAGGATAAATTATCACATCCAGAACCATTATGGTTCAGTCAATTTTTACGTGACATGTAATGAAGTTATATTGATTCTTTATAATAAATTAAAAAACTCAATTAATATTAAGAGCATAATAATGTGAGGTGCTATACTATCTAATAATTTCTCTTGATAGAAGCATGTAACTTAACCTGATGAAACTTTGCTTCTCTGAGTCTGAGTGCCACACTCAATAACCACATAATAGGAAGGTGTTCCTGTATTAATGGTTGGTTCCAATAAAATTAACGATAAAGAAATACTTTTACATGAGAATAATGTTTTGGATTCATTATTAATTGAAACGATATATTGAAATTAATTGGCATGGTAATTAAAGTGAAAATAAAGGAAAGATACCAACAAGGTTTGTGTGTCTAATGCCTTTAGCATTAACAATAAGTACTTCGAGAATTCCTGTCTTCATTTGTCTATATCTTTGCTTTTGATTAATTACGGGTCTTAAAGATGAAATTTCGTAGAACATATTTCAGATAATATACTATATATTATATATATGCTTATAGTAATTAAGAGGAATGAGACAGTTTCACTAGTTAACGTACATATTAAGTGAGGTTACGATGAAGTTAGTACATATCATAGCTTCGGGTTATTCCTTTAACCTGTTTCTACACCAAGTATATATGTTATTATTAATCCTTTTCAGTTTTAGTGACTCATAATTTATTGAATGAAACTTACCTTTATTTGAGATTATTGATTATTCATTTGCATAATAAGCATATTTAATCATAAATTAATGCAAATAATATAATAGGATTGCCAATTTTTTTTATCAACAAATCATTGGTCTAAAAAAAACTAAATTTAGTTTCATTAAGCAACATTTTGAGTAAATATTTCATAATAATAATATTGTTATAAACTTTTAATACTTATCTGATCATAAGTTCACTAGTATCATTAAAATCAATACATTTAAAATATTATCAATTTTGACATTCATTAATTTATTATAATATTATTTTGAAGAAGTTATTTAATGAGTTAAAGAGTCTCAACTCATAAACTATAAATTTTAACAATATAGGGCATTAAAAGTTTAGAAATATATAATACTTTGTAGCTATAAAGTTGGATTAATGTAAATAAGACAGCAGTAGCAATAATAATGTAGCATAGTGTTTTGACTAGTCTTGACCACTTGCGTGTCTGAAATTGAAGTGTCACTATGAAGGCCTAACTCATAGGAATAGGTTAGTTCTTGGTAAACATGCCATGCCTACACATTAGTCTAACCGTTTTTTCGTGCAAGAAATAACACATCAGAAATTGCATTTATTGATACTTATGCATTCATAACCAAGTTGGTACAATTTCTTAAACAATCAAGAGTGATGGAAACAAATGAGGAAAAAAAATGTAATCAAATATATACTAGTATTCTTTTTAATGGTCACGTGAATATTAAGTTGGTCATTTTTTTTTTATTTAATAAATAAGTATAATTCATTTTCATCACATCTATCTTTATAAGAATAAAGTAAAATATTCGATCATAACATTATATATACTCAAGTTGAAGATTGAATCATGATCTTTCATTATGAAGTGGTGTTGAACCACTTGTGGTAACAACACTTGGTAATTTATCATTTTCTTTCAACAAATTTGGAAATATGAACTGATATTTTTTTTTCATAATTTAAATTCAAGAATTTATGTTTTGGAAACTCTTGATGTCAAGCTTAAATACCAGTAAGTCAGTTTTAAATTTTTGAAGTGAGAGTTGTTAACTTTATCTATCAAATTAGGCAAGAGTTTAATTTTTTATACATTATATCTGAAAATTTTTACAATATAAATCAATGAAAAAAAAATTCACTGTGAAACCTGAGTGAAATCCTCCAATTTGATTTCACCTTCTTATGTCCAACTTAATATTCCCAGTTTATCCGCTGTCAATTGGAGATCTTTGGGCTGCATGGGCTGCTGTATTGGACTTAGTTTCTTAAACTTTGAGTTTTTTTTTTTCCTTTTAAGATGAGTTTTTTTTTCCAATATTTTATTATAATTTCTTTTCATTGGGTAGGTCCTATAAAGATAAAGCAATATTTTTGGCCGTGACTTCATACTCAAATTAGATATCAAATCTTGATTTTCAATTAAAGAACATAAATATTAAATCACTTGTGTTAACGAGTTTTGGTCCTTTAAGATGAGATCATAATTTGCATAATCAGATAAAATGTATTAAAGATTTTTTTTTATGTCTATAATTAAGTCTTACAATTAAAAGTTTATAATTAGGTTTCTAACTTACGAATATTTTTAATTAGTTATTTTTACTAAATTTCCATCAAATACAAGGTCTTAGTTGGAAATTTAAAATGGTTTAAAAACTTACTAATTAATTAAAATAATTATTAAAAAAAAATCAACTAAGTTGGTAGAATCCTAAGAAAACTTTAGAAAAACTCTAAAAAAAAGTTATATAAATTTATGAACCCTATCACAAATATAAGGACTTTATTAATAATGTCTAAATCTCAAACATTTAATGACCTACATATTAGTTTAATTTGATGCAAACTGAGAATATATCATTACCTATGAATACATTTGAGTAAGTCTCAAATAAAGATGTTAAGATGTGAACTCATCTTCACCAGTCTCAACATAATGGTTGCATTGGGTACATTAGATTCGGATTTCCACATTAACTCGACTATACATGATTAGATGATAATTATATGAACAACAAATAAAAATCAATTTTATTCAATTTATAAGCATGATTAATGACCATATGCATTATATAGTAGCATGTATATATATTGACATGATTAGACAATTAAGTATTAAAATTGAAGCCCATGCTAATTTATTTATTTGAAAACCAAGTAGTAATAAGTAATAACAAAGAGAGTAATGTAAAAATTGAAAGAATTAAAATTACCTATTAAAATGAGTAGAGAGTAGAAAAAAGATAAAAAAAATGCATGTAAAATCTGAAAGAAAGAGATAATGAGGTATAGAAAGGTAGAAAGTTAAATTGAATGTTGGAGGTGTAAAATTAAAAAAAAAATTAAAGATATTTTAAATTTTTTTTAAAAAATGAAATATACTTATAGAAAAAAGGTGTATATATCATGACAAAAAAAATAATCTTAAGTGGGCCTAATGGGTCCAATAATAAGACTTATATTTAGCCAAGTTTTTGGATTTTCCACCTTCATGCCACATTCCGGGCCATTTGTTGTATTTTCAACACAAAAATAAAATGCATAGATTGAAAGAGTAATACTCTCTCAATTTTATGATAAGTGTCGTTTAAGAGAAAAAAAAATCTCAAAATAAGTGTTATTTTAATTTTTAATATAATATTAATTATATTTTTTATTTACATTTCTAATAATTTTTTTTTTATAAAATTATTGTTATGTTGCATTATTTCTAATAAGAAGGATTAATAATAAGGTTAATTTACAAAATTGTTATTCTTTTTCATCTGTTAATGAAGTTATGTTATTTGCATAAAACAACTTAGAATGACCCTTATTAAAATTTGAAATCAATTAAAAACAAAAGCAAAAATAAATTCATTCCAATTCTTACTTACTCATCATCTATGTTAACAATCATTGATAATTTAGCTGTAGTGAAATTGTTCAAATTTAATAAAAATATTAAATTCAAGTTTTAGATATATATGTAGTTATGTTATCGAACAATTCGAAAGATAATTTTGTCACTCATAATTATTTCACCTATCTTAAATATAATTGCCTTTAATAAAAGATGTGTATTTCTTTAATTTGATAAAAGGGTAAAACTCTCTGTAATAAGTCTTACCAAATCAGTTCTTATAAAAATAAAAATGTTACCTCTAACTACTATCAAATTTTAATCTCTAATTGAAAAACTACTCGGTAACACCATCGTAGAGTGAAAGATGTATATAATATTGAGAATGAAAAGAAAAAAAACACTACATCTATGGTAGAACATGACAGCCATGTGGGTTTCTCCGTGGGCTCCTCGTCCTGTGCGTTGCATCATCACAGAGGCACGTAGTCCTGTTCCCTTCACCATCTTTCCTGACACAATGTAATTAACATCAACGTCGATCATAACCTTTACTTTTCTTCTTTTTCTTTTTAATCCCCATACCTTTTGCATATATTATATATACAATGTACCTACGTTATTTCATCACTCTTATTTTTTGCTACTATAACGTAAAGCATTCATGTGGCATAAAATGTCGTTTGAGGATAAGATGACGTCCTCTCTAATAGTTTGAAAATTGGAATTTTGGATCTTGAAGGAGACTAGCGTGACTTATTTGGAAACTGAAAACACAATAGAAGCCAAAAATGAAAGGTCATTCGATTGACTTGAAGATCATAGTGGAGTTTCTTGATTCAAAATAATAAGAAGTTCGTTGATTCAAGGTATTAAATTTTTAACTAGGGTTTGTTCGTAACTCTCAAGAATCATTGAAGGTTTGTGTGGGTGAGGGTTGCTTTATATTTGAGTTTAACATGTGCTTTCTTTTGGGTTTTATTTAGTTTCAAATTGGGTTTTTGATGTTACCGTTGGTTTGTTGTATGGTTTGGGGTACAAAGATAAATGTCTGGATTTGTTATGGTATATGTTTTGCAATGACTTTGTTCTATCTTCAATGCTGAATATTTTGAATTTGTGGTCATTGTCCTTTCTCAAGTGCTCTTGATTTTGATTTTACTCCTTTAATTTGAATGGTTAAAAATATATTTAAGCATAGTTTTAAAAACCGGATCGGTCATCGAACCGGTTAAGGTACTGAGTCAGTGGGTCAAAAGTTGAACCGGTGGGTCACTAGTTGAACTGCATGACTCGATTTTTATTAAAAAATATTTATATTAAATATATTTTATACTTATAAATTTTAATAAATTCATATTTTATTTTAAATTTCAATTTTTCTATCTTATTTAAAATTATTTTTATTTTTATTTTGTAAAAAAATACATAAAAAAATTACATGTTAAACGGTATATTAATACAAATTAAAAATATAAATAATATGTACATATATAATATGCTTGCAATTAATATCACAAAATAATATATGTAATAATTTACATAGATATTGCATTATTAAATATAAATTTAAAATTAATAATATACTATAAAAGTTATTTAAGTTGTATATATTGCAAACAAATATATTAGAACAAGTAGTCATTGTTATATTTAATAAGACTCTTTGCTTTTTCATTAAGAGATTCAATTTTCATTATTATTTTTGTGATTTATGGTCCCTTAAAAAAATTTAAAAAAAATTAAAAAAAAAAAGTAGTTGAACCGGTTTGACCCACCGGTTCACCGGTTGAACCGGAAAATTGACTGGTTCAATCCGGTTTGAAATGGGTCGATTACATAACCGATCCAACTTCAGATTCGAACCGGCTGGACCACCGGTTCCCGGTCCAACCGGTCCGACCGGCCGGGTCGGTCCGGGTTTTAAAACACTGTATTTAAGTCTATTAAAATAAAATAAATATCACATGTCAATTCAAATATCATAATTATTATTTAAATCATTAATATAATATTTGAAAACTTTTTTTTCCCGATATTTCGTTTATCCTAGTGCATCATATAGCATGTTCGTAAAATATATGTGTCCTGCCATTGAACATAAAGTACATATAGGCTCTCCTAAAAAAATACATTGGACCAAACTTTATTACAAGAAAAAAAAATGTAAAGAGAAATAAAATGAATATATATATATATATATATATATATATATATTATTTAAATGAATAGAAATAAAATTCGAAAATGGAAAAAAAAATCCTTACTTTTCTAATGAATAGATAATTATATAAAAGTATTATTAATTATAAAATAAATTTTAACTACAAATTTTTTTACTATATCATTCATATCTTAATTAACATAAAATTATTTTTAATTATTTTATGTTAAAAATTATTAACTTTTAAAACAGTAAAATAAAATAAAAACAAGTAAATGCAACATTTCTTCACTTATGGGAAGAATTTTTTTATACATGTAACTCGTTTTCTTTCTATATTTTTCTTTTAAAACAAGGATGAACAATTGATATTTTTCTTTCATCTCATTTCTACACATTTTAGTCGTTTCTATGCACTCTAAAAAAAAATTTATTATAACAGCGTAAATTTTAACACACTATTTCTTAAAGAAAAAAATCAGGGTTTCACTCGAGTGTTTTCATCACAACGTCGTTTACTTTTCCCGTAAAGAATAACACGTAACGTTTCTCCTTTCTGTTAATCCAAGGGTTAATTGGCTTTAAGGTCGATCTGTTTAAGTAAAACTTCTCGGAAAGTACTTCTTAAATAGAAAATTTGGTATATACAAAGACGAGTGAAAGAAATTTTGGCTCAAAATGACGATGATTCGTATATATATATGATTGCTAATGATTTGAAGAAGATAGATATGTTGATTTCTTAGGGACAGAAGTTGGTAGGATTGGCATAGGTATGGTCATATACAATTAATATTTTCCTATTGATAAAAGAAATATATAATAAATTATTTTAAATATGAAAATAACACATTAGATAATTAAATAGTAGTAAAACAAAAGTATATATTATTTATGTTAAAGAACATTCTCATTGAGATTTTTAAAACTCAATATGAATCCAATAATCTTTGGTCAACTTTACAAACTAACATGACCTAAACTAATCATGCTTATTTAACGAGGATTCATTATCGAAAAAATTCAAGTATCATATTTACTATATTGCTTTAACAAAGCCTTTTTCATATATATATATAAAGTAAAAGAGTTGTCTTTGAATAAAAAAATCTCCTTTTTATCTAATTTATTATGTCTCATAATTCTTAATAGGTCAAATAAATCTTAGTATAATCTCTCTCTTTCTCTTTCTATTATATATATATATATATATATATATATATATATATATATATATATATATATATATATATATATATATGAGGAGAGATTTGTTAATTTTAGGAATAAGTTTACTTAAACTTATTATGTTCAATAACTCATGTTTAACATTAAATTCTAACGATTCAACTGTTAAATTTAAAATTTTTAATGCATAGATCAAATAATCTAAATTTTTTAAAAAAATTTAAAAATTATTTACTATTTCGTTTCATTAATTCAAAATAGTATATAAAATAATTTTATAATTATTTATCAATTTGAATTAATATAACTAAATATCAAATAATTTTTAAAATTTTTAAAAATTTATAAATTTTAATCTATGTATTAAGAACTTTAAATTCAATGATTAGATCCTTAAAATTTGATATAAAATATGAATTATTGAGTGGTAGACTTATTCCTGGAGTAAACAGATCCATCTTCTATAATATATATATATATATATATATATATATATATATATATATATATATATATATGTGTGTGTGTGTGTAAAAATAAGTATTTATTATAATTTAAAGTGGGATGAGCATGTCCCGTGGGTAGCCCCCTCCCACGCCCTGGGGTACGGTGTCTGTCGGTCCTGATAAGTTTTTGGAAGCATTTTGTTGAAATCAAATCACCTAACAAAGTAACATATCATTATCACGTGTTTATGCAGAATACGTATTCAATGTGTCCTACTCTTTTAACCTATATGCACATTTTGGCTTTTGCTACAGCATCACTTTCTTCTGCCAAACAAAAAAAACTTCTAATCAAATTTTACAACTTCACAAGTTTTAGTATGTACTGGACATCTAAGTTCAAGCTTTTCGTGATTGTATACTTGTATATCATTATCATACAAAAAAGAGACTAGAAGAACAGCAAAAAAAAAATATAAAATAAAAAAACACTAAATCGGTGAATAATATATATAACAACAAATTAAAGTTTTATTGATATGTATCAGAAACCGTACTTGATAATGGAGCTGAATACAAATAAATACCAGTTACCACCATCAGTGCATCAAGTGACAATTGGGTAAATATTTGCTATGGGTATTTCTTTTTATTCTTAGAGATTAACGATACTAATCCCAACATAAAATTTTGTGATATTTCATTTGGTTAAAAGACCAACCCTAATTAAAAAATATAATGGGTATTATTCTAATTATAAGTATGTAGTGTCTGAAATATTGTTCATTTTGATAGTGAATTAATAAGAGAGAGTATTTATAAACTACTTTTAACCTCATTTTTAAATAATGTGAAGGAAACAAATCTTAATTGAAGTATTGTCCATTTTGACATTTGTTGGATTGTCATGATCTTATCCTTTAAAATGTGTATTGATGAATTAAGGAAAAAATATGTTTATAAATTATTCTTAATCTCGATTTCAAAGCTGAGATTTTGGGTATATTAGAACATGTGTATAAAAACATATGTGACAATTGCTAGGTATTTTTAAGGCTAAATTATGTTTTTGGTCTTGTATTTTATTTATGAGATTCATTTTAGTCCTTTGTCTTTTAAAATATTCATTTTGGTGATTTATTCTTTAAATTTGAACCAATTTGAACTTTTTAAAACAATGATTGTTTTCAATTTTGATACATGATTTTAAATCATTTTTTGACTGATTCAAGACTTGAAATTTGTCTCATTAAATTTATTTGTACGAAAACTATTAAATGCAACCGAAAATCAAATTAAAAAAATGTTATAGAAATGGTGAAAATTGCATAAACACAAGGCCAAAAGATAATTAAAAATGGCAAAAATACTAATTTGGTCCCTTATAATATTTTAAATTTTAAATTTAGTCTCACCTTAATTTTTTGTTTCAATTTGGTCCTCAATAAGTTAAATCACTGCAATGTCGGACCTTCCATCTAAATTTCTTAAACGGAATTAACTGTTGGTCATGTGGATGTCACGTAGATAAATAAGTGGCAAGGTGTCACGTAATGCATCTAAAACAGCTTGTTCTTCTAAAGCTTATACACGTTGATTTTAGTTTTTGTAAAATAATTTTAATTCTTGTAAAATAAATAGATTTTGATTTTGATTTTTATAAAATATTTTTATTTTGATTTTTATCCCTCTAAAATATAAAGTAACTATTTTTGATCTCTAAGGATAATTTTAAATAAATAATATTTATTTTTGATTTATAAAAAAATTTAGAAACTTCATACATTAACATGATATTACTAACAATTATGAGTTAAGCTTGATCAATTAACTTTTTAATAAATAAATAAATAGTTAAAAATGTTATATAATAATAGGGCTTGAAAATAATAGTTCTAGATTTTACAAGGATTAAAAACAAAGAAAAATTTTAAAGGACTAAAATTAAAACTTGTTCATTTTGTCAGAATTAAAAACATGTTTAAGCTTGTTTATTATTGGTTCCCTATATCATTGGTGGTTCAATTCGAACCATGGTTGAAATTTAATTTGGTACAACAATGTAAGAAGTTAAGTGATACAAATAACTCATGAATTTGAACTAATTCAAACTGATTTAATGAGTTTGGATTAAGTTTTTTAGTGTTTTAATCAAATTCGACTCAACTCGTTAAAACTTAACATTGTATGAGTCAAATAATGAATTTTGTAGATTCAATATGTGACCTAGTCCGACATGATCATATATACTCTATAATAATAGATAAAAGAGATACATTATCTCTCAACTTCTTTTTATCTTCATTTTTTAATAAGACTTTTTGTTCTTAAAAAAAATTTATTAAGTAAATATTTTATTATATATTTATTTCTAAAAATATTATTTTTTTATAAAAAAAATAAAGATGTCTCAATTGAGGTTTTTATTCAAATAATATTATTTAAAAAAATTACCTAAATAGTAATTATGCAAATTTATTTTCTCAACTAGTACCATTTACTGTTCACTTTCAAAACGGACAGTTCTGAAACCAGAATAAAAATAAATAATAATTAATAATAATTAATTATTTTTATTGAATTGAATACGATATGATTACAAAGCGAAGGCAATGTCCAGTTACATCCTACAACGACGTGTCAAGTTCCAGAGCCGTTGGAAGAGATTAGTTTAAGTGAAAACGAGACAGCTATTTACTGTTATCTATGAAAGCGAAAGGATGTGCATGTGTACCTAAATCCCAGCGCCAACTGCCAAGGAATAAGTCATATGCTATATGTCCTATGCCTTATTCAATTTTTGATGCCGACTCAAACCATGTCGTCTATTCATTATTACTTTTTACTCATCTCTATTATTTCTTTAATGCTCACTACCTTCACCTAATTCCATAAATTGAAGTCAACTACCATCCTTCACACATCTTATCAAGATATTTTTTTACTTAATCAGTATAAATTTTTTTATATTAGTAATCAATTAAATCTTTTAAATTATTTTTTTATTTTTATTTTATTAAATAAGTAACTGACATGACACTATTAAGAGATACGATTAATTATCAATATAAAAAAATTTTATACTAACAGTAAATAAGTGATTAACTCATATTTTATTTAGAAAGCTATTTTTTTATTCTTACATCTCATTAAGTCAATGATAGTTATAGTACTATTAGTGTAATTAATTTCTAGCTTGACATAAGGCTCGAGATTTTCATGATAGGATGAAAAACATATATATATTTCACTCAACCTAATTATATAAAAAAATTATGTGCTAATTAAAAAAAATAATTAACATGCATAATTTATTAGTTATTTTAGGATTTAGGGTAATCCCTTTTTGTCATATTTTAGCTCGGAAGAAGTGTGTATTTAGAGAGTAAAAAATATTTATATTATTATTTAATTATTATTATTTTATGTATAATTTATTAGTATAAAATATCTATTTATTTTGTCAATAACTAATCTTTAAGAAAAAAAATTGTTCAAAATATAATGACTTAACAGATCTCTATATTTACATAGTTCAATCACTATGTAACAGAAGGTATTAAACAACATATACAACTAACCTAGAGTTATCATACATATTGATATATGTATAATGTAGAAGATTTAAAATGTTTCCTATATATATGTATAGTCTATACAAAAGTATATAAATAATTTTGCTCGTTGACCAAACGACTATACATGACCTAACTACATTAAAGCAACCTCAACCAAAACAGTCACCATCAACATGACCCATCACCAAAAAATCCAAGGGAACCTATAAATCTTGCCCTATTTTCATACAAAGTATGATCATTACAGTTTTAACTACAAGGAAAAAAAAAGTAAACTTGTGAAATAAAAACAATATAAACATACAACATTGAATTGCAACAATACAACATAAACAATTTGATCAACATCTCATGCAACTCTACATATCAACTTTCAACTTATAAATAACATCTCAACAACTTATAATACCACAACACTTCTTAACAACTTCAACATCACAACATTATCAACATAGACAACAATAAGTAATTAGTAAATCATCTCACATATCTACTACAAATATCTCCTACAATAGAGGTGAGTAGTTGTATTGAATCACAACATTTGACTTATCGCAATCAGATCAAGTATAGAAAACTTAAAGCTTATCAAAGAACCTATCTAACAACTTATTTTGATTTATCTGGTTTCGTCACATAAACTAAGAAGTCTAGTATGAGCCTACAAAGACATTAGCTTGCAAACACTAAGAAACCTATGGGATTAGCTTATTGACTACCATCCAAATATTACGTCCCTTCAATACTCAATTAGGGACTAAGTATCTAATCTTGTACTTTATTCGGTTGGTTGTTTTATACATATATGTCTCAACTTTGCTTACATATGAATACCATATAAAACCCAAAGGAGAAAACTTAAAATAACTTCTCATTCAAAAGTCAGGTTACTTACTAAAGGGTTTCAACTTGGGCTCTTAGAGTGCCACAACTTATATCTGCACAATTAGATATTTTAATTTCTAAAATAATTTTTACTCTCCTTTAATGTATCTCAATAAAGACATGTATCAACACCACATGTGTGACACCCTCTACCCCAACATCATTAATAAACATAAACTATATTTATAAATGATTTTCATAGAATGATATAAAACAATAAGTATCATAAGGTAGAAGATGCACATTCATAATTCATACACATAAATATTAAACTCAAGAAGTTATTATAAAACAAAGATTATAAATTAATCCCAGTAAAGGTGGCAGTGCCTCCTAGTTAGGAATCAATTTATAATTTATTAAATTACACAAGAAAAGAAAATATTTTTAGAACAATAAAGACATAAGAGAAATCCTAGCTAAACCCGATGTCACATCCTATCAGAGCATGCCCCAAGAAGCCTTTAGGCCTCATCACCAACATCCTCATGATGATGATCACCTGCAACATAAATTTAAACATATACAAAAAAAATAACAAGGGAGTGAGAAACATCTCACTCAGTTGTAGATGAAAAAAATAAAAGTTAAATAGCACACACACATAATCATTATCATATATAATAATTATTTATCATGCAATGATGTCATAGACTCAACTCATAAATATATGCATGTGGCGCCATACGGAAGTTCACATATCATCATTGGTGACCCTAAGGCACACCTAGTTAGCATATCGTGGGTGACCCAAAGGAACACCTGGTTACATCATTGGTGACCCAAAGGCACACCTTGTTAGTCGTGGGTATGCGGCCTCAGCGGCACACCTGGAGTATATATGCATATGATGCATGTCATACAATCATAAACTTAACATTTCACATGTTACAGAATTTCCTATAATATACCATATCATAAGCATAATTCATACTTATATTATATTTTATTAATCCAATAGTCCAAAGATCCAATAATTCAATAGTCCCATAGTCCAAAGGTTCAATAGTCCAATAGTCCATTGTCCAACAGTCCAACAGTTCAATAGTCCAAGGTCATTAAGTCAAGGGTCCAATAGTTCAAAGGTCTTTAGGGATCATATAATTTATATTTCATGGTATAATTAAATCCTTAAGTAAAATAGGAAGCTTAATGAAAATAAGGAGGCTCGGCCTTCCATTTAGATAATAAAGTCTAAATTTATAAGTTAATAGGAGACTTAGTCTTCCATTCAATGAATATTTTAGAATAGTAAAAGTGAAGTTATCCATTAATTATAATTATTAATTACCGCAACAAGAAAATCAAGTAGTACAAACAAAACACAGTAATAATATATATTCAAATAATCAAACAACAGACAAGGGATCGGGAGCCAATCCAACAAACAGACTATTTAACAATTATTTCTACACCCCCAAGCAAGGTTTCCCACTCCCCCCTTACCTGGATAAATAGGAATTTGGGCAGAATCTCCTCTCTATCTCCTTAAACCGGAACCGGAACTAGAGCAGAACCTTCTCTATTCTCCTCCTCTTTTCACAACCTAGGCAGAACCTTCTCTCTTATTTTCTCTTTCTATCTCTCTAGAATTCCTTCTCTCTAAACTTTTCTTCTCTCTAGTTATGAATTTTCAAAATCCTTAGGTCCCTATTTATAGAAATTTTGAAGTTACTATGCACTATGCACTATTCATTAAAATAATATTATAAGTTACTATGCACTATGCACTATTCATTAAAATAATATTATAAGTTACTATGCACTATGCACTATTCATTATTATATTCAAATTAATTAAAATTTTGAAACGGAAAGAATCCGCAGCCCACGTTTCAGCCGCCCCTCCACTGTGCAATTGCATAGTAAAATACTATTCATTAAAATAATAATATAATTACTATTCATGAATAGTAAAATACTATTCATCCAAATAATTTGAGTTTTGCCCGCTTACGTTTTTTCAAAATTACTATTCATATGAATAGTAAAATACTATTCATAAATACGTATACATAAATAGTAAAATACGTATACATAAATAGTAAAATACATATACATGAATAGTAAAATACGGGAATAAAATACTTATTCACATAATAAATAACTCTTTTCATTTGAATAAAATTTTGGGATGTTACAACATGCATAACAACTTAATCAACTATAGTATTATACAACTTATACAACTTCATCATCTATCAACCTTAAAACATCAATGTCTTACGACTTAATCAGCTTCATCAATACTCATCATAGACAACTTTAAATATCATATATCACCATTCAAATAAATAATTCATCATACTTCAACATACAAATAACTTAGAACTTTATGTTTCCTTTCAACATATCACGCTCAACACTACTTTTTATACACCCGATGCTATTAAGATATAGAGGTTCCTATCCCAGCCATGCCCAACATCAATCCTCCTACATCCAATGTGGGTGAGATAGAGAACCTCTAAATCACTCGCATTTAGAGTGGCAAAACCATGTCCAACCTCAATTAGGTAGAAAGTTTCTAGTTAACTCATGTCCGACGTCAATTAACCTATGTTTGGCATCATTTAGGTAGTGATTTTCTGGCTTGATCACGTTGGGCACCACACCTCTAGGGCTCAACGTCACCAAGTCAGGGAATTCTTGAGTTCTCACGTCTAGTGCCTCTCATTTCATGCTCAGCATGACTAAGTTAGAGGACTACTTACTGATCCACACCTGATGCTACCAATCCACGTCCGACATGATTAGGATAGTGATGAAACAAGCATGAAGAAGTGTTGATTCTTCTTCTCCTTGCTTCCTCCAAGTCCACACAAGTTTCTTTGAGGCTCCAATGGATACAAATGACTCTATAAAGCGTGAGGAATGGTGCTGGAATAGTGGCTGATTCATCTCTTTCTTAAAGGAGTTTGAAACTCCAAAGCACAAAGGAATGAATCCTTTGTGAAGGTGCTTAAGGAGGGAGAATTTCTCTTCGGATTCTAGAGACTCTTTGAGGGAATTTTTTGGATAAAAATTCATATATCATCAAAAAGTGGCCAGTTACAAAGTTTTAGGGTATTTATAAAAGTGGGGAAGCTTGTAGGAGAAGTTAGGCTAACTAGGGTTTAAAGTAGACCATGGTATGGTCACTTTAAACTCTAGCCGCCCAAATTTGAATTTGAAATTCAAATTTGGGTGCCTTGGCCGGTCACACACAAGCCTCACACACTCACGTGGACCTTGTGTTCATTTGGAATGTGATTTAAGTAGCATTTCATTTGGATTTGAGGCATGTGGACGACACCTAGGTGTGACCCTCCATGCATGCTTCAAATTCAAATGAAATGCAAACCTAAATTACATTCTAATGCACGTAAAGTCCTCTCTACCCTAAAAGGTCCTAAACTACATGGCCTAAAATACAAGGTAAAAATATAAACTATACCATAATTCCTAAAATAAAAAGACAAAGAAAATGAGACCAATATTGGTTATGTAAAGCCTATGGTAAAAAACGTCCAATATACAAGGAAAAATGAATACAATGAAATCGTCCTAATCTATGTACATGTTTTGCTAGGCCAAGCCTCAATATGTAGTGGTCCACGTGAAGAGTAGCTTGGGCCTAGAAAGCCCACCATCCTCCAAGCTAGTCAATCCCTTATGTATGCTCCTTACCATGACTTTAGTAGTTGGGCCTTTGGCCCAAGGTCTTCCATCAGATAAAGAACCCCCTAACTTGAGTCATGTCTGACATAATGAAGGCACACTAATACACATTTGACTAGTATTCCAATTGCCATGGTAGTAATAAGGACAAAAGTTCGAGTATCAAATCCACTAGGATTTGAGTTTCTAATTGTTTAATGTAATTTTTGTACTAAATAAGTAATTTAATAAGAAATTAAAATTATTCAAGAACAAATATTTAAATATATATAGTAGAAATATATAATAAAATAATAAATTGTGATAAAATTGAATTTATAATAACAGTGGTCGAAGATTGATTCACTAACAATCCTTATGTAAAATCTTACTATTTTTTATTCAACATTGTAATTATACAATTAATTCAACAACCCACAATTGTATTTAAATTCTAATTCCTTAGGTGAAAAATCATAGGCTATTTAAGGAAAATCCTAATTTCTTGGTAATTTTTGTTAAACAATCGTACATTAAGGTCAAGGATCAAAAGTTGACTAATGAGATTTATCCCAATTCCTTGGTAATTAATGTCCTCAACATTTTATCTAGGCCGTAATTAAAAAAAAAAAAGAGTTTCCCAACCTTAATTAAAAATTATAAGATCATGAAGAGGTTGAGTGGGTCACAACAAACATTAAATTTGTGAATAAAATAATTAACTAAATAAATACTTTATTGAATGAAAAATGGGAGGAAAATTACATTGTTCAAGTAACTACCTCAATCTCTAATAGTAAAGAACTTAGTCACTCATGACTAAGGATTACAATACTACAAAGACATTCGAGCGATTCGTGATTACAATGATGATCTTACAAAAACTCTCTCTAATCTCTTTAGAATTATGCTAAGAAGAATGTTTTACTCTTGGAAAATTGATATAGACACCTCTAGAAACCCTAAATTTATAATAATTTTTTATGGGCTCTTGAATCTAATTTAGTTGTTCATAACACTTATGTAGCTCGCTTTAAGCGACCATGTAAGTGTGTCCAGGGTGTTCTCTGTCTTTACTTGTTCAAAGCAAATTTATGGTAGCTCTAAGCGAATTTTTCTCACTTAGAGCGCCCCCGTAGCTCGTTCTGAGCAACCATGTGTATACTTTCAAGATTGCTATCTGTTTGGCTTGCTCAAAACAAATTTATGGTAGCTCTATGTGAATTATGCTCACTTTGAGCACCAATGTTACTTACTCTAAGCAAACTAGTGTAGTCTTTCAATGTTGCTCTGTATCTTGGCTTGGTTAGAGCGGATTTTTTGGTAGCTCTGAGAAAATTTTCATAGCTTAGAGTGACAGTTTTGTGCAACATGGAACCATGATTCCTTTTGAGACTTGTAGGTTTTCAAATTTTTTTCTTCTATGATATTTCAACAAATAAAAACATAAAAAATACCTGATATTTAAACAAATAAATTCTAAAATGAAATTATCCCTTGACTAAGTATTTTGTGATCCAAAACAAGATTTAGAGGCATAATATATATTAATAATTTCCTAAATTGAATAAAAATATGTATGCATTTTTTTTGACAATTATCACACGTTTAGTGTAATGATGAGTTCTGCACTTGGCAAAAGCTCATTTTAGCTCAATCCACCTAAAATTCAGCAAATAACCAACAAGCAACAAGTAACTCAACATTTGTGCAACATATAGAACTTATTTCCATCATTAAAAACAACATGGAACCATTGGATTTCAATAATCATCATATCCCACTTGTACATAACTTCAAGAACACCATAACTTCATAGATCATCATCCCATGGGTTTAAGCATTACCTGTAATACCCATTTTATTATTATGGCATTTTCGTAAATTTTCAAAGGTATAGGGGTATTTTTGTAATTTTATTATTGGATGGCATTTTAGTAATTATCGGTGGCATTTTCGTAATTTTTATTAAAATTTTTGGGGCATTTTCGGATTTTGGAACGGGCTGTTCCAAAAGCGGAACGGGCCGTTCCAAAAGAGAAAAATGTGTGTACTGGGTTTGTGCAGTACAGGTCCGGAACGGGCCGTTCTCCAAAGGAGAACGGGCCGTTCTGCTTGGAGAACGGGGCGTTCCCCTTGCAGAACGGGCCGTTCTGCTTGGAGAACAGGGCGTTCTCCTTGCAGAACGGGCCGTTCCGAAAGGAGAACGGGCCGTTCTGCTGGGTTTCGAAACGGGCCGTTCCGGGGCCGTTCCAGTTGAAAAATTTACGTTGTTCTGAAGGGTTCAGAACGGGCGTTCCGTTTTCGGAACGGGCCGTTCTGGTTAGGTGGCGAAATTTTGCTATAAATAGGGGCCTTGGGGTGTTGGAATTGTATGCCTTGAGAGAGAAAATTTCTAGAGAGAGAAAAGGAGAAAGAGAGAGGAAAGAGGAGAGAAAGGAAGGAGAATCCAGTAGAGGAGATTCTGCCCGAGTTTCGGTTCCTGTTTAAGGAGAGAGGTGGAGGTTCTGCCCGAGTTTCAGTTCAGGTTTATACAAGTAAGGGTGGCATTTATAAAATTAATCTAGTATGCTAAGTAAGGGTGGCATTTATAAAATTAATCTAGTATGCTAAGTAAGGGTAGTGCTTATAAAATTAATCTAGTGCGTATGACCATGATAGGAATAGTATAATTTTAATATGCTATTTTGTTTGTATGAAGATTGTTATTTATTCAAGTTGATGGTTGTTTTGGATAATTATATTATTATTATATTGATAAATTGGCATGGTTATGGTTATGTTTAATTATGGAATATGCTGTGTATGTGGTTTGGAAAAGTAAATAGGACTTAAAGGAGTAAGGTTATGGTATGGATTAGATCTCTTGGTGAGATCAGGATATAATCTTTGGAAAAATATGAAATTGGGAATTCCATGGTGAGGATTCCAATGTGGAACTTTTCCAAAGGTTATATGATAAACCACTTCAGATGTTAGGTGGATTCTGAAGTACTCCTTTAAGTATTCTATTTGCTACCGGTATGGGGGCCAGGCCGAGTCATACCGATGGATGAAGTGGCCATGATCACCAGGGTTACGTGACGACGTAATTCCAGCTGTATAATTCCATGAGAGGTCAGGTGTGATTCCTGGATTGCTGATATGTTTCAGCGTGCGTGTCAACACTTGGTGGATGGTGTTGAGGCCAACATTGTGAGGATATGTTGGTGTGAGATCATGGAATAATTATACAGTGGTGTGACTTTGTTTCTGGATGTGGAATATGTATACAAATGGTGTGGATTGTATGCATTGGATTTTAGATTTGATTTATATTTGGCATGGAAATAACTATTTATAAGGTTTATTTCCTTGGTGCGGATATATATATATTATGGATAAATATCTGTTTAATGATATTTTATCATGTACTATGGTTGGTTTTATATGTGCTAACCCTTGCATGTTTTCCATGTGGTTTGGACTGTGATGATCTCACTTTGTGGGGGAGCAGATCAGGTGTGAGGCTTGGGATAGCAAGAAGTCTTCTGATAGCTGCTTTGAGTAGTAGCAAGGTTTAGAGCTTGACCAGCACCTAGGGTGTCTATATTATATTATCTTTTGGATTACTGTATAACTTTACTAAGGATGATGACTCTGCCATAGCAGATTATATTATATATTTTGGAAACAATTTATATGTTATTGTATAAGTACACTCTAGCGTAGCTGGCTTTTGCTCTATTTTCTTTATTTTATATATTTTATTTTGGTTGGTTATTGATGTGACGGCCTAGGGTGGGTCGTTACAATTTTGGTATCAGAGCTGGTCAAGTCTCTTTAGGGTTTGTGGGAAATGGTCTTGTTGCATTTCCGTTGTGTGGAAATGAAAGGAACTTCATGAGTAACTCATAAGTTTCTTAATCTTGATTAGGAATTTCTTATGGGTTTCGTGTAAACTCATAAAGTTCTTTGACCTTTTTAGGATGGCTGGTAGGGGAAATCATTCTAATAATTCTTCAAGCATGGATGGGCGGCAAATTGCTCAAGCTATGGAGTTAATTGCTGCTGCTATTGGACAACAGAATACTTTGTTAGCTCAGATGGAGACCAACCGGGCTACAGCTGAAGCAGCTAGGGTTGAGGTACCTGATGAATATAGGGGCTTGTCAGAATTTAGAAAAGGGAATCCTCCTCAATTTACAGGTGTTGATGGACCTGAAGTTGCTGATCAATGGATTGAGGAGATGGAGAAAATCTTCATGGTGATGCAGTGTCCAGAGGAGAGGAAGCTAAATTATGCTGTTTATATGCTAGTGGGTGAGGCTAGCTTCTGGTGGAAGGGTGCTCAAGCTATGATGGAGGCTAGAGGTGAAGCGGTAAATTGGGATAACTTTAAAAAGGTGTTTCTGGAGAAATATTTTCCAGATAGTGCTAGGTATGCTAAAGAAGCTGAATTTTTGAGACTGCAACAAGGGAATATGTCAGTACAAGAGTATGTGGTCAAGTTTGAACACTTGGCTAGATATTATTCTCAAGCTATCACTGAAGCCTGGAGGTGTAGGAAGTTTAGTGAGGGTCTAAGATTTGAGCTGAAAAAGACTATTGTCCCTATGGAAATTATGGAGTTCCCAGTTCTAGTTGAAAAGGCAAAAACAGTTGAGAGATTTGAAGGAGGAAATAAAATGGCAAAGGGTCCAGAGGGATCATCTGGATTTGGTAGGGGGAAACATCCTCAAAAGAGACCATCTCAGTTTCAAATTGGAAATGCTAATAAGAAACCGATGGGGACTACTACCACAAGAGATGTTCAGAGTATTAGATGTTATAGATGTGGAGGCCCACATATGATAAGGGATTGTACTACAAAGAATTATGCTTGTTTTAAATGTGGCAAGGTGGGTCACATGGCTAAAGATTGCAATGTCAAAAATATTCCAGCTAGAGAGAACCAGAAAGTGGATCGGCCTACTGCAGCAGGTCGTGTCTTTGCTTTAACAGGTGCTGAAGCTGAAACGACATCTGAGCTGGTAAAAGGAAAGGGCAAAGCTGATGGTAATGATATTTCTATTTTATTTGATTCTGGTGCTTCACATTCTTTTATTTCTTATGAATGTGTGAGAAGGTTAAATTTGGTTGTGAGTTCCTTGTGTGTGGATCTAGTTGTTTCTACCCCAGCTTCAGGGTCTGTTTTAACTTCTGAAGTTTGTTTGAGATGTCCAGTGGAGGTGGAAGGGCGTTGTTATAAAGTGAATTTGTTTTGTTTACCTCTATCCGATTTGGATGTGATTTTAGGGATGGATTGGCTTTCTGCCAATAGGATTTTGATAGATTGTTCAGAGAAGAAATTAATCTTTCCTACTGATGAACAGGAGAGATTTATTTCTAATAGACAGGTGGATGGGTTGTTGAAGAATGGAGCTCTTGGGTTTATGATCTTATCTTTTATTAGTATAGAGAATGAAAAGTTGTTGAATAGTATTGATGTTGTTAGAGAATTTCCAGAGGTTTTTCCGGATGATGTTCCGGGATTACCACCAAAGCGAGAGTTAGAGTTTAGTATTGATCTTATACCAGGGGCGGGACCAGTGTCCATTTCTCCTTATAGAATGGCACCAGCGGAGTTGTTTGAATTGAAAAAGCAGGTTGAGGAGCTTTTGGAGAAGCAGATGATCAGACCAAGTGTCTCTCCGTGGGGAGCACCAGTGTTATTGGTAAAGAAGAAGGATGGTGGTGTGAGGTTATGTGTGGATTACAGGCAGTTAAATAAATTGACAATCAAGAATAAGTATCCTTTGCCAAGGATAGATGATTTGATGGACCAATTGAGGGGAGCTTCTGTTTTCTCCAAGATTGATTTGAGATCTGGGTATCACCAGATTCGGGTAAAGGAAGAGGACATACCAAAGACTGCTTTCAGGACTCGGTATGGTCATTATGAGTATGTTGTCATGCCTTTTGGAGTGACGAATGCTCCAGCTATTTTCATGGATTATATGAACAGGATTTTCAGACCCTTTCTGGATAAGTTTGTGGTGGTGTTCATTGATGATATTCTGGTTTATTCTAAATCTATGGAAGAACATAGAGAACATCTGAGGATAGTTTTGCAGGTATTGAAGGAGAAACAGTTATTTGCAAAGTTGTCAAAATGTGAGTTTTGGTTATCTGAAGTTAAGTTCTTGGGTCATGTGATTTCTGCACAAGGAATTGCAGTTGATCCTACTAAGGTGGAAGCGATTTTGAGGTGGGAGCGTCCAAAATCAGTTACTGAAATCAGAAGTTTTGTGGGATTGGCTGGCTATTATAGAAGATTTATAGAAGGATTTTCTAAAATAGTTATGCCTTTGACACAGTTGACCAGGAAGGATCATCCTTTTATATGGACGGAGGAGTGTGAAAGGAGTTTTCAAGAGTTAAAGGAAAAGTTGACTTCGTCTCCAGTGTTGATTCTGCCAGATCCTAATAAATCTTTTGAGGTTTATTGTGATGCATCTCATCAAGGTTTAGGATGTGTTCTTATGCAAGATAGACAGGTTGTGGCCTATGCATCTAGACAGTTAAAGACTCATGAACGAAATTATCCTACGCATGATCTAGAGTTGGCTGCGGTGGTTTTTGCTTTGAAGATTTGGAGACATTATCTCTATGGAGCAAAGTTTGATGTGTTCAGTGATCATAAGAGTTTGAAATATTTGTTTGATCAGAAAGAGTTAAATATGAGGCAAAGGAGGTGGATTGAGTTTTTGAAAGATTATGATTTTCAGTTAATGTACCATCCAGGTAAAGCAAATGTGGTGGCAGATGCTTTGAGTAGAAAATCACTTCATATGTCTTACATGATGGTTAAAGAGATGGAGTTGGTAGAGAAATTCAGGGATATGAATCTTAATGTTGTGATTGCCTCAGATTTTATTAGTTGTGGTATGACTACCATTACTAGTGATTTCTTAGAGATGGTGAAACAAAAACAAGTTCAGGATACGAGATTGAATAAGGTTAGAGAGTTGTTGGGTTCTGAGAAAGCTGAAGGATTTGAACAAGATATGGATGGAATCTTGAGGTATAAGGGTAGAATTTGTATTCCACAAGATGAGGAGTTGAAGAAGTTGATACTTGAGGAAGGTCATAAAAGTAAGTTAAGTGTACATCCAGGTATGACAAAAATGTATCAAGATTTGAAGAAAATGTTCTGGTGGAATGGTATGAAGAGGGAGATAGCTGAGTATGTTGCATCTTGCATTGTGTGTCAAAAAGCTAAAGTGGAACATCAAAAAAACCAGGAGGTTTGTTACAAATGATGGAGATCCCTGAATGGAAATGGGATAGTATAACCATGGATTTTGTTGTTGGATTACCAAGGTCTGCTAAGAATTGTGATTCTATTTGGGTGATCGTGGATAGATTAACTAAGTGTGCTCATTTTCTTCCGGTGAATATAAAGTGGTCCTTGGAAAAGTTAACTCAATTATATATTAAGGAGATTGTTAGATTACATGGTGTGCCCTCCAGTATCATCTCTGATAGGGATCCTCGTTTTACATCCCGATTTTGGCAGAGTTTGCATCAAGCGTTAGGGACTAAGTTGAGACTCAGTTCTGCTTATCACCCACAAACTGATGGGCAGTCTGAGAGGACTATACAATCTTTGGAGGACTTGTTGAGGGCTTGTATTTTGGATCATCTAGGGAATTGGGAAGAGATGTTGCCTTTGGTCGAGTTCACTTATAATAACAGTTTTCACGCAAGTATAGGAATGGCACCGTTTGAGGCTCTGTATGGGAGGAAATGTCGAACACCTTTGTGTTGGTTTAAAGAGGGAGAATCAGTGATGGTGGGGCCAGAGATCATCTTACAGACTACTGAAAAGGTGAAACAAATTCAGGAAAGAATGAGAGCTGCTCAGAGTCGGCAAAAGTCTTATGCAGACAAAAGGAGGAAACCTTTGGAATTTTCAGAAGGAGAACATGTGTTTTTGAAAGTAACTCCTACCACAGGTGTGGGAAGAGCTATCAAAGCTAAGAAGTTGAATCCTAAGTTTATTGGACCGTATCAAATTCTCAAGAGGATTGGACCAGTGGCATATCAGATTGCATTACCTCCATTCCTTTCTAATCTGCATGATGTGTTCCATGTTTCACAACTGAGGAAATATATTCACGATCCAAGTCATGTCTTGGAATCAGAGGCAGTACAAGTTAAGGAAAATTTAACTTTTGAGAAACAGCCAGTTTCAGTGGCAGATAAGAAAGTTAAACAGTTGCGAGGTAAATCTATCAATTTGGTGAAAGTTATTTGGGATGAGATTACTAATGAAGCTACTTGGGAGTTGGAGGAAAAGATGAAGGATCAATACCCATATCTCTTTTAGAGTAAGTGAATTTTCGAGGACGAAAAATTTTGTTGTTGGAGAGAATTGTAATACCCATTTTATTATTATGGCATTTTCGTAAATTTTCAAAGGTATAGGGGTATTTTTGTAATTTTATTATTGGATGGCATTTTAGTAATTATCGGTGGCATTTTCGTAATTTTTATTAAAATTTTTGGGGCATTTTCGGATTTTGGAACGGGCTGTTCCAAAAGCGGAACGGGCCGTTCCAAAAGAGAAAAATGTGTGTACTGGGTTTGTGCAGTACAGGGCCGGAACGGGCCGTTCTCCAAAGGAGAACGGGCCGTTCTGCTTGGAGAACGGGGCGTTCCCCTTGCAGAACGGGCCGTTCTGCTTGGAGAACAGGGCGTTCTCCTTGCAGAACGGGCCGTTCCGAAAGGAGAACGGGCCGTTCTGCTGGGTTTCGAAACGGGCCGTTCCGGGGCCGTTCCAGTTGAAAAATTTACGTTGTTCTGAAGGGTTCAGAACGGGCGTTCCGTTTTCGGAACGGGCCGTTCTGGTTAGGTGGCGAAATTTTGCTATAAATAGGGGCCTTGGGGTGTTGGAATTGTATGCCTTGAGAGAGAAAATTTCTAGAGAGAGAAAGGGAGAAAGAGAGAGGAAAGAGGAGAGAAAGGAAGGAGAATCCAGTAGAGGAGATTCTGCCCGAGTTTCGGTTCCTGTTTAAGGAGAGAGGTGGAGGTTCTGCCCGAGTTTCAGTTCAGGTTTATACAAGTAAGGGTGGCATTTATAAAATTAATCTAGTATGCTAAGTAAGGGTGGCATTTATAAAATTAATCTAGTATGCTAAGTAAGGGTAGTGCTTATAAAATTAATCTAGTGCGTATGACCATGATAGGAATAGTATAATTTTAATATGCTATTTTGTTTGTATGAAGATTGTTATTTATTCAAGTTGATGGTTGTTTTGGATAATTATATTATTATTATATTGATAAATTGGCATGGTTATGGTTATGTTTAATTATGGAATATGCTGTGTATGTGGTTTGGAAAAGTAAATAGGACTTAAAGGAGTAAGGTTATGGTATGGATTAGATCTCTTGGTGAGATCAGGATATAATCTTTGGAAAAATATGAAATTGGGAATTCCATGGTGAGGATTCCAATGTGGAACTTTTCCAAAGGTTATATGATAAACCACTTCAGATGTTAGGTGGATTCTGAAGTACTCCTTTAAGTATTCTATTTGCTACCGGTATGGGGGCCAGGCCGAGTCATACCGATGGATGAAGTGGCCATGATCACCAGGGTTACGTGACGACGTAATTCCAGCTGTATAATTCCATGAGAGGTCAGGTGTGATTCCTGGATTGCTGATATGTTTCAGCGTGCGTGTCAACACTTGGTGGATGGTGTTGAGGCCAACATTGTGAGGATATGTTGGTGTGAGATCATGGAATAATTATACAGTGGTGTGACTTTGTTTCTGGATGTGGAATATGTATACAAATGGTGTGGATTGTATGCATTGGATTTTAGATTTGATTTATATTTGGCATGGAAATAACTATTTATAAGGTTTATTTCCTTGGTGCGGATATATATATATTATGGATAAATATCTGTTTAATGATATTTTATCATGTACTATGGTTGGTTTTATATGTGCTAACCCTTGCATGTTTTCCATGTGGTTTGGACTGTGATGATCTCACTTTGTGGGGGAGCAGATCAGGTGTGAGGCTTGGGATAGCAAGAAGTCTTCTGATAGCTGCTTTGAGTAGTAGCAAGGTTTAGAGCTTGACCAGCACCTAGGGTGTCTATATTATATTATCTTTTGGATTACTGTATAACTTTACTAAGGATGATGACTCTGCCATAACAGATTATATTATATATTTTGGAAACAATTTATATGTTATTGTATAAGTACACTCTAGCGTAGCTGGCTTTTGCTCTATTTTCTTTATTTTATATATTTTATTTTGGTTGGTTATTGATGTGACGGCCTAGGGTGGGTCGTTACAATTTTGGTATCAGAGCTGGTCAAGTCTCTTTAGGGTTTGTGGGAAATGGTCTTGTTGCATTTCCGTTGTGTGGAAATGAAAGGAACTTCATGAGTAACTCATAAGTTTCTTAATCTTGATTAGGAATTTCTTATGGGTTTCGTGTAAACTCATAAAGTTCTTTGACCTTTTTAGGATGGCTGGTAGGGGAAATCATTCTAATAATTCTTCAAGCATGGATGGGCGGCAAATTGCTCAAGCTATGGAGTTAATTGCTGCTGCTATTGGACAACAGAATACTTTGTTAGCTCAGATGGAGACCAACCGGGCTACAGCTGAAGCAGCTAGGGTTGAGGTACCTGATGAATATAGGGGCTTGTCAGAATTTAGAAAAGGGAATCCTCCTCAATTTACAGGTGTTGATGGACCTGAAGTTGCTGATCAATGGATTGAGGAGATGGAGAAAATCTTCATGGTGATGCAGTGTCCAGAGGAGAGGAAGCTAAATTATGCTGTTTATATGCTAGTGGGTGAGGCTAGCTTCTGGTGGAAGGGTGCTCAAGCTATGATGGAGGCTAGAGGTGAAGCGGTAAATTGGGATAACTTTAAAAAGGTGTTTCTGGAGAAATATTTTCCAGATAGTGCTAGGTATGCTAAAGAAGCTGAATTTTTGAGACTGCAACAAGGGAATATGTCAGTACAAGAGTATGTGGTCAAGTTTGAACACTTGGCTAGATATTATTCTCAAGCTATCACTGAAGCCTGGAGGTGTAGGAAGTTTAGTGAGGGTCTAAGATTTGAGCTGAAAAAGACTATTGTCCCTATGGAAATTATGGAGTTCCCAGTTCTAGTTGAAAAGGCAAAAACAGTTGAGAGATTTGAAGGAGGAAATAAAATGGCAAAGGGTCCAGAGGGATCATCTGGATTTGGTAGGGGGAAACATCCTCAAAAGAGACCATCTCAGTTTCAAATTGGAAATGCTAATAAGAAACCGATGGGGACTACTACCACAAGAGATGTTCAGAGTATTAGATGTTATAGATGTGGAGGCCCACATATGATAAGGGATTGTACTACAAAGAATTATGCTTGTTTTAAATGTGGCAAGGTGGGTCACATGGCTAAAGATTGCAATGTCAAAAATATTCCAGCTAGAGAGAACCAGAAAGTGGATCGGCCTACTGCAGCAGGTCGTGTCTTTGCTTTAACAGGTGCTGAAGCTGAAACGACATCTGAGCTGGTAAAAGGAAAGGGCAAAGCTGATGGTAATGATATTTCTATTTTATTTGATTCTGGTGCTTCACATTCTTTTATTTCTTATGAATGTGTGAGAAGGTTAAATTTGGTTGTGAGTTCCTTGTGTGTGGATCTAGTTGTTTCTACCCCAGCTTCAGGGTCTGTTTTAACTTCTGAAGTTTGTTTGAGATGTCCAGTGGAGGTGGAAGGGCGTTGTTATAAAGTGAATTTGTTTTGTTTACCTCTATCCGATTTGGATGTGATTTTAGGGATGGATTGGCTTTCTGCCAATAGGATTTTGATAGATTGTTCAGAGAAGAAATTAATCTTTCCTACTGATGAACAGGAGAGATTTATTTCTAATAGACAGGTGGATGGGTTGTTGAAGAATGGAGCTCTTGGGTTTATGATCTTATCTTTTATTAGTATAGAGAATGAAAAGTTGTTGAATAGTATTGATGTTGTTAGAGAATTTCCAGAGGTTTTTCCGGATGATGTTCCGGGATTACCACCAAAGCGAGAGTTAGAGTTTAGTATTGATCTTATACCAGGGGCGGGACCAGTGTCCATTTCTCCTTATAGAATGGCACCAGCGGAGTTGTTTGAATTGAAAAAGCAGGTTGAGGAGCTTTTGGAGAAGCAGATGATCAGACCAAGTGTCTCTCCGTGGGGAGCACCAGTGTTATTGGTAAAGAAGAAGGATGGTGGTGTGAGGTTATGTGTGGATTACAGGCAGTTAAATAAATTGACAATCAAGAATAAGTATCCTTTGCCAAGGATAGATGATTTGATGGACCAATTGAGGGGAGCTTCTGTTTTCTCCAAGATTGATTTGAGATCTGGGTATCACCAGATTCGGGTAAAGGAAGAGGACATACCAAAGACTGCTTTCAGGACTCGGTATGGTCATTATGAGTATGTTGTCATGCCTTTTGGAGTGACGAATGCTCCAGCTATTTTCATGGATTATATGAACAGGATTTTCAGACCCTTTCTGGATAAGTTTGTGGTGGTGTTCATTGATGATATTCTGGTTTATTCTAAATCTATGGAAGAACATAGAGAACATCTGAGGATAGTTTTGCAGGTATTGAAGGAGAAACAGTTATTTGCAAAGTTGTCAAAATGTGAGTTTTGGTTATCTGAAGTTAAGTTCTTGGGTCATGTGATTTCTGCACAAGGAATTGCAGTTGATCCTACTAAGGTGGAAGCGATTTTGAGGTGGGAGCGTCCAAAATCAGTTACTGAAATCAGAAGTTTTGTGGGATTGGCTGGCTATTATAGAAGATTTATAGAAGGATTTTCTAAAATAGTTATGCCTTTGACACAGTTGACCAGGAAGGATCATCCTTTTATATGGACGGAGGAGTGTGAAAGGAGTTTTCAAGAGTTAAAGGAAAAGTTGACTTCGTCTCCAGTGTTGATTCTGCCAGATCCTGATAAATCTTTTGAGGTTTATTGTGATGCATCTCATCAAGGTTTAGGATGTGTTCTTATGCAAGATAGACAGGTTGTGGCCTATGCATCTAGACAGTTAAAGACTCATGAACGAAATTATCCTACGCATGATCTAGAGTTGGCTGCGGTGGTTTTTGCTTTGAAGATTTGGAGACATTATCTCTATGGAGCAAAGTTTGATGTGTTCAGTGATCATAAGAGTTTGAAATATTTGTTTGATCAGAAAGAGTTAAATATGAGGCAAAGGAGGTGGATTGAGTTTTTGAAAGATTATGATTTTCAGTTAATGTACCATCCAGGTAAAGCAAATGTGGTGGCAGATGCTTTGAGTAGAAAATCACTTCATATGTCTTACATGATGGTTAAAGAGATGGAGTTGGTAGAGAAATTCAGGGATATGAATCTTAATGTTGTGATTGCCTCAGATTTTATTAGTTGTGGTATGACTACCATTACTAGTGATTTCTTAGAGATGGTGAAACAAAAACAAGTTCAGGATACGAGATTGAATAAGGTTAGAGAGTTGTTGGGTTCTGAGAAAGCTGAAGGATTTGAACAAGATATGGATGGAATCTTGAGGTATAAGGGTAGAATTTGTATTCCACAAGATGAGGAGTTGAAGAAGTTGATACTTGAGGAAGGTCATAAAAGTAAGTTAAGTGTACATCCAGGTATGACAAAAATGTATCAAGATTTGAAGAAAATGTTCTGGTGGAATGGTATGAAGAGGGAGATAGCTGAGTATGTTGCATCTTGCATTGTGTGTCAAAAAGCTAAAGTGGAACATCAAAAAAACCAGGAGGTTTGTTACAAATGATGGAGATCCCTGAATGGAAATGGGATAGTATAACCATGGATTTTGTTGTTGGATTACCAAGGTCTGCTAAGAATTGTGATTCTATTTGGGTGATCGTGGATAGATTAACTAAGTGTGCTCATTTTCTTCCGGTGAATATAAAGTGGTCCTTGGAAAAGTTAACTCAATTATATATTAAGGAGATTGTTAGATTACATGGTGTGCCCTCCAGTATCATCTCTGATAGGGATCCTCGTTTTACATCCCGATTTTGGCAGAGTTTGCATCAAGCGTTAGGGACTAAGTTGAGACTCAGTTCTGCTTATCACCCACAAACTGATGGGCAGTCTGAGAGGACTATACAATCTTTGGAGGACTTGTTGAGGGCTTGTATTTTGGATCATCTAGGGAATTGGGAAGAGATGTTGCCTTTGGTCGAGTTCACTTATAATAACAGTTTTCACGCAAGTATAGGAATGGCACCGTTTGAGGCTCTGTATGGGAGGAAATGTCGAACACCTTTGTGTTGGTTTAAAGAGGGAGAATCAGTGATGGTGGGGCCAGAGATCATCTTACAGACTACTGAAAAGGTGAAACAAATTCAGGAAAGAATGAGAGCTGCTCAGAGTCGGCAAAAGTCTTATGCAGACAAAAGGAGGAAACCTTTGGAATTTTCAGAAGGAGAACATGTGTTTTTGAAAGTAACTCCTACCACAGGTGTGGGAAGAGCTATCAAAGCTAAGAAGTTGAATCCTAAGTTTATTGGACCGTATCAAATTCTCAAGAGGATTGGACCAGTGGCATATCAGATTGCATTACCTCCATTCCTTTCTAATCTGCATGATGTGTTCCATGTTTCACAACTGAGGAAATATATTCACGATCCAAGTCATGTCTTGGAATCAGAGGCAGTACAAGTTAAGGAAAATTTAACTTTTGAGAAACAGCCAGTTTCAGTGGCAGATAAGAAAGTTAAACAGTTGCGAGGTAAATCTATCAATTTGGTGAAAGTTATTTGGGATGAGATTACTAATGAAGCTACTTGGGAGTTGGAGGAAAAGATGAAGGATCAATACCCATATCTCTTTTAGAGTAAGTGAATTTTCGAGGACGAAAAATTTTGTTGTTGGAGAGAATTGTAATACCCATTTTATTATTATGGCATTTTCGTAAATTTTCAAAGGTATAGGGGTATTTTTGTAATTTTATTATTGGATGGCATTTTAGTAATTATCGGTGGCATTTTCGTAATTTTTATTAAAATTTTTGGGGCATTTTCGGATTTTGGAACGGGCTGTTCCAAAAGCGGAACGGGCCGTTCCAAAAGAGAAAAATGTGTGTACTGGGTTTGTGCAGTACAGGGCCGGAACGGGCCGTTCTCCAAAGGAGAACGGGCCGTTCTGCTTGGAGAACGGGGCGTTCCCCTTGCAGAACGGGCCGTTCTGCTTGGAGAACAGGGCGTTCTCCTTGCAGAACGGGCCGTTCCGAAAGGAGAACGGGCCGTTCTGCTGGGTTTCGAAACGGGCCGTTCCGGGGCCGTTCCAGTTGAAAAATTTACGTTGTTCTGAAGGGTTCAGAACGGGCGTTCCGTTTTCGGAACGGGCCGTTCTGGTTAGGTGGCGAAATTTTGCTATAAATAGGGGCCTTGGGGTGTTGGAATTGTATGCCTTGAGAGAGAAAATTTCTAGAGAGAGAAAGGGAGAAAGAGAGAGGAAAGAGGAGAGAAAGGAAGGAGAATCCAGTAGAGGAGATTCTGCCCGAGTTTCGGTTCCTGTTTAAGGAGAGAGGTGGAGGTTCTGCCCGAGTTTCAGTTCAGGTTTATACAAGTAAGGGTGGCATTTATAAAATTAATCTAGTATGCTAAGTAAGGGTGGCATTTATAAAATTAATCTAGTATGCTAAGTAAGGGTAGTGCTTATAAAATTAATCTAGTGCGTATAACCATGATAGGAATAGTATAATTTTAATATGCTATTTTGTTTGTATGAAGATTGTTATTTATTCAAGTTGATGGTTGTTTTGGATAATTATATTATTATTATATTGATAAATTGGCATGGTTATGGTTATGTTTAATTATGGAATATGCTGTGTATGTGGTTTGGAAAAGTAAATAGGACTTAAAGGAGTAAGGTTATGGTATGGATTAGATCTCTTGGTGAGATCAGGATATAATCTTTGGAAAAATATGAAATTGGGAATTCCATGGTGAGGATTCCAATGTGGAACTTTTCCAAAGGTTATATGATAAACCACTTCAGATGTTAGGTGGATTCTGAAGTACTCCTTTAAGTATTCTATTTGCTACCGGTATGGGGGCCAGGCCGAGTCATACCGATGGATGAAGTGGCCATGATCACCAGGGTTACGTGACGACGTAATTCCAGCTGTATAATTCCATGAGAGGTCAGGTGTGATTCCTGGATTGCTGATATGTTTCAGCGTGCGTGTCAACACTTGGTGGATGGTGTTGAGGCCAACATTGTGAGGATATGTTGGTGTGAGATCATGGAATAATTATACAGTGGTGTGACTTTGTTTCTGGATGTGGAATATGTATACAAATGGTGTGGATTGTATGCATTGGATTTTAGATTTGATTTATATTTGGCATGGAAATAACTATTTATAAGGTTTATTTCCTTGGTGCGGATATATATATATTATGGATAAATATCTGTTTAATGATATTTTATCATGTACTATGGTTGGTTTTATATGTGCTAACCCTTGCATGTTTTCCATGTGGTTTGGACTGTGATGATCTCACTTTGTGGGGGAGCAGATCAGGTGTGAGGCTTGGGATAGCAAGAAGTCTTCTGATAGCTGCTTTGAGTAGTAGCAAGGTTTAGAGCTTGACCAGCACCTAGGGTGTCTATATTATATTATCTTTTGGATTACTGTATAACTTTACTAAGGATGATGACTCTGCCATAGCAGATTATATTATATATTTTGGAAACAATTTATATGTTATTGTATAAGTACACTCTAGCGTAGCTGGCTTTTGCTCTATTTTCTTTATTTTATATATTTTATTTTGGTTGGTTATTGATGTGACGGCCTAGGGTGGGTCGTTACATTACCAATTATGAATCTAGTGATTTTATCCAAGATTGTTCAAAACATAGTTTCCTTTACCTCTTGTTGATCTGAACCAAGAAAAGGAGAAGAAAAGAATCAACTTTGTATGACTTCTGACTTGGGGTTTCTAGGTTCCGCAAGCTTCGAATCACCCATTCAACGAGTTTTGATCAACTACAAGGAGGAGAAGAAAGGGTTTTAGTCTAGAAAGGTGAAGATTCACTCGAGTTCCAAAGAACTTCTCACTGACTTCTCCCTGAGGTTTCTTTAAACATGAACTTATGAGATTTATGTTTTAAGAAAAATCTTATATACCATTTCTTAAACTGAACCAACTTAATCTTTACTTAACTATCACAGAGGTAATTAACTCAACTCTCAGAATTCCTTAACTCCAAAGCTGTTAAACGACAACTAACAACAATTCAATAATTAATCATATATCGTATATAATCAAATTAAATATTTAAAATTTATAATGTTACATAAGTTACTTTTAATAATGTCCTTCTTCTGACTTTTATTTTTCATCAACAAAATTTAAATTCAAATATACCTTTTTTCTAAAAACAATTTTGAAAAGAAAAATCAAATATATTTATTTTATATTCTTTACTTTTTTTACACAATATATAAAAGGTGTAAAGTTAAATAATTTTTGTTTAAAAAATATAAATAAGGGCAATGTTAAAAATAAAGAATGATAAAAAAAAATATGTTTAATTTAACTTCTATTCAATGAAAAACTTAAATAAAGATAATATATATATAGATAAATTTATATAAAAAAATAAGTGAGTATAATTTTGATGAATAAATATATACCTACATATAAATATAAAAATGATTCTTTATTAATAATTATTGAACTATTTTATTTCTATGAGATGTAACCACTTCGTCCATATTTCAAATATTCTCTTTCAACCATTTACTTTATTATTATTATTTTTTTATAAAGATACGGAATACTTTTTTTACAAATAAATAAATAAATAAATATATATATATATATATATATATATATATATTACTAATAATTCCCATATTTCACCGTATTTCAGAAGAAGAAAGAAAAAAAATCTTCATTCGGGTATATGTAGAGTATCCTCTGTCTCAACTTTTTTAAGGCCTTTTTTTGTGAATTTTTGTAAACCTTTTATTTATGATATTAAAATAAAGTTGATTCAAGTAGAAATAAGAAGATAAAAAAGGGGGAGAAACAATGTGATGAGTGTAACGTAGAAAAAAATATAAAAAAAATGATCCAGTAGCTATAACGGGCCGTTCTGATTTCAGAACGGGCCGTTCTGGGCGTGGATTTTGTGCGTGATTTGGGAGTTCGGAACGGGTCGTTCCGAACTCGGTACGGGCCGTTCTGGAGCAATCCGAAAGTCTATAAATAGGGGTGAGGGGGGGGGGCCGTGAGGAGTTCTGATTCTAGAGAGAAGTTTTAGAGAGAAGGTCTCTGGGTCAGTGAGCTCCTTTCTCTCTCAAATTTCTCTGTTTAACTCCTTTTCTCCTCTAGATCAATAACTCCTTCTGTCTTTTCTTGAAATTCAGATTAGAAAGCTTGTTTTGGGAGGACTGAAGTTCCGAGTTAAGCCTCGAGGAGAAATTCTACTTTTGTTCAGTCTTTGGCTATCTGAGCCAATCTTCAGGTAAGGGAAGCTAGAATGTTGTTATTTAGGATGTATGTGAGTTTACAAACTCAATGGGATTAAGCCGGGCGCAGGTTGAGTATGCCAGGTGTGGAAGAGCTTAGAGCTCTTGGGTAGGTGTTAGGCTAGGCGCGAGCTGACTGCGCCAAGCGTAATTATATTTATAAATAATTGTTTAAAATTGATGCTTATGCATGTTTAACGTTGAAATAGTAGATCATATATGTATGATATATGATGTATGGTGAGGTGTGATTCGTATGTATGCTTATGATGATACGTATGAATGTTTGAATATGAGTATGTTTATTGATCATAATGGTAGGTAGACCATTTATGATGTATGATGCATTATTACATGTGATGTCTTATGACATATGTATGATTGTTGATCATGATGGTGGGCAGACCATTATGATGTATGATGCATGATTGCATGTGATGCCTATGGCATGAGTCTAGCCTAGGACTTGAGGAGAGGAAAAATATTTTCGAACTAGAAGAGCTCACATAGAGTCTCTTGAGAGTGGTGCTTGGATAGGTCACTGATATATGAGAGTGGTGCTCTAGGAGGCCATTGGGTTTGGGAGAGTGGTGCTCAGATAGGCCACTGGGTTGGGTGAGTCTCCTCTAAGTCCTTAGCTAGTGTTGGAGCGGGGTATGAGGTCGAGGGTTATTCCCTTAACCAAGTACTCGGGAAGGTGCGTGGATCCTTGCGGATAGTCGGTGGGCGAACTCCACAATTGACTTGGTTAATGCATGCCAAGGTCGTGGTAAGCCCGTACCCAGCTGTGCTATACCTGATGGTGGATCTGGACTTCCAAGTGTATAAGTGACATCATCCGAGTAAACCCGAGTGAGGATTATATCCTGTTTAGCTGTGACCGAGCGGGCGCATTGGGCGTGAAAACGGTTGGGGTGGTTTCGGTAGGATGTAATGTCACTTATACAGCTCTATTGTTGTGGAGATCTCCTAGGTGTATGCGTGACGACGCATTAGATGATTGATATGCATTGATATCTGTCATGAGATGCATTTATTGCATGATTATTAATATGATGAAGTGTGGTGTTTAACTTCATGAATAGTGAATTGTATTTTATGCATGAGTAGTATTAGATAGAGTGAATGATGTGACTCTATGAATATGATTGATGGTTGGATGATTGTGTAGTATAGATTATTGTTTTATACTTGTATGACTGATTTGTGAATTCTAGCTTACCCTTCTGTTTCCATGTGGTGGAACTGCGATGATCATACTTGGTATGGGAGCAGGTCAGGGCTAGCTTGGAGTTAAGGTGACCGCTGCGAGACGGGCAGTTTGATCCTCGTGTTAGGGTTACCATTTTAGGTAACGGTTTTGTCCGTGCTTAACCGGCACTAGGAAATATTATTTTTGGGATGACTGTACATATATGACGTTTTATTTTGTATTTAAGAAATTTAGTTATTTTTATTCTTATCTATATCTGTATGTATGAGTTATCCAACTTAATATTTTCTTAGTTCACTAATAGTAGTGCGATTCCACTAAGTGTAGAGACCATGGCGGGTCGTTACAATGAGTAATATAAAATTTAATTTATTTATTAAAATCCAACTTGATATAAGAAAAATTACTAACGGTTTATACATGATTAAGGGCTAGTTTGTTTTTCTCATAAAAAAAAAGTAAAAAAAGAAAATCCACAAGAAACGTATAAGATTTGTTTCTTAAGAAATAGAAAATTATTTTTTAAAATGAAAAACAGTATAAACAAATACATAGAAAATAAATTATACTTTTTATTACAATATTTTTAAGTAAAAAAATTTAAACGATGGAACCTAAATCTCTTGTGCAAAGAAAAGAAATTATTTATGTCTTGTAACTTTCTTTTTTCCAAGTTTTTGGGAAAAAGTAGCTTGATCTGTAAAGTGTTTTGTTTTTATTGTGTGCCTTATAGCAATTGCTACGTACAGAGCTTCATGACAATTGACAAGCAGCACGCCTAAGCAGCAAAAGCAAATAACTGGCACGACCAGAGCTTCATACTGTTTCTCATTAGCAAATGCCACACAACGTCTTTCAGGTCGAGTGTTTGGTAGCAGAGAAAAAGGGTAATAAAAGGAAGAGCCTCCAAACAAAATAATAAATCCACGGTGTTTAGCACCACCAAGTAAAGTGACATACAGTGGATGGACCATTTCTATATTCATTTTTCTCTGTTAGATTGTGCAATTCTATAAAATTTTAATGTATATTATGTTAGAATATATATTTCCTAATTAAAATTAGAATTGATATAATCATTACAAGCTTCAATATTTTTTTATTATTTGAATTTTAATAGAGGAGACAAATTAAAAGAATAGTTAAATTTTTAAGTTTACAAAGAGGTTTCGACCTTATTTATATAAAGCTTATGATATTTCATTGATTCACATATTAAAAAAAAAGTAAAGGTTAGAAGACTTCACTATTTTCTCTAAAATAAAGATAAAATAACGTTTTATTAGAGTAAAGCTTTTCATTTAACCAAGCAAAACAATGTTTCATTAAAACATTATTTTTTAATTAGTAAATCAAACATGAAATATTAACTTTCTCAACTTCAAATTCATGGAAAAGTAAAAAAAATCTTTGTATCAAACATATCCTAAGAGTTTAAAGGAAAAAGCAATAAGATATATAGAAAGATAAGTAAATAGGACTATATTAATATTTTGGCATTTGTAATATATGTATAAGATAAATATTTATTTTATATAATTAAAATTTATGATAAATACTTTTGAATATATGACTTATATTAAAATTTGTAATAATTTTAAAATTAGATTATATTTTTTATTTATGATAAACCATTTATATTCTAAACCAAAAATGTTTTGTCCTATTTTAGTCACTCTATTTTAAAAATGTATTTATTTTTGTTCTCAGTAATTTAGATAATGTTTTTATAATTATTTTTAAGTGTTATATAACCTACTTTTTTTTACTTATTAAAATAATGTATTTTTAAATTAGAGAAAACTAAAATTATATTTTTTTTAAGTCAAAAACTGAGTTTTAAAAATTTTAAGAGAGTAAAAAATATATTTTATCTAAAATATTTAACGTCTTAAAAATCTAAAAAGATATTTTATACTTGAGTTGAGGAGTTGGTAGAAAAATATTGCACAAAGATTTAGAAATATTCTTGTCATCCTTACATTTTGTAAATACGCAGACTTTTATCTTCAAAAATTTCCGTACATGTTTGTTTTTTTTTTTTTTTTTTTTCCTATAAAGCTACGTGTTTAACTTTTAGTTGAAAGAATTTAAAATTACTAGTATTTTAGGATGGGTATATATATTTATTATATATGACTAGGTGAAAGAGAGACGTTCCATGCATTTCTACATGTATTTTAAAAATAAAATGAAACGTACAGAAGACTGAGAGACATACAAAGAAAATGGGTATGTGCATTACATAGAGTAATGGGGTATTTAAGGCAATTTAAAAGAGAGTAATTAAAGAGTAAAATTAACTAATAAACTGTGTACATTAAATAAGAATATTTTCTTTATTATTTATTACTAATGTAAAAAATTATCATGTACATCTCTGTATATTTTTATTTAAATTTTTTTAAAAATGATGAAAACAATTGAAGTTAAAAATGTGTGTAATTAATAATAAGAGGGTGTGAGCCGATTATAGTTATTTAAAAAATGTGAAAAGTTTAAAAAAGAAAATTGAAGAAAAGTAGAGAAAAATAAATAAAAAATAAATTAAAAGAAGAGGTATAAGAGAGAAAAATTGTTTTGAAAAGTTAAGGGGTCTATGTAATAAAGCATATATAACATCTCACGTAACCCACGATGAGAAGGATATCTTCTATGGACCATTCAGTATTTGTGAATTCAGAAGCACCTTATTCTTCATACATTCTGATAAATCACTTTCCCTCCACAACTAAACGACACAAACATTGCTCTCATCCCCAAAAAAGACAAACCAAAATGAATGAAAGATCTGTGTCCTATCTTGTCATCTACAAAATCATGTCCATGTAAGATAATTATGTCTCATGTGGAAAATATGTAATATATAAAGAGACTAATAAATAAATAATTAAATAATTAAAGACTAAATCATAAATGGGTTTAATGGAGCATTTATGAGAATAATTGTTATTTGATGGAAATAACAATCTTTAGGGATTATAAATATCCACTAATGTGAGACAAGGTCCACACCCCTGACAGAAAGTATTCTCTCAAACCCTAGCCATCACGAAAGATAGAGAGAGTAGAAAAAAAAGTCAAAGGGAGTGAAATCTTAGTTCTCTTCTCAAGAAGATCAAAACACTCTAAGGATCAAAGGAGTTTTCTACTATGGAGAAAGGTACACATTTTTTATTATTATTATGTGAGTATCATGAATTTCAAAGATCCTTTAATTTTCTATAATTGATGTATTAGAAAATCATAGAACTTACATGTGGTATCAGAGCAAGGTTTTGAAATTGAATGATCTTCCGTGAATGATATGTGTTGTAAAATTGTATAATTCTCCATGAATGTTATATATATATACATATATAACAATTTTGCAATGATCCAGAAGACATTGTCAAATTAAGAAATTTTAAGCAATTTTTTTCTCACCGGAAGTGAAATAATTGTACAACAATAGAAAATAAAAGAATATTTTCTCACCAGAAGTGAGATAATTGTGCAACAATGAAAATAAAAGGATATTTGCTCACCCGAAGTGAGATAATTGTACGACAATGAAAATAAAAGAATATTTTCTTCACCTGAAGTGAGAAAATATTATGAAAAGTGAAAAGAAAAAGGATAGACAAACAAACGAATATTATATAAATGTTATCCTTTGAGTACCACCGGAAGTGGAATAATTCTATCAAGGTCATTGTTGCAATATTATGTTTAATTTTCCGCTGCATGTTATTTGTTTTGGATCATGAATGTAATTCTTAATTTTAAATTATGATCAATATATTAAATCCCACATTATCGAAATCCTAATGGCAATCGCAAAAGAATTATTTTCATGAAATCGAGTGATTGAAAGAAAGTTTCCTTTTTTGAAATGCATGAATTAATATTTTAAATTGGAAAGAATTGATTTTTTCCTTTTAGTCAAATTTTGGAATTCGTGACTGCGCATTCTACCCTTATGTATTTCAACTTAGAAATTAATATTTCAAATTGGAAATAATTGATTTTTCCTTTTAATTAAATTTTGGAATTTGTGACTGCGCATGTTACCTTCATGTATTTCAACGTAGAATTTCAATGTTCTCAATTTCTAAAGTATGAAGTTTTATTTTACTTTCTTTTATGAAATTCATGAATGACTTTCAATTAGGATTGGTAAATTTTTTTATTTACTTGGAATTAATTGTATAATGAATTTGTTAGTCACCAAAGTGGCCATATTTTATATTTATTTAATTCCAAATTAATGGTGATTTGATTCAATTACCCATAGAATAATGGATGCTAAATAAAATAATTGTTTGTTTATGGGTATATTGAAATTCATTATTATAAGACATTTATGTATCGCCCAAAGGTTGATTAGTTGTTCTCATAATTAATGAATATAATTGTGTGTGACTTATATGTGCTATTAAATTATTTATATACCTAAAGGTATTAGATAATTTTAATTGGTGCATGTTTAGTTGGAAAATGATGATTAAATTTATTAGCATCATTATGTTTGTATGTTGTGTGTTGATGTATCACCCAAAGGAGAGCATCAATATACTATTGATTGATGTTTGTATATATTATATGGGTAGCATGTGCTTTATGTCTCAAAACACTCATGTGAAATTTTATTATAAAGTATTTGTTCCTAATTCACTGAATTCTTTTATAGCGTCTGTTCCAATTTTAATAGGCTTAACTTCTTTGACTGGAATGAGAAAGTCTAATTTCACCTCGGTGTATTGGATTTAGACCTTGCTATATTGGAAGAGAAATGTGCTGCTATTATTGATTCTAGTAGCGATGAAGAGAAAACCTATTATAAAGTTTGGGAAAAGTCTAACAGATTTTGCCTAATATTCATGAGAATGACTGTTGCTGACAGTATTAAGACAACTCTTCCCAAAATTGAAAGTGCTAAAGATTTATGGGATTTATGGGAGAGTGCTCTCAAACAACTGATAAGTCTTTTGTTGAGACACTAATGAGTACATTAACCACCATGAAGTTTGATGGTTCATGTACTATGTATGAGCATGTCATTGAGATGACAAATATTGCAGCAAGACTTAAGTCTTTTAGAATGACTATGAATGAGAACTTCCTTGGGAATGTTCTGCTTTCTTGTGGCATAAACGTTTAGGTCACATTTCTAGAGAAAGAATGGAAAGATTAACAAAAAAAAATAAAATTCTTCCAATTCTAGATTTTACGGATCTAAATATTTGTGTGAATTGTATTAAAGGAAAACAAACAAAACATACAAAGAAGCTACGAGAAGCACCCAGCTTCTTGAGATTGTGCATACCGATATATGTGGTCCTTTTGATGTCAATTCTTTTGGAAAGGAAAAATACTTTATTACCTTTATAGATGACTATTCACATTATGGTTATGTTTATCTATTGCATGAGAAATCTCAAGCAGTCGATGCCTTAGAAATTTACTTGAATGAAGTAGAAAGCCAATTAGACAAAAAAGTGAAAGTTGTAAGATCTGATAGAGGTGGTGAGTATTATGGAAGATATAATGAAACTGGGTAACACCCAGGTCCATTTGCTAAACTTCTTCATAAATGTGACATTTGTGCTCAATATACAATGCCAGGTACACCACAACAAAATGGTGTATCAGAAAGGCGTAATAGAACATTAATGGATATGGTTAGGAGTATGTTAAGTAATTCAACTTTACCCATATATTTGTGGATGTATGCCTTGAAAATTGCCATGTATTTGTTAAACAGGGTTCCTAGTAAGGCAGTTTCAAAGACACCTTTTGAACTGTGGACTGGTAGGACACCTAGTTTAAGGCACCTACATGTTTGGGGTTGTCAGGCAGTGATGAAGATTTTCGCAATCTCTCCACTTGGCAAGCGGACCAAGTTTCGATGTAGTATTTAAGTATCGTCCTCAAGGATTTGAGAATTTAGTAATTCTTACTCTAATGATTAATATAGAGATGTTGATATGATTGGAAGTGAGCTAATGTGAGGCAAAATTAAAACGGTAATGTAAAAGTTATAAGAACAATTATATAAAACAAGGATTGGACCCTAGAGCACTTGCTAACTCCTAAATTTCCTTAAAATAAATATGATTTCATCTTCATAACCTCTACGTTCATTTAGTAATTCAACAAGATCCCTCAAAATTGAATCCTAAAGTAATTAATCTAAAACATGATTCCTCTATGTTTTATGATTAACACTTTGCATTAAGAACAATGACTTGAACAAGGTGACTAAACAAATCAAGTCTATTCCTAGAGCAAGAGATGTTTAGGTGCAAGATTCAGTTCGGGTTTTCAAAAACGTTTTCCAACCGGATTCAAAAACCAAAAATCATACAACGGGTGATCAAGCCGATATAAGCATTAAGAGAAGAATCAAACACAAGTAATGAAAATGAAATGCATATATATATTTAAGAAGAAGAAGAGTTAGTAGTTACATCTAGACCAATCCTCAAAGATTTAGCCCCTCATGGCCATTTACAAGATCAAAGGAGTGGAAGAAGAAATTACAAAGGAAGAGATGAAGAAAAGGAGTTGATCCTCGTTCCCAAGTGATCCAACCTCCAAATCTTCGTTCCCACTCTGTTCTTTCTTCCTCCTGTGCTCCCAGCTCTTGTTTTTCTCTTTGTTTTCGTCTTCCTCGCCTTTTCTCTCTCCCCTGCCCTTTTATAATTGCTAGAATTAAAACAGAGTAGGCAGGAAAGAGAAGAATCCGCTCAGCGCCTTGAAACGGCTGAGCGGATTGGGAGTTCTTCACCATGAAGAAACCTCAAGGGCTGAGCGCCTGAGATCCGCTGAGCGCTTTAGAGGCAGAGAGCACCCCTTGTTCCTGGATGAAATCCGCTGAGCGAATGGGAATGGCTGAGCGAATTGAAGGCAGAGAGCACTCCTTCTCCTCCAGGGCCAATTCGCTGGGCGCTTTGAAGTGGCTGAGCTCCTTGAGTTTGGGAAGTTCTCTGACCTGATTCTGCTGAGCGCTTTAGAATGGCTGAGCCATTCTTCTTCAGGTTTCAAAACCTACAAAATAAGCACCAAATTAGATCAAAGGCTTCCTATTCCCTGTACTAACATTAATCAAAAGCACCTCTTTGATTCTAAGCATATATAGATCAAAATAATATCAATATGTACACAAAATGTGCTAGATAAGTGTCTCAAGTGAGTATTAAATCAAACTAATTAGACACTTATCAAGCTACCCCCAACTTGGAAATTTGTTTGTCCTCAAACAAAAAGTCTTAACTAAGAGTATAATATAACTAGTTTATATATCCAGTGAATCACTAAAAGTTTCACCCACAAAAAATATGTTAACGCACTTACATGATTACAAAGAATCCAATGAACTTGTTTATAAAATCCAGTGAGTACATGTTACAACAAATGGTGCCCACATGATAACAAAAATTATGAACCTCAAGCACACTCAAGGGAAATATTCACTCATCTTCCATTGTTTTCAACCCAGAGCAGTCAAATTTCCTCACCAATGTGTATCTCTCAATGATATGTTGTGAAGGGTGAGTGTTTCTCTCATTTCATGCACTAAAACACGCTAAGTTTGATTTGTTACTCGTCTCCCACAAGTCTATTGTTAAGACTAAGCATGGATCACTAAGGGCTTAAGAGGGTTGTAATGTGGCCTGGCTATCAGAGATTTGGTTTTTCTTTGGGAATCTGAAGGCCTGTTTGACAAGAGACATTCTCACTCATATGGGTTAATTCCAAATTCTTGCACTAACTTGAACTCTCTTGACTCTTTATGTTTCATCCCTCTTTTTGATTGAATTTACTGGTTCTTTCTCTTTCAGACTGTACACAAATTGATGAACTGATAACAAGGAACCTTGATTATAAAATTAACTCTAAATTTTTTTTTAAAGTAATGGATATACACAGGAAACACACTTTGCCTGTACAATTTAGCTCCAACCATATGATCTCTTCATACACGCTACCCCCAACTTGGTTCAAAACCCACTTGTTTCATGAGAATGTCTCTTACCAACAAGGCTAAGGACAATCATGGTTTTTCTTTTTAAGCTTAGGGGTTCTGTTTAGGCTCAAAACTGTTTGATTAAAGGTTTATGTAATAAACAATTGCCTTAGTAAATTCCAAGCATAGCTTAACTGTAACTCATGGGAGACTCAAACAAAACTGACTGCATGAATCAGTGATGACTCTCAATGATTGAATTTTAACTGTTTGGCTCACTCCCTCACACGGCTTGGTTAAGTGCCCTGGATGTCAACAACTTCAGACTCATTTCAATTTCACTTGAACATACTTGAAGCACACAATTAAAGTAAAAAATGTACAACCACTTGTGCAACAATGTAGATTTCCAGATTAGCAAACAATGCTCATTGAAAACTTGAACCATGAAAATGCTCATTCCAGAAAGATTATCAATTTGATTCCCAAAAAGAATTTTGTCATCACCACAAGTGGACACAAAATACATTAGATACTAATACGATATTTGCATGAAAGCACAACAGAAATCAAAATAGAGAACTTAAAACTTTCCTTGAATCAAAGAGAATGATGGTGTGTGTGAAAGAGAAGAAAGCCAGAGAAAATGAGAAGACCAGGTTTGAAAGTGTTGGGAATGAAAGACAAATAAAAGGATAACTTCTTTTCTGTTCTTGGATTGGTCTTTCTCAATTTTTTTTTTGAAACGCTCAGCCCTTTTTAGGCGCTAAGCCATTTGGGTACAGAGAGCATTATAAAGAAAAGCGTTGAGCGCTTTGAAAACGCTTAGCCATTTGATGCAGAAATCTCAACTAAAATGTTTTGCTGATATGAACGGCTGAGCGCCTTGAAACGGCTGAGCCGTTTACCCCCTGTGAGGAAAATTTATCTTTAAAGTAGACACTGCAGCCAAACGGCTGAGCCATTTTTAATGGCTGAGCCGTTTTGTCAGTTTTGTAAACTTACCTGGAAGAAGCACATTTTGTTCTCCTTTCACACTCCCACTTCCAGTTACCTTCAATAAACTATAAAAAGCATAACACAAGAGAAGAGAATGTTGAAGGAACAAAACATTTGATAGAATGCATCATCAAAACATCAAATCACAAACTCAACTTTTCAAAAGCATAACTACATATGTAAAGTATTAAACTAAAATGAAAATGAGAATTCAAACCAAAATAGCTGGGTTGCCTCCCAGTAAGCGCTTCTTTATTGTCATTAGCTTGACACTTCCTGTATGACCATGGCTCCTTCAGATGAGTAATGGTGGTGAGTCTTTCACCTCGCCACCCAAATATTGTTTGAGCCTTTGACCATTTACTACCCAAATCCTTCCAGTGGCAGGATCTTTAAGTTCAATAGCCCCATATGATTTGACTTACTTGTAAATATATAGGTGAGTCCACAAAACACAACAAAACAAATATATCTATATATTATAAATATTCACAAACTAAATTATTTACAAAATTACAAAATCACAAGAACAAGAATTACTAAATAACACCAAATCCCCGGCAACGGCGCCAGAAACTTGATGAAGATTTTCGCAATCTCTCCACTTGGCAAGCGGACCAAGTTTCGATGTAGTATTTAAGTATCGTCCTCAAGGATTTGAGAATTTAGTAATTCTTACTCTAATGATTAATATAGATATGTTGATATGATTGGAAGTGAGCTAATGTGAGGCAAAATTAAAACAGTAATGTAAAAGTTATAAGAACAATTATATAAAACAAGGATTGGACCCTAGAGCACTTGCTAACTCCTAAATTTCCTTAAAATAAATATGATTTCATCTTCATGACCTCCACGTTCATTTAGTAATTCAACAAGATCCCTCAAAATTGAATCCTAAAGTAATTAATCTAAAACATGATTCCTCTATGTTTTATGATTAACACTTTGCATTAAGAACAATGACTTGAACAAGGTGACTAAACAAATCAAGTCTATTCCTAGAGCAAGAGATGTTTAGGTGCAAGATTCAGTTCGGGTTTTCAAAAACGTTTTCCAACCGGATTCAAAAACCAAAAATCATACAACGGGTGATCAAGCCGATATAAGCATTAAGAGAAGAATCAAACACAAGTAATGAAAATGAAATGCATATATATATTTAAGAAGAAGAAGAGTTAGTAGTTACATCTAGACCAATCCTCAAAGATTTAGCCCCTCATGGCCATTTACAAGATCAAAGGAGTGGAAGAAGAAATTACAAAGAAAGAGATGAAGAAAAGGAGTTGATCCTCGTTCCCAAGTGATCCAACCTCCAAATCTTCGTTCCCACTCTGTTCTTTCTTCCTCCTGTGCTCCCAGCTCTTGTTTTTCTCTTTGTTTTCGTCTTCCTCGCCTTTTCTCTCTCCCCTGCCCTTTTATAATTGCTAGAATTAAAACAGAGTAGGCAGGAAAGAGAAGAATCCGCTCAGCGCCTTGAAACGGCTGAGCGGATTGGGAGTTCTTCACCATGAAGAAACCTCAAGGGCTGAGCGCCTGAGATCCGCTGAGCGCTTTAGAGGCAGAGAGCACCCCTTGTTCCTGGTTGAAATCCGCTGAGCGGATGGGAATGGCTGAGCGGATTGAAGGCAGAGAGCACTCCTTCTCCTCCAGGGCCAATCTGCTGGGCGCTTTGAAGTGGCTGAGCGCCTTGAGTTTGGGAAGTTCTCTGACCTGATTCCGTTGAGCGCTTTAGAATGGCTGAGCCATTCTTCTCCAGGTTTCAAAACCTACAAAATAAGCACCAAATTAGATCAAAGGCTTCCTATTCCCTGTACTAACATTAATCAAAAGCACCTCTTTGATTCTAAGCATATATAGATCAAAATAATATCAATATGTACACAAAATGTGCTAGATAAGTGTCTCAAGTGAGTATTAAATCAAACTAATTAGACATTTATCAGGCAGAAATAAGGATTTATAATCCACAAGAAAAGAAATTGGATGCAAGAACAATCAGTGGATATTTCATTGGTTATCCAGAAAAATCAAAGGGGTATATGTTTTATTGTCCTAATCATAATATGAGAATTGTTGAAACTGGAAATGCAAGGTTCATTGAAAATGGTGAAGTTAATGGGAGTACAATTCCACAGAAAGTGGAAGTCAAAGAAGTTAGAATGCAAGTTCCTTTGACTTATGCCTCTGGCAATAAAGTAAGTGTTCCTCTAACTATTGAGTCAAACAACAATAAAGAAGAGCAACACAATAATGAACCCATGATTCATAATGAACCTATTGTAGAACAACCACAAGAAATAGCATTAAGAAGGTCACAAAGAGAAAAAGACCAACTATTTTGAATGACTATATGGTATATCTACATGAGTTAGAAACTGACTCAAGTATTAATGAGAATGATCCAGTTTCGTTTTCACAAGCTGTAAGTTGTGATAATTCTGAAAAGTGGTTAAATGTCATGAAAGAAGAATTAAAATCCATGGAATAAAATGATGTTTGGGACCTTGTAGAATTGCCAGAAGGTTGCAAGAGAGTTGGTTGTAAGTGGGTCTTTAAGACTAAACGTGACTCTGATGGCAACCTTGAAAGGTACAAGGCTAAACTTGTTGCTAAGGGTTTTACTCAAAAAGATGACATTGATTACAAAGAGACTTTTTCACCCGTCTCACGAAAGGATTCCTTTAGAATTATCATGGCATTAGTAGCCCATTATGACTTGGAGCTACATCAAATGGATGTGAAAATCGCCTTTTTAAATGGAAATTTAGAGGAGAATGTTTACATGGACCAACCAATGGGGTTCTCGGTTGAAGGAAAGGAACACATGGTGTGAAAATTAAAGAAATCAATATATGGACTTAAGCAAGCTTCCCGTCAATGGTATTTAAAGTTTAATGATACCATTGTTTCCTTTGGATTTAAAGAAAACATTGTTGATCGATGCATATATTTGAAGGTCAGTGGGAGTAAAGTTATATTTTTAATTCTATATGTTGATGACATCTTGTTTGCAACTAACGATCTTGGTCTTCTTCATGAGACTAAGAAGTTTCTCTCTAGTAACTTTAAAATGAAAGATATGGGCGAGGCAAGCTATGTGATAGGAATAGAAATATTCTGAGATAGATCACAAGGACTGTTAAGCTTGTCTCAGAAAGCATATATCAATAAAGTACTAGAGAGATTCAGGATGGAAAAGTGCTCAGCATCGCCCGTTCCAATTCAGAAAGGAGATAAGTTTAGTCTCACTCAATGTCCTAAAAATGACTTGGAACGAAAACAAATGGAAGCAATTTCGTATGCATCAGTTGTTGGGAGTATCATGTATGCTCAGATCTGTACTCGACCAGATATAAGCTTTGCAGCTGGAATGTTAGGAAGATATCAAAGAAATCCAGAAATGGAACATTGGAAAGCTGCAAAGAAAGTTCTGAGATACTTACATGGAACAAAGTGTCACATGCTTACATATAGGAGGTCTAATCACCTTGAGGTGATTAGATATTCAGACTCTGATTTTGCTGGATGTGTGGATTCAAGAAAATCCACTCTTGGCTATGTATTTATTTTAGCTGGAGGAGCAATATCATGGAAAAGTGCAAAACAAACAGTTGTTGCTTCATCGACTATGGAAGCTGAATTTGTAGCATGTTTTGAGGCTACAATTGAAGCTAATTGGTTGCGGAACTTTATTTCAGGGCTTGGAATTGTCGACAGTATTGCTAAGCCGTTGAAAATGTATTGTGATAATTCTGCAGCAGTATTTTTTCTAAGATCGACAAGTACTCTAAGGGTGCTAAGCATATGGAATTAAAGTACTTTGCCGTGAAGGAGGAAGTTCAGAAACAAAGAGTGTCAATAGAACATATTAGCACAAATCTTATGATAGCTGATCCTTTAACAAAGGGATTACCACCCAAAACATTTATTGAGCATGTTAAAAATATGGGCATTATTGTTACTAATGATTGTTGAGTATCATGTTTATTTTATATTAAGTGATTGACATTTTGAGCTCATCAATGATATGTTTCTGAGTACCTGTTTTGTATGATTTTATGCATATTTGTGTTAGAGTAATGTAAACAGGTGTCATCTTGAATAAAGATATAAAGTTGGACCAAGTATGTGCTCCTTATTAATGATCATATTAAGAAGAAGACTTGTTTGTAGTACATGGAAGGGACTATGCCGATTAAACTGATTTACAACTGCCATGACTCAATTAGTATTAAAGTCTAATTAATATTAATTTTAATAAGATAAAATAATTTGATTATTGTAATTTTAATTAATTTTAATGATTAAATATTTCAAAATTAATTTATTTTAATTATCGTGATTAATAATGTTCAATAATTCTTTATTATAAATATTGAAATTTAATAAGAGTCAAAAGTACTTAGCATTACTAATTTCTTCTGTGATCTCTCTTTTAATATTGAGATTTAGTAAGAGGAAGTAGAGTATTGTTCTCTTCTCAGTTTTCTCTTTTCTATATTAAAAATTTGCTAATTTTGCATTCTCAATTTAGTACTAAGAGATCTTATTGTATCTGAAACTTGCATGAGAGTTTATAAATATGGGAGATTTACGTGAAAGTTTGTAGATAAGATATTTACGACAGTGCATTCCACACCTCAGGAGTTAGTTCATATAACAACCTATTCATCTTATGCATTGAAGGCTTGTCCACCCTCCTTAAGAGAGCAAAGGCGCGAGGCAACCTCCGAAGAATGAGTGGCATCTCTTCCATGGCTGCCTAGGGGTCACTCCAGTTTGGGAAGCTTCAAGGCTCTGACTACTAATCCGTCAGACAGTGGAGACTTGAGAGGGCATCATATTACACTATTGAACAACATGACGACAACTCAAATAGAAGATTTGGCGATTATACTCTGGTGCATATCTGGCGTCGACGTAATGATGACAAAATCTAGAATGAAGTTGCATTACAATTGGACATGTCGATCTTCTTGGCCAGACAAAGTTTCCATGAATGGAAGCAAGTTAGGGCAAATTAAAGAAATTTCAAGATCTTCGCACACTCCACATACCCCACCAATACACTGGACGAAACCCCATATAGGAACCATAACATGCGGTGTCGATGTAACAACTTTCACGAACACCACCAGCTTCGGCCTTGGCATGTGCGCTTTTGTCACAACTAAATCAATTTGGCATCACGGCCGGTCACCCCCAACACATGAAGCAAAAGCACTCGCATTACTGGAAGCAACGAAATGTTATCATTAAGTTAGACTACAAACAAGTAGTAGATGACTACATGGGACCACAATCCACCACTTTGAATATGGATGCATTTTAAACCAATAATGTAGACCTTTTCTCAACACTCATTAGAACTTTATGGTGAAGTTTATCAAAAGACAAGTCAATTGAGTTGTCCATTTCATAACTAAGACGTCAAGATCCTTTTGCTAGTCACGATGTTTTCAAACTTTTTCTCCAACTTTATTACTTTTATTATAACAACCTGGTAGGTCAATTCATTTTACAACTCAATATTTGAACAGTGAAAAACATAAATCTAATTACTTATAATTATCGTACAAACAATTCTTAGATATAAATGTTACAATATATGTATGCATAAAAATGTACAATTGAAAACACATACAAATTCTTGGGTGGGATTACATCGAATCTTGTACATATATATGTAATATACAACTATATATTCAATCATAAATATAAAATCCTAAGTTACTTGCTCAAACAAATGCTAAACAAAAGTTGTCTTAGAACAACAACGTCTACAACATCACCATCCAGCATGGCACCAAAAATCAACTTCTCCCATGAAAATATAATCAACCGAGTCCAACAACAAGAAAAATGTAAGAGTAAACTCAAAAACAAGAATTCAATATAATATAGAAGCAATATACTAAATATATTAACAACTTCACAACAATATAACTCAACAACAACCTAAGTTCAACTCATCAACATATATCAACATAAACATACAACTTAACAATGAAGTAACATCTCAACTTACAACACAATTTATCAACATAATTCATTTTCAACACAACTATACAACTTTATCAAAGGTGCATAAACTATCATTATCTTAGATTTATGGTACAATTATGACCAACTGTTTACGGTGGAATTAACCATCAAATCCTGGGTTCTTTTTATTTAGACTAGCATACGAACGTATTTCAATTTAGGTGCTTTACTGTGTTATCGTGTTACCGCGAATGGAAAGTAGGATGAAAAAGTCTTAGCAACTACTTGTTTCAAAATGTTCTTCGATTAAAACAAACAAGCAATGTTCCCGCATGCAAATAACAATATGAATAGAATGAACAATGTATACATTCGCAATACAAATAATGTTCAAATTACATAATGTTCAAGCATTACAAGATTAAAGTCTATAACTACGTAATTAAAAGGAGAGAAGAGAAAAGAAAGACTACACTAATCCTACTCCTAAAAAGAGAAAAGACAAGTGGCCGAGAAGTAATCATACCCAAAGATGATTCCTTGCATTGAAGCCATATGTGCAGGCAGAGAATGCTTCAGAATTTGGTTAGAGTATGAGTTTTCCGACCTTGAAGAGGTCCGTGATCTTTCTATTTATAGAGACATAATGAGTGGTTAACTCCGTACACGTATACTCTTAATCCCATAACTGCTACCCACTACATTTGCTACGTGGTTCAGAATAATAACTTCTTTAAATCGCTTTTCCCACGTGTTCTTATTCTCTCCTTTGATTTTGATAACCGCTTCTGGCTTTAGCCATTTCCTTGTTCGACTTTTCCGAAGTGCGTTATGTTCGACCCTATCTTGAATGTTTCCATGTGAAGTCTTGTTTCCAGCTTGAATGCTCTCGAATCTCAATTCGACCTTATCTTGAGTACCCCCCTCTAGGACTAGTTATAATTCTTCCATGTATGGTAGTCTTGAGGCAATGCCTTTAGTCAAACCGTTTTCGAGTCTCATCACTTCGAGTAGTCTCAACAAATGCCCCCTAGGAATTCGGTCTTGATGGTTCGTTCTAGAAATATTCGAATTCCTATCTAAGTTCTCTTTAACTGATATCTCTAATAGGAGTATTTTCTTTCGATGAAACCCTACTCTGGCTCGCACTAAAATCAACATTTAATGTACATGACCGTTGAGGTGACATTAGCTGCATATACGGCGCGTGTTTGTCTCTTTTGCTGTTATCAAAATATTTGACAGTTGTTAAAAAAAAAATTCATTTGTTAAGCCCATTACACTTTAAGCCCATCAGATTTTTTACCCCCTTTATATCCTTTTTCACTCTAGGGTTAACCACCGTTTTCACTATTTGCTTCCTTCACGCTCAAGCCTTCTACTTCTTCCTTTCTCCGGTGCTCCTTTGCTTTCTTCTACCTTTCTTTGGCTAAATTAACGTCCATGGCTTCTTCTGCTACTTCCACTTCTGCCGCCGTAGCTTCAACGGTGTCCTCTACTATTGGGTCATCCCCAGTTTTGTCCACAACAATGGCTTCTGCTGCTACAACCACCACCACTGCTGCAGCCACTTCTACTCAGGGAGGGGCGTTGCTGATGACTAACGCCCCAGTGCATACCATCCCTGAAGGCAAAGAGACCTTCGTACCTATCCCTGGCATGGAAGAAGCCAGTCTCAAGATTTACAATTCTCAGGTACTTCTTCCCTTCTCTCTTGAGAATGGTAATATTCATGCTTTTTTAGGACCATTCATGGGTCAAAACAAGAAAAAATTTGGTAACACTATGCTTCCAGAGGATTCTTCTGCTTTGCCCTTCATCTACTCGCCCTCTATAGACCTTTCTTTATTTAAAGATACCACTAAGATTTTTCGAGCATTTCCCCTACCAAGGATAGACATCTTCAATGGTTATTACGCGTGGAAGATGCCATGAGTTCGTCTTGGGTCGAGACGGGGATTTCAGAATTCATTCAGCTTGCAAAGTTTGACCTACATCTCTTCGAGCCCCAAATGTTGCTTTCCGCACTTTTCTTCTGGAACAGGGAGACAAGAGCTTTCGAGTTTACTTGTGGATTTGTTTGCCCCACTTTGTTAGATATTGCTGCTATCACTGGCTTGTCCCCATTAGGAGATAGGTTTTACCCTGATATCTTCGACGATGAAATTTCGATCAAAGACCTTTCGATTTCTTGGGATAAGAAAACCTATTTAGCTTTCATAAACGCACATATGGGACAACCTGGGTCTTCCGTTTCACCTTCTGAACATATTGCTTTTTTATTATACTGGTTATCTGCTTGTGTTTTCTGCACGCCTTCTCTTCAAGTACCAAAGTACTATTATACTCTTGCGCAAGCCTTACACTTAAAGAAGAAGATTTGTTTAAGTAAACTGCTATTGGCTTCTCTTTACACTTGCCTTGATGAAGCTTCTGAGAGTCTATTTCGCGAATCCGGCCCTCGAAATCTTTCTGGTCCACTTTGGTTACTTCAACTATGGCTCAATGCCATCTTCGAAAAAAAACTTTCCCTTTCTTCGATCTTTAACTCTTCTTGTGAACTCGAAGGGGCTCGACTGACAACTTTAACCCCTCGAAAGCGCTATGTAAATAATTTTGGAATCTACATAGAGACTATCCTTAACTTCACGGAATTCAGTGAAGACTTGGCTCCGTTTATTCGACCTTCCTTGATAGGTCCTCCTTGGCTTCGACAGAACAACCAAGTGGGGGATATTGCTTCAGATATGATCGAGACTTGGTTTGGCTTTTTATCATGGGATCTCCTTTTTTCTGGTATGAGGCAAAGAGATGTTCGAGTTTACCCTTACCACCCTCAACTCTTTGCCCGACAATTTGGATTGTGCCAGATGAAACCTCTTCCCCTTCGTCGAAAAGAAGGCATAGACGCTGACATCTGCGTCGAATCTAGGAACTATGAAGAGGTTCTACAATTCATTTTGCGTCCTGACAAGAAACTTACACTTACCCCTTGCAACTTCTCACCTTCTTTCTTAGTTTCTAGATGTTACCTTCGTTGGTGGTGTCAGTACTGTACTGATAAGCTTATCTCTTTCGATATCTTTTTGAAGAAGCTGATCAACTCTCCTCTCTCTTGTTCGCAGGGGCCTAAACAACCAGGTACTTTCAAGAATCAACTTATCATTTATCAATTTGAACAATTTTTTAAGGTTTGTTATCGACCTGACAATGTACACCGCACCATCTTTGACGCTTCTGTGTCCTTATCGAAAATGGTACAACGGAACATACGCTCGAAAAAGGTAATAAACTCTCTCGGTAAAACTAATTTCGAAAAATTTTGTCCAAAGTATATACCTCCTCTTCCAAATGCCCTTTTTGGCCTGGTTAAACATGTATCTCATCCTCCTTGGGTGAAAACACTCGACCCGTTTTACCTTGAACGCATAGAAATTCCCGTAAAGCGTAAAGTTACCTACGCGCGATGTTCCGTGTACGATTTTCCTCGAAACAAGTGGTGGCCATTATGTTGGGTCAATAACATTAACCCTCCTCCTGGTAAATATTTCTCATTTACTTGTTTTTCGAGTATACCTCGAAACTGTCTCACTTCTTTGGTCCAACCTTGCAGCTGCTATCCCTCAGCGTGTTCCTCGACATCCTGATCCAACTCCCGATTGGGAGAGTGATGAAAATGAAGGTGTTTCGAAGAAAGGTCGAAAAAGAAAAACCGCTGCTGACAAGGTTTCTTTGCGTTCGAAGGTACGACTTGTCTCGATTGCAACCTTTCTCCATTAATATTCTATTCTATCTCACTCTTTTTGAGCTTCAACTTCACAGAGTATCGAAGCCTCACAGAAACAAGAAACCTCGAAAAAGCCAAGAGTGGATTCGGACAGTACAAAAACTGTAAGTAATTTAATTCGAACATCAAGGTTATTCTCATGCTCATATTTCATAATCAATTACTTATCTTTCAATTCTTTTCAATTCAGGTCTCGACCACAAAAAAGCAGGACAAGGGAAAAGCGAAGATGGTCTTACCTCTTCCTGTAGACCCCTAAAATTGTCCGGGTCGGAAATAAAGCTTGAAGACTCTCGAAGACTGAAGGATAATCAGCCAGAAGGACTCCTCGAAGGCCCTAGGAGGGTTCTCTGTAGGTCCAGAGGTCTTAGAATAGCTCAAAATAAAGAAGTGGAGGGAAAAAGCCCAATACGGCCGTACTGAACTCAATACGGCCGTATTGAAGCTTCAATACGGCCATACTGAAGTCAGTACGACCGTATTGACACTTCAATACGACCGCGGCGAACTCAATACGGGCGTATTGAAATTTCTGAACTTCAATACGACCGTATTGAACTTCAATACGACCGTATTGAAGTTCAAAAATTTCAATACGGCCGTATTGCCCCTGTAGGCCGTATTGCGCCTGTTCCCTATAAATATGACGTCAATTGGACGTCATTCCACACTTTTCAACATAGTTTGAACCCTCTCCTTGAGTATTCTGGGGTTTTTGAGCAGTGTTCTGCCCTAGAAATCACTCGGAGAGTTGATCCGACGAAGTTCTTGAGCCCCGAGCCATTTTGCTTGAGGATCGAACCTAGTCGAGGGGAAATCTTTTTGATTCCCTTAGTTAAAATTTTGTTCTAGGAGAGCGAGGAGCGGGCTTGTAGAGCGAGGGAACGCCAAAACGCTTCCCAGTTCATTTTTTATAAAAAGCACGCTTCAAGAGGTTTCCCTTCAATCCTTCCTTTTACTGCTTTCTGTGTGCATATTTAAACTGTCATCATGTAGATAGTCAATTCATAATTGTTTAGAATAAATAGGGGTAATTTAGTAATTTTACGCTGTTATTTTAGAAAATAATCTGTCATAGGGAACCCGAAAGGGGCGCTGTGGGGTGCTAACACCTTCCCCACGCGTAACCGACTCCCTTACCCAACTCTGGTTGTAGTGGCCAAAGTTGATTTTTAAATCAATTGCCTTATCCCTTTTTCCAATGTTTTGAGTAAAACATTGGTGGCGACTCCACGAACCCTCCTTTTATGAAAACCTCTAATCCATGGAGGGTCCCGCTTGGGATTAATATGGATTAGTGAGCCTTTTAATAAAATTGCTCGTTTGACGAGGTCTCAGTTTGAGAATAAGTCATTCTAGCAATCCACTATTTTTAAACAAATAAACGAGTCCAACCATCCCTCGCGAATGCCGAAAGCCCGTTTCGGGCCGGTGGCGACAGATGGCGACTCCACTGGGGAAGCTTCGAGAGTCAGTCCCATTTAGTGACAGATTATTTTTAACAAATAATAGTTAAAATTACTTCATTACCCCTTGCTTGTATTATAATATGTTTTATTATATGGCTTTAAATAACTGTTGTATGCTTAAATTCCGCAATTGTTTGAAATAAAAACTGCACACAAACCTTTGCACACAACAGTTCCCTCTATACCCGGGGGCATGAGTGGTAATCCATAGGGAGTGGATGTTAGTACGGCCGGTTGATGGGTTTATAGGAGCCTATGAGACCGTTGTCGAAAAGCATCACTCAAGGTGATAACCATGAACTTGAGTCCGACGGTGCGTTGGAGCTTTCCATCGACCTACGACGAGAGGAATTGGGTCCCTATAATGGGGGCACCTTGGGGGCCTTTGACCAAGTGAGAACAGTTAGATCCTCCTTGAATATGCACTTTTCTGCAGGAGACCCCTACCTCGTAATTCGCTCGTAACTGTTCGTGGATGAGTGAATTGTTTGTGCATTCGTTATGTGACATTGTTTGTGCATTAATAAATAACCTCGTGATAAGGTCTAAAAATAATCCCCATGCACAAAAAACCATGACATGAGAGGAAAGACCATGTGTGAAAATATAATAAAAGTGAGGAGCATGTACATCATTACCAATAAGACATCATGCATCCTCATGAAAACATACATTTTAGGATCACCAATACCTCTTGACATGAGTGAAAGAGACCCATGACTATAGAGATTCTCCGTTGGGGAGAAATCATAGATAAAGAAGGGTGGTAAACTTCCGTCTTAAAAAGGCAGCGCCTTAAAGATGGAGGTTTATCAAGCTCGTGTTAAAGAGTGTATTCATTCCATAAAATAAACTAACTAAACATTCATTTTAGAAAGTGGCTGGTCATCTCTCTATCCTTACGCGCGCACGGAAAATCAAGAAAATGGAAGCATTGGAGGAGCAAAACAAGAAGCTCACAACCGAGCTTTCACAGCTTAAAGAGCAGATGGCGCAAATGATGGAACTCATGCGTCATCACAACATCCATGATTCTCATCATAGTGATCATGGGTCCCATCATGAGGGAGAGGAGGAAGAGCATGAAAAAGATCCTCCAAACGCCGTACCCCTTGGGGCAGGAATTATAATAAAAGAGCCCGAGGTCTCAAAGGAACAATTCCATGCCCTCGAGGATCGGCTAAGGGCTATGGAGGGGCATGACTTTGACATTAAGGATGCCGCCGACATGTGTTTGGTGAGGGACATTCAATTCCCTCCTAAATTTAAAGTGCCAGATTTCCCAAAGTACGTGGGATCGACTTGCCCTAAAAGTCATCTCACCATGTACTGTCGCAAGATGGCTGCATATGCCACAAATGAAAAGCTCTTGATCCACTGCTTTCAAGAGAGCTTAGCTGAAACTGCACTCAACTGGTATATGCAGCTAGATGGAAATCTAGTACACACATGGAGGCAGTTGGCCGACGCCTTCCTCAAGCGCTACAAATACAACATCGACCTAACACCCGATAGGTCTGATCTTCAAGCCTTGAGTAAAAAGAACGATGAATCCTTCAAGGCGTACGCCCAACGTTGGAGGGAGTTGGCGGCACAGATAGAGCCCCCGCTGTCGGATAAGGAGACGGTGTCCTTATTCATCAACTCGTTGACTGGTCCCTATTACGATAAAATGATAGGGAACACAACGACACTCTTCTCGGACATCATCACCATAGGAGAAAGGGTGGAACAAGGACTTAAAAGTGGGAAGCTGGCTAAGCCTTCCCAATCATATGAAGCTAAGAAGGCCTTTGGGAAGAAGAAAGAAGGAGGAGTCAACGCTGTAACCATTGCTCCGTCTTCTTCCGCTTCGAAGTCAGGCAAATCGCAAAACAACTCTGTGAAGAAGTTTGATAGACTTCCGACCACTTACAGCGATCTCCTGCCGAAGCTAGTGGAGGCGCGCCTTATAGCTTACATTCCACCAAAGAAGGTGAATCCACCCTACCCCGATTGGTACAACCCACAAGACAAATGTCTATACCATTCGGGGGCACAGGGGCACTCAACAGAGAACTGCCGAGCTCTCAAGTACAAGGTCCAAGACCTTATCGACGCTGGGTGGGTCACTTTCGATTCGACGGCGCCCGACGTGAGCAAGAATCCTCTACCGCAGCAGGAGTAGAGAGAAGGGCAAGCCATGATAGGACCCCTCCACATTTTTTTTCTTTTAGGGACTCATGATCAGTACCCGAGATCATGAGGACCTTTTCATGTAAATAAAGGGTTTTGTACAGTTTTACACTCATATATCAATAAAAAGGCATTTTTCACACATTATTCTCTCATTTCGTTCTATTCTCTCTCTCTCATATTAATAAACTCTAAACCTAAACAGAACCAATAAATAATTATGTCTGTGATTGCTCGCTCTGATCGGGATCCGAAAGCCGAGGGTGAATGGGTTGAGTTGGACAGTGATGAGGAGACCATCTCTCCGGATCTGCAAAGACTGCTAGATCAAGAAGCTCGTCTACTCCAACCGAATCAAGAAGAATTGGAGACCATGAATTTGGGGCAGGGTCAAGAGTTGAAAGAGGTCAATATTGGGACCCGTATCAGTGATGGAATAAAAACGCAATTAATTCAATTATTGAGGGAATACAAGGACGTATTTGCATGGTCGTACCATGATATGCCCGGGTTGGACTCCAACATTGTCGAACACAAGTTGCCCTTAAAAGAGGGGTTTCGACCTATTAAGCAAAAGCTTCGACGAATCAAGCCCGAATGGTCGTTAAAGATTAAGGAGGAGGTAGAAAAACAATTGGACGCGGGATTCTTGGTTGTATCCCAGTATCCCGAATGGCTGGCTAACATTGTGCCAGTCGTCAAAAAGAATGGGAAGGTTAGAGTGTGTGTTGATTATAGGGATTTGAATCGTGCCAGCCCAAAGGACTATTTTCCCTTGCCACATATTGATACACTCGTGGATCACACCGCCACAAACACACTCTATTCCTTTATGGATGGATACTCGGGGTATAATCAAATCAAGATGAATATAGAAGACCGCGAGAAAACTTCTTTCATTACACCCTGGGGCACTTTCTGCTACAGGGTGATGCCTTTTGGACTTAAAAATGCGGGTGCCACCTACCAGCGAGCGATGGTGACTCTATTCCACGATATGATCCACAAAGAAATTGAAGTATACGTGGATGACATGATCGCAAAGTCAAAAGACGAAATGGACCACATCCAATATTTGAGAAAATTATTCAATCGGCTTCGTAAGTATCAGCTTAAGCTAAACCCGGCTAAGTGTACTTTCGGAGTTCGGTCGGGTAAGCTTCTTGGGTTCATCGTCAGTGAAAAAGGAATAGAGGTGGACCCCGATAAAGTAAAGGCAATAATGGAAATGCCTCCTCCTAAAACTGAGAAAGAAATTAGAGGATTCCTCGGCAGGGTGAACTACGTCGCAAGGTTCATCGCACAGTTGACTGACACGTGCAAACCAATATTCAAGCTGTTGCGCAAGAATCATTCCGAAACTTGGGATGAGAATTGTCAACGAGCTTTTGACAAGGTCAAACAGTGCTTGGCCAATCCACCAGTATTGGTGCCACCTGTCGAGGGAAGGCCATTAATCCTCTATCTGACAGTGCTTGATGAGTCCATGGGAGCCGTGCTAGGGCAACAGGACGAAACTGGAAAGAAAGAACAAGCTATCTACTACCTGAGCAAAAAGTTCCTTGATTATGAAACTCGCTACACGCCATTAGAAAAGACTTGCTGTGCGTTAGCGTGGGCAACACAAAGGCTCAGGCAGTACATGATAAGGCATACTACTTGGTTGGTTTCCAAAATGGACCCAATTAAGTACGTGTTCGACAAACCAATAATCACTGGGAAGATTGCCCGATGGCAAGTGCAATTATCAGAATTTGACATCATACATGTCACACAAAAGGCCATCAAAGGCAGTACCCTAGCTGATTACCTAGCACATGGGCCGACCAATGATTACCAATCCCTCCAGGATGATTTCCCCGACGAGCACATAATGAGTATACAACATGAAGAACCAAAAGACGATGCGTGGACCATGTATTTTGATGGAGCCTCCAACATGCTTGGACAAGGGATTGGGACAGTATTAATTTCCCCGCAAGGAAAGCATATCCCCTTAACGGCAAGACTCAACTTTGACTGTACAAACAACATGGCCGAATACGAGGCTTGCGCGTTAGGAATCCAAGCAGCAATCAACAATGGTATCCTAAAGCTCAAAGTATTTGGAGATTCGGCTTTAGTCATTCACCAACTGCGAGGTGACTGGGAAGTCCGAAATCCTAAACTGATACCATATGTTGAGCATATCAAAGATTTGACACAATTTTTCCAAAGTGTCATCTTTGAATACATTCCAAGGGAGGAGAATCAGTTTGCTGACGCCCTTGCTACACTATCATCGATGTTCGCCTTGGACAAGGAGCATGAAATGCCCATCATCAATATCCGGCGGCACGATAAGCAAGCGTTCTGCTTACTGATAGATGAAGCTGTTGACGATCATCCATGGTTCCATGACATCAAACAATATCTGTCAAAAGGGGAATATCCTGATATGGCTAGTGATAATGATAAAAAGCATATCCGAAGAAGGGCCATGGGATTTCTGTTGATTGGAGAAACCCTCTACAAAAAGAATTATGACTCGGTCTTGTTGAGATGCATAGACCAAGTCGAGGCTCAAAATGTAATCAAAGAAATACATGAGGGGGTTTTCGGTACCCATATTCCCGGGCCTGCAATGGCTAAGAAAATCCTCAGAGCAGGATATTATTGGTCGACCATTGAAAGGGATTGTTACCAATACGTCCGGAAATGCCACAAGTGTCAAGCATATGCCGACAATATTCATGTCCCACCAACGCCACTCAATGTTCTGGCTTCACCATGGCCATTTGCAATGTGGGGCATGGATGTTATTGGACCCATCGAGCCAAAGGCATCCAATGGACATAGGTTCATCCTTGTGGCCATTGACTATTTCACCAAATGGGTAGAAGCGGCACCGTATGCTCATGTGACCCGAAAGGTGGTAACATCCTTCATCAGAAAGAATATCATATGCAGATACGGTATTCCCGATAAAATCATCACTGATAATGGATCCAATTTGAACAATAAGATGGTGGAAGAGCTGTGCAAAGAGTTCAAAATCCAGCACCATAACTCTTCCCCATATCGACCAAAGATGAATGGGGCAGTCGAGGCAGCCAATAAGAATATCAAGAAGATAGTACAAAAGATGGTTGTCTCATTCAAAGACTGGCATGAGATGCTACCCTTCGCTCTCCATGGTTATAGGACTTCAGTACGTACATCCACAGGAGCTACTCCATTCTCCCTTGTTTATGGAATGGAGGCAGTTCTGCCGGTTGAAGTCGAGATACCGTCTCTGAGAGTAATCATGGAAGCAAAACTTTCCGAGGCAGAATGGGTTCAAAGTCGATACAACCAATTGAACCTTATCGAAGAAAAACGACTGAACGCCATATGCCATGGTCAAGCCTACCAAAGGAAGATCAAAAAGGCTTTCGACAAAAAAGTCCATCCTCGAACCTACCATGAGGGAGAGCTGGTGATGAAGAAATTGCTACCAGCTCAAAAGGACAAGATCGGAAAGTGGGCCCCAAATTACGAAGGACCATATGTGGTGAAGCGAGCTTTCTCCGGAGGAGCATTGATTCTCACAGACATGGACGGAGAAGAACTTCGATACCCAGTCAACGCTGACGTGGTAAAGAAGTATTATGCTTGAAGACGTTGCTTGCATCAGCCCGCTAGGATGAAAACCCAAAAAGGGCATCCTAGGCAAAAGTTAGGGCAAAACAAAAAGCCCGCCAGTACAAGGGTACTAGGCAAAACAAAGGCAAAATTATCCCCGCTAGGACACGTCCTAGGCAAAAATTAGGGGCAAAAGAATAAGACGCAAAAAGTAAAGCAAGCAACGATCACTTGAACCGAAAACCGAAAGGCGGTTCAAGTGATAATCTTCTAGAAGCAAGCGTCTTGCAGTATCTACACTCCTGGCTCAGGCATCTCACCCAAAACGATTAGGGGAACGAGAAAAGCAACAATTACAGATATAATTGTTTAAGCCAAAAATGTATAGCCTACCTTGGCCAGCCATTCTTCAGAAATTCCTCTTGTAAATCTTTCTGTATGAACATTTGTGAATATCAATAAAATATCCATTTGTTTCTTTTCTCTCTTGACCATGTGATTATGCCTTTAAATTGATGTTTCTAAAAATTGTACGAAACTCTTAATAATCGGCCGATAAAAGAAAATTGGAGGGGTTCCCGTAAAATCCATAATCTCCTGCATAAAGGCTCACAAAAATACTCCCTCGCGTCAATGACAGAAAGTCCTCCAAGAAGAAGAGGACAGGGAGAGCCACTCACTTTTCTAACTAAATGAACAAAAAAATTGAATTGCATTTGTGCATCACACACACATTAGTTGCACATTCAAAGACCTTATCATGAGGCAAACTGCATAAAATAGAAAAATAGAAAATTGCTTGTGTATGACAGCAGCAAGCAAAATACAAAGATTCAGAAAATCCAACAATCAGTTTGCACAGAATAACTGAGCCTGGAGAGGCTTGCCGAAACAATACTCCTCATCCCCCACATCTCAAAATAATTGAGCCTGGAGAGGCTCGCAGAAATAATACTCCCCAGAGAAACCTCAACTCACGCTCTTGGACTCAAAATCCCCAGCAAGAGCTATCAAAACAAGATCGACGACATTCCCAATGGAAGTACGATCACCCAAGCAGAATATCCAAGTCAAAGGACTTAAACTTCCTCAGTGAAGATAGCTCTCCAACTCAAGTGTCGAGTGAGGCTAAGCCTGTAGAGGCTTCCTAAATAATACTCTGGGATACATAAGATCCCCAAATCCCCAGTCGCCTACTCAAGAGGCATCCCTGCAGAAGGAGAAGAAAATAAAAATCAATAATCATTCCCCAAGTGGAATCTGGCTCTCAGCCAATCATTGAACGTCAAGCTGATACGCCTAACAGAAGAGGCTAATCAAAATCAACGACAAAATCCCCCAGTGGATAACAGCCTACACAGAGGCAGTAAAATCAAAAAACCAAAAGAGACACCCGAACAAGGATAACCGGGATACTCCACCAACGTCGAAAGGACGTCAGCCAATCATAAGGCACCGCTCACATCAGAAAGAGCATCTTTGTGTCTGCACCCAAAGGAATCAGAAATTCCCCAGTGGGAACCAACTACGCTATAGAAAGTTGGGGCACAAGAACCTATGAGTAACTGCACATCCCCTAGACGGATCCCTGCGTTATCCAGCCCTTAGTGGCACAAAATCAGAAACAACCGTCGAAGCAGCACCGTGGACTGTGGAGACAAAATCGTCACAAATCCCTGGAAAGGAGATATTCACGCTACCCCGTCGTCACAAACACGGAGGTATGCAGCTTCCGGCTCGGACAATGAGCGAAGCTATCTCTGGAAAAGGGGTACTCACCGCTTACCGTTGTCATAAGGGTACTTAGCTTCCGGCTCGAACAAAGAGTGAAGTTAAGCCTGGAGAGACGGTACTTACAGCTTCCAGCTTGGGCAACAAGCAAAGCAAGGCCTGGAGAGGCAAAACTCACACTGCTTACCGTTGTCACAAGGGTACTTAGCTTCCGGCTCGAACAAAGAGTGAAGTTAAGCCTGGAGAGACGGTACTTACAGCTTCCAGCTTGGGCAACAAGCAAAGCAAGGCCTGGAGAGGCAAAACTCACACCGCTCACCGTCGTCACAAAGGTACTTAGCTTCCGGCTCGAACAAAGAGTGAAGCTAAGCCTGGAGAGGCGGTACTCAACCATCAGCGTCATCAGAGGCGCATTGATGTCCAACTTCCGGCTCGGGCGTCGAGTGAAGTTGGCCTTGGAGAAGGTAAACTCAGCTACCGAGGATGTCAGAAGCGCCGAGGTATGCACCCACCTGGAGAGGCTACTCAACATTTTCCCACCGGAAGACGCTACAAGTCAGAAGGTCGGCACAATACCCGGACAATTGGGTCAACTCCTTTACTTGTCAGCCGGTACACCAAGAGGCCGTCCGACTAAGTAAAGGGGGGGGCAGCTGTAGACCCCTAAAATTGTCCGGGTCGGAAATAAAGCTTGAAGACTCTCGAAGACTGAAGGATAATCAGCCAGAAGGACTCCTCGAAGGCCCTAGGAGGGTTCTCTGTAGGTCCAGAGGTCTTAGAATAGCTCAAAATAAAGAAGTGGAGGGAAAAAGCCCAATACGGCCGTACTGAACTCAATACGGCCGTATTGAAGCTTCAATACGGCCATACTGAAGTCAGTACGACCGTATTGACACTTCAATACGACCGCGGCGAACTCAATACGGGCGTATTGAAATTTCTGAACTTCAATACGACCGTATTGAACTTCAATACGACCGTATTGAAGTTCAAAAATTTCAATACGGCCGTATTGCCCCTGTAGGCCGTATTGCGCCTGTTCCCTATAAATATGACGTCAATTGGACGTCATTCCACACTTTTCAACATAGTTTGAACCCTCTCCTTGAGTATTCTGGGGTTTTTGAGCAGTGTTCTGCCCTAGAAATCACTCGGAGAGTTGATCCGACGAAGTTCTTGAGCCCCGAGCCATTTTGCTTGAGGATCGAACCTAGTCGAGGGGAAATCTTTTTGGTTCATTTTTTATAAAAAGCACGCTTCAAGAGGTTTCCCTTCAATCCTTCCTTTTACTGCTTTCTGTGTGCATATTTAAACTGTCATCATGTAGATAGTCAATTCATAATTGTTTAGAATAAATAGGGGTAATTTAGTAATTTTACGCTGTTATTTTAGAAAATAATCTGTCATAGGGAACCCGAAAGGGGCGCTGTGGGGTGCTAACACCTTCCCCACGCGTAACCGACTCCCTTACCCAACTCTGGTTGTAGTGGCCAAAGTTGATTTTTAAATCAATTGCCTTATCCCTTTTTCCAATGTTTTGAGTAAAACATTGGTGGCGACTCCACGAACCCTCCTTTTATGAAAACCTCTAATCCATGGAGGGTCCCGCTTGGGATTAATATGGATTAGTGAGCCTTTTAATAAAATTGCTCGTTTGACGAGGTCTCAGTTTGAGAATAAGTCATTCTAGCAATCCACTATTTTTAAACAAATAAACGAGTCCAACCATCCCTCGCGAATGCCGAAAGCCCGTTTCGGGCCGGTGGCGACACTTCCCAAGAAATCCCATCAACCTTCTGGCGGGAAGCTACTCAGCGACGCCATGAAATCTGTTCCAAAGGTATTTCGATTTTTACTTTCATTTACTTTGTATTTTTGATTTATCTAACATTTCCTCAAAAGGATATCGAGATTATCCCCTTGGACTCCTCTCAAGATATGTCTCAAGAGATACAGAAAAACGTACCTCTTGTCACTGAAGTAACTCAACAGGTTCATGTTCTCATACCTTTCAACTTCAAATTTTCTGGTGTTTTAACTTAATCTTTTAACTTACCCTTTCATTTCATCAGTTGCCTACCTCCCCAGTGGATGTTGCAACATTGGCCTCAGTTATGGCTTCGATAGAGGTTCTTCTTCAGGCTGCAGAGGATAGGGTTTTCCAGCCAAAGCCTTTGACTCATGTGGAGACGCAACCAGACTCTGCTCAAGGTGAACCCTCTTTTGAGTTACGACCTCCCTCGAGTCCACACAAGGGTATATTTCTTTCGACTTTACTTTTTGATATGATAACTTGTTAATGAAGATCTCTTATGTATTTCTCCTTGTGTAGGTTCTACTGAGTCTCCAAGACCTTTTACCACTTCTCCTTCGACCCAAGGAGGTGCTACTTCTTCTGTCCAGGGCTTCTCTTCCATTCCTTCTCCAGATTTGGATTTGATGAGTTTCTTCAACGACGAGGATGAAGATATCAATAGTATCTTCGAGGTCTTGGACAACTGGACTAGTGGCCCTTCTGGGTCAGAAAAAGAAAAATTTCCCACTGTTGAACCAGCTTCTGAAGTACCTTCTTACCAACCCTTGCTCGAATCGTTTCGATTGAAGGCATATGTCGAAGATCTCGATCAAGCCTTCCTTATCCCTGAATTTAAAACAGAAGTTCAACAAATGCTTGATGACCTGCTGAGCTATTCTGACCTTCCTTCTGACATTTCTTTGGAGCTTCAATCTTTTATCAAGCCTTTTAGCCGTGCATGGGAACTTCGAACTCAATGGTCTACTGCATATCAAGAAGTAGCCCAAATTGAGGTCGAGACTGAAGGAGATCGTGCTAAGCTCGAACAACTCCGAGATGAATTGATTTTCATCAAGAAATCAACAGAAGACATGATCTCTTCTTTGCAGGCTTTGCAAAAGGAGGAGGCTGATATCGAGCACGTGATCGAAGCTTTAAAGCACGAGCTTGATAGAACTCGCTCGAAGAAGGACGGTGTGAAGGTTAAGAGTCAAGAAATCAAGCAACATCAGACAGGGCTTAAGGAAGAGGGCAGAGCTATTTCTTCTCGACTAGCCAAGACTTTGGAGCAGAAGAAGCACTTAGAATCTCAATGTGCATCTCGCAAGAAAAATTTGGACGAAGCTTATAAAGCTTTCGAGGAATTCAAGAAGCAATTCTTGTAATAATTTGTTCTTCTTTTCTGTCTTTCAGCCTTTTAATTTATCTTCGCCTCATGTTGAACAATTATTCCTCTACTCTCTTATGGAAATGTTTTAGGTATTTCCCATTTATGACTTTGCTTGCACTTGAATTATTTATCTCCTTAATTACGTATGCGTTCTTTGAATATACTTGCTCGACTAAAAAAGGACCTTCCCAATTATATGACCACTTCCCCAAATATCGAGATTTTTGATCCATGGGAAGTATAACTTTTAATACCAATTCCCCAACTCGAAAACGTTGCATTTTTACTTTCTTATTATAGGTTTTCTCAACTCTTTCTTTCTGTTGAACAAGATTCTGTAAGACCATTAACCTTTCTTCCTCTAAAGAAATCAACTCATCATACATTAAATTCCAATAGTCTTCAACAGGTAATTCGTTTTGTTTTTGTATGTGAATTGATTGTAAATTAATATCAACAGGAAGAATAGCCTCATGTCCATATACCAACTTATACGGAGTAGTTTTCGTGGCATCTCGAGGTGAATTCCTGTAAGCCCATAGTATTTGAACCAGCGTTTCGTGCCAGCTTCGAGGTTTATTGGAAATATGCTTTTTGATTAAACCAATCACTACTTTGTTCGCAGCCTCTACTTGCCCATTTGCTTGTGCATAATATGGTGTAGTGGCTATTAGCTTGATTCCTCTCGATTCTGCGTATTGAGAAAATTTTCGACCTGTAAAGACTGTGCCTTGATCTGTAGTAATTGTTTGGTGAATCCCAAATCTTATAATGATGTGATCTTCGACAAAATCAATTATGTCTTTTTGCTCGACTTCTTTTAAAGGAATAGCCTCTACCCATTTTGTGAAGTAGTCTATGGCGACTAGTATATACTTGTGGTTCTTCGAGGAAGGTGGGTGTATCTGGCCAATCAAATCCATTGCCCATCCTCAAAATGGCCAAGGCTTGATAATCGAGTGCAACTCACTGGCCGGCACTCTCTGTATCGGTCCATGTTTCTGACACTCTTCACAACTTCTTGCGAATTCGATACAGTCCTTGATCATAGTTGGCCAATACAAACCTTTTCTTGATAATACCCACTTCATTTTCTTTCCAGCTTGATGTGCTCCACAAATACCTTCATGTATCTCCGCCATTGCTATGTAGCTCTCATCTTTCCCCAAACATTTGAATAAAACTCCGTCGAAACCCTTTTTATACAATTCATTGTTCAGTAAAAGATAACTAAGGGCTTGGAGTTTAATCTTCCTTTCTACCTTTAGGTTGGGATTTCGCAAGTATTCGATCAATTCGCTTCTCCAATCTTGCTGACTCACTGAACTAACATTTATAATTTCTCGGTGCTCCACCAATTCATTTTCTGTGTGGATTAAATACTCAAGACATTCTTCACTTACTTTATACCCTGAGGCTGTTTGAGCCAACCTATTTGCAATGATATTTGAGCCTCGAGGAATATGTTGTAATTCGACTTCATCAAAAGTGTTAAGTAATTGCACGACTCGATCCTTTAATTCAATTAACCTCTCATTTAAGCACTTATATTCTTGTGTTAATTGTTTGACAACTAATTGTGAATCCCCTCGAATCAATACATTTCGAGCACCCAACTCCATTAATATTTTGAGTCCAGCTATCAACGCTTGATACTCAGTTTCGTTGTTCGAATACTTTTTGTTCATTTTAAGTGACACTTTTGTCGGCAATCCCTGAGGGTTTAGGATTAAAAGACCTATTCCAGCGCCTGACTCATGTTTCGATCCGTCAAAATATAATTGCCATGGTTTCGTGGTTAAGTATAAAATCTCTTTTGACTCATTCGAGTGATCAGCGAGAAAATCTGCGAGTACTTGACCTTTAACTGCTTTTAGTGGTTGAAAAGTAAGTGAATATTCAGTTAATGCAAGTGCCCATTTACCAACTCGAGAATGTAAAACAGGTTTACACAACATATACTTAATCACATTACTTCGACAAAATATTACAACATCACGAGTCCTAATGTAATACTTCAACTTTGTACAAGCAACATATAAACTTAAACACAATTTCTCTAAAGGAGAATATCTAATTTCTGCTCCTACTAACATTCGACGTAGATAATAGATGACTCTCTCGATGCCATTTTCATCTTCTTACGCCAGCATGCCCGCAATAGTCGAATCACTAGTTGAAATGTACAACTTCAGTTGCTTCCCTTCAGAGATTGGTGCGAGTACTGGAGGATGAGCCAAGTACTCTTTGATGTTATCGAATGCTTTCTGGTGATCTTTATCCCATCGAAATTCTTGTTCCTTTTTTAAACGTAAGAGAGGAGAAAAGATTTTAGTTTTACCAGACAAGTTCGATATGAATCTTCGCAAAAAGTTCACTTTACCTAGGAGAGATTGAAGTTCCTTTTTGTTCGATGGAGGTTTAGTCTCCATAATAGCCTTCGTTTTGTTTCGATCCACTTCAATTCCTTTCTGGTGTATGACAAACCCCAGAAACTCTCCTGCTGTAACACCAAAAGCACATTTTAGTGGATTCATTTTCAAACCATGTTTTCTCATTCTCTCGAACGATAATTTTAAATGGCTTAGATGATCCTCTTTTCGTTTCGACCCAACAATTATGTCATCAATATATACTTGTACAAACTTACCAATTAGATCATGAAATATTAAATTCATTGCCCTCTGATAAGTAGCACCAGCATTTTTTAATCCAAATGGCATCATCACCCATTCATAGACGCCTAAGGCACCTGGACATCGAAAAGCAGTTTTCGACACATCGTTAGCTGCAATATAAATTTGGTTATACCCAGAATAACCATCAAGCAAACTCATAATTTCATTACCTGCAGCGGCGTCTATCATGTTTTCAGCAATAGGCATAGGATATTCATCCTTGGGCGTTGCTTTGTTGAGATCTCGAAAATCAATGCAGACTCTGAGTTTTCCATTCTTTTTGGTCACAGGCACAATATTCGAGACCCACTCAACATATCTTGAAGTTCTAATAAACTTCGCTTTTAGCAGTCTTTCAATTTCTTCTTTAATTTTCTCGACTACTTCAGGGGCAAATCTTCGAGGGTTTTGCTTAACAGGTCTCTTTCCAGGAACTGTGGGTAACCTATGTTCCACCAATTCTCGATCTAATCCTGGCATTTCCTCGTAATCCCATGCGAAGCAATCTTTATACTCATGTAAAACTCGAAGCAATTCCTCCTTTAGATTTCCTTGCAAGAACTTGCTCACGTAGGTTACTCTTCTAGCCTCACCCGTTCCTAAGTTTACCTCTTCAAGTGGATCCTGAGATTCTAACTTATATTCCTCTTTCTCCGTTCTTTCGAATCCCAACGGTGAGTCGTCGAAGATACAATCCAACTTGGGATCTAGCTCTTGCTCTTGGTTTTCTGTTGTTTTTTCGACCGCGTGGCCTTTTCCGTTCCCTCGATCTTCTTTTTTGCTCGAGACATCTTGGTCTCCTTGATTTCCTGTTTTTTTGTTTTCTTTTTCGTTGGAAACTCCCTGGTCTCCTTGATTTTCTATTTTTTGTTTTTCATCGGCCCATGTGGCCGTACTGTTTTTATCAACTTCCTTCAAAAATGCTTTTTCACTTTGCACCTCTTCGGCCATATTGGCCGTTCGATCGGCTACGTAAGCCGATATTCGAGCTAAAAAGCTCGAGTAAGGATCTTTATCCTTCATTCTTCAAGTGGAGCCGAATCCTTCTCGGCTCGAATCACAAAACCTCTCCTTACATCCCAGCAGAACATCTTCTTAATGCCTTCTTCTTCATCCATCATTCTAGAATTGTAAGCATCGAAAGGTTTAGTTTTCGCAAACGCTGTCAGTTGTTGGTCCACGAAATACATCCCAACTTCATAGGTTTTCTGATCAGCTTCAAGCATCTCTAACCCTTCATCATCATTCCAAAAAAAATATCTTTTGGTGTACAGTGGATGGAACAGCTCCTACTCCATGAATCCATTCTCGACCTAGCAGGACGTTAAAGTTTGCCTTAGATGGCGTTACTATGAACATTGTAGTCCTCCTCACACTTCCAATTTGTACGTCGAGCAGAATCATACCTTCAGGCTGAGAAGACTTTCCGGCATAATCCGAAATCATTATGTTGTGAGGTTTTAAATCCGCTAAGGACTTTCCAAACCTCTTCAGCATTGTCTTGGGTAGGATGTTCACAGCTGCCCCTCCATCAACAAGAACCTTATTTACCTCTTGCCCCTCAATCAACAATGTCAGCAATAAAGGCTTGAGGTGTCCTTTCATCTCCTCAGTAGGAGAATCGAACACAGCAGTGTTAAACTTGGGAATAACCCTTGATATTTGGCTAACCCATACGATTTTCGACTCATAATTGGGGTCCTCGAAGAAGTCCTCTCGATGGATATCTTCTTGTTCATTCACAGCTTCCATGGCTCCAGCATACTCAGTTGGTAAGATCGAAACTATCCCACAAATGTCCTCTAAAGAGTCCTCGAAGCCACTCTCGAAGCAATCAGTGATCATGTCCTCATCATCGTCAACGAACTTTTGAGATGACTCTCCTCTCTGGGGAACAGGGATCGAAAAACGATTTCCTTTTACTCCTTCAAAAGTAGCTTTCCGCATCCTTTGCTGTCTTCTCCACTGAGTTTTACTCAAATTGTTGAAAGGTTGTCGAAAGCCACGACCATAACTTCCCGTTGGGAATTTCCCTAGATTTCCTTGCACTGGGTTCCGTGGATAAGCCATCACTTGTTTCCCTCGACCTATTCCTCCGACCATAGGTCTTGGCGGTGCATTCCATTTGCCAATAGGCACATTGGCATTTGGAACAAAAGTGTTACCAAACCTCGATGAATTATACATCTCCATCTTTCCTACTGGAGCGTTATATTGAGGCATATGAACCTGCCTCATAGTTAACCCCGCATTCAACCCGACGTTGGGCTTAGGCTTTTGTCGAAGGTTTTCAGCCTTATAATTCATCATCATATCTGACTCCTCAAAAGCCTTAGCAGCAGCCCTATCAAATACAACACTACATCGAGGGCATAACATCACTTCTCTATCAGCTTCTTTCTTTTTCGACAAGAAATCAACTAAGCTATCCCCCTCTTTAGGATAAATGGGCTTCTGCTCCTTAGCAAAATCTTCCATTAGTTCCTCGAGCTTCTCATCAGAAATGGGCTCAATATTGTCATCCTCTTCGACAGTGACATCCACCATATTGATCCCTCCTATCGAGACTGGCTCGACATATCCAGTATGAGCAGCAAATGGGTCTGTGTCCACTTTCATATCTTTCTCCTCAAAAGCAAGGCGACCATCAGTAATCGCCTTTTCGATAAAATCCCTGAAACGCACACAATTGTTAGTCCAATGACCATACATATTATGATATTTACAAAATTTCTTTCCTTTTCTTTGCTCGAATGGGGGAATTTTATGATTTTCTGGGAGTACGATTTGTTTATCTCTTAATAAAATATCAAATATTTTTTCCGCTTTCGTTACATCAAAACTATACTTCTTACTCGAATTACCTTCTACATTATCTCCTGGTTTTAACATTTGACACTGATACGTAGGGCCAGGGCGTAGTTCTGCTAAGTTGATCTCAAACTCCTCACTCGAGACTTCACAATTAGAATCTTCCCCAAGATCTGAATTTTCTAAATACGCTACCTTCTCCTTTCGAACAAATTTGTCAAATTTTCTCAACCTTTCTTTTTCTAGTTTAATTTGTTCGATCCTTCTCACTTTTTCAGCCAGTTGGGCCATATCCCTCAACTGTTCGTTTACTAACTTCTTGCGTATCGAGAAATCTAACCCTGTCGCCGCAATCCTAACTAGTTCATGTTCAGGTATATTGGTGTAACATTGAGATTTTAATTGCCTGAATCTATTCAAATAGTCATCCAAAGTTTCATTATCTTGTCTTTTGATATTCATCAGATCGACTATACTAACTTTTGTTTCCTCTCTAAAGAAGTGTTCATGGAAACTACCCTCTAACTGTACCCATGTGTGTATCGAATTAGGAGGTAAGGTAGTAAACCATGTAAAAGCATGTTTAGTCAATGAACTAGGGAAATATTTCATTTTTAAATATTCGTTATTTGCTAAATCCCCACATTCGACTCCATACCTAGCTATGTGTTCGACTGTTGACTCAGTCAATTCTCCTGCAAATTTCGAGAACTTGGGTACTTTTACTCCTCGGGGTAGTTCTGCTTGGGTAATATAATCAGGAAAAGCTGACACGAAATATGGGCGTTCGTTTCGACCTACATCGAATCCATGCCTATTTAATATTCTTTCCACCATCTAGTCTAAATGATCATTGGGATTCCCATTAGGTCGAATTACATTCTGAAAATTTCCATGCCCCCCAAGGTTTTCTCTGTCATTCAAGTTCGCACTCATGGCTGTCGAAGGTGTTCCCTCACCTAGTTTATCCCCTATTTTGTTTATCAATTCATACAGGGGAGTCATAATGTTATGCATTTGAGTTGACAACAAATTGACCATGTCATGATTACTATGGTCCATTTGCTGTCTAAGAGCCATCATAGCCTGGTTACTAATTCCAGTGGGTACGTAACTGCCTTGTCGAATTAACGAACCTTCCTGACTCGTTCCTATATGTTGATAGGGGTCTTGCATAACAAACCCCATGCCGTTTGGTCCAGGATTATATCCCTGTGGGGATATATGCATTTGGGGATTAGGCCCTATCAAGGGTACTGGCATATCAGCATGTATAGGTTGGGTACTTCGCCAATTAGGTGGCATATCCCAAGGATACTCCCTCGTGACATCTACCAGTTCCTGAGTTACATTATTTGGCCTTGCTGTGTTTTCGAGTAACACAGGAGGAGACCTTGCCCCCCCGGTCACATTAGTAGCACTATCAGGATTGGGGTTAGGCTGTTCTACATTTGCATTATTATGGCTTGCATTCGGATTATTAGACGTAGACATAGTTCTCCCACTCCTTAATCTCATGCAATTCACACACCTAAACTAGTCCAATTATGTTCTGAATTAAACGAGTCCCACCGGGCGTGCCAATTTGTTTACGGTGGAATTAACCATCAAATCCTGGGTTCTTTTTATTTAGACTAGCATACGAACGTATTTCAATTTAGGTGCTTTACTGTGTTATCGTGTTACCGCGAATGGAGAGTAGGATGAAAAAGTCTTAGCAACTACTTGTTTCAAAATGTTCTTCGATTAAAACAAACAAGCAATGTTCCCGCATGCAAATAACAATATGAATAGAATGAACAATGTATACATTCGCAACACAAATCATGTTCAAATTACATAATGTTCAAGCATTACAAGATTAAAGTCTATAACTACGTAATTAAAAGGAGAGAAGAGAAAAGAAAGACTACACTAATCCTACTCCTAAAAAGAGAAAAGACAAGTGGCCGAGAAGTAATCATACCCAAAGATGATTCCTTGCATGGAAGCCATATGTGCAGGCAGAGAATGCTTCAGAATTTGGTTAGAGTATGAGTTTTCCGACCTTGAAGAGGTCCGTGATCTTTCTATTTATAGAGACATAATGAGTGGTTAACTCCGTACACGTATACTCTTAATCCCATAACTGCTACCCACTACATTTGCTACGTGGTTCAGAATAATAACTTCTTTAAACCGCTTTTCCCACGTGTTCTTATTCTCTCCTTTGATTTTGATAACCGCTTCTGGCTTTAGCCATTTCCTTGTTCGACTTTTCCGAAGTGCGTTATGTTCGACCCTATCTTGAATGTTTCCATGTGAAGTCTTGTTTCCAGCTTGAATGCTCTCGAATCTCAATTCGACCTTATCTTGAGTACCCCCCTCTAGGACTAGTTATAATTCTTCCATGTATGGTAGTCTTGAGGCAATGCCTTTAGTCAAACCGTTTTCGAGTCTCATCACTTCGAGTAGTCTCAACACCAACATAACAACACAATCTACCGTCACATATTTTAACCAAGAGTCTAGCTAAGTGGTTTGATCATACCGAACTAACAATAATAGGGTTTTTTTTTTGGACTTGCTGGATCAACAAAAAAATTGGATATCAATCCACAATCCAACATGATTTCTCGAATTTTGCCAATTAAACTAGAAAAGTCTAATACTCGTCGTCAGGAATAATATAGCCTAGGTATGAACCTATTACAACATTGACATGAATTAGCCAAATCACTTATAGGTACAATTTACTAATTATCCTCATGATACCACACACTTTTTCAATAATTAGTTAAAGATCTTACCTTTCAACTTCATATCTTACTCAATTTGGCCACTTTTAAACCAATATGCACTACAAGAAAATGACGATTTTGCGATGGTTATATGGCCTACATTGCGACGGTTAGAACTGTCGCAAAGACAACATTGCGACGGTTTGGTAACCGTCGCAGAATTGTCCGTCACCAGGCAATTTTGCGACGGTTATCAGAACCGTTGCACAAACCGTCACAAACTTGGAATTGCGACCCTTTCATCAACTGTCGCACCAACTGCCTCTATATTAACATTGCGACCCTTTCATGAACTGTCGCACCAACTGCCTCTAAATTAATATTACGACTCTTTTTTTACCTGTCAAAAATTATAATTTTTTTTATTTTAATAAATTTATTAATGTAACAATCCTCAAATTTGGCCTCTCAAGAGTTCTATTTCACAATATTTCACTATTTAGCGTGTTTTATCCTTACTTGTGCAATTTCTGGGAAACTTCCCAGAAGGTCACCCATCCTTGTACTACTTCAGGTCAAGCACGCTTAATTGTGAAGTTCTGATGAGTAGGCTACCAAAATGTATATGTATGTTGTCAGTATAACTTATACAAATTAATTCATTTAAGTTATCCTCAAATATACAATCTCATATTTGTACTATAATAATAATATATAATAATTTTATATTATGAATAATAATAATAATAATAATAGTAATAATAATAATAATAATAATATATTTAGTTATTCTTTATTTATATGTACTTACTTTTATAATTAACATCTACTTATTTCTATTTAAAATTATAACTTAAATTATTTAATTTTATAATTTATAATGATAATATAATTTATAAAAATATAAATATTTATTTATTACATACTTATAAATTAAATTTTAATATTTTAAATAATTATTAATTAATTTAATATATTTATTTACCTTAAATCAAACATATAAAATTCAAAAAAATGTATTTATCCTTGTTTTATTTTCTAATTATCAACTATTAATAAAACACTAACTTAAAATCTTATCTAATTATATATAATATTCTCATATCAAATTTAAAAGCAGATATTAGTTATACAAAAATATTAAGATCATATAGTAAATTGTCAATAAGATTTTAGTTAAATAATTTAAAATATTAATGTTTCAATTATATTGTTAATTAACAAATAATTTATTCCAAAACTAATTAAATTTTTTATATTAATTATTAGTAAAATTTAATAACTTTTAAATTAACAATTAATTGGATCGATGAAATTCAACACACACCATGAGTTATTGAGCGGAATAACTTTACCAAGAGTTATTTTGTAAGCTATCTTAAATCAAACATATAATATTCAAAAATGTATTTATCCTTGTTTTATTTTTTAATTATCAACCATTAATAAAATACTAACTTAAAATCTTATCTAATTATATAATAATATTTTCATATCAAATTTAAAACCAGTTCTTACATTTTTGACAAATATAAGTTTTTCTGAAATATTCCATCAATAATATAGTTTTTCCTACAAAAATTTTCTCATCGAAAATATAAATTTTTCGACAGATTGAATTTAATTTTATAAGAAATCATCTTCGATTAATATAACATTTTGTATATATGATTTAAGAATAAAAGATTTTCAATTTAACGGTTGAATTTACAAAATTCACATTTAATATAAAGTTATTGAGCGGTGTAACACTTAGTAAAATTTACACCGATGTAATTATAACCCCCTCATATATATATATATATATATATATATATATATATATATATATATATATATATATATATTAAATGTAAATTTTGTAAATCCAACTGTTAGATTGAAAGTTCATATCTCTTATAGACTATATATACAAAACTTTATATTAATCCAAGATGATTTGATACTTCATTTTTATAAAACAAAATTGATATAATATATTCATTTCAAAATACACTAAAATATAAACACTTTGATTACCTTCCAGTTGTTCAATTTTAACAAAATTTGATATACACTTATAAAGTGATATGAACTTTCAATTTAACGGTTGAATTTACAAAATTCACATTTAATATAAAGTTATTGAGCGTCATAATACTTAGTGAAAGTTACACCGGTATAATTATAACCCCCTATAATTATATATATACAGGGACGGATGCACGTTTGAATAGTGGGGCGCTTGCCCCCACTACTATTTGACATATACATAATTTTTATCTAAAAAATAATATTTTTAAAAAATAAAAATTATATTCTAATAGAATAAAATATAGATTCTGAAAAAAAAATTATTTATTTGATATCTGTCAAATTTTTGAAAGAAATTAATTCTCATGTGATAAAATTTTTTTTCTTAATAATGGATTAATTTTAAAAAAGTTTAATTATAATATATATATTGATATATATATATATATATATATATATATATATATATATATATATGTCTTAATATTCACATATATAATGTAATATATTAAAATAAATAATTTTTTGATAAAATAAAATTTGTCCATGCATGTTTATCTTTTGTGTTTTTTATTTATTGTATACATTGATTGAAAAAATAAAAATAGTAAAATTGTATATATTAATTAAAAAAATCAAAATAAGAAAAATCTGAAGATTTATGTTCCATTTAGAATTGTTATTGTAAGATATATTTTAAAATAAATTATCATCTAAAAATATATATTAGATATTAAAAACATATTTATATCATAAATAAATTAAACTGGATTTTTATAAAATTTAACATATTTATTTTTATATTTTCATATAAAGAGGGAATTTAAAATAAAATTTATAAAATTTAACATTGAAAATTATTCAATAATATGTGATCTGATAACTCAAAATTAAGTTATAAAATGATAAATATATCTATTTATATACTCTAATACATCTTACATACAAGATAAATTCATAAGTTTGTTGAAAGATAAATTTATTTTCTAGTCACGATTTTGAAATTATATAAAGAAAAAAAAAATCGTGTACCTCATGTTAAAGGAAGTATATATAAAATTGTTAATAAAATATAAGTTTATTAAGATAATATACATAATACTTAAAAAAATTAATTTTAATAAAAAAAAAATTTGTCTTGTAGATTGCGACGGTTTATAGTAAACCATCGCAATGCTGAAAATTTTGCGACGGTTTATGACTAACTATCGTAATGTTAAAAAAAATTTGTGACGGTTTATGATTAACTGTCACAATCTTCAACAAATTTTGCGACGGTTTATCATAAACCGTCGTAACGTTCAACAAATTTTACGACGGTTTACGATAAACTGTCGCAATGTTGAACAATTTTGCGACAATTTTTGATAAATCGTCGCAATGTTAAACAAATTTTGCGACGGTTTATCATAAACTGTCGCAATGTTCTACAAATTTTGCGACGATTTACGATAAACCGTCGCAATGTTGAACAATTTTGCGACGGTTTTGAAAAAATGTCGTATGAAGGGTCCAATAACAAAGCGACGACGGTTTCTAGATAACCGTCGCAATTTGTCCGTCGCAATTTATCATTTTTCTTGTAGTGATGACTCGACTAAACCCTCATACATGATATCAACTAAGGATCTCGAGAAGACTCAATACTCCACTTCAAAAGACAATTATACTCAAGAAAGATTTTTCAACAATTAGACTCTCAGAGTACCACTACACATATCCACACAATGAGATATTTCAACTTTTAAGACAACATCTCCCATCTATTCCTAAGTTCACAACATAGTTCAACAATATGCATCATGCATTCACAATACTATTCCACACAACAAAATGTCATTTTCATATCTCAGCAAAACATTACTCAACAACATGACTCATGCATCTTATCACATAATTCAACACTACAACACGCCTCCTATATGTTACTACACAATACTACGCATGCATCAACATACTTACATACATTCACAACACACACAGCAATGTACAACTTATATGCATTTCAACATACTCACACCCAACGTCCATGTCTAGCGCTATTAACCCTATGCTCAACACTAGTGAGGTAGAGCTTCTGGCTTACTCACACTCGATGCTATAATCCTCTTATGCCCAATGAAAATGAGACAAGGAGTCTTTGTGTAAATCACGTTCGATGCTAGCAAACTTGTGCTAAACATCATCTAGGTAGAGAGTCTCTACCTTATCCACACCTGATGTTACACATTCCACTCCTAACATCGTCAAGGCATAGAGTCACTAACTTGATTATGTCCAACGCTACTCAACTTGTGTCCAACTTCCCCAATCAAAGAGCTTTGAAGGCAATTACACATGACACACTTCAATTGACATCTGAAATAACCAAGTCAGATGTCAACAGGCAAAAAGCCTATGAATTTTATCACACCCGATGCCATGAAGTTGCACCCGGTGTGAAGATGTTTATGCACGTGGCAGAATCACGATTTAGCTCAATCACTTGCATTTCTACAATAATTCCAACATGCAACACACAAAACAACATGTATACACTATAAGCAACTCAAATGCAACAAAAATTTCAACTTGCAACCAACAAGAATTCAAATTGTCAATTTTCTTCTCCATGAGTCAAGAGGGACAAAAACTAAGTGATAGGGGAATCTTCACCTCTCAATTCATCAACACAACCAAATATAGATGGATTCAACATTAATCAACATATACAACACAACAATAGTCAATTTACAAGTTTTTCTTACCTTGAATTTTTTAGAGAAAAAAAAAAGAAAGGGAAAAAACTTGAGAAATCCCGAACTCTCATACAACGACTTCTCCCTTTGATTCTTCGCTTCTCAGCTACGAATCTCAACTCAACTGCTACTAAAGATGCTATGGGGTAGAATCAAAGTCAATCCGTGAAGTAAGAAAGAAGAAAGATTCCCTTTGCCTCTAGAGCTTATTCTTTTTAATTTCTCTCTAGATTTCTTAAGGAAATGAACTAATAAAATTCAAGTTTTAAGAAAAGATTATACACCTTTCCCTAAACTTAGTCAATAGTGACCTAAACTTGCAACAACTCCTAAACAATTAAACTCATAAAAATTCTTAAATCCTTAGAGTTTTAAAACATCAAAACCATAAATACATAAATCATTTACTTAATAAATTAAAATAAACAATCATACAATCATACAATTCATTGTTACGGTTATCATCAATGAAACGGCTTATGTTTGTTCCCTTCAAAAAAAAAAAAAAGTAAGGGAAAAAACAATTGATAAAATGTATACATAAAAAAGACATCACTTTTACTAATAGTATAAAAATATATAATAAGTTATATATAAATAAATACTATACTTGAGTACGTAAAATATATTTTAAATTTATAATAAATAATTTATATTGTAACAAAATTATTTTTATTTATTTATTTTAAAATATTAATATTTAATTCAAAAATAATTATGATGATAAATAAAAATTGAATTAGATAAAAATTTAAAAGAATTCCTATATATTCTCTCGTAGAAGAAAAAACCTTAAAAACACTATCGCGCATTATAATGGTTTATGTTTAACATATATGAGTTGATTTTTACTTCCAAAAAAGTAATACTCTTTTACTTCCTTTATTTTGAACATCGCAAGCTGACAATAAAAAAAAACATTGCAAGCATTAAAAATAATAATGATCAATCCATATATATTAAATATGAATTGTTATTAGTGTGAGTGCAATTTTAGAGACTTTTTTAAATGAAAAAATTTTTAGAAATTTTTTTAATTTCTTATCTAATTTGATTTTTGTTTATCATAATTATTTATGAATTAAATTTTAGGTTAAATTTTAATTTCAATCCTTTATCTTGTTTTTAATATACACTTTGGTCTTTTATCTTTTAAAATTTTCATTTTTGTCTTTCATAAATTTAGGTCAATTTGATCATTTTGAAACAATAATTGTTTTGAATTTTGAAACAATTTTGAATTTTTATTTGAATGATTCAAGACTTGAAACTTATTTAATTATATTCACTTTTGTAAGAATTATTGACTACAACTAAAGTTTAAAACAAAAAGTGTTATAAACAAATAGGTGAAAATCACATAAAAATAAGTTTAGAAAGCAACTAAAAATTCAAAAATCTAATTTCATATTATTTTTTTAATTTCTTGTGAGATATATTTTTCACATGATTTTCATTATATTAATATTTTTATTCAAATTTCAATTAAATTTCATAATATTCATATAGGTGAATCTAATGCTACAAGTTTCATGTCTTAAATCAGTTAAAAATTAATTCAAAATTGTGTTGCAAAATTTAAATAATCATTGATTTAAAAAGACCAAGTTAATTCAAATATCAAAAATAAATTATCAAAATGACATTTCTCAAATAAAAAACTAAAATAAATATATAAAAATAAGATAAAAGACTAAATTTAGCCTAAATTTAAATATTTTAAATAAATTATTAATAAATAAAAGTAATCTAATACTATAATATAAACTAGTTTGTTTTCTATTTTAATCCAGCTTCAGACCGTAGGGTTTACAACCTTTTATTTTATTCTTAACATTTTTATTTTTCACTCGTGTATTTTAAAACACCCAAAAAAATAAAAATAAAAATACCAACCTAATAACAAAAAGAAAATCTCTGTGCCTAAAGAGTATCATTTGTTAAAAAAAAACTAAAATATTACCATTAACGTAAATATTTTTAAGTTTATATCACAAATATTTTATTAAATTAAATAAATAAAATTAATTATTTAATTAAAAGCCTTGACTTTAAATGTCGTGCATACAATAACGTTAAATAATAAATAAAAAAAAGTACTTGTTATCCAAATAATTTTATGTAACTGAAACATATTTATATATATATAAAACAAAATAGATAATTACTAAATTTATGTTCAATTCTCGTTACGATCATTTTTATAATTTTTTTTTTAATGTATCTTTAATTTATTTTTTCGCATAATTTATCATGTTAAAAAACATAACTATTGTATAGATTCTTTAACAGTGCCTGGAATGGATATTTACTTCTTTTATGTCCGTATTTTCTATACACAGATCTCTCACTATATAAATTTTTTCAAAATAATAACTTTGAATAGCTATTTGCATTCTTCTTATTTATCATATATAAAAATATCATAATCTGACTCAATATTGTTTCATTGTTCTTGGTTAATTTAAAGTTGTAAAGCATGATTGCATATTTTTCTCATATTTTGTATTTTATAACCTCTCATCTCATAACCTCCCACTCTCATCAAATTCTCCTTCGACTCTCATAACTTCCTTCTAGCTAGGCTTCTACCCCTTCTCCTTTTACAACATTTTGTATTTTTTCTAATATTATTTACAAGTGGATTAGTGGTCTAGATACGATCACGAAGAACAACAAATATTAAAAGATATAAAGAACCAAATTTTTCATAGTGAATATGTTTCATAATATGGGAGTTTTAATTTATATCTGGTTTCTATATTTTATATATAATTATTGCATATCAATGTGTTTCATATTAAATATAACGTACTTTTTTCGGAAAAAATAAAATTAGGTTATCTTTAATGTTCTTTCTTGATTTCTATAATATCATTCTAAATATTGTCATTTTTAAAGATTTTTTGGAAAATGATTTTAGGGTATCTACCAATTAAAAAAGTCTAAAGTATTTAATTGAAGGTTCTCAAGTAACAAGTCCTTTTTATGATCTTGAGAAAGGAGATTGACTAACTTTAACCTATATATTTGAAAACACATTTGTTATGATTGTCAAAGATAGATTAAACGATGAAGTTGATCATCTAAAAAATCAAAATCAAAAATCAAACTTAAAAATCATTCTTTGCCAATGTGTAAAGAGAAACAAACAAAAGAAAAATATATCTAAGGTCATTCTAAATATTTTTGTTAGTTGTTCAAAAATTTGAATGAGCTAAATATTTTTTCGGATATTCTAATATGTAATCCTTCTTTTATTTTCATATCATTTTTTTTATTTTTAATCTTTATTTAATAACCAATTTTCTTTCTTCATATATATATATTTGCCTATTAGATTTTGTCATCATACTTTCCAAAAATGCCAATTTTATTAAATTATGTGATAGAAAAGACAGCATATTTGAATGTATGATAAATTGACACACTAATTCACCAATTTACTACCGATTGAGTGGTTGATAAAAAGATTTTTGCACAGCCAACAATATCAAAGAAGGAACTAATATTCAATTTGGAACAATGAAGAATAAGAAGAATTGTCTTTACTTTTATGTCATGTAATTAAGTTTTGCAAAGAATAAATGACAATTAATATGTATTAACTCAAAATAGTTTATCCATCGAGATAAATAATATTGTTTAATCAAGTTATTGTAATATGACTTTTGAGATTAATGAGTAGTATTTTCTTCGAGTTTTATCATTTATATCTAATTTTGTTCCTTGGTCAAAATGATGATTTTTTACATTTCCCTTGTTTTTCCAGTTTTTAATTTTTTAATAGATATTAATGTAATCATTACCAATTATTATAATTAGAAAATCATAAAATATATATTTTATATGAAAAAATTGATGAGTTTTCAAATTATAAAGTAGTGTATCATAAAATATATATTTTATGTTTCAAATTATAAAGAAGTGTATCAGATTGAGTTCTCAATCCAGCCAAAATAAGGTTTTCTAAATAAATTTTAGCAAAACATACAAATTATTGGCATTTTTAATGTATTATAAAACAATACTGTTACAAACATGAAATGAATTGATGGAGAAAATTACTATGAAAGACTTGAATTAATGTTTCTAATTAATTAAATGAATGGGTAGAAACACGTATGGAATTAGAATCAGAAACTTAACTAATTGGTTGGATTATGCAGCAGAATTGAGTATTGTAGGATTGGAGACATTATTGAGGGATAGAAATTCAAAATTCAAATAGATAGTAGTAATGATTAAATTTATGGTTGTCAGAGAGGAGACAGGAGATAGTAGAAACGTGATATAAATGGGTAAAAAAGTGAGGAGGGAGGAGAATCGTACCTGTAGCCACGTTCTCAAAAGCCTGCGTTTCAGAATTCGTCAAAAGTATTGAAACTCATAAATCCTGCGATTCAGACTTTCAGTTCAGTAGTGCTCTTTTCTGTTTGTTGGATACTTTTTGTCACTCTCCGATAAAGCTCCAAGAACATTCACCCTTCAGATTATTACCATAACACCGTCTACCGTATCCAAAGGACAAAACTTAGACATTCAATATCTTTTTTTAAATGTTAATTTAACTAATCCAACTAAATGTGACTCACTTAGTGTATGTTTAGATATAACTTTTAAAATCACATTCACTGAAAAAATTCACGTTTTAATAAAACGAAGTAAAAGCTTGTGAATATATATAGGTCTTTTTATTCCATTTGAATTGCAACTGGTTTTCAAATACATTCTTAATCCTAGAGGATTTGAGATGAGTATGTACATAATCCTAAATTTAAACTTTAATATCATTATTTAATTTTGATAGATAAAAAGTTTAAATAATAATGGAAAATTTTAAATAAAGATACATAAAAAAACAATGATTTACAAGAATATATAATATTAATTGATATCAATGTATTTTTAATTTTTTCTTTTAAAAGTTTAAAAAAATTATTAAATGACAATAAGATATAGTATAAATGCCATCATTTGAGAAATTAAAATAGCGAATGGAGAGCTCTGCTAGGGTTCCGGGTTCAAAGGTGTCGACTGGAGAAGATTCGCGGTTTAGGAGTACGAAGAAGGTCAAAACGAAATCGTCCAACCCTGAACCTTTAATCATAGAGGATGTTCGTATGGAAGGTTCTGATGTTGAAGCTGAAGAAAATAAAAGCCCGTCCAAATCCTACATGGAGAGTCTTCTATCTAATGATGGTGGCAAGGTCTTCACGGATTTTAAAAGTTTGATTCATGAGATGGATTGCCCGGAAGATGAGTTTTATAAGGATCAAGATTTGCTAGAGGGAGATTCTGCGGAGCTTGACCCATGCCCTAAAATTCATGTTACTCAAGAAGAGTTTGAAGAATGGTGTGCACCATGGAAAAATTCTTTGGTTATCAATGTTCTTGGTAAACGAGTGGCATACAGAATGTTAGAAAATAAGGTTCAAAAGGAGTGGGCCAAGAATGGAACGGTGAGATTGGTGGATATATCTCAAGACTTTTATCTTGTGCAATTTGCTGCTGAGGAAGACTACAAACATGCGCTTTTTGAAGGCCCTTGGCTTATTGTTGATCATTATATAGTGGTTCAACGGTGGAGACCTTTCTTTACAGTGACGGCAAAACAAACCCGAAAGATTGCAGCCTGGGTCCGTATCCCGGGACTTCCAATTGAACTTTTCAATGATCGCTTCCTCTGGAGAGTTGGGAGCAAATTAGGCACTATGCTAAAAATAGACAAACTTACGTCGATTCAATCACGTGGACGTTTTGCAAGGATCTGTGTTGAGATTGATCTGCAGAAAAAATTGGTAGCACAAATCAACGTGTTAGGACACATTCTGAAACTCGAATATGAAGGTCTCCATTCGATCTGTTTTAATTGCGGTATATATGGTCATAAACAAGATCATTGTCCTCATTCAAAAATTAATGATGGTTCTGATGCCAATAGTAATCCAGCAGAGAAGCCTATGGATATGGATAACCAATTGGAGAAGTCATTTTCTCAAAAGGTGAATAATCATATGCCACCAGAAAAATGACTACTGTAGTGGTCAATCAGTCCGATCAGGAAGAACAGTATGGGCCATGGATGATTGTCAAGCGCAAAAGGAAACCCCAGTTTTCTCGAAGCAAGAATTCAAAAAGCGAATCAAGACACAATCCCGAGAATCACGGGATTCTAATAAGTGACGATAATAATGCTGCAGATTTTGTTCCATCAAATCCGTCTATTGCCAAGTCAGCCCCAAAAATCTCAACAAAAACCATTACATTCCGTAATACGTCAGGCGGAAAAAATCCGCAATATCCTCGTAATAAAGGATCAAATATGCAATTATCAAATGGTAAAGGAATTCATGCTAAAGTGGCTTCTGTGAAAAGCCTGTTGAATGGGCCCCAATCTTCACATGAAGATAAACTTTTTCATGCAATTAGCCTTATGAGTGGGTCCCGGCAAGTTGGAAACGTTGATACGCCCACGTCAATAAATTTGCATGCAATTCATGCAGAACGTGAGGCATGCAATACAGAGCTGGTTCTCGCGGCTCTAAAAAACTTTTCGGACAATGGAAATATCCCCTTCACCAAGGCCGTGGACGCAATGCGCTCTACACAACCTTATGATGAACATACAAATACCGTAGCTGGTTTATTGCGTCGTCACTTCATTGAGGAAGGGAAAGAAACGTTACATTATGTTGATGGAAGACAGGCTAGTTTGAGTAGTCAAGATGACCCTGGGGTGTCAAAACCTGAATTTTAAATACTTGATATGATGAATATAGTTAGCTGGAACTGTAGAGGGGCTGGGAGCAAAATTTTTATACCACTCATTAACGACTTAATTAAGGAGCACAATGTTGGTGTGTTATGTCTTATGGAAACTCATATCAGTGGTTCTACAGCAAAAAATGTGATTAACCGAATCAAACTTGATAGTGCATTTCAGGTAGATGCGCATGGATTTGCTGGCGGCATTTGGATTCTTTGGAATTCCTCTACGTGGAAAATTGAAATTTTAAGGAACTCAAACCAATACATTCATGTGATGGCTGGGCAAGCAACTTGTTCATGGAATCTCACAATAGTCTATGGTAGTCCTCATTCCCAATTACGGGTGGAACTTTGGAGGGATATTAGAAGAATTGCGATGGAGATTAAAGGTGCATGGTGTTTGTTAGGTGATTTTAATGCAGTTCTTCAAGATGGCGAAAGACATGGTGGTAAGCAAAGGGCCATCAATAAAGGAGATGTTGCGTTTAGGGAGTTAGTGAAAGAATGTGACTTGATTGACATGGGGTTTCAAGGCTCTCCTTTCACATGGAAACGAGGCAACTTATATGAACGTCTGGATCGGGTGCTAATCAATTTAGATTGGCAAGTGTTTTTCCCGCACGCGAATGTCCTACATTTACACCCTCTAAAGTCTGACCATTGTCCAATTTTGTTGAAGCTAGGTGGTATAATGAACTCAAGAAATCATCGTCAGCCTTTTATATTTGAAGCTGCCTGGCTTACCCATCCGGAACTTTCAAAGGTTGTCTATAACGGTTGGAATGAACAAGCAGAATGGGCTAACAAGATGAGTTCTCTTCAAAATTTTCTTGCCAACTGGAATCGGACCACCTTTGGCAACATTTTCTTCAAGAAACAGAGGCTTTTAAGAAGATTAAATGGTATTTTTGCAAAGTTATCTCATGAACGAAATGACTTTCTTGAAGATCTGTCTAAGAAACTATGGAGTGAATATGAACAGGTTCTGATACAAGAAGAGCTACTTTGGTTTCAGAAATCCCGCTAAAAATGGCTTGAATTGGGAGACCGTAATACAAAATACTTCCATGGTTCCACACTAATTAGAAGAAGAAAAAATCGAGTGGTTAAACTACAAAATGATTTAGGTGATTGGATAGAAGATAGAGTAGAATTGGAAAACTTGGCAACAAATTACTATAAGTCCCTATTTACTGAACCAGGTAATAGTGAGCCCTTCTGTCTATCGAATGCATTTCCTAACCTATCGTAGGAAATAAAAGACATGTTAGCCTCTCCATTTACTCAACAAGAAATATTTTCTGTTCTTCGTCAAATGGGAGGTTTGAAAGCCCCGGGCCCTGACGGCTTTCATGCTATATTCTTCCAATCACAATGGAACACAGTGGGACCTTCACTTTGTAAGCTACTCTTCTCAATCCATGATGATCCAAAGTTGGTGGCTGATATAAATAAGACATTCATTACTCTCATCCCTAAGGTAGACAATGTAATGTCTTTGAAACAAATGAGACCTATTAGTTTATGCAATGTGTCTTACAAAGTTCTCACGAAAATGATTGCCACTCGACTAAGACGAATTATGGAGGATTTGGTGGGCCCTAATCAATGCAGTTTTGTTCCTTATAGGCAAACAACGGATAATATCATTATAACTCAAGAGGTTATTCATTCTATGAAGCATAAATCGGGTAACAAAGGATGGATGGCCATTAAGATTGATCTTGAAAAAGCCTATGACAGATTAAATTGGAACTTTTTTAGAGATACGTTAGCTGATATTGGCCTACCTTAGAAATTGATTGAGCTAATATGGCATTGTATCTCGTCGCCCTCGATGCAGGTTCTTTGGAATGGGGAAGCTTTAGAGGAATTCGTGCCGTCTCGTGGTATTCGTCAAGGAGACCCTATATCTCCTTATATCTTTGTATTATGTATGGAAAGGCTTTTTCACCTCATTAAAATTGCTGAAGATCATCATTTGTGGAAGCCAATCAAATTATCAAAGAAAGGCCCACCTTTATCCCATCTAGCTTTTGCTGATGACCTGATTCTATTTTCTGAAGCATCTTTGGACCAGGCTAAAATTATCAAAGCTTGTCTGGATAATTTTTGTCACAGCTCGGGCATGAAGGTGAGCACGGAAAAAACTAGGATTTTCTTTTCCAAGAATATAGGATGGAGTGTCAAAAACGAAATAAGCTCATCGCTTGGCTTTCAACGTACAGATGATTTGGGAAAATATCTTGGAATCAAATTACACCATGAACGTGTGAGTAAAAGGAGCCTTCAATCTGTCATGGATCACATTAATAGAAGATTAAGTTCATGGAAAACAAAAACTCTTTCCTTTGCAGGGCGCCTCACCTTAACAAAATCGGTTCTTGCCACAATTCCTTCATATACTATGCAAATTGTCCTTCTCCCTAAACAACTCTGTGATGATATTGACAAATCCTATCGTTCTTTCATTTGGGGACAGGATAGTGGCAAACGTCGTATACATGCTCTAACGTGGGAGACTCTTTGCAAACCTAAGGATGACGGAGGGTTAGGTTTGAGGGAATCACGCAAAGTTAATACTGCTTTCATGATGAAGAATTGCTGGGCTTTATGTTCTCAACCAGAAAAGCTTTGGGTCCGTGTGGTGCGTGCCAAATATGCCTGTGGTGATGAGTCTATTCCGGTTGTTAATAAAAGATCAGTGGCATCTAACTTTTGGAGGGGAATCTGCCACGCTTGGGTGGAAGTTCAACCTCAAATAGCTTGGAATGTAGGGGATGGATTACTTATCAAGTTTTGGATAGATAGGTGGCTTCCGTCAAAGACTGTTCTCTACAAGGTGGTTGTGTAAGACTTGCCAATAGATTTCCAAAACAAAACAGTGGCAGAATATGTTGGAGAAGATGGAAGTTGGAAGCTTGATACACTCCGGTCTTTGCTACCTACTCCTATTTGGTATGAGATCATGGGTATTGCGCCTCCCTCCCTTGAAAACGACAAGGATTGTATTATTTGGGGTGGTTCATGTGATGGCAGGTTTTCTGTTAAAAGTGTTTATGCTTCCTTGACTCCCTCACCTAGAATTGAGTCAACAGACCTTTTTAAAAAGATTTGGAAGTGGCCTGGACCTGAACGGATTCGTTGTTTGCTATGGAGGATTTCACAAGATAGTTTATGCACAAATGCTTGGAGGCTGTCACGCTTTTTAACTTCAGATGCAAGATGTCCCCGCTGTCACATGGATCGGGAAACTACTTTACATGTTCTACGTGACTGTACATTTGCACGTGAGGTTTGGAGGGGAATCATGGGTCAAGATGTGGACCAAAACTTTTTTAATTCCCAATTGACTATTTGGCTAAAATCAAACCTTGATACGTCAGCGCCTAATTGGATACATGAGTTTGCATTAACACTGGACTCATTATGGAAGAATCGTAACAATTTCACCTTTTGTCAAATTGTAACAAACCCTTTACAGGTTGTTTGTGAAATCAAAGGCCGCATGCATGTCCTATCAAGCACGACTTTTTGTAAGCCGCGTACTCTTTACGAGAAAGATAACCCAAAGTCACATATTCGATGGACCCCTCCTCCCTCTAATAGTCTGAAACTTAATTGTGATGGGGCAGTTGCGGATAATGTTCGTGCTTCATGTGGAGGAATCTTGCGAGACAACAATGGAGACTTTATATTGGCTTTCTCATGTTTGATTGGAAACTGTTCAGTGCTACAAGCTGAATTATGGGCCATTTTTCATGGTTTGAGATTGATAAAGGATAAATTTCTCTCATATCATATAATCATAGAGTCTAACTCAGTATTAGCTACTGAATTCTTGAACAAAGGTTGTCCCAGATTTCATCCGTGTTACTCCCTTATCAACCAAATTGTCAGGATGGCAGGAGGGTTTTACGAAGTAGAGTGTGTTCATATCTTTCGAGAAGCCAACCAAGTAGCGGACAAATTTGCTAAATTAGGACTCTCTTTCATAGAGGGATTTCAATGTTTTAACACGCCTCCAAATTGGGCACATTTTTTGTTATTAGCAGATAAGTTTGCTTTTTGTTTCCCCCGTGGCTTTTAGTGTTTTTTTGGGCTTCTAAGCCCCTTTGTCAATAAAAAAAAAATAGTATAAATGCCACCGGTTTGAGTGTTACTAAAGGTGCAAGTTGATAAAAAGTTAAAAATATGTTTTTTAATTTATATGATTTCACTAATTTTACTTTTTAATTTTTATAGTTTAAAATATATATATATATATATATAGTTATTATATATACTTATATATATTTTTTAATATTTCTAATTATTATTATTAATTTTTTGTTACTTTATTTTTGTGTAAATGACATGTACTTATTAAATTAACGTGACAGTAATATATTTGATTTTGTGGAAGATTATGTATCACTTAATGGTTTTGTAAAAGAAAAAAAATGATGAATTTAAATGATTTTTGTGGATAATTGTGGAGAAAAATAAAGACACTAAAAAGGGATTAAATAGTGTTAATTAACAACTCAATAATTTTTTGAAACAGTATCTTAAAATTTAATGAATTAAATAAATTATAATATATAAAATATATAAATAATTTTTCGGACCTTGATTGAATAGGTTTGGATTAGAACAAATGATCATAACAAAATTTCAGCTTGGACAAAGACAAAGATAAATATGCTCCAACCTCTTCTAGCCTCCCATGCTTATCCTTATTGGATTAGTTAAATTTTCATTTTATAAAATAATGTTGAATGTGTGATTTTCCTAAGTTTAAAACATTATGTAAATAGATCCTAATTTATGGATAATAAATAATATATTAGGATGACTATATTGTACAAAAATTATTTAGGAAGTATTCTTTGGTGAAAGCATTTTTAACTGAAATTTTTTATACAATGATAATGTTTTTAATAATTTTCTCAATCTACGATAACTTTTGATTTATCTTTTTCTAGTTTTACGTTGAATTCCAATTTTTTAAAATTAAAATAGTTGAAAATAATTTTATATTACAATATAAATTAATAACTATAAATTTAAAATATATTTTATATATTTGAAAATATGTATTTATTATAAATTTTATTTATAATATAAATTATATATTAAACTTATCTTTTTTTATTTACTTTTTAATATAAATTATAGATCTATAAATAAATATTTATCATATATAATGTATTGGCTAAAATAATACTAATTATTTATTATAATTCAAATTTAGTGTACTGTTTAGTATATAATATGAGATATGCTATACGGGTTATGCTCTCATGCATAATTCTTGAGATTATTTCCTCAATTAGAATATTTAATTTGACGTATATTTTATCCGTTTTGATTCTCCTTTATTGCAGAATAATACCAAATCATATCAAGGATATGAGAGAGATAATTTAACTTGTATACTTGTATATAATTACCTATTGATCAATAGAATGAGAGACGATTCTTTTCCATAACTTTATTATGGTATCAGAGCGTGGAAAAGATGCCTTCACCATATGACTTGCATGCAACAGATAATTTAGGAAATTTGATTGGAGGAAGAAATGGAGGTTTTCGAGCAAATGCAATGCAAGTGAATGGAGAAACCAATGGGTCTAACGTAAATGCATTGAGTGGACTAAGTTCTGAACAATGGCAAACTCTAAAGGATTTGTTGAACAATCACAAAGGAACCACAAGTGACAAAATGACAAATAAACATAGTGAGTGGATCATAGACACAGGTGCCTCTAGCCACATGACAGGAAACTTGAGTTTATTATGTGGGCTAAGAGACGTAGTTGGGTGTCCAGTGAGACTTCCAGATGGAAAACAACTGATGGCAAACAAAGAAGGGACAGTGACACTTGATGGAGGATTGAAAGTGGAAAATGTGCTTTATGTGCCAACATTGAGTTGCAACCTATTGTCTATTTCTCAATTGACAAATAAAACAAATATGTGTTGTCTATTTCACTAACAACTTATGTGTTATGCAGGATTGCACTTTGAAGATGCTGATTGGAGTGGGTGAACAACGAGATGGACTTTACTTCTTTAAAGGAATCCGAAGTGAGAAAGCACATAAAGCTAATGGAACTTGTGAACTTAATCTGTGGCATCAACGCATGGGGCACCCTTCTTTCAAGGTCACTAAATTAGCTTCCAACATGAGGTGTGATAACGGTATTTTAAAGAACAAACCATGTGATGTATGTTTACGGGCTAAGAAAACTAGAGATGTCTTTCCATTGATTACAAATAATGCTAGTGATAGTTTTGAATTAATACACTGTGATTTGTGGGGGCCCTATAGAACTCCCTCTTCTTGTGGTGCTTCATATTTTTTGACAATAATGGATGTTTTTTCTCGTGCTATTTGGATTTATTTGATTTCTGATAAAAGGGAATTGTCACGTACATTGTGGAATTTCTTTGCATTAATAGAAAGACAATTTGGTAAACAGATTAAAGTGCTACGTAGCGATAATGGTACTGAATTTACATGTTTGAGAAACTACTTTCATGAACACGGGATAGTATTTCAAACATCTTGTCCAGGAACCCCACAACAAAACGGAAGAGTAGAAAGAAAGCATAGACACATTCTTAATGTTGCTCGTGCTCTACGATTTCAAGGTAATCTCCCTATTTCTTTTTGGGGTGAGTGTGTCTTAATAGCCGGATACTTGATTAATCGTACTCCCACTCCAGTATTGTCTGGAAAAACACCATATGGATGTTATATGGTCAAGCCCCCATGTACGAGCATTTAAAAGTTTTTGGTTGTTTATGCTACGCTCACAACTTGGATAGACATGGTGATATGTTTGCTAGTCGAAGTCGAAAGTGTATTTTTGTGGGTTACCCCTATGGGAAGAAGGGTTGGAAATTATTTGATTTAGATACTCAATGCTATTTTGTGTCTCGTGATGTTGAGTTCTTTGAAACAGAGTTTCCTTTCACACCTACAGTTGGGGTCAAATATGATTTATTTGTGGATTCGTCGTTAATGAACGATACATTGGATTATGATGATGATAATGATTTGGATAATGACACAAGGATGGGAGAAAATACACTCAATGAGGTAGTTGTAGGTTCTGAAGTGAGGGGGGAACTGTTGCCTTAGATAGTGAGAGAAGTGATGAGCTCGTAGAAGAAGGAAATAATCCAACTCCTAATGTTGACTCACTGGAGCTTGTTCGTCAAAGCAGTTTGGAGGAACTAGGAAGAGGTCATCGTACCAAATTGCCTTCCGTGAAGCTTCGTGAGTATGTAACTCACACCATAAAGAAGTTAAGTCCATCTCCAAGTCAATCCACTTCACAGTATTCTTCAGGTACTCCCTATCCTATATCTCACTATATAAGTTGTGAAAATTTCTCTGAAAAGCATTGCAGGTTTGTTGCTGCTATTACTCTAGCCCGAGAACCCACTCATTATGTTGAAGCAGTGCAAGATGCCAAATGGAGGCTTGCAATGCAGCAAGAACTTCATGCACTAGAAGCCAATGGAACATGGTCTCTAGAAACTCTACCGTATGGGAAGAAACCTCTTGGTTGTAAATGGGCATACAAGATCAAGCATAATTCAGATGGCACGATAGAGCGATACAAGGCGAGGCTGGTTATTCTTGGGAATCATCAAAAAGAAGGGGTTGACTATACTGAGACATTTGCCCCTGTTGTCAAAATGGTTACTGTTCGCCTTGTTCTTGCTGTTGCAGCGACAAAGAAGTGGGAATTGCATCAAATAGACGTACACAATGCTTTCCTTCATGGTGATCTACATGAAGCTTCCTCCAGGCTTTCATGCTTCTCAACCGAACCATGTTTGTAAATTGAAAAAGTCTTTATACGGTTTGAAGCAAGCCCCTCGTTGTTGGTTTGCCAAATTATCATCTGCTTTGATAAATTTTGGATTCCGTCAATCAGGTTGTGACCACTCACTCTTTACTCTTCTTGTCCATGGAGTGCAAATGATGGTTCTGGTATATGTAGATCATTTGATCGTATGTGGGAACGATTCCGCTGCAATTCAACGTTTTAAAGAATATCTTAGCAAGTGCTTTCACATGAAAGACTTGGGACATTTAAAATATTTTTTGGGAGTAGAAGTTGCAAGGAATTCAAGTGGAATATTTTTGTGTCAGTGTAAATATGCATTAGACATCATTCAAGAAACAGGCCTACTTGGTGCACAACTCGTGGCTACACCTCTTGAGCAGAATCATCAACTTGGACTCGCCACTGGACGCTACATTGATCAACCTGACAGGTATCGACGCCTTGTTGGGCGCCTCATATACTTGTGTTTCACCAGACCGGAATTGTCCTACTGTGTCCATACCTTGTCGCAATTCATGCAACAACCGCGTGAAGAACATTGGAATGCAGCCATTCGAATTGTGAGATACCTCAAAGGAAGTCCTGGGCAAGGAATTCTCCTCAAAAGCACATCTGATTTCCAACTACATGGATGGTGTGATTCCGACTGGGCCGGATGTCCATTAACTCGGCGTTCAACTACTGGATGGTTTCTGTTCTTGGGTCACTCTCCTATATCTTGGAAAACCAAGAAACAATATACTGTCTCTCGTTCATCTGCTGAAGCAAAATACCGTTCTATGGCTACTACTTGTTGTGAACTTAAGTGGCTTCGGAGCTTACTGGCTGATTTAGGCATTTCTCATAAAGGACCTATGCACCTCCATTGTGATAGTCAGGCTGCTTTGCATATAGCGAAAAATCCAGTTTTCCATGAACGGACAAAGTATATTGAAGTGGATTGTCATTTCATTCGTAATGAGATACTCCAAGGCACCATTCAACCATCATATGTTCCGACACAAGAGCAACTTGCCGACATTCTTACAAAAGTCTTGGGACGACATCAATTTCAGACTCTGCTTAATAAGCTGGGCATTTGTAATCCTCATGCTCCACCTTGAGGGGGGGTAATATGGGATATGCTATACGGGTTATGCTCTCATGCATAATTCTTGAGATTATTTCCTCAATTAGAATATTTAATTTGGCGTATATTTTGTCCGTTTTGATTCTCCTTTATTGCAGAATAATACCAAATCATATCAAGGATATGAGAGAGATAATTTAGGCTGTATACTTGTATATAATTACCTATTGATCAATAGAATGAGAGACGATTCTTTTTTATAACTTTATTAGTATAAATATTTATATTTTAAATTACTAAGAAATTATCATTAAAATACTAAGATGGACCTAACGATAAAAAAAGAAGTTGAAGTAATATATACAGAATTTAGATTTAAATATTATTACCATGGTTGTAATTCTTATTTGTAAAAAATACAAATAATTGTTTGGGTATTTTTAAAACAACTATTATAAAAAAATTATTAAACTCATTATTTATTAAGGTAGCACAGTATTTTGAGTTGAAAATTTTCGGTTAAATCGGGTTAATAAATAGCTGTAGGAAAACCACATCAGCAAGGAGCACATGCTTCAGCACGTGTAGCTGTGTTATTAATTTATATGTCTAACATTGTTTATTGTTTATGTATTGTTGACATGGGCACGAAAATGTTGAATGGTTATAAAAGAAGTGGTTCTTGATGGTTAACACAACACCCAAACCTTTAAAAATGGTTGTCGCATGTTGAAGACTCAGACTTTCAACAATGGTAGAGTGAATAGTAATCGCATAGATAGGACTTACAATGTGAAACAACATTCCACGTAGAAAAAAATTAATAGATTTCATAGTCACGTAATCATTACATAAACAATGTTAAATGTTTATTTTGTATGTATATTTAATGGAACTCATTTTTTCTACCTAATATATCTTTTATAGAAGTACAATTTATTGGAATCAAGTATTCATATTGCACTACACACCCTCGGGTACTAACACCAACACTATTATATTGATAAGGAAGAATTAAATTTAAGAGTGCGTTTAATACACATTAAAATACATAACAAAAAGAATAACATAAAACAAATGTTGATATACATTGAATAACTTTTTATTTTGTGTATTATTTGATGAATAATAGATAATATAAATAAAATAATGTTAAATTTATTACAATAATATATTATTATTTTTAATATTAATTATCATAATAAATTATTATTATCATCATTATCATCGTCATTATTATCTTAATGGAATGATGCTGGCAAGAATTATGATATGGACAATAATATTAGTGGTGTGTGATAACGATGATGGTGGTGAATTGTTGTGACAACGATGATTGACAATAGTAATGATAGGCGACAACGGTGATGAGGTGTTGGACGACAATCTTAAGGGTCATGTGGTGTTGATATAACAATATGTTACTGAACGTTTTTGTAATTGAGACAAAAAGTTGTCCCATAATTTATTGAGTAACAAAAAAAAGGACTTGTGTCCTATCCTTCTTCATGTTCTTTTCATGTCTCATACCCTTTTGTAAATGAGTAAATCATATGTGAAACAATTATATTTATCTTGTATCATGATTTTTAACGAAATAAGCGAACCTTAAGTATTTTAAGTAAAACATTAGATTCGAGTATTATAAATGAAAATTTGTGGTTCACATATAAGATGCCATTAAAGATACTAATTAGATTTCCTAGTAAATATAAGTTATTGGAAAAACCAAAATGCATTTTATATCTATGACATGATAAAAAAAACAATAATAAAAACACAAGTATTAGCTAAAAAGTAAAAATAATATAACAAACGACACCAAAACAACATGTTGAAGCCTTAAGGAGCATGCCCATGCTCCATTTTCATGTCCTTGCCTTGTATTTTCCCTGTGTAGGGTAGTATGCCCTTGCACAATGAAGTAAGTGTACTGGATAGGCCATTCGGCCATACTACTCGGCACCTAAGATATCATACAAAATCCTTGACAGTCGAAGACCACTCGGCCCTCTCGGCCGTAAAAAAAAAATACTAGGGTAAGCCATTTAGGTATATCCTTGACGCTTGGTTATGATATTGTTTGGCTAATTTCGACCAATCGGTCAAGCAAATGGGTAGGCCATTTAGCCATACCCCCGAAGTACCCCAGGTCCTGAAAACTCCATAGGGCTCAGCATCTTTAGCAACCGAGGATCGATTGGCGTCTCCAGCAGTTGAAGACCATTCTGCACCCTCAATGGTCGATAGAATCCAAAAAGAGGATGACCCCTTTAATAGTTATTAATCATTCTTAATCAATGATTAAGGACTAATCACAGACATAAAGTCAATTATCGGCGTATTACCTAATTTGGTAACCCTAGTACAAGACCCATCGAGAATTAGGCTCATTAATACCAGTATAAATAGTTCACGTCTCAAGGTAAAGTTACTTTTCATTTATTATTATCAATATTTGTATTTGTCTTGACTTGGGTATTGAAGTATCTTTTACAAGTATCTCCCCCAATATCATGATCTAGAGCTCTCGTTTACCCCTCAAATTACGAGAAGATTATTGATGTACTCTTGAATAGGTACATTAAGTATGCCCTATTAAAAATGTGGGGGTTTCCTTATGATATTTGGATTATGTTGGTCAATACGATCATAAAGGAGGAAAACATGCCTTTACATACATCTTATAGTTTAAGCATGTAACTTTTTGAAATAATTATAATGTTCACTATATCATTTATTTTTTATTATTTTTTTACACATATCATGACATAAAGATTCTTTACAATGATTTTTTAAGGTTTAGATTGTCCCTACTTCATTTTAAGATTTAAACTATTTCTACTTGATTGAAATCTCAAAAGTAAATTCTCTTAACTTTTGTTCAATAAATATAGAGTAAAAAGAATTAAAAATAAGTAAAAATAAATAAAATAAATAAAAATAAAATCTAATTATTTAATTAAAAAATGTGAAAAATAAAAATATATTTTAAAAAAATAAAAATAAGAAAATAAGAAAATAAATTTATCACCATTTAATTTTTCATCTTTTTATTTCTTGTCCATCAAATAATTAGTCAAATAACATCTTTTTACCATATCATACATCAATTTTATTTTCGAACAAGAAAATAAAAAAGGTGCGAACAACTACGAAATATCACATCAATGTGACTGCAAAACATGTTGCGTAACATCGTACAAGATTTATATTATTATAAAAATTTGATGTTTTAATTATTGTACTAATTAGTAAATAGTGTGTGATAATTACCCAGATTCCCTGTCTACCTAACTTGTGATTGCACGTTGTACATACTTTTCAACAAATAATTATAAAGATACATCCCCGGTACTACTATTTTTTTTTACTTGTTTTTTTGTGAGTAATGATTAACGTCATTCCAAAATAAATAAAAAAAAGTCACAAAAGAAAGTACTTTTAAAATGGAGTGAATAATATTGAATAGAAAATAAAAATAATAAATGATATAACGGAAAAGAAATAAAAAAAGATAGAAAAAAAAAAACTAGAGTAGAAATGAAATAAAAAAAAAATAGAGAGAATAGTATATGTAATTACAATGTATAAGATTTGTAATTATATTTTTTCATCACATGTATCTTTCTTTGAAAAAAATTCTTTGAGTATAGTTAAGTGTTAGTGGAAAAAATAATAATGTGGATTTAGTAAGAGAGAAAGGAAGTGAGATGATAAAAAAAAATCCTAATTAGTTGAGAGAATTTGAATGTGAAATTAAGGAGATTTATACATCAATCTCATGCCAAAGTTTTTATCCTTTAAATTACAAAGAAGTGAGCATAAATGACATTTAAAATTTTGATGATAAAAATAACACTATTAAGGTAAAGTATTTATGTGCTATCCCGTTGATCTTTCTTTCTCAACTTATTTGCTTTCATGAGTTCCTCCTATTTAGGGATAGCAACAGGGTGGGTCGGGTACGGGTTTCATGATACCTGTCTCTATCCTCGCAAGTCAAACTCATCTTCGTCCATGTACTCATACCCGTCGAGTATATCATTTTTATCCTCATTCCCATCCCTGTCGGATACGAGTATACTCGTACCCGTAAAAAAATATTATTTTTTATAAAAAAATACACAATATTTTAAAATTATTTTTCAATTATATTATAATTATAATTAAATTGTTTCTCTATCTCATATTATAATAAATAATCACACATAATAAAATATTAAAAATTTTAACACAATTAAATTAGGAGTGAGTATTAAATTGGGGATGGGGATGGGGACGGGTACGGGGCGGGTAAGTACATACACGTACACGTACCTGTACCCAATTTAATATATCGGGTTTTACCCGTACGCGTACTCGTATCTGGTCAAATAGGGATTCTTTGTCAAAGTCAGGACGAGTTTGGATATTACCCACAGGTACGGGTATATTTGTCATCCCTACTCCCATTTCATCTCCATTAGTATATTTATTTATGTGACATGTTATGTGTAACATTGTTAAAAAAAAAAAAAAAAAGGAGGCTGATTCAGTAGCCCAGAACAGGCCGTTCCCAAACTGGAACGGGCCGTTCCACACTACTGAATTGAACTACATATTGTAGTTGAGAACGGGCCGTTCTGGGAAGGAGAACGGGCCGTTCCGGAGGGAGAATGGGCCGTTCCGAAGGGAGAACGGGTCGTTCCGGAGGGAGAACAGGCCGTTCCGGATGAGTCCCGGAACGGGCCGTTCTGGGCGTGGATTTTGTGCGTGATCTGGGAGTTCAGAACGGGCCGTTCCGGTATCGGTACGGGCCGTTCTGGTCACTCCGGATTGCCTATAAATAGGGGTGAGGGGGGGCCGTGAGGAGAAGTAGAGGTTCTAGAGAGAAGTTTTAGAGAGAAGGTCTCTGGGTCAGTGAGCTCCTTTCTCTCCCAAATTTCTCTGTTTAACTCCTTTTCTCCTCTAGATCAATAACTCCTTCTGTCTTTTCTTGAAACTCAGATTAGAAAGCTTGTTTTGGGAGGATTGAAGTTCCGAGTTGAGCCTCGAAGGGAAATTCTACTTTTGTTCAGTTTTTGGCTATCTAAGCCAATCTTCAAGTAAGGGAAGCTAGATTGTTTGCATGTGGCTAAATTTGTTAGTTTGGATGAGAGTTTTGAACTCTCTGAATAGTTTTAGGCCAGGCGCAGGTTGAGCGCGTCAGGCGTGGAAGAGCTTAGAGCTCTTGGGTTGGTGTTAGGCCAGGCGCGAGTTGACGGCGCTGTGCTTGAGTATATTTATAAATAATTGATGCTTATGCATGTTTAAAGTTGAAGATTTGGATCATGTATGTATGATATATGATGTATGGTGAGGTGTGATTCATATGTATGCATAGTGATGATATATATGAATGTTTGAATATGATATGTTCATATGGTATGTATTGATCATAATGGTGGGTAGACCATGTATGATGTATGATGCATTATTGCATGTGATGTCTTATGACATGTGTATGGTTGTTGATCATGATGGTGGGTAGACCATTATGATGCATGATGCATGATTGCATGTGATGCCTATGGCATGAGTCTAGCCTAGGACTTGAGGAGAGGAAAAATATTTTCGAACTGGAAGAGCTCACATAGAGTCTCTTGAGAGTGGTGCTTGGATAGGCCACTGATATATGAGAGTGGTGCTCTGGGAGGCCACTGGATTTGGGAGAGTGGTGCTCAGATAGGCCACTGGGTTGGGTGAGTCTCCTCTAAGTCCTTAGCTAGTGTTGGAGCGGGGTATGAGGTCGAGGGTTATTCCCTTAACCAAGTACTCGGGAAGGTGCGTGGATCCTTGCGGATAGTCGGTGGGCGAACTCCACAATTGACTTGGTTAATGCATGCCAAGGTCGTGGTAAGCTCGTACCCAGCTGTGCTATACCTGACGGTGGATCTGGACTTCCAAGTGTGTAAGTGACATCATCCGAGTAAACCCGAGGGAGGATTATATCCTGTTTAGTTATGACCGAGCGGGCACTTTGGGCGTGAAAGCGGTTGGGGTGGTTTCGGTAGGATGGAATGTCACTTACACAGCTCTATTGTTATGGAGATCTCCTAGGTGTATGCGTGACGACGCAGTAGATGTTTGTTATGCATTGATATCTGTCATGAGATGCATTTACTGCATGATTATTAACATGATGAAGTGTGGTGTTTGACTTCATGTTTGATAAATGAATGATTGATTGAGATGAAAAGGTCCTTAGGGACAGGATTTGGGATGCATGTGTAATATAGATTTTATTCTGTACTTGTACTATTGATTTTTTTGAATTCTAGCTTACCCTTTTGTTTTCATGTGGTGGAACTGCGATGATCATACTTGGTATGAGAGCAGGTCAGGGATAGCTTGGAGTAGATGTGATCGTTGTGAGACGGGGAGCTGAGTCTCGTGTTTTGAGTTACCATTTTGGGTAACATTTTTTTTGTATGTGCTTGACCGGCACTAAGGAATATTTGGGATGATTGTACATATTTGGTGCTATATTTTATATACAGAAACTTAATTATTTTGATCATTATATTTAAGCCTGTATGTATGTGTTATCCAGTTTAATATTCTCTTAGTTAACTAGTTAGTGTGATTCCACTAAGTGTAAAGACCGTGGTGGGTCGTTACATTATGTATGTACTCGAGGTCATCATAATCAACTATGGTGAGATCATAATCCATTATTAAGCATGTTATTTGTCTACAGGAGAGCACCATAACTAATTATGGTAAGATTCTAATTCATTATGTGTCATGTTATTTGGGTATAAGAGATCACCTTAACGTTATATTTATATAATTATTTTCTATTTTATTATTACTATTATGGATTAATATTAATTAATAAATTATATTTATATGTTAATATCAATTATATTGCACATTATTATTAATTTATGGGTAATGCATATTAGGCTTCTGATGAATGGTCCATGATAGATTGGACTGTTTAGTAGCCCGTTGAGAGGTCCCTGGTCTCTACTGATAAGGATATAGAACTGATACCCCATTAGTCAGTTTATATGATGAAATACATTTTGTTTTCTACATTTTCATCTCCTACCAGGAAGAGAGCAGTCTTCTCTCACATTGTTATATATTAAAAAAAATTAGGAATTTTTATTGAAGGATATTTGTCCTAATGTGTAAATATTGTACGAGTATTGCAAATGTCATTTATCAAGTTCGATTCTCATTTCAAATAACATAAACTATTTTCTTCTTCATTCGAAAATGGCAACTCAGATTATATTCATCAATTGAACAAATTGTCAAAGGAGTTTTCTTTCTACATGTATTTCAAACCTTATGCAATTTTTTTTGAGCTTGTTCTATTTAGTGAACAATTTAGATTCGTTTTTCCTCATTTTTTTGATGATTATTCATTGCAATTGATTGGGGACTTTTATCTACCTTTGGATGTTGAATAAATCTGCACATTTTGAGAAAGAATTGATTGAAAAATCTGACAAATTTTTTGCCTCTTTTCGTCGCGGATATCTTCAAAACCCCAATTTCTTAGATTTAAATTTGTTTTCTTTGAATCGATTAAACCTGAAACTGATAAGGGGTTTTGGATTGCCGTGAATGGGCAATCATTTGGTCAAAAAATCGTAGTCTGTCGTTGCCTGTAATGGTGGTTTTGCGCTGAGTTTTTGTTATGAGTCGAACGACCCGTTTTCTATTTTTTAAGTGAAGGAGAAGATGAATAGTAACGCACATGCGTACCCACTCGCCGGGCCAAACACCTGGGGGCACATGAGACCCCTATTTTGGCCAGAAAATTTTTATTTTTATTTAAAAAATTTAAAAAATTAATTTTATGATTATTTGATATATTTTTTTTGTAATTTTTTTTAGATACCTATAAGTATTTGATTTTAATTATTCCAAGAATAAAACTTAATTTTATCTTAATTTTAAATATTGTACTCTTGGGATTTGGGTCTGAAATTTTTATATATATATATTTCTTGTTATCTCAGTGACATGTTAGTATGTTGTACTCTCCCTGGTAGCATATATATATATACATACATACACACACTTGAGTTAAAAAAATGACCCTTATTTGTATTAATAGTTGTTTGTTTTGTACTTATTTCATATGTTGTTCATGCATAATATAATTTTATTATATTTTGTTAAGCATGATTAATATAATTTTATATGATTGTGAGCTCACCTATCGTGGGTACAATTATATGAAATTTGTGTGAATAAAATAATTTAATTATTTCTCTAATTAATTTTATATTACATTAATGATAATTATGCCCTATCAGTATTTTGTTGTTAATGTATTTTGGTATTATGATGCAATATTTTTTTTAATTTTATCTTATGTCAATTATTTGTCAAGTACCCTATCGGTATTAGTTTTTTTTTTCTGACATAAGTTATGCGTTGCATTTTGTATTTCTTATTTATTATGGTTCAAGACCTTTAGACAGGATCATAATGAATGAGAAATTTTTTATTATAGGCATGTTTGCTTGTGTATTTAGAAACATTTAATTTTTTATTCGATAAAAATTGTGCATATTAAATGTTTCTTTGTTGTTTGGATACCCGTTTTTTTTTTGCCTATGCAATTGACTTCGATCAAAATATTGAATGGGAAAAATTTTGAGGACCGAAAATAATCTCTGGATTTATATCTGGCAATTACTAATATGGACCTTTCTTTGAGAGAGGAAAATCCTCCAGCTCTTACTTTTGAGTCCACTATTGTCCAGAGAACTTCTCATGAGAAATGGGAACACTCAAACAGGGTGTGTTTGATGGTGATGAAATATACCATGGAGAAGTCTATTCGATAAAGCATTCTAGAAAATGATAAGGCTAAGGATTTTTTGAGGTTAGTTGGTGAGAAATTTAAGACTTTTGACAAAATTCAAAAGGGTTAGTATTTGTCTCTTCTTGAGAAGATGATGAGGTTTTTCGCAAACAAACCACTTGGCAAGTGAACCAAGTTTCGAAGTAGTATTCAAATATCGTCCTCAGGGATTTGAGTGTTTAGTAATTCTTGCTCTGATGATTTAAATGAGAATGATGTTAAAATTGCAAATGGGTAAAGATGGAGTAAAACAGCACAATAAACTAAGAGTAGTAGAGACAATGGTTAAGAGACAAGGATTGGTCCAGAAGCACTTGCTAACTCATAGATCTTTTTAAAATACATGCGATTCTAATTCCATTATTTCCACGTTCATTAAGTAATCCAACAAGATTCATCAAGATTGAATCCTAAAGTCATTAAGCTCAAAACATGATTCCTCTATGTTTTGAGTTTAACACTTCGCATTAAGAACAATGACTTGAACAATGTGACTAACCAAATCAAGTCTATTCCTAGAACAAGAAATGATTAGGTGCAAGATTCAGTTCGGGTTTTCAAAAATGTTTTCCAACTGGATTCAAAAACCAAAAATCATACAACGGGTGATCAAGCCGATATAAGCATTAAGAGAAGAATCAATGCACAAATAATGAGATCAAAATGCATATATTTAAGAAGAAGAAGAGTTAGTAGTTACATCCAACCAATCATTAAGAAGTTTAGCCACACATGGCCATTACAGGATCAAAGAGTGAAAAGAAGAAATTACAAAGTAAAGGATGAAGAAATGGAGTTGATCTTCGTTCCCAAAGGATTCAGCTCCCAAATCTTTGTTCTCCCTTCGTTCTCTCCTCTTCACGTGCTTCTCCCCTGTTTTTCTCTGTAAATTTTGTGATGCCTGGTTTCTCCTCTTTTCCCTTTTTATATGAGCATCAAAACAAGGCCAAAAAGTGACTTTTATTCCCACGGTTGCAGCTGTAGATCCACGGCTATAGCTGTGGAGAGTCCTTCAGGGTGAAGAAACCTTCAAGGCTGCAACTATAGTTTCACAGCTATAGCTGTGACAACTCCTTCAATCTTAAGGAACTTCCAACGCTCAAGCGGTGAAGCCACAACTATGGCTGTGAGTCTCTGGAGTTTTTGTTGGGTCCTGGGTGCTTCCACGGCTTTAGCTGTGAGTCCACAGCTTTAGCTTCAACTCTCTGGAACTTCAAAGTGCATTTCAGATTTCCACAGCTATAGCTGCAGATCCATAGCTATAGCTCCAACTTTCTGGACCTCTATATCCTTCCCAGACTTCCACAGCTCGAGCTCCAGATCCACAGCTATGGCTGTGGATCTCTGCCTAGCCAAAAATCCTGCAAAAAATGAGGAAATTCCTTAAGATTGCTACTACTCCTCTGCTCTTATAGTATAACTTAATTCTTTAAATTAAAGGGGTGAAATAACATATATATTATCTACAATTACCCAAAAAGAGTTCCAAAAGTTGAGTGCAAACCATACATAAAAGACACTCAACAACTACCCCAACTTAATCTCTTGTTGGTCCCCAACAAGATACCAATCAAAAACCAAAAAGGTCACTTCCTACCATGAGATTTCTTTTGTATCAACAATAGGTAAACACTCAATCAATTCACCATAACAAAACAATTTCTATTCACTGAGGTGCCCACAACAACAATCATGCCCAACCACAAAAATTGCAAGGCAAATCATAGCATGAACATTACAAACCAATATCTGAACATACTCTCTCAACAATGGCTCTCCAGGGTGAGTGTTTCTCTCAATTCCAATCATCATTTCTATAAACATAAGCATTGATATCATCTCTTCAGTACTACTCTTTGAGAGAAAATTAGGGATCACAAGGACTTTTTGAAGGTTGAGGGTTGACTGAAGCTTGGTTAACAAAGGAGTGTGGTTTTTCAGATTAACAGGGTTACCTAGGGTTTAAACTCAAGAGAGTAAAATGAAAATGAACCAAACACTCCATCTTGTTCACTCTAAATATTCAACTCCATCCAGATCTCTCAGCCCAAATTCTTCCTCTAATTACACACCCTCTTTCCTTAAGATTCTTTGCCTAGATTTCAAGAGGCCCCTCTCTCTTTTAAGACTCTTTGTACAGGTGCTTGCTTATTTTTTTTTTTTTATTTATTTATTTATTTTTTTTTTTGATTTTTTTTGATTTTTTTTTATTTTTTTTGATTTTTTTGATTTTTTTTTTTGAGTTTTGAATACATGATAATGGTAGAATGAAACTAACAAGCACACTTGATTTTAAGAAGAGAAAAATGATGAAGGGGTGACTCTTCCCTTCAACTTGCATTAACTTAATTGCACCACTTTCTCTCAACTTGGCAATTCTTACCAACTACCCCAACTTAATCCCCAATTCATTTTCATTTACTCTCAAGAGTTTGGTCAGGGTGATGAGTTGGTATTTGGGAAAGGTTTAAGGTGATTTGAAGGTTAAGGCTCAAACAGGTTTTAAAGGATGGATTCAATTATGGCTGGTTGTTTGGCTCTAGGCTTAAAAAGATTTCAGTTATTCACAAGGGAATGCCTTGATCCTGTCCAAAACTTTCTCACAAGAACAATCATTCAAGACTCAAACAATGCAAACACATATGCTATGATGATGGCTCTCAAAGTATAAGTGTATATGACAGATGCACTGTTTAGTCTCTCTCACTCACCAGCTTGGCTAAATGTTCAATTACTGATTTTTCATGCCATGCTAATCAAATAACTCACAACTTCATGATCAAGAAAATTGGATGAGTACAACCTCAAAGCAAGTCTAAAAAACAAACCATTTCAAGGTGAATCAAAAGATGTGTTTTCACTTTTTGTTGATCTAAAAGTCATCTCATTTACTACCTCCCAAGAATGATTTTCAATTTTTCCCAAAAAATATCTATATATATATATATAATTATATATATATCTATTTACATTTTTTATTATTTACACTACTGCTCTTAGAGTAACTAAGGTGCAGACTCAAAACAATTAGTATCCCAAATTCAAACATTAACAATTGCACCACCAAGTATGACATTCAACCAAAACACCAGAAGTTTAAGCATTTAATCCCAAAACAAGCAAATCACCAAACAGTTTAAACAATTAACAGAAATTTAAATGACTGAAATTTAAATTGACAGAAATTTAAAATTGCATGAATTTAAAGTAAAACTCTGCTTCCTCAGAAAATGGCTCAGAAAGTGGGTGACAGTGACCCTTCATCCTCAAATCATTCTTCATTGTCCTCTCCTCCATCCATTCCTTCTTCTTCAACTTCAGCATCAGACCTCTGTCCTTGTTCACCTACATGAGGCTGCTCAGGCTCACCACCTCCTCCTGAAAAGACAGGACTGTCCCCAGGCCAAAGAATAGCATCTTGAAATTGCTCCGGTGTAGGCCAAGGATATAAGCTTCCATCGGTATTGGCCTGATTTAAAGTGTAGTGGTAAAAATAGGAGTGCAAAGCCAATTGCCCTCTATGATTAGCGGCTTGTTGAAGTTGCACATGACGAAGATGAGCCATTTCTAATTGGTGCTGCTCCTCCATGTGCTGAAAGTGTTGCACCATACAAGCCTGCATGGTAGACAAATCGAAGGGACCAGTTGGCGGAACTGGAGGTGAGGTAACTGGTGGTGGAGATTGGGAATAGGTAGGTGGTGGGCGTGATCTGCGAGATGCCCGAGGAAACTCTCGTGGGTTATAGCAGCGAGCGTTGACAAACACATGATCTATCTTCCTCATAATTGGGACCAACGGTTGAGGAATCACCACTCCTTTAGCTTTGCATAAGCCTGTAATCAATCCAGGGAAAGCTAAGGGTCTGACAGCACCAGACTTAGAAGGTTTAGAAAGGACAATAGCATGAATTTCATTTGATATTAAGGTAGCTATGTCCACATCCTTCTGTAGCAATATACAAAAAATCAACTTTGCCCTGGAAATGGTAATGTCAGAAGTGTGTGTGAGTGGGATGACATTGCTGTAGAGGACGGCCTGCCATAAACGCACAAGTGATTTCAAATCGGCTCGAAGAATGTGGGTGGGTTGGTTCTTCGTGCCTGTTTGATATTGGCTACCTGGAAGGCTCAGAGTCTCAAGCACCAAAGTAGACATCTCCTCATTCATTGCGGTCTTCATGAGCTTCCTATAATCATCTTCTTCTGGGATGGTATACTCAGTTTGCAAGAAGGTGTTGATGGCCTCTGGATCATAAGCAATGGTTTTACCTCTCACCCACGAGATTCTCTCCTTGCAATCAGGTCGGACAGGGAAGGCATTAGCATAGAACTCTCGAATGATGCTTTCATTGTATTTGTCTTCTGGCTCGCCAATCTTGGTCCAATTCCTCCTTCTATATTCAGTCATGAAATCTATTAAAGGAAGCACTTCAATCACCGGACGCTCAGCTATAATTTGACGGTTTTCCAAATCCAAAAATCTCTGTTGCTTGTATTTGGAGCGAAATCGGCTTGGAAGGAAAGTGAAATTTCTTGGTGGCTGAGGTGAAGATGGTGCTTCTTCGTCCTCAGAGGATGATACTGATGGGTTTGGGGAGGAAGTAACCACTTTCTTTCTTTTTTTATCAGCTGGGATATCATGAGTGGCTCTAGAGCTTCTGCCTAACCTCCCCCTCTTGAACGAACCATCTGAAAAGTAATATTATCACCCCCAAATTGCCAATCAAGTTAGATACAAACACAATGCTTGGAAACACAAGCCCTTGGAAGCATTGAGATATGATAAGGAATTATAATCAACATTAAGAGCCCCAAGATTGTTGCACAAAAAAAGTTAATCCTAAAACAAAATCAGCCATGTGTTCCAAGGACAAATCTTACAAGTTCAGCAACAACCAACCCACCATTCATTCATAGCAAGAATTAACACTCCACTACAATGATTTTACACATGAAGCAAGAAATGCATATTCACTCAAACAATTGATCAAGCACGTGTGGACATGAGAAAGCAAAGCAAAATGCATGTGAATTCTTTCCATGCAAGATTTACATTTCTTCACAAAATAGAACATTTCAGTGACCATCTTTTCCAAAACTCTCAGTGTGTTCAAAAATCAAAAAATTTTCTCATTCAGGCATTTCTTCGAACACAAAACAGGCAGAAAATGTGAATGCTTATGCATGTTCACGTTGAGAACTTAAACACCCAAACTCATGCAATTCCACCTTGGTATACTTCTAAATCAATCAAGGAATTCAGAAATGATAAGAGATTATGAGGAAGGTTCAAAGAGATGAAGAACTCACAACCACCTTCCATGCAACGAAGACAAAGAAGGAAAAAGATGAAGACTTTACCTTATAAGTCTAGCAAAAGGTGAAAACTTTTGATGTTGGAGTATGGAAGGATTAAAGAAAGAGAGGAACTTGATGCCTAAAGGTAGAAGCTTTGTAGAGAAAATGAAAGGGGGAAGATGAAACGTGGGGGGGAAGCTTAATGAGTTTCATGAGTGAGGGAGGAAGAGAAATAAAGAGGTGGAGAGAGAAGGGTTCAGTTTTAAAACCTTTCATTTATCATGCATTTTGAGTATCAAGGTTTCAGAATTAGTGCCAGAGACTTGGCGCTATGGCCGTGGCTCATGGCGCTTGAGCTGTGGACTTTTTGAGCTCAAGAGAAAGAGCTCCAGGGACTTAGCGTTATGGCTGTGAGTCCAGCGCTGGAGCTGTGGCATTGGAACATATCACAAACTGGACCAGAGAGTTGGCGCTATGGCCGTGGTTCTGGGGCTTGAGCGTTGAGGATTTTTGAACTCAAAAGAGAGCTCCAGAGGGTTGGCGCCATGGCCGTGAAAGCCAGCGCTGGAGCGTTGAGTGTTTGCATATATTACAACATACATCAGAGAGTTGGCGCCATGGTTGTGTGGAGCCTGGCGCTTCAGCTGTGAACTTCCAAAATGCAATTGGGCTCAAACAGAGAATTGGCGCCATGGCTCTGGAGTCTGGCGCTGCAGCTATAGAATTTTTTAGCTCAAGAGAGAGCTCCAGAGACTTGGCGCTATGGCTGTAGAACTTGACGCTTGAGCGCTGAGTCTCATTTATGCAAAGTACATGGACAGAAACTTGGGGCTTTAGCGGTGGAGCTGGCGCTTCAGCGCTGCAAGTTGAAATACACTTAGAAGTCCAACAGAGAGTTGGCGCCATGGCTATGAGCCTGGCGCTCTAGCGTTGGGACTTGGGATTTCATTTCTACATGAAAATAACTCCTTCAAGCATTCAGTTGAGACCAGATTCATTCTTAGCTCTCCCTGAACTTTTAAACTATACCATCATCCCACATTGGTACCTCTATCAACACCTTAAAACTTCATGCCCAAGTCTAAAACTGATTTGTTCATGAAATCTCAAAACATCACAAAATTCCATACTTGATATCAAGTTCAACATGTACTTAACCATCAAGCAGCAGTAGTATAACTCAGCCAAAACTCATTATAACACCACAAACAACATGGAACCAAACCTCCCTATGAACCAAGATATTTCACTCCACACTCCAAATCATTAAACTACTCACAAACTCAACACCCAAAACAATGCAGCACCACTATCAAACAACAAAATGACATCCAAAATCTTAACACACAACACAAACAAAACTTAAACTAGATCAGAAATGTTAAACACATTCCACAGCATGCAAATCATCAAGCAACATTCATTCTAAAATTAAGCAACTCTATGAAAAAAAACTGTTAACTACTCACTATTAAAGCTAAACCTAGAATCTAAACCAGAAATTAAAACAAGAACGTGCTAATTTAATGTCTTTAGCTTGACAATCCTGTTTGTTCATGGCTCCTTCAAATGTGTGCTGGTAGTGAATCTCTCAATCTCACCACCCAAATAATGCTTGAGCCTCTGACCATTAACTAACCAAGTCCTTCCAGAAGCAGGATCTTCAAGTTCAATGGCTCCTTAGGATTTGACGGATTTAATTGAGAAAGGACCTGACCACTTAGATTTGAGCTTCCCAGGGAAGAGTTTCAACCGGGAATTGAACAACAAGACTTGCTGGCCAGGTTGGAAGTTCCTATTCAGAATCTTCTTGTCATGGTATATCTTGGCTTTGTGCTTGTAGTACTTAGAAGACTCATAGGCTTGCAACCTCATTTCTTCCAATTCATGCAACTGAAGCTTTCTTTTCTCCCCTGCTGCCTTCAAATCATAATTTAAGGCCTTCAAAGCCCAAAATGCTTTGTGTTCTAGCTCCACAGGGAGATGACAAGCCTTACCATAGACAAGCTGAAATGACGAGAACCCAATAGGAGACTTGAATGCAGTCCTATAGGCCCATAGTGTGTCATCTAATTTCAAAGCCCAACCCTTCCTAGAACTGGCCACTGTTTTCTCCAGAATCCTCTTCAACTCTCTGTTGGATACCTCAGCCTGCCCATTGGTTTGAGGATGATACGGTGTGGTGACCTTGTGCCTGACATTGTAGTGCTCCAGAACTTTTTGCAATTGAGCATTGCAAAAATGAGATCCACCATCACTAATTAGTACCCTTGGTGATCCAAACCTGCAAAAAATATTTTTCTTCAAAAAATTTATGACAGTTCTAGCATCAGCTTTTTGCACGGCACTAGCCTCCACCCATTTTGAAACATAGTCTACCGCCACAAGGATGTACTCATTCCCAAAAGATGATGGAAAAGGCCCAATGAAATCAATTCCCCAACAATCAAAAACTTCCACTTCTAAGATGTTTTGCAGGGGTAACTCATGTCTCTTGGAAACTGTCCCTGTTCTTTGACACTTATCACAGGTCTTGCAATATTCATATGCATCTTTGAACAAGGTTGGCCAATAAAATCCAAATTGGAGAACCTTTGCTCCTGTTCTCTCACCATTGTAATGTCCACCATAGGGCGAGTTATGACAATGCCAGAGAATATCTCTAATCTCAGCCCCAAAGACACATCTCCTTAGCAAGCCATCAGCACCTATCTTGAACAGATATGGATCATCCCAGACATAGTAGTGAGAATCTCTAAAGAACTTCTTCTTTTGTTGCCAGTTGTACTCTTCCGGAATAACCCCTGCTGCTTTATAATTTGCCATATCAGCAAACCAAGGTCTTTCACTTACTGCAAACAACTTTTCATCTGGAAATTCTTCTAAGATTTCCTCTTCTTGACTGGTCACCTCCTCATTGACAAGTCTGGATAGGTGATCAGCAACATGGTTCTCACACCCCTTCTTATCCTTGATTTCTAAATCAAACTCTTGTAACAGGAGAATCCACCTGATCAACCTTGGCTTTGAATCTGCCTTTGTCAACAAATACTTGATAGCATCATGGTCAGTATAAACAGTGATCTTTGAACCCACAAGGTAAGAACAAAATTTTTCTAATGCATACACTATAGCAAGTAACTCCTTTTCAGTTGTTGCATAGTTAATTTGATTTTCATTCAGCACTTTACTTGCATAGTGAATATGAAAAATTTTATCCTTGCTTTGGCCCAAAGCAGCTCCTATAGCATAATCACTTGCATCACACATTAGTTCAAAATCAAGTTTCCAATCAGGAGCAGTGATTATAGGAGCTGAAACAAGCTTGCTTTTTAACAATTCAAAAGCATGTAAACAATCATCATCAAAATCAAACTTGTTATTTTTAAGAAGAAGGTTACTGAGAGGCTTAGCTATCTTGGAGAAATCTTTGATAAATCTTCTGTAGAATCTTGCATGCCCCAAGAAGCTTCTAATCCCCTTCACATTGATTGGTGGTGGCAACTTTGAGATGATATCAATCTTGGTTGGATCTACCTCTATGCCATTTTGAGAGACTTTGTGGCAAGAACAATGCCCTCTCTGACCATGAAGTGACATTTCTCCCAGTTCAGCACCAAATTAGTCTCTACACACCGCTTGAGAACAGTGTTGAGATTATTAAGGCAAACTTCAAAAGACGAGCCAAACACGGAGAAATCATCCATGAAAATTTCTATGCATTGCTCCACAAGATCAGAAAAAATTGCAAACATACAACGCTGAAAGGTAGCCGGTGCATTACACAATCCAAATGGCATCTTCCTATATGCAAATACACCAAAGGGACACGTAAACGCTGTCTTCTCTTGGTCTTCTGGATCCACAACAATCTGATTGTAACCTGAGTAACCATCCAGAAAACAATGGTAAGCTTGCCCTGCTAACCTTTCAAGCATTTGATCCATGAAAGGCAATGGGTAGTGGTCTTTTCTTGTGGCTTGGTTCAGCTTCCTGTAGTCTATACACATCCTCCACCCAGTCATAGTACGAGTGGGAATCAATTCATTCTTCTCATTATAAACCACATTCATACCTCATTTCTTAGGCACAACTTGCACAGGACTAACCCAAGCACTGTCAGAAATAGGATAAATCATACCAGCCTCAAGCAACTTGGTCACTTCTTTTCTCACCACCTCTTTCATTGTTGGATTCAAGCGTCTTTGAGGTTGGGCTACTGGTTTATAATCCTGCTCCATATGAATCTTATGCATACAATAGGAAGGACTAATCCCTTTCAAATCAGATAGGGTCCAACCAATAGCACCTTCATTGGCTTTTATAACTTGAATCAATTTATCCTCCTGTTCTTTTGAAAGCTGGCTGCTGATTATGATTGGTTTCCCACCATTTTCTTCTAAAAAGACATACTTTAACTGTGGTGGCAATTGTTTCAACTCCAGCTTCACTGTTTGATCTTTCTCCTCCTTCTTCAATTCTTCCTTTGGTTGAACATTGATTGATGAGCTTTCACCTTTGTTCAATGCATCAATCACATCCTGGACTTCCTTATCTGTAACTTTATCCAACTCTTCATCAAACATGGACAAAGCCTTCTCCAATGGTGATGAATTCTTAAAATTGCTTTGAGTTTCCAGATACACATCATCTAATACATCAATTCTGAAACAGTCTTTATTGCCCTTGGGAAACTTCATTGCTTCAAAAACATTGAAATTCACCTCTTCATCTTGAACTCTCACCTTCAGTTTTCCATCATCCATGTCTATGATAACTCTAGCTGTCTTCATGAAAGGTCTACCCAGAATCAATGGAACTTCCAAATCTTCTTCCATGTCCATGACCACAAAATGAACTGGAAACATGAACTTGTCAACCTTCATTATCATATCTTCCACTATGCCATGTGGAAGCTTAATGGATCTGTCTGCCAACTGTAAGGTCATTCTTGTAGGTCTCACTTCCACTTCTCCTATCTTCTTCAACATGGATAAAGACATCAAGTTAATACTGGCTCCAAGGTCTAAGAGTGCCTTACCCACTGATAGATTACCAACTACCTTCCCACTTCTTGTTGTTATGGCTTTACAATGCTCCTTGGGATTGGTCTATTGGTATTGGCTGAAAATGGGCCTCCAGACATGTCAGCTAATTGTTTAGCTAGCTGACCCACCTGCACCTCTAAATTCTTGATGGATGCCTCTGTATTCTTCTGGTTGTTCATAGATACCTGCATGAATTGGTTCAGAGTATCCTCTAATTTGCTGGTTCTTTCATGCAAGGATAAGCAGGCTGATGTTGTTGTTGTTGTTGTGGTGGTGGCCTATTGGATGGCACAGCTTCATTCCTCCATCCATAACCTTGGTTGTTATTGTTGTTTCTCCAACCTTGATTTCCCTGCATATAATTGTTAGTATTATAATTACTTGAGCGATCCAGGTTTGGGTCATTGGAAAGTTGTTAAAAAGGTCTTTAGATATTTGCAGGGAACCAAGGATCATATGTTGACCTATAAGAAATCTGATCAACTTTAGGTCATTAGTTATTCTGATTCTGATTTTGTTGGTTGCCTTGACGACCGAAAATCTACTTTCGATTTTGTTTTTATGATGGCAGGAGGAGCTATTTCTTGGAAGAGTATTAAACAAACTCTTACAGCTTCTTCTACCATTGAGACAGAGTATGTCGCTTGTTATAATGCTACTTTAAAAATTTGATTTCTAGCTTTTATATTGTTGAAAGTATTTCTAGGCCACTTGTGATATATTGCGACAATACTAATGCTATGCATTTCTCTCAAAACAACAAAAGTTCTACTCGCTCAAAATATTTTGATATAAAATTTCTGTTTGTTAGAGAAAAAGTTTTGGATTTTCAGACTCAAATTGAGGATACTGCTACAGAAAATATGTTAGCAGATCCACTGACTAAAGGCTTAGTTATTGGAGTTTTTCAAAATCATGTAACTCATGGGCGTGGTTAAGTTTTTTGATGTATTGGGTTAGTGGGAGTCTGAAAATTACATTTTATTATTATTATTATTATGGCTTTCATGAGATGTAAATTTATCAATGACGTCATTTTCATTACATCTCTTTTAGCATATAAAATTGCTTGGACCATTTTTGGGATCACATATTTTATTATTTTTTCATTATCCATTATTTATGAAATATAAGCATAAGGTATGCATCCCTATCGGAAACTATCTTTGTGGTTCATGTTTATATTTCTTATATTGTTAATTGATATATGTACTTGTGTTATAATTGATATATTTAATTTATTGATTAATGTTATCCAAGTGGGAGAATGTTATATTTATATATTTATTTATATAATTATTCTCTATTTTATTATTATTATGGATTAACGTTAATTAATAAATTATATTTATATGATAATATCAATTATATTGCACATTATGATTAATTTATGGGTAATGCATATTGGGCTTCTGATGAATGGTCCATGATGGGTTGGACTGTTTAGTAGCCCGTTGAGAGGTCCCTGGTCTCTACTGGTAAGGATATAGAACTGATATCCCATTAGTCAGTTTATATGATGAAATACATTTTGTCTTCTACCTTTTCATCTCTTACTAGGAAGAAAGCAGTCTTCTCTCACATTGTTCAAGATCAATAAAAATGGATCCCTAATTGATTCTGGGTATGCAATTCTTTCTAAACCTTGCTCGAACATACTATAATATTGTATCTTATATTATTCATTATTTGAGTAATCACTATGAATTTATTTCAATTAATCGATTATGATTGACGAAAAATATATTATGTGGTATGTTAAAAGTGAAGCAAAGTCACATAATAAACCCATTATGGAATTGATGTAGTCAATTATATGACAACAATAAGAATATGCCTTGAATACAAAATAACAATTGGTTGTGTCGACTAGCATAATCAATAAATTATATTAAAAAATAAAATCAAATACTATATGTCAAAATAGAGAAAGGTAAAATAGTAATTGTTTAAATTATTTATTTTTACATAAATTTTTAACTATATAAAATATAATTTAAAAAATACTAATTTCTTATCAAATCATTTTTCACTTCTCTCTCTTTTCCTTCAACATGTGAGGATGCCATGTTAGCTAAAATTAACATTGATAGTGAAAAATAATGACAAAATGACTAATTTGATTAATAAAAACACTTTAAGAGACTAAATAAAAATGAGTAAATGGTAAAATTAGTCTTTGAAATTATATGTCACTCTTAATTTAGTCTTTGATTATAATGAAATAGAAGGAAAAAAGATTCTCAAAAAACATAATTTATCACTCATTTGAGTTCCTTCGTTAAATAAACTTTGTTTTGTTAAACGAAAGTGCATACGTGACACAATATGCAAGATACAGTCAATTGTGTGTTGCAATCAATTGTGAATTTTATTTTTTCAAAAACAAGCTAATATTATGATTCGTCTGATGATACTTAAACTTACTTATAATGTGATCAAATATAATGGGTCTTGGACACCTAATTTTGATATGTGTGAAAAATAGTGTAGGCTTAACCCCAAAACTCGAGATGGTAGGTACTTAGGGTTAATTAAATAGTGTGGTTAGGTACCATTTATCATGAAAGACTAGAATATTAAAGCATGTGATTAGACAAAGGAAGACTTAACTTCTCAATTTCAAAGGTTCGTGCAACATATAAAGAATGTATTGAAGGTACATCAAGTTATGTTTTCAACAAGTATATAATTTAAATTGGTATTCTAAATTTTGACATGTTTTTGTTACATTGGATATTAGAGTCTATTTTATATATTTTAGGGCTTGATTTTTAATTACTATAAGTTTGTTAATTCTTAACAAGTTCTTATGATGTTGTTGGATTAATGTGAATGGGTGTTGGATTTATTTATCAATTGTTAATTGCATTCATGTTGTCGATAATTCATGTTGAGTGATTAATTGATTAATTTAATCATATCTCCAATTTGTTATGTGTAGAGATATATGTTTTTGTTAATTAAACATATTATGAATTAATTAATGAGTATTTACTACATTAATTTTAATTATATTTGAACTTCAATTATTATCTACTATTTTCCAATCCATTTCAATTTTATTGAGAATATTGTTATTCATGATGTTAGTAATGAATTTCAATGACTGTGCTTGTTGAATTATAATAAAAAAATTGGAGGTGAGCTTTTAGCAATTGAGTTGTTTGGCTAGCATGATACTAGTGGACTTAAAATGTAAATTTCAATTACAATTATATCTTATTAATTATATTGCTAGTGTTAAATTTACAATTAAAAAAAAGTGTTAACTTTACAGGGAAGCAAATTGCAATGCTATAAGGTTGAACTTGGGTGCACTATTATTATACCAGGTATTTAGATATAATTCCTGCAATAATTATTAAGATTTGAATTGATGACACTAATTATTATTAGTTTAATTGTTAATTACTATGTGCTTAAGTAATTGCTAATTTCATTTGAATAAATATATTGACCTTTTAGAATTAATTTATGCTTGTGAGGTAAAGCATATTCATTAAACTATTATGGAATATTTTTGAGAAAATAAAAGACTAAAATAAGGATTGGATTGAGGTGAGATGTATCTGCTTGGACATACACTTGTATAATTATATATAATCTTGTTGAATTTGTTACATCTCACTCATGAATTTAATTAGCTAATTTTGATAATGAGGAGAATATTCTAAAATTGTTATGTATCAACTACTCTAATTATATAATTGCAATTTAATTCTCAATTAATTTGATATAACAATTGCATCATGCATGCACATACACACTGAATTATAAAATTTGAATTGACACTTACATTATTGTTGCATGTTGTGGTTTAATTATTATTTTTATGTGCAAGTTTTAATTGATGTTAATTGTTCAAATTACTCAAATTAGCGTCATATATTTTTTATTTGATTTTGTATCTATTTTCTGTGAATTTCAATTGGTTTTGAGAGATAATAATCTGATTGCAAAGTGTCAATTAAATTAAATTGATGCTCAAAAGGTTTTCCTGGTGTTATTGATACTATTAAATTAATTGATGTTAATTACAATTTTAATTTATAAGTTAATTGAAATTACACAATTCTCTAAATTAAAATTGTTATTTGTGTTGCAATTCACTTCACAACACTGGAACAAGAATGGAAAACTTGTTAGTTGTTCCTTGAATTGAGTTCATATGATTCTTAATATTTGTTGCTTGAATATAGTTGCTTTTCATAAGAGCAAGTGCTTTATTTAGTTTTTATAATTATTTTTTTGAATCATTGGGCTTAAGTTGCGATTGATTTTTTTTTAATTGAATTAATATGTAATTATTATGCATCATATGACAATGAAAATAATATTGACGTGTTGAATTTTTTCCTTTGCATGTAAACTTCGATTGTGAATGACTTGAAATTAAGTTTGTCTTTGATTAAGTGCTCTCATTGGGTATGCACTCACACTCTGTTGTGTGATTTAAGTATTATTTTGGTACGTGCATAGTGCAAAGACTGGTTTTTGAAATTCTACTTGTTGCCCTTTTACCTATCACCTGAATCTATTTGGAAAACTAATTCACATAATGAAGCACCAAATGAGTAGTTAAAACATTTTGTAGAACCTAAGTTCTTATGAATGAATTCCTATTCACTTGAGCAATTTATGTTTGAAATATGTACTTAACATTTTAAGGTTGTTGAATTTTATCTTTTTTCATTGTGATAAATTTTAACATATTTATATACTTAAGATTTTAATAGTTTTGAAATTGTGTAAGTATAAAATATGTTATGAATGTTGTTAATGGTTGATGTATGGCTAGTAGGGATGCTCTTTAATGATGCATTTGCCTGTAGTCTAGGTCATGATTTTGGACAAGAGAAAATTGATTCTTATGCAATAATTGTCATGGGTTGCTACAAGTTGTTACAGTCAAAGTGGAATCGCTTGTATGAGAAATTTTTGTAATTTTGAGGAATGCTTTTAATCTTTTCATGTGATTGCCTATCTAAAGGAGATGATTGTATGTTTGGGTTAAAAGTTAAAAATGGATAGTTATTGGGAAAAACACTAGGTTAAAGGATTTCTTTGTCCAAAGGAGACAATTTTCTAAACTCGTTGTGTGCCCATGGATTAAACCATATTGACTAAGGTTGCAACCTTAGTTTGTGAATTTTGTCTAAAGGTTAATGTACTATTATATTAGCCTCAACGATAGCTTGTTTTTGTCTTATGATACATTCCAATGGATTTGTGTTTTTACTTAACTATCTATTTGTGAGATGATGTTATTAGAGAACACATTGAGTCAAGGTTTGTCTAACCAAATGGGATAGTTTTTTGAACTCATTGTGTGTTCATGGATTCACCCATCTGAGGTTTTGGCTGAGGTTGTGAGCTTAGTTTGTGCATTCTGTCCATAGGTAAATGTACTATTATATTGGCCTTATAATGTTAACTTATTTCTCTTGAAGTTATATCTTATCTTATGATATATTTGGATGCATTAATCTTTTGACTTAACTACATATTTATGGGATGAGGTTATTGGAGAACATATTATGTAAGGGATTTATTTGCCCAAAAGGGATAATTTTCTAAAGTCATTGTGTGTTCGTAGATTAACCCATATGAGATTTTGCCTGAGGTTGTGACCTTTGTGCATTCTGGCCCAAGGTGAATGTGCCATTATTGGTCATTGATACCTTATTAGCTTTTAGCAGGAGGATAATGGTTCTACAACATATACTTTGTACCTCTAAAGGAATCATATTTTGTGAAGAACAATTCTAAGGGAATATTCATGATAAAAAACATTTCTTGAAGTATCTGTGAAACTATTTGGAGATCTTTGCTTGCTCTTAAAATCAAGACTTTAGTTATTTTTGAAAGATATTTGTTTTTTACCTAGAAAAATTTTATGGTAAATGTAGTATCACGTGACTACTTTTGGGACATGCTACTTACTTCGTTTGGTTGGTGAATGACATGATGAGAACATGAGAAATATGAATTATTATGATGTGTTTGGTTAGTTGGAGTATGGGTTATGTGTGTATTTTCTTGTATTGATAAATCTTTTGATTTTGGATATCTCGTGAGATTTTTATGTAATATGTTTTCTCATTATATACTTGTCATATATGTACATGAAACATGATAATTTTTTTGAAGCTCAATATCATTAGAACCATTATGTTGGTGGTCAACACCATCTTGGAGCTAAAACATAACTTTTTTTAAGCATAGTGTCATTGGAATTTCTATGTCGATGGTCAACTTCATGTTGGAGTTAAGACATAATTCTTTTTAAGCTCGATGTCATTAGGACTGTTATGTAGGTGGTTGACACCATGTTGGAATTGAGGCATGATTATTTTTAAGTTTGGTGTCATTAAAATTGCTATGTTGGTGATCAACACTGTATTGAAGCTAAGGCATAATTATTTTCAAGTTTAGTGTCAATGGGACCATTATGTCGATGGTTGACACCATATTGAAATTAAGACATATTATTTGGAGCTCAATGTTATTAAGACCTCTATGTTGGTGGTCAACCCCATGTTGGAGCTGATACATGTTTATTTTTTAAGGCTTGGTGTCATAAGGACTATTATGCTCATAGTCAATGACACTTTGGAGTTAAGGCATGATAGTAAATAGTGTAATTTTTCTAACTTTTGGGCATTGAAGATGAATTGGGGGTTGACGGAGAAAATGATAGTGTGACTATTTGATCACATTGGCATGTCATTTTCTTGCTACACTTCACATTGATTACTAGTTGATAGAGTGAATAATATTTGTAATCATGAAAGGTGTTGCATCAATAAGGAATGTAGTTGCTACTATAGTCTGATATTTCATGGCTTTTGTTGGATGGAGTCTTAATTAGGTGTTGTATCTTGAGATCGTATATTTTGTGGCCATAGTGAGTTAGTAGTTTGAAAGTCATTTTCAAAATTATGAACTATACAATTGATTTTTCCCAAATGGGAGAATATTGGAATTTCTATAAATTATTTTGGGCTACAATCAATTGTGAATTTTATTTTGCCAAAAAATGGGCTAATATTGTGACCCATCTGATGATACTTTGACCCACTAATAAAGTGATCAAATATAATGGTCCTTGGACACCTAATTTTGATTTGCGTGAAAAATAGTGTTGGCCTAACCCCAAGACTCGTGATGGAAGGTGCCTAGGGTCAATTAAATATTGTGTCTAGGTTCCTTTTGCTATCATAATAACAAACAATTGTTTTTTTAGGTTAGTCCCATTGAAAATCTATAATATTGAAATGTGTGATCAAACAAAAAAAAAAACTTGACTTCTCATATTCAAAGGTTCATGTAATGCATAAAGAATGCATTGAAAGTACATCCAATTATGTCTTCAACAAGTAAGTGTATAATTTAAATTAGTGATCTATATGCATATAAAGTGTGATCTTCTTGGCATGTTTTTCTAACAACACATGTCACGTAAGTGTGTCACGTGGTGTATATGTACCAAGTGACATATGACTATAACAGATCATTTTAATCCTATAAATCATAACATAATATCACTTTTGTCCTTAAAATTGTAACTCAGTGTCACTTTAGTCCCTAAAATTTTAACTTGTTAGTTTATTCCCCAAATGTTATTATAATTTTATTTTAATCAAGTAATTATGACTTGAATATTTTAAAAATAAAGTGGATCATTAAATTAATATTGTAAATAAGATGATAAATATATTTAAATCATATTAAAAATATGGTATCAACCCCCAATATATAAAACACAAATGACTATATTGTGCATAGGGGTGTTCACGATTCAGGTTGGATTTGAGAAAAAATCCAATTTGAACCAATTAAGTTTAATTGGTTTGAATTGGTTGGGATTTCATAATTTTTTTTTTGCTTAACCCAAACTGAACTAATCTGATGTTGATTGGGTTGACTCGATTCAGGTCATTAGATATCTAATGAATTTTCTCAAAAAATTAAATTATTTTTTCTCTCAAAGTAAAAAGATTTTCCAACATTAATTAAATTAATATATTGTCAAAAATTAACTAAATTGATAGATTTGCAATATAGTTTCTCTTGGTTTCTTTTCTTATTTTAGTTAAAGATTTTAAATGCACTACAATAAGTGAAAATGATACTCAATATATTGTAATATAAATTTTCTTGATTTCTTAAGTATTTGAAAAAAAAATGGAAAAATCTACATGTTGTAACACAAAACGTCTTCAAAATAATCCAAAATGATACATATCAATTATTAACCAAATAAAAAATATAAATTAATTGATTTGGTTCAGCTTGGTTTGGATTTTGAATGTGTAAATTTGATACCCAAATCAATCAACATTGGGTTTAATTAGTTTGATTTGGGTTGGTATTGAACAAAAACAAATCCAAATCAATTTAATTGGTTCAGTTCAGATTGACAAGTTCATCAAATTGATCCGATCCGATGAACATCCCTAATTGTGCAATAATGTTTTTTGAAGACTTTTCTTCGGTGAGAAGATTTTTAGAGGTTCTTTTAGTTTCATATTTAATTCAATTTTTAGGAGACTATATTGAGTTACATTTTCATAGACTAAATTGACATCATATTAAAATTTCAAGGATTAAAATGATATTATGTTATAGTCATATGCCACGTGATACACTCACATGACACGTGTCACTCCATATATGTACCAAATGTCATATATTTGACCATTTACTCAAAATAAAACTTGTTAAACTTAAGGAATCAAATGAAAACCTAAAATAAAAATGAGGAGTAAACACGCAAAGATGGTAAAGGTGATTGATAAGTCCTTGAAACATTTTTTGTGCCATCTGGATCCCTAAATTTTAACTTTAATATGCAAGTTAGTCCTTCTATTATATTCAATTACTAACTTTGTTAATTTCATGAACAATCAACAATTAATTGTCTAGTTGGCACCTATTCTCTCTTCTCATCACCTAATATGGAACATAATACAAGGTTTTGGTACTTTCCAATCAGCAACAAACACTTTGTCATCTTTAAATATCTTGGTGATGTGTGCTTTAGTTAAAATAAAAGGTTATTGTTGAGTTTCGTAAGATTTTTTATAGTTAGATTTTTATGTCCTAGCCATCCTTAATTTTTTGCTTGTTTTGGCTATATGTTTATGATTATAAACCCTAAAATATTGAATTTGGAGTTTAGCAAAATGAGTCGTTGTTGAAAGATCTTAAGTAAGAATGCGTCAATGGATATTTCGGCTATGTTTAATGAATTGCCAAACTTTTATAGTAAAAGTGAGGAAGAGCTTAGTGGTAATATTGGTCCTCCCTATTATTGTGAAAATAGAGCTTTATGTAATTTGTTGCATTCTAACTCAGGGAGAGAATATGTGTCAATGTGACAATTAATTTAATAATAGAGGATACCGGAAGAACTAACTTATATAATAGAGTTAAAATAAATTTAGAGATCCAAATACCACAAAAAATCTTTCAAGAATCTATCGGCTACTGCTATCATCTTTTAGAGACCAAATTAAATGTTTACTCTTAGGGGGTATTTGGTACGCAGAATGTTTTTACATTCCTGGGACTCTTAGTTTCCCATATTTGGTAGCTATTTAAAAAAAAAGAGAGATTCCCATGAATATAGTTTCTCGAAATCATTCTTATCCCACTTTTCCATAAAAACATTCCCAAAGGGGTTAGGAATCTAACTTTCTCAAGTTAGGGGGAAAGTTTTATGTATATAAAAAGATTACTGTATTTCTTTTTTAAAACAAAAAATATATCTATCCTTTTATTTCTGTTTCTCCCTCTCACTCTCACTCCCCCTCTCTTTTCCTCTCTCCTTCTCCCTCCTCTCTTTCTATTTCTCTTTCTCGCTCTCTGTCTCTCACACTCTTACTCCCCCTCTCTTCCTCTCTCCCTCTATCTCTCCCCCCGCCCCCTCACTCTCCCCCTCCCATATCTCTATATCTCTCTTGTATCTCATTATTTTTTAATCTTGTTAATTTTAATAATATCATTAAAATTTATTTTGTTTCTGCATTTTAATGATATATGTTAACACTTTTTTGATTTTTTTATATGAATGAAATAAAATAATGTATTTTTATTATTCTCAATTATAATGTGACATTTTTTTTACTTCTGTATTTAAATAATTTTAATAAGTTTTCAACTTTTAAAAATAATTTAATATCATATTTATAATAAGATTTAAGTAAATGAATATGTATAATAAGTTTATTTTGATAAAGAATATTTTTCTAAAAAATATTTATAAACCCAAGAATATATTATTATAACTAAATATGAAAATATTTAATTCCTAAAAATCATATATAAATATTTCCAAGAACTTCTATAAATAACTAAACATATTTTAGTTATTCTTGAGAATCATAATTTTTAAGAATTGTAATTTTCAAGAATCATGATTTTTGGATATGAAAAAACTTCACTCCTACTAAACATTCTCTAAAAAGAAAAAATACCTAAAGAGTTATAATAAATTAAAAAGAGCGAAATAGAAAATAGTTCACAAACATAAAACTTCTCCACAAATCTACTCCAAAGTTTTAACCCTTAAAAATTAGGATCCACACAAATTAAACACACTTGTACACTAAAATTTTAACCCTTAGAAATTACTATCCATATTAGACACACTTGTACACTACTTTTAATCAACCAAACACCACAAAATAGTCCACTTTCTCATGATTTCTTTCTTTTCTTTCCTCTACACTACACTTATACCAAACCAAACAGAAATATAATACTTCCCCTTATTTTTCAAAATTAAAGTTATCTTGTTATTATCATATATAACAAATTTATTAATTTTAATAATAATTTCTTGAAAAGCTATGCAAATAATTTTAAAACTTTTACATTAAAATTAATCTCAATTTAATAAACGTCTATAATTTTTTTTTCTCTTCTATCATTTATTTATTTATTATTATTTCGTCTCTCTTTGATTTCCGTAATAAAGCGTACGTTTACGATAGCTGTTTTGGAAAATGGTACGAATGAAGTGTTGGTCCTTGCTAGTAAAAACAAAACCTTGGTGTTATACTAATATTCATTATATATTATTAATTCTAAAGTGGTGACATTAAAATTGTTGAAGAAATAAGAGAAATTTTTGTATTGTAATTTTCTTTACTTTATTGAAAGGGACGAAAGCAAAATGAAGGCAATGATGACGAATATCACACGCTGATATTACTGTGTGTGTTTGGCCCCAACTGGTGCTATCTTCATTCTCCAGTTTAGTCAGAAAAACAGAATAAACCAAAATAAGAAGGCTGCCTTTACATCATTCCTCTCGTTTTTTTATAAAATTAAAGCTGTTTCCAATTTCTCTATTTTTGGCGACTAAATAATTATTAACTTTTTTTTTTTTTAAGTTATCACATGAACACAAAGGTGAACAGAGTTAAGAATTTTAAGGTACTATGTAAAAAGCTTATAAATTTAAGCTTTGATACTGGTATTGTAATTTTTTCTTCTAATAAAAATATATAATAATTTCATCAAGAAGTTAAAAAAAAAGTTATTAAAAGGAATATTTATTATGTAAAAATATAACTAGTTTAATATTTACATTTTAAGTACTACCTTCATTTTTCTTATCTAGTTGTTTAGAATGCGGGGTGATTACGATTCTGGTCAATCCCATAATCAAACTTTAGGAAAAAAAATTAAATTGTCACTTAATTAAAATTTATTTATAAATAATTATTACAAAATTTAATAATTTCATCATATAATAGATGAAAATATTAAAAACTTCAAAATATTCTAATTAAATTCTAAATTGAAATTATGTAATTTTAATATTTTAAATTTAATATAATGAATTAAACATTTCAAATATCATTATAGATAGTATGGATTTAGTCTCTATTTAAAATTTAACATTTTTTTTTATTAACATGATCCTTATCGAGGGTGAATGGTGACATATAAATGGTGTGCCGTTCATAGATAGCATGACACTTGATGTGTTGAATGCATAAACATTGATATATCGTTAATGACGTGATCTATAAATTAAAAGAAATTAAAATATTAAATTTGCAGTCAAGTTATAACATATGATTCACACTTAGCTCAATATCATCATCTACCACATCATTATATTATGTCATAATTGAGGGTTAAATACAATTTTGGGTGGGAGGGGTAATGAAAACCAAAAAAATAGTATATAGTCTCAAATTTTTGAAATTACTATATGTTCGTAATCTGGTATGATTTGTATAGGACGTTATTCAACTTTTAAATTTATAAAAATAATCAATTACACCTAATTACGTATTAGTAAAAATTAATGATAAGCGTGATGATATGAGAGCACACAATAATTTAAGCTGTCTCTCACCGAACCTAACCAAAAGTAAATCAGATTTTGTTGTAAGGAAGCCATTTACTGCGAACTGTTGAAACTAAACAACAAAACACGTTTTATCTTCTTTTCTTAGGTGACCAAATGAAAGTGATTTGAACAGGAACAGGAAGTGACTGCTATACTGTCCTGCAGTTTTGATGAAATTTCAAAGCCACCAGGATGGCCAGTGATCCAAAGCATGAAAAGATGAACAACCTATGCACACAGCTAGCAGTTGCAGTGAGAAGCATTCAATGGAGCTATGGGATTTTCTGGGCACCTTCAACCACTCAAGAAAGGTACAAACACACCCATCTAAGTGTTTTCTTTGCTACCTCTTTTCCCCAACCTTCACATCTTGGCTACCTCTTGAATCCTCACACTTGGAAAAAAACTCTCTTGTCTATAGTCTATAGTAGTTTTATTTGATTTGGACAAATTTTTCTCTTGTAAAATATATATATGACGCTGAAAGTAATTTTGTCTGATTTTAACAAGATTGTCTCTGATAAAAAAAGTATATATATGATGTCATACTAAATGCATAAATAAATAAAAACCTTGAGTCCCAAATTTAGATAAGTGAAAAACTAGAGTGGAACAAAGCAATAAAGAGAAAGATGTGGTGAAGTGAAACTAAGATAATGGTTTTGTTGTGTGTGATTAATTATGTGGATGAGGAATGGATAATAGATAGGTCATGCCACATAATCTTGATACTTAACCTACCCTATTATGTTGTGGTTTTGTGTGACAGGGTGCTGGAGTGGAGGGATGGCTACTATAATGGGGACATTAAGACAAGAAAAACAGTCCAAAGCATGGAATTGGAAATGAAGGCAGATAAAATAGGGGTTCAGAGGAGTGAGCAACTGAAGGAACTGTACAAGTTTCTTCTTGCAGGTGAATCTGACCCTCAAGCCAAAAGGCCTTCTGCTGCATTAGCTCCAGAGGACCTCTCAGATTTGGAGTGGTATTACTTGGTTTGCATGTCCTTTCTTTTCACTCACAACCAAAGGTATCATACCATGTTCTCACCTTGTTGATTAAACACAAATTCTTCCAAGACAGTTCATTCATTCTCTACAAGTTAAATGTGTTCTTCAGAATTTATTTACTAAAACTCTTGATTTTCGGTATAAAAACTTGAGAAAACTCTTCTAAACTTGGATCTAGAAAGTATTTTAGAATGGTCTTGTTTACATTTTTGTGGCATTTTTGTCTTCTTTGGATTTGGTCTCTCATGATGGAAGATGCTTTTTTGTTTGGTATTCATGTAGTTTGCCTGGAAGAGCAGTGGAAATTGGTGAGACAGTGTGGCTGTGCAATGCTCAACATGCGGAAAGCAAAGTCTTCTCTCGTTCTTTGCTAGCAAAGGTTGGATTTTAGTCATGAATTTGTTTAACGTTTTTTAATTAAATGGTAGTACAAGTACAGTATATTCTATGCTTATGATCCACATGTTTAAAATCTAATGATGTATTCTACCTGTAATGGATAATGGTGAATGGTCCCATAACAGCTGTAATCAATTAGCTCCCTCAAAACTTCTAATACTACCTTCGTTTCTTTGTATAAGATAATTAAAAATAATTTATATTTAAAAAATAATAATTATTTTAATTTAAGACATTGAATTCAGTTATAATTTTATTTTAAAATTATCTTTAATACTTTTCAAACTAATTATTATTTTTTACTTAATTAACTAATGTTGGAAAACTTGCTACTCTTCTTTTTCCAATCCTAGTTAGAGAGAAAGATAGTTTATTTCATCAATCTTTAGCATTGGTTATTTTTCTTCTTAAATATTTTAATTAATTAAAAGTATTTCTTAAAATATATTACGAAAGACAATTAAAAAGTAATCTTATAAAAATGACAAAATAAAATTCTTTAACATATGAATAAAGATAATATTATTTTTTGAATAATCATATGCAAATTTGATATTATAAATTTAATTTTAATTAAAATTGAATTAAAATTAAAGTTATTTATATTTTAAAAAATGGATGAAAATAAGTTTAGATAAAATTAAGTATTATTATTATTATTTTGTGCTAAATTACATTTTTAGTGTTCTATTTTTATCAATATGCAATTTTAGTTTAAAATACAACATAGTGTCATATTTTTAAGATTAAATTGTAATTTTGATTATTTTATAATATTAAATTCATAATTTTGGTCTCTCATTTTTTAATTTCATAATTTTAATCCCTCAATTTTATAAATTCGCTTAAGTTAAATTATATTTTTAGTTTTCATTTTCATCCCATTTTAAATTTATTTTATCACTTCTGAAATAAAAATTAGAATTAAAAGTGAATTTTAATCTAAATATTATTAAATATTAATTATCATGTCATTGTTAAATTATTCTAATATTATAATTTTAATAATTAATGGACGAGTATTAAATTAGGAGACTAAAATTATGAATTTGATAAAATTAGGGGGTTAAAATTGTAAAATTAAAAATAAAAAAATCAAAATTGTGGATTTGATGCTATAGGAAGACCAGAAGTACAATTTAATTTATTTTAAAAATATAAAAATTTGATCATATCATTATAAAAATTACGTCACTCAAGTAATGATAATTCTGGATAAATATTAAAATTTAACAATTAGTAAATGTCAAATTAGTATAATCAAATTTTTATATTTTTAAAATTAAGAAGATTAAATATTTCTATTTTAAAATAAGAAATCAATATTATATATCAATAAAAATAAAAAATAAGAGTGTAATCTAATGTAAATTTTTAACTCTATTTAAAAGTTACATTTTTCTCTTCACATTTAGTTAAAAGAAAACTAATTTTAATTTGTTAAAATAATATTTTTTCTATCTTTTGTAAAATCACATTTTTTGACTTTTAGATGTGGATTTGATCTCACTCTTCAAAATCATAAAACAGTGAACTCGATCACATTCACATCCTCATTGGGCATGCAATGCAAGTGAGGGAAAGGAAACACACTCGACTCGAACTTCTGTAATAAAAAATGGATGAATTCAATAGTACTATATGTATGATGTAAACATATAAATGTTTTATTTAACATATATTACAATATTATGTATGCATGGTATCATAACAATGCTCAGCCTTTATCGCTTACCCGTGCATCATATATATATATATAGGGAGTATATCAAGTGAGAAGGAATTTATTATGAGAGATGAGAGGGTTAAAATATAACTTTTTGATTAATTTTCTGTTACTTGATTAATCAAAAAGTTATATTTTAACCCTCTCATCTCTCATAATAAATTCCTTCTCACTTGATATGCACCCTATATATATCATGATGTAGTTGCATAGTTGATGTTTTTCTTAAGTGTTATGTAAGGAAAACTGATTTTCTTTCACAACTTTTTTGATCTGGACATGGACGTTAATTGCTGTACCCAGAGTGCGTCTATTCAGGTATGACATTCTCCGTAGAGATTACAATTTTTTTTACAACCGTTTTGTATTTCTTTTTTTTCATTTTTTTTTTCATAAGAGGTATAAATAGTTACTGCATGTCTAAAATGATACTTCCAATCACAATTTTATGTCCTAGGAAGCAAAACTTTTCTATAAAACTTGGAACCGTGGTTTCGGATTTTCTATGTACATAAATGTTACAGTTCTATATAAATTTCAGAGATCATCTTGAAGATCACCTATGATTGATTAAATAATTCTAGGCTAAGGAGTGGTTACTTGCATTGTGGAGGTGGTAAGCAAGGTCATAGGTCCGACTCGTGTATGGAAAAACACGTAGTTGGAGGAAAAAGTGAACAATCAAATTCTGTAATAAAAATTAGTCATCAATGAAATTAAGTTATAAAAAAAATACACATAATTAGAAATTGAACACTTAACCATATACTTACCTAATTATCTATCAAATGTGTTAGACTTTGTTAATCTTTTCAAAAAGATGACAAGCATTAAATCGATGCACATCGTAAACTAGTAAATGAAATTAAAATAAAGTAACATTCTTATAGTTTATTAATTGTTTGTAAAGAAAAAAGATTTCTTCTTCTTTAAACTAATGCAAGGATAAACTAATTTCAAAACCAAATTGAAATGTTACTTTGTTAGAATCTTGTTGGTTCTAAAATAAGAAAGAACACAAACAAGAACACACCCTGTGCAAGAGCAAATGAAAAAAATAGAAAAAAGAAAATTCAACAAGAACGTAAAACACAAATGCATGAAAAACGCAATAGCAAATTGAAAGAGGTTGAGAGAATAAAACACAATAAATTTATGTGGTTCAACCAATTTGGCTTATATTCATGGGAGAGAACAAATTCCACTCTCTGAAAATCAGGATCAAGTCTTTACAACAGAGCAATCTCTGGCTCTTCTTAGAAACTCCTTCATCTCTCTAACCTTTCCTTCTCTTCGTATCTACTTCAAGCTCATACTTAGCACTTTACTCTTCACGCTTTGTCTCTCTGTTTTAGAACCAACAAGTGGCGTCGTCTATGGAAAGGAAGAAAGAAAAAGAAATGCTGAATCATGGGAACAACCAAGTACAATATCAAGAATTTTTCGAGGAATAATGACTTTAGGTTATGGAAGATAAAGATGGAAGCTATCTTGGTGCAACAGGGAGTTGCAGGGAGTTCTAGAAGTTTTGAAGGGTGAAGCAAAAATGTTTAGATCATTATCACAGAAAGAGAAGAACGAGATGATTGATAAGGCAAGAAGTGTTATCATCTTGTGTCTTGGTGATAAATCCCTAAGGGAAGTTACAAGAGAAAAGACGACTGTTGCCATGTGGGTCAAATTGAAATATTTATACATGATAAAGTCTTTGGCAAACCGGTTATGTTTGAGGCAACAACTTTACTCTTTCAAGATGACAAAAACAAGAGTGGTTCGAGAACAACTTGGAGATTTTAACATGATTCTTGATGACTTGGTAAACATTGAGGTGAAGCTTCAAGATAAAGATAAAGATAAAGCTTTACTCCTACTCAACTCTATAGAAATCCTTGGAACATTTCAGGGATTCTATTTTCTATGGCAAAGATCAAGCCATTACCTTGGATGAGATTCAAACCTCAATTCAAACTAAGGAGCTTCAAAATAAGAAAGAATTGGAGATAGAGGATAATGGTGAAAGCTTGAACATATCAAAGGAGAAGAGTGAGAAGAAATGACCAAAGGGAAAAAAGTCTACATCAAAATGGAAGAGTAACACAAAGTTTAAGTCTAGATGCTATATTTGTTGTAGGATTGGTCATTAAAAGAGACTATCTTGCAAAAAGGAGGCAAGGAATCCAAAAGCTCTATGGATTCTTTGGATGTCTCTATTGTTTTAGATGGTTATGAGAATGCATAAAGCGTTAGTGGCATCAACATTAGAAACACAAAGAAATTGGGTTATGGATTTTGGATGCACCTATCACATGTGTCCTGTGAAGGATTTTTTTGAGACTTTGGAACTCAAAGAAAGTGGAGTGGTGCTTCTTGGGAACAAAAAATCTTGCAAGGTGCAACGTATGGGTACTGTTCGTTTGAAAATGTTTGATAACTACGAAATTCTATTGCAAGATGTGAGGTATGTCCCTGAACTTAAGAGGAATCTTCTGTCAATAAACATGTTTGATAGTTTGGGTTATTCTACCAATATTGAACATGGTATGATGAAGATCTTTAATGATGCCTTATTAGTTGCTAAGGGAATTAAAAGGAAGGGTCTATACATTCTTGATGGTTATACTGTTATTGCTCATGCATTTATAGCAAATCAAACTCTACATGATAAAACAAAATTATGGTATTTAAAGTTTGGACATGTTAGTGAAAAAGATTTAGTGGAACTAGAAAAACAAAATCTATTGAATGGTGAAAACTGAATTAACTAGATTTTGTGATTATTTCATATTAGAAAAATCTCATAAGATTAAGTTTGAGATTGGTATGCATGATTCTAGTAGACCCTTTGAGTATGTTCGCTCAAATTTGTGGGATCCTTCAAATATGAAGACTCATGGATGGGGTTCCTATTTTCTCACCACAATTGATGATTTTTCAATAAGAGTATGAATTTATGTTTTGAAAAATAAATTTGAAAGTTGTCAATAATTTAAAGAATTACACATCATGTAGAAAATAAAATAGAAATCAAACTAAAGATTTTAAAGGTTGACAATGACCTAGAGTTTGTTTTAGAGCAATTTAATAAGTTTTGCAGGAAACATAGAATTAAAAGACATAAGACTATAACTCATAATCCTCTATAAAATGGCCTAACTAAAAGAATGAACATGACCATTTTGGAATGCATGAAGTGTATGTTGTTGGGTGCAAGTCTACCTAAGAGTTTTTGAGGTGAAGCTACAAATACTAAAATGTATTTGATAAACAAATATCTATCTTCAACTTTACATTTCAAATCACCTATTGAAAAGTGAAGTGATAAGCCAACAAACTATTCAAATTTGAAGGTTTTTGATGTTCTAGCTTTTGCTCATATCAAGAAAGGAAAACTTGAGGCTTGAATTCTGAAGTGTATCTATATTGGTTATTCAAAGGGTGTGAAGGGTTACAAGTTGTGGAAGGTGGATCCTGGTGATTCAAGATGTTTTATAAGTAGGGATGTCACATTTGATGAAATTAGAATGGGGATGATGTGCGAAAGTATGAAAAAGCAACTTAGAAACAACTAAGGAGAAAACTTAGTTTAAGGTGGAGTCTCCTATTAGTGACTCTAGAAACAGTATTACACCAACAAATGGTGTACAAGTTGGCATTGTATCATTTATTGGTTCAGACTATCAATTGACAAGAGATAGGATTAGGAGGAATATTGTACCTCCTAAGAGATTTGGGTATGCTAACTTTATTTGCTATGTTCTTATTGTGGCTAAAGAGATACAAGACTCAGAACCAAGGAATTTTAAAGAGGCTATGGAGTGTAAGAAAAAACAATATTGATTGCAAGTTGTAAATGAAGAAAAAGAGTCCTTGGATAAATATCAGACTTGGAAGCTTATGGATCTGCTTAAGAATCAAAAGGTAGTTGGATGTAAGTAGATCTTCAAGAAAAAGGAAGGTATTCCAAGTGTGGAGAAGGCAAGGCTTGTGCCAAAGGGGTTTACCCAGGTGGAAGGGATTGACTATAATGAAATATTTTCCCTGTGATAAAATACTGTTCTATAAGAATTTTGATGGAAATTGTAAATAAATATGATATAGAGTTAGAACAATTGAATGTCAAAACAACTTTTCTTCATAAGGACCTTGAGGAGGCTATCTACATGTAGCGACCAGAGGGGTTTGTAGATGATAAGTTTAAGGTCTGTCTCTTGAAAAATCACTTTATGGCTTAAAACAAAGTTTGCATTTGCAGTATAAAAAATTTAATGATTTTCTGTTAAGTTTGGGTTTTTTGAAGAGCAACTATAACAACTGTGTTTACATATTAAAAAGAGGAGAAAAAAGTTTTTTTTGTTATATATGGATGACATTCTGGTAGCAAGCTCTAGCAAGGAAGAGATTGGTATGCTCAAAGGGAAACTAAATTCTGAATTTAAGATGAAAGATCTCAATGTTGCTAAGAGGATACAAGGGATGGATATTGTAAGAAACAAGTTAGAAATGGAATTACTTTTATCTCAACATGGGTATATACAAAAGGTAATGAAGAGGTTTAGAATGCATCAATCTAAACCTGTTAACACTCCTTTGGGTCATCATACAAAGCTCTTTATCACACAAGCTCCTAGCATTGAAGAGGAAAGGAGGGAGATGTGTTCTATTCCATATGCAAGTGGAGTAGGGAGTATCATGTATGGCATGGTTTGTAATAGACCTAATTTAGCTTATGCTATTAGCATTGTTAGTCGATTTATGGCAAGTTTGGGTCAAGCTCATTAGAATGCTTTGAAGTGAGTACTAAGGTATTTGAATGGTTCTCAAAAAATTTGATTTGAGGTATAAGAAGACAGCTCAAGATGGAGAAGCTATTATGGGATATGTTGATGCAGACTTTGCAGGAAATGTGGATACTAGGAAATCTTTATCTCTGTGCGTGTTCACTTTATTTGAAATTGTTGTTAGTTAGAAAAAAAATTTACAACCTGTGGTTGCTTTGTCTACAACACAAGTAGAATACATTGTTCTTATTAAATGAGTGAAGGAAACTTTATGGTTAAAAGGGATGATTGGTGGATTGGGGATATCACAAAATTGTGTGACAGTTCATTGTGATAATCAAAGTGCTATACACCTTGCAAATCATGAAGTTTATCATGAGATGACGAAGTACATTAATACGAGGCTTCACTTTATTAGAGATGTGATTGAATATGGAGAAATTCAGATTGAGAAGATTGTATTTGAAGACAATCATGCTAATGTGTTTAAGAAACCTCTTTCGACATCCAAGTTCAAGTGCTACTTGGATCAACTTTGTTTAATGTTCCTTTTGAAGTGGGAAAGCAATACTGTTGTGGTTCTTTTTTGTAGATTTAGAGCCAAGGTAGAAAGTTGTTGATTATGACTTAAAATCTAATGTATCATTTGTATGCTTTGTAAAGTCTTTCGTCTATACAGTCTTATAGGTTTAGTTTATTTCCATTCATCTAATTAGTTCGACTATACATTCAGTCTGTCTCCATTAGTATGATGGATTTAATCTATCTCCATTAGTATGATAGATTTAGTCATTTTTTTTTATAAGATTTAGTCTTAGTGTCTTGGATCCCTATATATATCTGTTTGGGGATCATTCCTAAGTGCAACATAGAGAGAGAAGGCGTGAAGAGCAAAATGCTAAGTGTGAATATGGAGAGCTTGAAAAAGATACGAAGAGAGGAAAGGAGAACTAGTTAAAAAAATCAGGAGGTTTCTGAGAAGAGAAGAGGTTACTCTGTCATAAAAACTTGATCTTGATTTTCTGATATTGGAATCTACTCTCTTCCATAGATGTAGGCCAAATTGGTTGAACCACATAAATTTGTTGTGTTCTCTTTTCTCAATATTCTTGTTTTGTTATTGTGAATTTTTTGCATTTGCATTTTACGTTCTAGTTGAGTTTTCTTGTTTCTACGTTTTTTGTTTGTTCTAGCATAAGGTTATTCTTGTTTGCTTTCTTTCTTGTTTTAGAAACAAATCTCGTGATTGAAACACAGATATTAACATTCATAGTGTGTTAAACCTGTTTTCCAGACCGTGGTGTGTTTTCCCTATCGAGGAGGCGTTATTGAGCTAGGCACAACTGAATTGGTATCATTTGTGTTCTTCCAAAAGCTAGTTCCATTATCTTTTCAATGTTAAACCTATATGAAATTATGCAGCATTATGATATTAGTTAACACTTGTGCTATTTGTTATTATTTATAGGTTACTGAGGATCCTAATCTCATTCAACATGTCAAGGCATGCTTCCTAGAAATCTCAAAGCCAACATGCTCTGACAAATCTTCCTCTGTCCTTGATAAACCAAATGATGACAAATATCCAATATGCACCAAGGGTGATCACAGGATGTTAGACACAATGCCCTTGGAGAACCCATGTTCCCTTGAAGAAAAAATCAAATTTGATCATGACCCCATCAATGAATTACAAGATGAACACAATGAAGATTCCAACATGGATTCTCCCGATGGTTGTGAGCATCCTTACCCTATGGATGAATCCTTGGTTGAGGGCATCAATGGTGTGCCATCTCAAGTTCATTTTGTGAATGATGCCTTAGTCATTGGTGCTCCAGATTCCCTGAGTTCTTGTGATTGCATGTCTGAAGCTTCTGAGAACCAAGGCAAGGCTTCCAAGAGTGTAGGCCAAACTCAAGTGGTGCAACTTCAAGAAGATTGTTATCATCCCAAAAGAAGATCCTTGGATGCTGGAGTTGGTGAAGACTTGTGCTACATAAAAACACTTTGTGCTATTTTGGGGAATTCAGCAACATTTAAACCAAATTCATATGCTGGAAACTCAAATTACAAGTCTAGTTTTGCCAAATGGAAGAAGGGTAGAGTCACTGAAAGGAAGAGGCCAAAGTTGCACCAAAGCATGTTAAAGAAGACTTTGTTTAAGGTCCCTTTTATGCACAGAAGTTGTTCATCTCTCAAGTCACAAAAAGAGAAGGACAGATTGGAATGGACTAGTAAATTGGAAAATGGTGATGGTTTCTTGGGGAATGTTGTCACCGATAAGAAAAGAGAAAATAAAAACTTTCTGGATGTCAAATCTTTGGCTCCATCGTCTATAAGTGAGGTATTTACTTTTCATATGCCAAAATGAATGTTAACATTGGGTAAGAAAAATTACGATTTAATATGATTTTAGTCCTGAAAAATTATGATTTTACTCCTGATAAATAAGGTCATCTTTGCTTTTAGCCTCTTAAAACAATCGTTTTTTATTTAATTTTTCGTCGATGAAAATGTATATGTGGTACTTATTTCCACAAATGAGGGGCCAAAAGTATGAAGGATAAGAATCACATTTCATATTTTTTCATAAACAAGGAACTAAAAGATCATTTATTTTGGAGAGAAAAAAACGTATTTAACCTTTGAAAATTATTTCAATGAGGACAGTTTGTAAATATTCAAATATCTTGCTTAATGTGACTTGCTAAATTTGCAGATGGAGAAGATTTCAATTCTTGGGGACACAATTAAGTACTTGAAAAAGCTTGAAACAAGAGTGGAAGAGCTAGAATCTTACATGGAAGTTGCAGATCCTGAAGCAAGGACCAAAAGAAAATGCCCTGATGTTCTAGAGCAGATGTCAGATAACTATGGTGCCAGAAAGATTTGCATGGGAATGAAACCTTGGATAAACAAGAGGAAGGGTTGTGGTATTGATGAGATAGACACAGAGTTAGAGAGAATTGTTTCTGAAGATGCAAAGGCATTGGATGTGAAAGTCAATGTGAAGGAGCAGGAGGTTCTGATTGAGATGAAATGTCCCTACAGGGAATACATACTGTATGATATCATGGATACCATCAACAACCTACATTTAGATGCTCACACAGTTGAATCATCAACAAGTGATGGTGTTCTCTCATTGACACTTAAATCTAAGGTTTGTCATGCTATTTTTTTTTTCCAGCGTAATGTTTATGAATTATGACCAGTGGTGATTACATAATCCTAGCTTGAAAGGAAGAGAGGAGAAAAGTAATTTAACTTTGTGCTAGGACATCATCAAAATATTCTATTCCGTAGCAGTCATCTAGTTTGAGTAAGGTTTTACATTTTTGGTCTTCTTACTATCATCATTTCACAAATTTAGTCTCCTCATTTTCTTTTTTCGTGAATTTTATTCCTTGCTGTTTTAATCGTGTAATTTTTGCTTGTATGTAACTTAACATCTAATATTTAATAGAAATGTTGACTTGACACTTTACTACATTACCACGATTTAGTTAAATATTAGATGTTAAGTTAATAGATGAATATTCATTGTGAGTTGGCACAAATAGTTAAGGATCTAGTTCAACACTCCCTTTGCTAATTAAAATCCTTTCCACTAAATTTCTTTGGTGGAATTCTGCTAACCTTTAGTTTAGCAAGTTAAGTCCTTAGTTAAATTGGATACTAATGAGTTTTGGTTAATCATTAAGTGAACTATGGTATTTGTCATGAGAATCTCCGGCATGTCATTTCTAATTTACTATTTTATGCATAAAACAGGCTAATAGATTCGAAAGAAATAGTGAGGGATCAAATTCGAAAGAAAAAAAAAATAGAGGCTGAATTCACAAAATGACAATAGTTGGAATCCAAAAGTGCACTTTTGAGTATAAAAAAATCTTAGCTGGAAGAGATGTCTTTTTTGGTACTTATTCATTCCTTTTAGTTATTAGAGAAGTTTGAACTCTTTTAGAACCTTGCTTTCAGTTTCGAGGAGCAGCAACAGCACCAATGAGGATGATCAAAGAAGCACTCTGCAAAGTATCTGGAAATATGTGACATGCCTATTTGAATTTCACATGGTAATAGTAGTAATAGTAAATAATTTTGATTAAACAACTTTGTAACTGTAGAACATTAATTTGCTTCCTAACAAGTATGTTTGTCTTGTTGTGTGAACCTCGATTTTGGCTATTGTACGGATAAGCTGACTTGTTAGAGATACTAGAACGCCATTCTGTACTTTAATTTCCTGTAATTTTTAAATCATTTCAGCCAATCTGTTAGTATGCATCTGCATCATTTTGTTTGCTGTTACTGCCAGCAGTATAGAACTGTTTCCTTGCATTTAGAAAGTGAATGTAAAGTTTCAATGTGGTCAACATGGTACTTGAAAGTCTTTCTATAGATTTTAATTTTTTTATACAGTTTTTATAGATTTTAATTACATCCTTGTGATGTGGAACAAATGTAAAGTTTAGATTTCCAACTTGGAACTGATTCCTGGTTTGCCACTAGAATGTGTCTGCCATTTAAATATTTGTTTATAATAATAGTAAATTCATAATAATAATAATAATAGACTATTCAAACATTTCTTCACATCAACTAATTAATTCAAATGAAATGCAATTTAGATTTAAATCTTATAAATGAAAAAATGTGATTTGAAAGAAAGACTTTATTAAAAATGAAAGTTAAATTTTTATAAAAAAAAATTACTTATATTGGTTGAATATTTTGCAAATATAATTTTAAAATAGACTATGCAAACATTTGTCTCTTTGATCCATTAGGTGTGGATTTGCTTTCATATTGTGAATTACACCCTTATAATTCTTTATAGTGGCATCAATTTGTTTATTTATAATATCTGCTTACTGTATTCCTGGGGTGCAATCCTTAATTGCTATCTATAATATTATTTAACGTGTAAATCATGATTATCTTTTTTCTTTTCAAATTTCTAAATCATTGAAGATAGAAACCCTACTCAATTAATTTGCGTGCCACCTCTACTTTGAATGCCATAGTGTATATTTTAAAAGATGTTCATATCTGAATCATATGCTATATACTTATACTTTGGTCTCATCCTTTAGATACTTTCTGGATCCTTTCCATAAACCATATGATCTTATTCTATTTTCTCAACCACAAAAAAAATATAGGTAACGGCGGCATATCTCAACCTTTGGCAAGTAAGATTGGTTAATCATAAATTCACAACTACGATCTCTGTGTATGATGAAAATATTTATTATTAATTGTGTATTTTATTTGCACAGTTGGCCATCACATAAATAAACAAGTACTTTTTCCCCCTAAAAAACTGAACTTATTTATTTAGAATAGCGTATACGACCAAATGCCAAAATAACGAATTAATCATTGTGATCACACTTCCCATGAAGACACAAAACTAATGGAGGAAGAAAAAAAACACAAGTATAGTTGAAAAGAAGCAAATAAATTAAATACTTTAGGTTCCATATCATATTAATTAGTGTGATGGCCAAGGAAGAGAATTAAATAATTATAACTAATGTATGATTAATCGGTGTGGTGAAGCATGTGATATGACTAGCTACAAATCAAAATGCAATCCTGTACTTGTAAGCATTCCATCAAGAGAAAAGTTTATTAGGAAAAGGAAAAGTTACCCAAGTATGTTCATTAAAGATGCTGCATATAAACATGGTAATGATTATGAAGAGTTTATCTTGAGATCATGTAGGTGTCATTTGGAAATTGAAAAGAGAGAAAATTAATAGGGAACTTTTTATTATTATTCTTTTTACAAAGGAAACAAAAATGAAAAAAAAAACATGTAGTTATAATAAACTACGAGTTTTTTAATTAACAATTTCATCTTTTACTTTTTTTTTCTTTGGATCATTTGTCTGCATCAACTTTATCAGAAGGATAGAGCCCGTATGCAAGCTCATACAATAGAAGTCACAGTTCATTTTGGTCCTTAGGTTTATCTGTTTAGTTTTTTTTTTACTCCACAAAATGTAACTCAGTACTTCTTGGTCATGGTAAAACCCACGAAAATTTTTAAATATGCATGCTAAGGAAGGTTATCTCGTTCATTTTTGTTTATTACTTGAGTAGCATAAAAGAAGCATTTTGTGTCTATATATAAAAAAATTAGTCATTAATATAATAAGTTTTTTTGAGTAACTGTAATTGTAAGGATAATTTTTTAAGAATAGTAGAGAGAGAAAAAGTAGTTTGAGAGATGGTCCTAAAGACAAATGGTCAAAAATTGCATACAGCAAAAAGGATAATTTTTTTATATTAATAGTATAGATTAATCTAATAATTAAAATTATATGAATTAAATTGGTTTAGACTATTTTAATTAATGAGTTTGTTTTACTGTAAATCTAAACAAAATTAATTATAATGGATCAAAGTTCTCAAATATATGTTTATTTCATCTTGAACTAACCTGATAACTTGATCAATTGTTTTATAACTTTAGATAATTATATTTTAAACTTTGGTTCTGAATTTTTTTTTTTACCATGGGAATCGAACATAGTATAAAATGAGCTTTACAACATTTACACACCTTATTTAACTAATTGATTTTTTTTTTATAAAGATAGGAAAGATTACAAGGATAGTCACAATAAGAATTGAACCTAGGTCCTCATACTTCTAACTACCTCAATCTCTTCCCACCCAATCACCGGGCTAAATTTAACCAATTGATTCTTCTATTATTTTTGTTTTTTTTTTTCTTTATTCACTTTTATCTAGTTTTATTGTATGTCTTAACTTAATCATAGTAATTATATAAATTTTTTTCTATCATATTTTGAGTAGAAATTAAAAAATATATATAATATTTATGGTTTTATTGTAATCTAACAATCTGAACTAACCTAATCTTAATAGAATTGATTCAGATTAGCCAAAATAATTTCCAAAATTCTAACTAAACCGACCGAAATAAATTTGATTAATTTAGATTGATTGTATTTATCCTAAACTCAGACCATATTCCAACCGATCAATACTGCTATTAAAAGCTAACAGATAGTCCACGTAGTTGCTGGTGGGAACAAACTTACAACTAAAATCTAGCAAAATAGTTAGTGTGTGTTTCGGAAAGATCCGATAATTATATTATTTTAATAATTAATTATATAAATAATCCACCATTGTTATAATTGATTATAATTAAAATAAAATTTATTGATAATCGATTTTAAGATGTTTAGCTTCTTTCATATACAACCAAACAAACAATTAGTTTTTATGTAATAAATCAGATTAAAAAGAGAAATGAATGTGGAAAAATAATCACAAATTTCAAATTTTTAAATTTTCATTTTTCAGGAAAAAAAAAAAACTGTTCGCAAATTTAAGCTGTTGTTACAAACATACAATTTAGTTTACCATTTTTTTTTTCTCAAAAGAAAAAAAAAATTACTAAAATGTTGCATTATAAGTTTTCCAAACATGCTCTAAATACTAAATAGGGTCCTTTATTTCTACTTACTGTAGGTTTTCGATAAAATGGAGGCGATTTTAAAATGTTACCACAATATTGTCTTAGATGTATATGTATGTATATATGTTTTTAACATTACTATTATTGTTTGCTCAATAAATGCTATGCACATCCAACTAAAGAACAGAACACGTTATTTCCAGTTGGAGATTCCAACTATAAAGTTTCATACAATCAACACCCGATCAAATTTTTCTAACTCGTCTAAACCTTACACTATTTTGTTCTATATCACTAAAAAAAAAAGGGAAAATTTTCAAACATGCACATTTGAAGAGCAACAAAGTATTTCTGTCTATTTATTTTATATACCAGTTTCAAAAATAAGAGCACCATAAATGCAACTCACAGCAGCCTGATTAGATACAAGTTTTAAAGAACTTTCAATTATTTTTTAATAAAAAAAATTTTGAAAATTTTTCTAAACTTGGATCTAATCAGACTCAGATTATTATTATTTATGATGAATTGATTTTCACTTTTGTAACCATTTACAGTTGAGACTTGATCCCTGCAAAATCCTTAACTGTGTACCCCACCTTTTCAAACCTTCCTTTCTGATTGTTCTCTCTGAATTTCAGGTAATTTGAGCACACAAATGGATTGTACGTCCTCTTGTTTCCTTCTCCAACAACTTCATTTGGTGCCAGCACCACCTTCTCATCCTCAAAGCACCAAAAGAAAGCCAAGGAAAATCTATTCACAGGCTGCTTCAGAACAACTCTATGCTCAGAAGACCTTAACTTATCATTGCTCCAAGCTTGCATCATGTCCCCTATGTTCACCACTAGGGTCCCCTCAGAAGGGCTTATGTCTATCCACTTTCCTTCATGTGATCTCACTTGAAGCCCTCCTATTTCATCTTGATACAAGATTGTGATACAACTCATATCAGTGTGCATTCCAAGCCCCTCAACTTCATCCTCCAAACTTTCTGGAGCAGAATAGTTGTTTATCCTCAAGTAGCCATGACACTTGCTAAATTCAGAATCATAAAACAGCTTCTCAAAGCCATCCTCTAAGCTCATCAACACAAGCTTTAGAATTTTCTCAGATAAGTATGCCATCTTACTACAATATTCCTGGAGTGTCTCACTGTTCAAAACATAAAAAGATAAACAAGTTATGATTTGGTTAAATAAAAGTAGAAGGATAAATTAGGGTCTGTTTGGATAAATTTCTCAAAAAGTACTTCTACAAGAAAAAATAGAAAGAAAAAAAAATTAAAATAAGTTTATGCATAAGTTAAAACTAGCTTATGCACAAGATAAACATAGGATTTTGGAGAAGCTAATAGAAGAGAATTTCTACAAATTAACTTATACATAAGCTAATTTTACATTATAGAAAAGCTTATTTTATTTTTCCTTCAAATTTTTCTCTTCTATAAGTGTTTCTGAAGAATTTTATCCAAACAAATCCTTAGGCTTCCTTCATGGAATAGCAATGTGCTTATACATTACCTGAATTTGTAATTCTGTTGGTCAAAGAGGATGTCTTCAGAACTCTTGGCTGAAACATAGAAGTCTGGTCCATTAATTCTGAGGCTCTCAAAGAATGGAGAAGCAATGAAGTGAGGGGTGTAGGACTTTATAGAGGAGAAAGGACCAAGTTTAAGTTTAGCCTCAGAAGGGAGGCTGAAGAGGATTTTGGATAAATAATGCATCTGGCTGCAAAGATCTTTGGAGATTCCATGATTGATTATGTGGAAAAATCCCCAATCTTTGCAAGCTTTAGAGAGAGAGGCTAGAGAAGATGGCTGTAATGGCTGAGAAATGTCTAAAATAGGAAGCTCAACATATTCAGGCTTAGACATTATGTCTTAATTCTTAAGATGTGAAGAAGAGATATGGTATGCTGCCACCAAGGTTTTGGGATATTTAATATATATGTAGAAGTTTGGTCAGAAGCTTTAAATCAGAAGACAGGTATAAGACAGAGTATAGATAAGACAAGTCTATTATTTTTATCAATCAAGTGGAGAAGTGCCAACAAAGATATAGAGCATAAAGCTAAAGCAGAACTAACTTGTTGGTGCTTTGCGTAGAGTCATTAGGATATAAAAATAGAGTAAATAGTTCATGCTCAGATAATATAACAAGTTTTTATAATATCTTTCAATCACAAATTATAAATATGCTAAGTGTGTTGACTTTTACACTAACTATCTTAAAAGTTATATTTATCCTAATTTTCGATTAATTTACTGTATAAATTAAATCGATCTTGCATAGAAATTAAATTCTATAAAAGAGTGATTCTTGGAAATTAATGATTGGCTTAAACTGAATGATAATCTGCTAACATATGTGTCTATGACCATGACCTATTGAAAAGGCTATAAATAAAAGGCGATCTACAAAGATACCAATTCTGTCGCTAAAAGTGGATACACTTTTTCTCACCCTCTTGTGAAAGATATTACTTCACGTAGTTAGCACAAATAAAAAGATGGGTATAATTCGGATATAAAAGGGAGGGAAAAATTGCTCAAAAGAAAACAAGAATTGTGTGGCAGAAAGACTAACGCAAGATGAAGATGTTGAAGATACTTTTTTCATTATTTTTTCCCACTTCCTAATTATAATATGCCTTCAGAGTCAGCAAGACAGGCTGGTAAGGAAGCATCTCAACCACAATGAGTTTGTACATTCCGTTATGAATGGAACTCTCTTTCTTCTGTGAAAAGATTTGACTAAATACTTGGTCAAAATATGCATCTAGAATAAATGCTTAAGCAAAGAAAGCATATTTGTCAAAGTACAAACCATATAGACGCTTTTAGCGGCTCTACAATATGTCAAATTCAGATATGAATACATTAGTGTGTTCACAAGAGCTGCATGCATATGCCATGGCCTTAGGAACTATTAACAATTATGCATGGAAACATAATTCTGTACACATGATGGATGCACAGACACTAATAAAATGATGCATAAAGTTTGATGTTTTTATAGTTTTCCTAAAGAATCATCTTATAGTTTAAGTGTCTACAGATGATTTTTTTTATAATATTTGTTAAGCATGGACACTAAACAAAAAGATGCACTGTATCTACAGTTACAAACATGTCCTGGCATGTGACTCATGATAAATGTTTAACTATTATTATAAAATACACTTTATATCTAAAGGTATGGAACTAATTATGTTCATTTTCATACATTCCTACACTCATAAGTTGTGCGTCAGAGTGCTTGTGCTGATGTTTGCAGGTTCTACATTTCACTTAGGGTCGTTTTTGCTTACCAGAACCTTGTCGATTGCTAGAAACATCAAGCACATTTTGAGATACCAAATTTCTCTGCTCAAAATATACATATTTTGAGTTTTGACATGATAAAATGTAAAGCATTCATATATTTTTCTGAAGAATAATATTATAGTTTGTCTGAAATGTCAAAAGATGGATATTTTCTCAATATTTGTGCTTCCAAACCAGGCTTTTGGTTACTCAAGATTGGTGCAGAAAGACATTCTATGATTTCCAAAACCAGAAAACAATGAGACAAAGTGATTTGTAGGACTTGATATAGTATTGACTTAGGAAGAAAGATGGGTCGTTGAATGATGATGGTATTCAAACATGGTAAGATATAGAGAATCTTGGCATTAGATTGCAGTGGATTTATTATGATTACACTGTATCATTCATATCCAAAAGGGTGCTTTTGATTTGCTCTTACTATTAACGTGTTTCCTATGGATTGGATTAGACACTTTTGGATCCAATTAAATGCTTCCAGCAACCCCTCGTGGCTAAAAGTGATCCCTTGGGACAAACCCATTTAGAATTGTCTCCATTATAACAACAAAGTGGGAAATCTTTCTTGTGGAGAAAAGTATTTAATTTTAATTTGTTTAAAATTAATGTTAACTGTTAAGAATCATACACCATCAATAAAATCCTCTCTTTTTACTCTTAAAAAAATATTTTTTTGATAAAATAAACAGTTTTTTTTAATGTTTGTATATTACTTGTTTAAAAAAAAAACTATTTTTTAAGTATATCCTTCTGCTTCTTAGAGAATTGTTTATTCAAAAACACTTTTTTCAGAGTTTTTTTTTTCATTTTAAACAAACTAGCCTATTATAAGATGCTATTGCTTTTCTCAAAATGGCAAATAAAAATATTTAGTTAGTACGTTTAATGAAAAAAAAAGTTGGTAATAAGTTAACAGTATTTAGTTGCAATAATGGACTAACTTAATCTTATCGTTATCATTCGTAACACTTTTGAAGTGTGCTTTATTTAACAATTACGATGAGGTTAATCTTAGACCAACACATGTAAAAATACCCAATTGAAAAACAAAAATTAAACTCTACCATCTACAATGTTTTTTCATAGATTCAACTTTTCTAATCATACCAGAACTACAAATTCACTATCGAAGTGCTACATAAAAAAAAATGCAATTATGTTATGATGAAAAATGTAAGATAAAGTAGTAAGAATGTGTGATGTATGTCTATAAGGACTCTTTTTATTACATATAGTTACTGTTACGTCTACTAGTTGGTAAATGGTAATGAAGTATAAGATGACAAGTTCAAAAAGAAAAAAACAAATAGTAAGAACTCATGCTGGAACCCGGGTGAAAAATTTGTTCATGCATCAGGTTGACATATTGAATTAACTAATTTAACATTAGTACTAAGAGGAGTTATTACTGTTCATGTTAGTAATGGTACATTCCACAATTTATCAATACAAAAGTAAACATGATAGGTTACCACATGTAGCAGCAAGCACTACTTATTACTGGTCACCACGTACACCTGTATCAAGTAAAGCTCGACTTATATGCAGAAATTGTTCACTTTCGTTCAACTAGCATCTGATTTAAAATAGATGGAACTTTTGTGTCAGAAAAACTCGTGTAAAGAGACTGGTTCACAAAGCAAGGTAGTCAGTGTTTTAAAATCCGGACCGACCCGGCCGGTCGGACCGGTTGGACCGGGAACCGGTGGTCCAGCCGGTCCGAATCTGAAGTTGGATCGGTTATGCAGTCGACCCGTTTCAAACCGGATTGAACCGGTCAATTTTCCGGTTCAACCGGTGAACCGGTGAGTCAAACCGGTTCAACCACTTTTTTTTCTTTTTTTTTATAAATTTTTTTTAAGGGACCATAAATCACAAAAATAATAATGAAAATTGAATCTCTTAATGAAAAAGCAAGGAGTCTTATTAAATATAACAATGACTACTTGTTCTAATATATTTGTTTGCAATATATACAACTTAAATAACTTTTATAGTATATTATTAATTTTAAATTATATATTTAATAATGCAATATCTATGTAAATATTACATATATTATTTTGTGATATTAATTGCAAATATATTACATATGTACATATTATTTATATTTTTAATTTGTATTAATATACCGTTTAACATGTAATTTTTTTATGTATTTTTTTACAAAATAAAAATAAAAATAATTTTAAATAAGATAGAAAAATTGAAATTTAAAATAAGATATGAATTTATTAAAATTTATAAGTATAAAATATATTTAATATGAATATTTTTTTAATATAAATAAATAAAAATCGAGTCATGCGGTTCAACTAGTGATCCACCGGTTCAACTTTTGACCCACTGACCCAGTACCTTAACCGGTTCGATGACCGGTCCGGTTTTTAAAACTATGAAGGTAGTTTGTTCAGATGAGGTCATAAAGTTGTCTCTATTGAAGATCGAAGCCTATCTACTCATTTGTCTATCCCGTAGAAGGAGGGAAGAAAAGTTTCTAAAGGTTATACAATCTACCAAAATCATTAAATGGTGGTCCAGTAGAGCCTACTCACTACAGAGAGGTTAAATTAGAAGGTTCAAATGGTGGCTAAGCAGAACCTGCATTACATTTATGTTAGTATCACAAGTAAACATCATACCAAGTTCTTTTTTTTTTTTTTTTTTCAGAAATACTAACAACACATTCTTTAATACACTTCTTTTAACACCTTTTTTGTTATTCCTTGAAATTTATTGAAAATCATTAAAAAAAAAATTGTAAGCCACATCTCTTAATGAGTCTCACTCCTTATTTTATAGTTTCTAATAAATTTTAACCAATAGTAAAAAGTGCATTAAAAAAAGTATGAAAGAGAGTGTTTTACTAGTACTTATCTTTGCTTTTTTTTTTTGGGGGATATGGGCATCATCATCCTGAAATGAACTAAAACAGGGAATTACTATAAGATCAAAAAATTCTTACTTTTGGCCCAAAACATAGAACAATAAAAAGAAGAGAGTAAGAAAAAAGCAATTAATAAGGACCGAAGAAGAAGCAAATAGTGCTTTATTAAGCTTTGATCGAAAGAAATATTTTATGGAGAAGTCTTTTTGATCACCATATGACCTGAGTCATCTACATCAAACAGGCGTCCAACAAATTCATTCCAACTTTGTGTTCGTTTCTTTTTATGAGACAAGGAGGAACCTTGGCCACTTGATCTTCCAGAATCCTCCCCAACATCTATTTCATGAAATGTTCCATATGATGAAGGTGAATATGCTTGTGGAATATCCAAAGCAACTGCCCTCTGAAGGGCTGCATGGTACTCTTCACTGTGTTCTCGAGCTATAGATTCATGCCTCTCCATCTTCTGCTCTGCTGGAAATTCCATATGCTCATCTTTGTCTCGCATTAACTGATGCAACCAAATATAATGGTTTAAAATTTAAATGACAGACATTACTGTGTCAACCTAGATACATGAGTATGCACAGGAGTACACATAAAATACCATACATCAAGGCTTAGCCCATGTTTGGTAGGGATTAATTCTGGGCAAATATTCGATTGTTTTTCAAAAATTCTATCCGAAAGCTGACAAAAATAAGCAATTATTTCTCTAAAATAAGAGTGAACTAAATATACACTTGGTGTACAAAGAATTCAATTTACAAAAAGAATTTAATGAACTGCAGAATGCAGTCACCAGTATCTATAGAAACACACCCCATACTAACAAAAGAGATGGTGCTTACTTAAAGGTTGGGGAAGAACAAGATGGGATACTTCAAGAATGACATCACTGAAACATATACGATGTGATTTTCTAAAATTTCTTAATCAACGGATACATGTCATAATATTAGAATGCATATGGTATCATAAAAATCTAAATAGTAAATGTGACTCAGTCCTAAGCAGCATCAAAATATCTCTATAAATTAAGGTAAAAAACTTCAAATATAACTAGCAAATTTTCTTCCATTGTATGGATACTTTTCAATTTAAGCAAAAATTATAAATAAAATCACATTAAAGAGATAGAATTAAATATTTTCATTATTAATAACTAGAACTCAATTTTATTAAATAGGATTAAATTAAAAAGATAAAACTTTTAAAATTGAGGAATAAATTACAGAAATAAAGTATTTGAATAAAGATATTGCATCTTTGTTGATACAACATATCAAAAATTAAAATTTAAAAATCAAATTAAAACTAAAATTTACTAAGATAATAATAATAATATAAAATTTAATTTATATAAAACATGAAAGATATCTTCAATTTGATATAGAATATCAAGAATCAAAATTTAAAATTTAAATTGGAAATCAAACTCAAGCTCAAATTAAGCAATATTGTTTGCAAGGAATAAAAAATAAAAGGCTAAGTTGCACTGTTGATCTCCTATAATATCAAATACGCAATTTTGGTCTTCTAATTTTTAATTCCACAATTTTAGCCCATCAATTTTATAAAATCCACAATTTTGGTTCCCTTCCAAAAGTTCATCCATTGATCATTAAAATTGTAACATTGGTTATGTCTAACATTTGGTAGATGACAATAATTAATATTTAATAATATTTAGATTAAATTGAATTTTTAGTTCTTATTTTATTTTATTTTCAACTCATTTTATCACTTTTATGAGATTAAAATGAGAACTAATAATGAAATTTAGCCTAAATATTATTTGTCATGTTAGATCATGGCTAATGTTACAATTTTAATGATCAACAGATAAATATTCAACGAAGAAACCAAAATGGCAGATTTTATAAAGTTAAGGGACTAAAATTGCAAATTTGATATTATAAGAGTATCAAAAGTGTAATTTAGTCAAAAAATAAAAATAAAAAAAATAGGACTTTTAACTTTGCCTATGGCCTCACAATTGACCCCATGTAAAGGAGGAAGGTGCGCTAGGTCCTCGAAAGCTTATGTGAAACTTATTGAAACCCCAACAATGAATCACTCATGATAGATTGTGTGTTGACGTTAGGTCACTACCTAAAAGTAACATGCTACATGGCTTGAATATAATGTTAAATGAGGTAAAGTTGTTGCATCGGAGCAAATGTAGTATTAAATGAGGAAGCATTCTCACATTTATGGACAAATGTGGGCAAATAAGCAAGTCTAGGAATGTTGGTACATTGACAAGTCTTTGGAGGTGGTGGACACCATGATTCGGTGAAGGATTAACATCATGTTTCTTCAAGAAACTAAATGGATTGGAGAAAAAACTAAGGAGCTAAACATTACAGAATTTAAACTTTGGTATGTAGGGAAAGTTCGAGAAAAGAACAAAGCGAATATTATTGTGTAGAGAATGGAAGCAGGGTGAATGTAAAAGGGATTGGGGATAGCATTTTATCTTTAAAATTAATTGTTGCACGGAAGACTGTCAGTATCATCAATGTTTATGCACCACAATAAGGATCAGAAGCACTTATGGAAGAAAAGTCCCACATCTATGATCAATCACTGCATACAAAGCCAGGGTTCGGAATTGAATTAAAGTACTAGTTGCTAAGAACCATATATTTTATATATACTGCTTTGGTAGACAGCCCTGCTAATACTGAAAAAAATGCTTATTGCTTACATTGAGAGCCCATTCGGATTCTCTCTCTATCCAAATGATGGCATGGTCAGAAGTTGCATTGCAAGAAAGAACTAAATGCTCAAACCTCCCATCAACAGGTACTGCTGTCCGAACAACAGGTGGAAATCTTCCTATCCTGCAACCAGAAGAGACTATAATCCAAGTTATAGCTGCATAAAGATAATATTATGCTCATCTAATTTGATAACTCGATAATTTTAAGCATACATAAATGTGAAAAAAGGGAAAAAAAAGTTCAACATAAATACACGATTCAAACCATAAGTTGTAGTTAGGATGACTTAAATGTAGTTCTCAATAATTCATATTCCAGAAATGTGTGAGACATTAAAGGTGTCGAGGGGTACACATTGTATTGTCAGGGCATTTAGAACATTCTATTGAAAAATCATCTCTTACAAGCATTTACTGCAAAACAACAAAAAATTGTATTTCTGCAGAATGCTGTAAATACCATGTAAATATACATTTATATTATGTATTATTATCTGGGAATGAGAAAAAATTCTGGGAAAATGTATGGTCAAAGATGGTTTAATCCATAAAGTCCAGCTCCACACAATCAGAGGAAAACACCAGCACACATGTATTACTTCCCATCGAATTAACTAGCTTCTTCACATATGAGCTGGCCTTGTGTTGGAGCAGGTCCTTACAAACTGTTCCAGCTTGGCACTTGCAGGTAGTTGAAATCATAAATTCATAATATTATAATACCAAGTTGCACAAAATGACAAAAATACAGGGTTTATAGGTGACCAAAATAAAAACAAGGTAAATTTGCCTGTAGCTTTGTTACTGTGTAAACCTTCCAGGTAAAATCATATGTTGAGTGCTTACTGAATGCCTCCTGAATAGAATTCAAAGGTTATAATCAACTCCATATGACCACTTTCTTTATTGTCCTCATAATTAGTTCACTGTTTATTATGTTGGATCATGATCGAAATGAAGAGTATGTGATACATGTTTGTTAAATGCATAATTTTGCTTTACATAGTGACTACAATAAGGACTGCCCGAAATCTACTTTTAATTAGAGGGAGTTTAATAAGACGTCATAACTATGAGCTAAATATATATTCAGTGAAATTTTATTGAGAGAGCATCATACTTTACCTAAAGGGCTTTCGCTCCACAATGTGATAGAGACGACCAGGTGCATACAGACGCCTTGGATCTCTAAGCTTCTTCTCCTCCAGTGTGCAAGTATCCTTTAAGCACATTAGACACAATAGACAGGGCCAACTGCCAAGAAAGGACAGCAACCACTGTAGCTCATTTTAATGGCAAGTACTGAATTGCACTAATCCAATTCATGTGCATGAAAATTTGAAAAACTTATATTGCTTTAGCCAGTATTATGAATTCATATATTGTGCTTTACACAACAAGTCTCAAAAGCTCTTAATAAATACATTACAGGAGCAGAGAATTCACTGAGAAAATAAATATCCTAACTGGTTGCAATCATGAACAAACAAACTGATTTTTCTGCAAGAGAAGTGTTCAGCTGATGATCAATAGGTAACTAAAAAATACTCAACAAGTAAAAATGTTGAAAAAGCAGTTAGTTACTGGTAGAGGTTGAGACATGTTAAGGACTAACTTCTAAAGAGCTTAAAGCTGCTAGATTTAAGCACAAGAATGATCTCTATCTCTAAGACTCTAACATGCCCCCTTATACGCACAAGCCCTTTCAACTTGAAGCACAGGCACAGACAAAGCATAGGCCCATTATATCTTCTGAAATTCAATTTGATTATGCATTGTTCACTTTGACACCATCTCAACTTTTCTCATGAGTTTAAGCTGTTAGGTGTAGCAGGCCTGGTTTTGCATCTGTGATTTGAATGAATAGGTTTAACTTTTAATTATTCTACAACAATGGAAGAACATGTGAATCTCTTCACACTGTTAGCCCTACTGGCTTTGTAAAATTAGTCTTTGATGTTAAACATCAGGACAGTCAAAATACCCTGATGTGAAGGGAGGCAAATTTCGTTACCATAAAAGTGACTTGAAGACATCTTCTAGTGCGGCAGTTGTTCGAGGCAAAAAATCATCCTGGTTTGCCAGAGTAAAGTATATAGAGGATTAAATTAGTACAAAACTAACAAAATTGATAAATAAAAAATAATAATAGAACAAGTATCCAAGTTTTAAGAATAATTTTTATATTAATTCCCTGGAGCACACATTCATCTTGTTGAAATTTCTCAGTATTTCTTTCATCAAACATTCATCACATTCTGGTATTTTCTGGATGCACATTTTCTTTTTCTTTTCTCGTAAACAAATACGGTGTAACACATTGTATCAGTCTTCCTTCTCAAACCTTTCAACAGTCTCAATTTTATTGCATTGATCATTCAGAATCAGCATATCACATTGACAGAGTATATTCATCCTAACAATTGATACAAGTTCATCAATTGCCCAGGATGTATTTATGGAAATACACCTTCTAAATGTGAAATGAATTCTCAACACCAATTCAAGACATGACATTTGCTAGACATAGAAATATGGATGTAATGTAAAATACATCAAAACTTAAAACCAGCAATATGAGTAGACCTTCATGTTTTTACATCACCAAAAGAAGCATTTTCGCCTCACTCTATTACAGTTGTCAAATCACTTTTTTTTTCTTCTAGCGGATCCTCCCTTTTATATTACAGACAAATAAGAATCCAGAGGTTTCAGAATTCAGAACCTAAATGAAATCATTGATCAACCGAAGATTTTTTGCATATCTTGATAAACTGTGACGAACAATTTTATCCTTTTAAACATGACTATGACAAGTAAACCAGTCAAATTAAAGCATAGTACAAAGTCCATGGAAAAAGAAGATTATCCAACCTGGAGTACAACAGCATTGATCACATCTGCATATCTTACAGCCAAGTTGAGAGACATGCACCGGGGAGAAGCTATTGCAAAGCATCTTATCTTGTTTCTCTGTATCCCTAATTTGTCTCGATTATGAACCGCTAACATTGTCAACAATGCAACCACCCCAGCCCCTAGAGAATGCCCAGCAAATATTAGCATATAAGTTGGATTTTCAGCTACTAGCTCCCTGAGAATCTCATATTCTGCATCAAAAACCCAGCCTGCCGCCTTCAATAACCCGTTATGAACATATCCACCATGAAATTCTGCCTGTCCCAGCTTGTTATCAAGCAAAACTATATAATCACTTTCCTTTGCTAAATTGAGTCCACTAACAGCCAGTATGATCTCTGCATGATCATGATCAAGGTATATCATGTAGGGAGTAACACGACCTTGGTTATCGCCATAGTCCTTACGCAAGATAACCCAGTCAGGATTAATGCCATAACCTCCTTGGGGAGCCCATTGAGGGTTACGAATATCCTCCTCGTAGACGGCTAAGATTAGCCGACAAATTCGAGGCACAGGCTCAAATTCTTGAGCAGTAGCCAGGCCCCAATTTTCACTCTCATAGCCTGCAGTGTACAGACATTTTTTCCAAACCCAACGAGCACAGGCCAGACAATAAACACACTCAAGTATAGGAAGCCCGCAGATAAATGACATCAATGCCTATGTTCTAAGCATCTTCACAGATCTTACATATCAAAATTATAGTTCATAAAAAATTCGAAAAAACAAAAAAGCTAAAACCTATGCCACTAGGGTTTGATCAAGTAGTAATCAATAGACACAACTCTATGTATCATTCTTAAAATTTACACTGAAGGTATAAGAGAGACTATTACTAATTTACTACAACTCCATACATGAACAAAGATGGAATTTACATACAAATCTAAGGAAGTGAAGCCACGTGTAAATAAACTCAAAATGAAAACTTTGTGTTGAATTAGAGACTCTGAATTGTGTTCGAATATGCCCAGTTTGTGAGAGTTAGGAAAATCCGAAAAATTCAGCTTACCCCAATTGTAAACTGAAATTTATTTCCTTGAAAGGAAAATAAAGCATTGGATGGATTTGGTTGTGAAGGGAATTGAATGACTGAGATGAGATTGGAGAAAGGGAAGAAAGAAAAATGAGCGAAAGGAAAAGGAAAGAAAGAAAGAATTTAGGTGAGACTGAGAGTGAGACAAACATACCTGCCAGTCAAACAAACACACAGGTTCCTTAAGGCTGATGGGTTGGTTTTAAGAATCTACTCACCGCAATAATTTTATTCCTCCGAATTTTTTACGTAAATATTATTTTTTTTTAAAAAAATTACAACATTAACAACTGTGCAGGATTATTTACCAAGATAAAATTATTTACTGTTCAAGCTCAGAATTCGATTCCCGGAGAACCGAATTCTGAGCATTAAAATGTAATTTTTTTTGTTTTTTCAACTCAGAATTCAGTTCCCCGGGAACCGAATTCTGAGTTGGTTTTATATTTATTTTTTTTCGTGTTTGTGGGGAAATGTGGGCAGATCATGGAAGCGAACGGCCCGTTCCGAAAGCGGAACGGGCCGTTCTGCGTAAAGCAACAGAGTGACATTTCTGAAAGTGAAACGGGCCAAGAACGGGCCGTTCCAGCGTTAACAATTAACGTTGAAATAGACCCATGAAACGGCCCTTTTTAACGAAATTTTTTAGTCATTTTTTTTAATCTGGAACGGGCCGTTCTTGTTTTAGAACAGCCCGTTCCAAAATACAAATTTACACATTTTTTTACTCCGGGAACGGCCCGTTCCAGGAGCTGTTTTAACTAATGGGTTTGTGCTTTGGAACGGGCCGTTCTGGTTTTGGAACGGCCCGTTCTGGGTAAACAGTAAAAACGCAAGTTTTTCTATAAATAGGCCCTCTCCCCTTCATTTTTTTTATGCGATTTCAGCTGAGTTTGTCTCCTTTACTCCTTTCCTGTACTGCTTCTGATTCACCTTGATAGTAAGAAATTTTTTTTTTTGGTTCAATTTTCATTAACCAAATATCAAAAATATTGTTGTGGAAGCAAAATGAGCATAGGTCTGCTTTCATTGGTAGAACGGTAAGTTTAGCACTTTCGTTATTTACTTTAAATTTCAATGAACTTGTAACAAATTAATACTGATTTTGGTAATTATTGCAGGAGACTGAGAATATTATTTGTTCTTACTGTCATTCAATGTCAGAACCTCACCCTCTAATTGTTCCTATACTAGAGGAAGTTGGTTTTTCTGGGGTTGCAAAGCTCAGACATCTGAAAGTGGATCACGCATTAATCACAGCTTTGGTTGAAAGATGGAGACCTGAGACTCATACATTCCATTTTCCAACTGGAGAGTGCACCATAACACTGGAGGATGTTGCACTTCAACTTGGCTTAAGAGTTGATGGTTTACCAGTCATTGGCCCAACATTATATGACTGGGAGGAAATGTGCTCCACCTATCTCGGAATCATGCCAGTTAAAGGTGAGTTACTAATTGGCTTTATGATTAAATTAAAATGGTTAAGAGAAAATATGTTAGAATTATCAGAGGAGCCATCTCAAGAACAACTTGATGCACATTGTAGATCATATATATTAGATTTAATAGGAGGTGTTTTGATGCCTGACAAAACAGGCAATAAGGTACATCTTATGTATTTATCTTTATTAATAAATTTTAGAAGAACAAGACGATATAGTTGGGGGTCGGCTTGTTTAGCTATGTTATATAGGGAAATGTGTAGAGCTACAAATGTTAGTAGCAAAACAATGGGTGGTTGTGCATGTTTGTTACAGTCTTGGGCATGGCATCGCATGGCATATATTGCGCCTATTTCCAGGTTACCAGCAACATTCCCTCTAGTCTGTAAATGGAGCGGGGGCAGAATTTTAAACTTTCAAAATGTACCTCATAATGATGTTGTTGGATATAGATCAAGGTTTGAACAGTGAATGGTTCTAACTTGGTAAATAAACCTGCACAGTTGTTAATTGGGTAATTTTTTTTTAAAAAAAATAATATATAGGTAAAAAATTCTTATTCCTCCCATGTACCAATCCATATATTAAACACGAAATTTGATAATGTTTTTAGAATTTTTTCTAATTTTTTTGGCATAATTATTTTAAAATATATTATTAATAATTAAAAACAAATTTTTTATTACAATAAAAATTATTTATCATAAATTTAAAATATAATTTATATTTTAAAAATATTTATATATACTAATTTTAAATATATATATATATAATATTTAATATTTATTTTTATATAATTTATTATAAATTTTAATTATATTATATATAATAAACATGTTTGTAGACTACACAAGTTAAAATAATAGTATTATATGTTAAACAAGAGTGATTTTAAAACAAAATCTTTAATAATAAAAAGTTATAATTTTTTAAAAAAATTAATTTAATTTTTATTTATTACAATTAAATACTAATATATTAAAATAAATTATTAATAAATAAAAATAATGTTTTATTGTAATATAAATATTTAAAATTAGTTATTTATATAAATTTTAAATATGATTTATCATTTAAATTTAACAGTTATTTATATATGATTTATTATAAATTTTAATTATATAATAAACATTTTTATGCTGAACTAAAATACTAATAATAAATAAATAATTTAATACATTATTTGTTAATTGAATTTTTTAAGAATTTTAAATAGATTTTAAATTACGAAAAATTGTAGATAGATCCTATATGTTTTTCATATATTTGTAATTTAGTGTTTAGGTTTAGAGATTAATTTATAATTTTTGAAATTTCACATAATATTATTTATATTTCATTTTTAAGATAATTTTAGAGTATTATAATTATTATTTTATTTGTATCATATTTTAATCTTTCCTTGTTAAAATATTTTATTATTCCAAAACTCTTATGAAATGGTGCCCGGAGGATACACTTGCCTCCAAGTGGGGGTGAAAAAAATTAATTGATATTCCAAAATGGTTTTTACTTTGTAAAATATCAGGAATATATAATATTAAATTTTACTATTTTCATAATATTATTCTTAAATTATCCTTGTCATAAATGTTTAAAATATTATGAATTAAATTAAAGATGTTTTAAAGATGATATTATTAAATTAAATAGAAATAGAAATAGTTAAATTTTATTTATATTTAAGAAAAAAATATTTTTTATTGTTTATAATATAAGATAGAGGGAGTATGTCGATATCTAGTGAATGGTTAAATAGTCGTAACAGAATAAAATTATTTGTGATTTAAATTTTTATTCTTTGATGAGTCTTTGATGGTAGTTCTATTCAGGAATTATGATCTCTCCCATTTTTTTTAATGTATCAAATTTACTATAAAAATATTATTTTTTGGTCTCTTAAAATTTATTAAAAATATTATAAATTAATAGATAAGAATTATCATATTAGTTTATAATTAAAAAAATAAAGTATATATAATTAATATATAAGGTAATAAAAAATATAAATATTAATAAATAATTTATGGTGTTGAATTAGTTACATTTAAGTGTTAAAAAATATTAATCTCCTTTTAAGTCAAATTTATAGTTTTTCTTGCATATCATTAGACTCATAATCTTGTATATGGGAGGTATATATATATATATATATATATATATATATATATATATATATATATATATATATATATATATATATATATATATATATATATATATATATATATAGAGAGAGAGAGAGAGAGAGAGAGAGAGAGAGAGAAAAAGGGTTCAAACGACATCTTTGTAATTTTTACTAAGTGTTACACCGCTCAATAATTTTATATTAAATGTAAATTTTGAAAATTCAACTGTTAGATTAAAAGTTTATATCTCTTAAATCATATATATCAAATTTTATATTAATCTAAGATAATTTGATACTTCATTCTCATAAAACAAAATTGACATAATATATACATTTCAAAATATATTAAAATATGAACACTTTGATTACTCTCAAGTTATTGTTCAATTTTAACAAAATTTGATATACACATATAAAGTGATATGAGCTTTTAATCTAACGGTTGGATTTACAAAATTCACATTTAATATAAAGTTATTGAATGATATAACACTTAGTAAAAGTTACACCGATGTCGTTTGAACCTCCTTTTATATATATATATATATATATAAAGAGAGAGAGAATTACTGAGTAATGTAATACTTAATAAAATTACACTAATATAATTATATCCCTCATATATATATATATAGTGATGAAAAATAAAATTTCACATTAAAGTGTCAAGAACATTGCTACAGCCTCCAAAACATAAGACCAAACTTTCGTACGAAATATTAAAAATTTATTACTTTTTAATAAATTTATTATAAAATAATAATAATTATTTTATAATAAATTTATTAAAAAAATAATATTTTTTTAATATTTTGGACAAAATTTCAACCTCCTTTTTAGAGGATACAGCATTTTCCAACTGTCAAATATGAGTTCGTGTTCTATTACAATTTAATAATAATCGGATTATCAAGTCCGGTCTTTTTTTTCTTCTTACAACGGAGAGAATAAGATCAAAATTTAGAATTTGTACAAACTATGTTAACAGCATATTAGATAGATTTAAGTTAGGTCAAATTATATTCATTAAAAAAAAGTAAGGTCAAATTTAAGAATGACAAACTTGATATCCAACTTAAAAGTAAACTAATCAGATTTAATATTTTAATTAAAAAAATACAAAAAAAAAAAAAACAAATTGCCTGAACCAAACCCATTTATTTTGTATTAAATATTGAACCGACCTACAACTCCTAATACTTTAGAACCTCAATAAAATTCATCTATGAAACCATGGATAAAGGAAAGGCAAGCCACGTGAAGGAACTAATATCTCATCCAAATCTTTTTTCATTATTAATTTTTTGACGGACTATACTCGAAACATATGGTTGAAAAAAAATTATTCTGATTGACATGAAAAAGATTGGAAAAGATATTGGATTTCTCGCACAAGAACAGATTATGCTGTACGGCTTCGGCGCTTAACACATTTTTTTTAACATGTGATTCAATTTCATTTTTCCCTTTGGTGCACTTTTTGAAATAAATACATTGGTTTTTCCAGAGCTAAATTATTATTTTTGTCTCCTATTTTATTTTTTTGTTTTTAAATATTTATTTTGTTCCTTTGGTTTTAAAATTTAAATCAATTTCATTTTTATGAAATAATAATTTTTTTTAATCTATTTTGAGATGTAATTTAAAAAACTTATTTGATTTAAAACATAAATTTTGTCTGGTCTAGTTCTGTACCTTCTAAAGAATTAGGTTTTGCTTGGAAAGCCTTGCTGAATAGGATACCAAGTAAATGTAACTTAATTAAGCGGAAGGTTCTTAATATTTCTGCTAGTGGATGTGCTTGGTGTGGTGAAGATTTGGAGAATACCTCTCACCTATTATTCGGATGTTATTATGTCTATTCTGTATGGTTATCTATTTTTGTTTGGTTTGGTGTTTCAACAGTTTTACACAACTTCTGTCATGAAAATTTTGCTCATTTTATTGAATTTCCTAGATGCAGTGATAGAGATAGGATGAGGTGGTCTGTGATTTGGTTAGCCACAATTTGGTCTTTGTGGCTTGCTAGAAATGATGTCATTTTTAAAGACAAGGTGGTGGCAATTAAGGATTTAGTGGAATTAATCAAACTACGTAGCTGGAACTGGATTAAGACCAAAGATAAAGTCATTTTTTTACTCATTTTCAGCGTGATTTTCTTCTCCTGGTGTTTGCCTTAACTTCTGGAATAATGATTCTTTCTGATTCTGTACACATCAAGGTGTTAGTTTTGTATCTGGTTTTCTGATTACTGAATTTGTTTGATTATTAGATGACATTTTATGGTCCTAGTTTTGTAATGGTGGTAGACATTACATTCAGGTGATTACCTTTTGTATGGATTAGGTTGGATTTTGTTTAGGTGACTTTGTATTTTGTAATGGGTTGGGATACTCCTTATACTCCCATTAATTTATTTTGCTTATAAAATTTTTTTTGTCTTATTAAAGATATATTGTGAGACAGAAGTCATAAATAAAACGAAAATCTCGTAAAAATGAGTCTAATAAATAATTAAAAATAAAAATAAATCAAATATCTATTTCCTTGTTTGTGAAATTTCTTTTTCATATAATTTTCATTATATTTATGATTGTTTATTATTTGAATATTAATTGAGTTATATAGTTTTAATATATGTGAATTTAATGAGACATAATCCATGTCTCAAATAAAAAAAAAAGAATCAAAATTAAAAATAATGACTATTTTAAAAGTATTAAATTGAAATAAAATTAAAATAAATCTTAAAAATAAAAAGTCAAAAGTATAATTTAATTTTATTTATTATCTAAAAAATTTCAATTGTATGCATGTACTGTTCTTCGTAGGAAAAAAAACATTTAACCCTACTCAATTCACTCTATTTAAAAGATTGTTTTTTTTAAGTTAAGAGGTAGATACTGAAAATCAAATCAAATATAATGTCTATTTCCTAATTTCCAATAATATAGGAACATCTATATATGTCATTTGATATTATACCGGTCATTCATATAAAAATAATTAATTTATCACGCAGCAATAAAAGTAATTAGTTTTAATTAATAATGTTATAAATTTAAATCTTATTTTAAAAATATTTTTTTGAATTAAATGGTTTAAGTAAAAATTACATTTAATGAAGTTACACATAAATAAAAAAATTCCACCGATGATGATTAATTGTGTGGCGATACGTTCTTTTGATGTACACATTGTATTAGTTGTTTTGTCATTAACTTTCAAACACTTTCTCTCCTATATTTTTCTTATTCATTTTTTATTTTTTTCTCTACTTCTTTGTAAATTTATTTTTCAAACACCTTTTTTGTTATGAGTAAAATGATAGATAGAGATGACAATTTCATTATTAGTGAACAAAAAATCATGACATGTTGAAGATCGTCAAAATAAACACTATTATTCACTTAATGGTTAACTGAAGCTTAACAGTGTCTAGTTTGTAACACTATACATTTTATTAATTATAGTTACTTCTTTTGATGTTTATTTGTTGTGGTGATTTTGTTGTTTATTGTTAAAAAACTCTGAGAATTAAGGAATTCTCGTGAGTTTTAAGCATTTAGGAAACTTTTATGGACAGAAGTTTAGTTTGACCCAGAAGAAAAAATATATAAGATTTTTTAAAAGCTGAACTTATGAAGTTTAATCTTAAAAAAATCTTAAAGAAATAGTCTAAAGAGAAGAGCTCTAGAACCAAAAGTGACCTTACTTCCTTATGATTCCACGACAGATCTTTGGTTCCTTCCCCAAAACTCTTATGAGTTGTAGAGAGGTGATCTAGATCAATTGAGCTGAGGATGAGACTGTAAAAATGTTAGTGCAAAGTTGCTTAAAGCTCATTCCTTTTCTTTTTCTTCTTCTTTCTCGTTTCACTTTGACTTTGAGGTATGGAAAGTTAGAATTGAATCTTTGTTAATTGTTGATATTGTGTGTTGTTGGATTGCATTTAAATTTATGGCTATGTTGATGAATTTGGAGTATAATTCATATTTTGATGAGTTTTGGGTGTGTGAAGCATGTTGAGGTGATTTGGATGATTAGAGTCATTTGGTAGTTGCAAGTTGTTATTATGATGAGAAATGAACTGTACATGATCCATACTTATGAATTTTTGTGTCGTATGCTTGGATTTTTTGGGTTTCAGGTGGTTTTGTACAAATTCGTGAATTTGCCAAGTGTAGAATTCACCATTGCGTTGAGTGCGCCTATGTGGCATCAAGTGTGACTCAAATTAGGAGTCCTTTGTCTCACTCTCACTGGGTGTAGGATTAGTGACATCAAGCGTGAGGAGAGAGAAAAGTCTCTAACTCAGCCATGCGAGGTGTAGGTTGAATGGCATGGACATGAAGAGAGAAAAGTGTCTCTGCCTGAAATGGGGTTGGACGTGGGTTTAGCCATGCTAGTGTCTTAGGGTTTTTTTGACATCATCCCACATCGAACATGGATTGAATAGCATCACATGTGGGCGAGACAAAAAAAAATTGTCTGTCTTAATGACGTCAAGCACATGGTGAATGGTGTTGAGCGTGAGTTACTTTATGAAAACTTGTTGTTCGATTGAAAAGATGGTGAACATGTACAGGTTAGTTAAATCTATTACATGTTGTATGTTAACATATGTTGTTAGTTATTTATACATTGACATGAGATAATGTATATAGATAATTAATGATTGAAATGTTGAGGTGATGATGTTGAGAATACTTAGACTTTAGGGCATTAGGAAGTGTTGTGTTGCGTGACTTAGACTATAAGAGAGAGTATTTTTGAAAGTTGGATATTGTATTGTGGGGATATTGGTGTGGTGTTTTATGAGCCTAGTTGTTAAAAATCCTTCTTGAGTAGTTGACTCTTAAAGTGGATAGTTGAGTATCTTGTAGAACCTTAATTGATGTGGTATGTGGGTCGGATTGAAATATCCATATTGACTATAAGTGATTACAATATAGGGATTAGGTCAAATTATATTTATTACAATTTACAAGTGACCATTGATTCGTATGTGGGCAAGGTTTAGGCATGCTTGTATTAATTGACCAACAAGTAAGATACAAGATTGAGGGATTAGTTCCTAGCTAAGTACGGGAAGGATGTAATATTTGAAAGGTAGTCGGTGGGCTAATCCAATAGGAGAGTTAATGTTGTGATAGACTCATACACAAGTTGTTCTGTCTTGCCAAGAATACTACACTTCCTAATTTAAGTGATTAAATTCGAGAAATCATGTTGTTGTGGATTTTTATCCAGATTGATTATTGATCTAGCAAGTGTAAACAGATCGTATTGATTCGGTAAGGTCAAATCATTTAGACTGTTTACCTTTTATTGTAAGTGATTTCCATAAGTAAATGTGTAATGATTCATTGATTGAGGTGTTATACATATGATGTGTTATTTTTTATGTTATTCATATGTTATGTAAAATTGTATGTTGAATGGTGTGGTTGTGGTGTAAGTTGAAATGATTAAACTACTTATTTTCAAAGTTGTTTGATGCCATGTTGAGTTATTGTTGATATATTATTACGTCGTAAGTCATGGTTTGATTTACATGTTGATGTTAGTAGTATAGTTATCTTTACTTCTATATTTGTTATATTTTTATTCTTTTCAATACTATATTTATTAATAGTATAAATACATAATTTAAATCTATAATTTATAATTTTTATAATATAAGAAGATTACATCACGTTTTTAAGTCTGAACTTTCCAAGTATGATTTTACTTTCAAGTCTTATAAATATAAAAAGATATGATTGAAAAGAGAATCCTCCGAAGATGGTAAAACTATAAAATAGAGGATTAGTTAGCCGAGAAAGGTCCACGTGATTAAATTAATAATTGTAGGCTAATGCATTATACATATTGGATTTTGGTTTCGTCGAGAAAAGGACAAATAAACTTTACATTTTGGTTGGGGTAAGATCTGGTGTGGGCCACCACGTCGTAAAGTCATGCAACTGCCGACCACTTTATCCACGTTGACGCCGAATAGTCACGCACACTATGTCATCGGTGCATCACTATTGGTCCAACCCCCACGCGTCCACCTTTAGCCCCACACCGCCGCACACCGGATCTCGCACCGTCCTCCACACTCTATAACTATATATACCACAAATAGCTATATCCATTCAATAATCAAAACCGAAGAAGAAACAGAATCAATACAAAAAAAAAAAAAAAGAATCGTGTTGCTCTGTGAAAATGGAGAAGGAGGAAGGTGAGTTTCGACGAGCGAAAACGAGAAATTATCTGTTTGGATGCTGAGAGAATGAAATAACATTAGTCTGTGTTTTTTTTTTCTTCTCATTTTATTTTCTTATTCTCAGCAATTCAAACGTAATAATGAGGATTTTAGAAGCTAAGCATTTTTCTGTTTTGCGTTCTTCGTTTCATTTTTCGTTTAATGCGTTTGGATTTATGCATTTTGTTTGTTTGGTATTTGCAGCGTTCGAGTTTCTCGGTTGCGTTCCGCTTCTGCAGAGGCTTCCAAGCTCGGCTCTGAGGAAAATATCTCAGTATGTGGTTGTCAAACACTGTGGTAATTATTCCGTCTTTTCAATTTTGAATTTTAGTTGCATTTGTAGTCACATTACGATAATACGCATTGCGCGGCATTACATGAAAATGTAGTAAACTGGTTAGGTAATTGGTAGCGTTTGAACTGCAATGCTACATGATTGCAATTGTGGACAGTGTTTAGAACCATGAAATTGGAATTTATGCGATGAATTATCTGAAAATATGTTTGGAGAGTCGTTCTTATGTTTTTCATCGAGATGTTGTTCCATTCATCCTATGTATGCTAGTTAGTGGAGTCTTTGCTTAATATTTAGGATTGCAAAAATTAATTGGAAGATGCATGGATTAATGTTTTTAATTCATGATTGGTGGATTCTGGTGTAGAGCCAGGAGAGTATGTTGTTCGTGAGGGTGAACCTGGGGATGGCGTGTACTTCATATTGGATGGAGAGGTATGCTTATATATTCATGTTACAGACCTTAGAGAAACAAAAACAGACAGTCAGGTTTCATTGGACTGCTTGTGGATTTGTTTAGGGCAGTTTTGATAATACCCTGAAGGCTTGCACTGATCTTGAGGCAGATTTAATGGCATAAAATTGGAGAGAATGTCTGTTGCCACTCTTATTTGTCTATTGTAGTCATCTCAAACTGTTTTTTTTAAATGTTATCAAAGATTTTTAAGTTAAATCTGTTATTTCCCCCAAACCCCGTATTTGTCTATTGCACTGCTCGTATGCTTATATTTTCATTTTATGTTTTCACTTTTTTAGTTACAAAATTGTCACCTTGTTTTTAATCCGATTCCTATTTTCAAATGTTTTTAAGGAAAAGAGAAAACAAATGTTTTAAATGTTCCCTGTATTAATATTCGAAAACCGGGAAACAAATTGAAAATAAGGGGACAATTTTTTAATTGAAAAGTGAAAGCAGAAAATGTAAAGAGGAAATGGAAGGGGCCTTATATTGTTTTCGATTTCCACTATTTCTAATGCAAATCTTCAAAAAGAGGTGACAAAATAAATAAATAAAAAAAGGTGGAATTTTTTTTAATTATTATAAGTGAAAACAGTAAATGAAAACAGTTTTGCTAAATAAAATAGGCCTTCAACTTTTATTAAGAGAATAATCAACAAAGATAAATAAAACTCTTGACCACTTGGTCATAGAGGGTTAGATACCTTGTCATTATCGCAATAGCTTAAACTTATGGATGTGAAACCGCATGAATGGTTTTATATTTACCAGTGGCATTTCATTTGACAAATTTATGCTGAATATACAGTTTCATTGCTTGTAGGCCGAGGTTGTTGGATTTGTTAGTGCCAATGATGAAGATCGTCCAGAGTTCCAATTGAAAAGATACGACTACTTTGGTTATGGTAGTAAACTTCATTCTTATGTCTCAAATTGAACTTTATTGTTCAAGTATTTTCCTTTCCTCCCATAGGTTACTACATACTTCTCGGGTAGTTTTATGTCAATCATTATTTGGTTAATCTTAATTATTTTCTTCTGCTGCGCTGTAAGCCTGTAAGTATATCAATTAGTTAAACTTTTTCTAGCTACACTCGTTATCTTTTACTGCTCTGGAAAGCTGTGGTCTTTCTTGGACATGGTTGCTTAAAGTTAGGGAAAGGGTTAACTAGTTTTTGGTTGCTATAGTTTCTCCAGGACTTAATTTTCTGTTATATTATTTATTGACACAGAAATACGTAGGACTTTGCATCTGTAACTTCCATGTTTCTTCTCTGTTAACCTTTTTCTCTGGGTTAATTGGATATTTATTTGCCAGTTACACTTATGGTCTTGTTCAACATTCTGGTGCATAAGCTTTTGTTTTTGTCTCGAGTTATTTTCTCTCGTTGGAGTCATGAGAATGATGTCAATTTGAAAAAATTGTAGGTTTGTCAGACACAGTTCACCAGGCAGATGTTGTTGCTTTGTCTAAGGTGCCCCTTTAATTTCTTGTCTCACAGCTTTCCAATGTCAAAAGGTGCTGTGAAATGAAATGAATTATTCATTCCTGTAGTAACATTTATTGTTTGATGTGACAGCTGACATGCTTAGTGCTGCCCAACGAGCACTCAACACTGCTGCAGCCTAAGTCTATCTGGAGTGCAGAAAATTCTCTTGAAACATGCTCATCTGTGGAGAATATATTGCATTTGGAATCCATAGAGGTTCTCTCAATATATCATTTATTTGATTATTTATTTCTTCTTGTTGATGTGTTTACATATTAAGGCTTTTATGGAGTGATTGTTTGTGCAAGAAAATTAAGTTTGTTTATCTGCTTGCCTACATCTCTACTAATTTTTGACCTTCATAGATCTTTTCCTAACTTGCTTGTGCACGACTCTTGGAAAAGACATGCTAACATGCATAAAGTGAAAGTTAAGAAATTAAAAAGCAAGGAAAAGGAAAAATGATACAGCAATTTAAATATCTTTAAATAAGACTGATGTGGTTGTCCTGGTTTATTGGAGTATAGTTTTACTCTAATATGGTTCTCTTTGATGGCAGAATTTTGGTTTATTAATTGGTAATGTGGTGCATCTTTGATGGTGTGCAATAATACCTGGAATTCAGCCTTATAGAATTTTGTTATTCTCTTTTGAAGGTAGATATCTTCCAAGGAATTACCCTTCCAGATGCTCCAAGATTTGGAAAGGTGTTTGGGGGGCAGATGATTGGACAGGTATGATCATACTACTTTATCTTCCATATTAAAGCATGCTACACATGTCAGTGATACCTTATATACATATATTAATTACTAAAATGTGTAATGTGCAGGCACTGGCTGCGGCATCAAAATCTGTTGATTCTCTTAAGGTTGTTCATAGTTTGCATGCCTATTTTATTCTTGCAGGGGATTTACACAGTAAGCATACACACATAACTTTTTTAGAAATGCTCTGGATGCGACTTCCCTTTTTATTTCTTTTTACTCTTTTTCCTGATATGAGATGTTTGTCCCATTATACCTTCATAAACTATGAAACTTGAATGGTTCATTTTCTTTTTCTGATTCTGTCCATTAAACTATGTTGTAATTCGTGTGAGAAAGATTTCTCCTACTTATATATGATTTGTAGTTGGGAAAGTTAGGTCCAACACATACTTTTTGGTTGGTAGTTTAAGAAATAAGAATTATCTTCTTGGTAAATTCTACACCAGGCCCAGTTGTCATATTGCCTGTAATAGTTGTGAATAGAACAGGTAATAGTATAATCTATCAAGCCATCTGATATAATAAAAGACAAAAATTGCACAGTATTCAGAATCACTAGTAGGACAGTATCATCAATCAAGTAAGCTGAAGCAAACACAGCAGGCTATGTACAGGAGAATGCTCAACTACTGGATCACAAGAAAGGAAAAGACACAAAAGAAACAAACTGAGCAGCAGCTCCTCACAAAGGGAGAATACTCCCAAATCCCAATCATGATAACAGAAAATGCCCTCATACATACCCCCTAATAACCAGAACATGCCTCTCACGTAAAACCCCTTCTCAGTAATTGTCTTGCTTATGCAACCCCAAGACTCCAATTAACTCTTTTTGTTGAATATTTTGCTCCTCTTCACATCACATTTCAACTTCTTAAGCACACTGTCATAGTTAAGCCCAAGATCCTTAGATTTGGCTTGCGTATCAATACTCTCTATTAGAGTATTGTATACACCTGTACAGAAATGTGTGTAAGAAAGCCTAACTTCTAACTGTTGTTGGTTAGCCTTAGTGCCAGTTGCCTGTTGTTAGAGTTGCATATTTTGATTGATATTTCAAAATGTTAATGTCTTTGATTAATCAATTTAGAAAAATATTTTAAATTAATTTAGCGACTTAACAAAATTGATATTGACTGGTTTGGTCTTGCTAACTTGGTCTTTTAATATTGGGTTTCACCTTATCCTTTTAACCTAGTCTTAGAAGCTGTATTTTTTTTATTAGAAATATAATATTTTCAGAAGGTTTCTAGAGAGTTTCTCACAACTTTATCTTCCACCTCTTCTTCTGAGTTCCTGGATTTACAGTAAACTAAAATCTTGCTAGTTTTGTTGCCCCAACCATTGTTAGAAAGGGTGTTGTGATGGAATTAAATGCCCATATTTGGACAATCTATATTGACAACGACCATATAGCATCAAAGCTTTTAGAATGAGGAAGTCCAGTAATAAAGTCCATGCTAAAGTCATCCCAAATATTCTTGAGAATAGCCTATGGTAGTAATAAACTCACAGGAGCTAAGGATTGATTTATTTTTCTGGTTTTTGGGACATTCTGCTACTTATTTGGTAACTGTTGTCATCATGCCTGGCCAGTACAGCTTTGCTGCCAGTCTTCTTTAAGTGCGGTAAGCCCCCTGAATGGCCACTAAAAGATGTGGCATGGAATTTCTGACATACACCTGGAATTAATGTAGAAGTGGCTGATATCACAAGCTGACCCTTGAAAAATAACTTTTCCTGTCCCAGAGTACATCAGCCTTTTAAGCAGAAATAATTTTCTGTAGAAATGGATCTGCAATCACTTCTTGAGTTCTTGTCGAATTTTTTCTGCATCCAACCAGATTGGTCTAGTAAGAATCATCAGTTCCGCTTCTTTCATTCATGACAAAGCATCATCCCCATTATTATTCTTTCCCACCGTATACACGTCAAAATCATATCCCAATAGTTTAGTTAACCAGTCCTTCTGGTTTTGGGTTGTGATTCATTGATCCAACAGTTGGGAAGACATGATTAAAGCCATGAGCTCCTTCTCGTAAATTGATTTCAGCAAAGTATTTTTTTTTAAAGAGCCTTGCTATAATAAGTTATAGGTCTGGTCTCTGGCATAAGATTTACAATATCCCTCGTTCCTTTTCCTAAAGCATCACATTCAAAGATGAATGGTTTTTGAAAAATTAGGTGTCGCTAAAACAGGAACCATGAACAATCTTTGCTGCAATGTCTCCAAGGCTCACTGTGCATCTAACATCCAGAGAAATTCCCCTTTCTTTTAAAATATCAGCGAGTATTTTCCAGCTCTTTATGGGTTATTAGTTAAACTCCATGCGTTCATGTAAGCTATATCTTGTTATCATGAATTACAGATCCTAGGGCTCTGGTGGAGAATCTTTTGTAAGTTAGTTTTCATGTTGACTTTCCATAGTTTCTGCTAGAAAGTAGATCCTATAGTTTCTGTCCAAAGATAATTGACTTTTAAGTAAATCATGACATATACTCTTGTGGTTGATCCGATAATATCTCGTGTGAACTCCACTCCATTATATCATATCATGTTATTTATACTGCAACTTTAGTCGTATGCTTTAGCTTATAATAAACAAATTATACATAGGATAAACTTTTCTTTTCCAGTGCCAATTATATATCAAGTTCACCGTTTCCGTGATGGAAAGAGCTTTGCTACAAGGAAAGTGGATGGAATTCAAAAGGGAAAAGTCATATTCACTTTGCTGGCTTCATTTCAAGTAATCTATATTATTCTTAACTTGAAAGTACTTTTTTTAGTAATTATTTTATTTATTTAGTTGTGAATCTAGCCTTATGTTGTGCTCTCCCTCCCTCTATATTTACAATTGCTTATTTTTCTTTTCAATTGAATATAGTCTATAACAACAAATTTTAGTACTAAGTAGTTATCAGAACTTAAAATCTTAGACTTGTACCACTAGGAGTTAAAAAGATGTTCAGGAGAATGTCTGATTTGCTGCAAATAGCCCCCATATTGTTAATTACAGCAAGACAAAGGGCTTTTTGTTTAAACTTTTTTCTTAAAAAGAAGCGTTTTTTTGTAATAAATAAGCAGTTTTCTATTTTTTATTTGTTTGTTTAAACCGTTTTTTAAGAAGCAATTCCTATATACTAGTTTAAAAAAAAAATATTTTTGACAATCACTTTGTTTAGAATTTTTTTTTTTAAATTTTAAACAAACTGACCCAGAACCCAGGGCTGCAGAAGAGGGCTCCCTTCTAGAATTCTGGAATTGAAAGTGGTTATAATTATTTGGATTATGGAACAATAGATTTTTATTTATTTAACACGGTGAAAAAGAATTACCTGTATTAAAGCCACTTTATCTATTGCTTGTTGGGTAGTGTTTGCTTGTTTGGTATTTATTTTTAAAGTACAGAACTAGCTTTCTCACTTATGTGAGCTAGAACAAAAATGAATTTTGGACATCTCATGGCCTTGGAACTCCGTAGGTCTACTCATGCCTTTTCATTGTTTCCGGTCTACACAAAAGATAATACTGAGATCAAAGGAATATGATATCTCTAATATATAGCTGAGCAGTTTCTAGACTTATTTATATTACATGCACAGTGTGAATCAATTCTTGAGGTTTCGGAATTATGATCAAGCTATCTAAGGAAAATTCAGGGTATAAAATAAGGAACTGATATTCTGAGGAAACTAACATAAAATAAGGAAACATGGAAATAAAATCAGGGTAAATTCAGGATAGTATCTCAAGTTCTCAACAGATATAAAATATCAGTTTCTTGGTCACTTATGGCTGGCTGGAAGTGAACAAGGCCAAGACCCTTTGTCATAAAACTAGAGAGTAAAATAATGATATTTAAATTGATTGTCTGTTTATCTATTTATTTAAAAAAAAAAACTGCACAAAATTGAGGATTTGTGGTTTCTGGATATAATTATGAGTAAACTGTTAAATTCATATGGTGAAAGAAATTAAAGAATGGACGGATTAAAAGAATCAGGTTGCAGGAATCATTTCCACAAAAGATGTAATAACATTCAGAACTGTTATTATGAGTGCTAATTAAGAACTTCTGCAAGTTTTCAAGCTTGTGTTGGGTTAAAAAGTATTTTTTAAGGTCAAGATAAGGGGAAATAAATTAGTTCCCTTACATAAAAATGTAGATTATCTTTTTCCATGATAAGTTTCTCTTTGTCTATTTTTAATTTTTTTCATAACTGCAAAATACAATATGGTTAATGCAACTTCATGTAGGCTGTTGTCTGCATGACTGTGACATGTTCTTTTAACATATATGCTCCCCTGTTCTAGTCAAGAATTTTCTTTCTGAATTGGGAATATATTAATCAGTTACTTTTCTTAATCAACAGAAAGAAGAATCAGGGATGGACCACCAGGAAGTAGCTTTGCCATCTGTTCCGGCTCCAGATAAGGCAAGATAAAAGCTAATGTTTGTTATATTTGTTTGTTACTGTGGGTTTCTGTTCATTAATATTTTTCAATCTGTTACTTATAGCTTCTGCCGATGGAAGAGATGCGGGAGAGACGTCTTACTGACCCTCGTTTACCAATGTAAGATTTATTGAAAAGAATAACTTGATTGATGCAATATTGTTCTATATGACTATATTTATTTTCATTTTTCTGTCGTTGTATGTTGTTGTGTTTGTTTATTGTGGAACAGTCATGGGATCTTCTCTATTTATCATAATGTAGCTGTCAAGATTCTATATATAGGCTACAAATGAAAGTAATTTATGTATTTTGTCTATTGGGATCTGGGTTATACAAGAGGGGAAACCCTTGTCCTTCCCATTAATCCATCCTTGCTTCAAATTCGAACCTGGGACCTCCAAGTTGGGGTGCCTGGTCCATAATAATTGGAGTGTCTCCTTGGGGATGAAACCAAAAGAACTTTTAACCGATGGAAACTTCTTTTCTAAGTATTACTTGTCTAAGTATTTTGCTAGCTCCATTATTTGTGTACAAATAACCTCTTACATATTATATTAAGCTTCAAAATATGATTACTTATAAAGCAAAACATCATAATGGAAGGAAAAGACTACCCCTCCTTTGTACTTACTGACTGAATCATAAGTGTATGAACTATCTTGGTAAGTCTGCCTGATGATTTTCTGTACCATAATGACAAAATTCTTTGCCTCAGAACCTACCGGAACAAAGTAGCTACAACTCAATTCATCCCTTGGCCCATAGAGATACGGTTCTGTGAATATGAAATTTCAACAAATCAGACAAAATCTCCTCCCAGGTTAGCCTGATGCTCTGTCTGCAATTTTTTTTTCGCTTACTTTTATACTGACCATTTATGCAATGTACTGGTCAGTAAGATTTGGAAGGGAACATCGCCCTCCTTTCTCACCAAATCATTTTTCCAAATGTAACCTTAATGTCTGTTTTTCTAAATGCTTGATATTATCTGAACTTGTTTAAATACCATATGCAGTTTGAGATACTGGTTTAGAGCAAAGGGAAAACTTTCAGATGATCAAGCCTTGCATAGGTACATACATATCTTCTATTTACTTTAGATGTGTCTGGTTCCGAGTGTTCTAGTAGAATTAGTAATTTAATAAGAACTTTTATTGATGTGCCAAAGCCAAAGCTTGCACCCGATGGAGCCCATTGAGACTGCCTGAATGCATGTAATTCTGGAGCTACTTAAAACAATATTTTAGTCATGTTAAAACCTATGTTTTGTCCCAGAAAAACTTTTCTCCTGAGAAAGGATTAGTTGGGAGAGTTTGAAGAAATGGAGATCGGCAAAAATCTGATTGTACCATATGATATATTTTGAACCATCATTTGTGGATATAGATTGTCTTCGAGTAGCAATGTGATACTCACGTTGGCATACTTAAAACAATATGTAAATAAAATTTTCCGGAGATTGAAGAATTCAACTGGTGTTTGATTTCTCGCATTTCATTAGTTTTTCATACTTCGTGTATTGCAGGTGTGTGGTGGCATATGCCTCGGATCTTGTATTTCTTCAAGTAAGTTTGAATCCGCACCGTGAGAAGGGTTTCAGGACACGTTCTGTTAGTCTCGACCACTCGTAAGTATCTGACTTTTACTGGTTTCTTGATTAATAATTTATTTGTTAACATTAGAAAATGTAGGGAATGTGTAACAAGTTTTCAAGGAATGAATTTGCTTTCTTTCTTTTTGATAAATACTTTTTTGAATTTTTTATTATAATTTCAGTATGTGGTTTCACCGATCCTTGAGAGCAGATGACTGGGTGCTATTTGTGGTGAGTTTCATTCTTGTTTCTCATGTTTAATTTTTTGGAAATTACAGCAAAAGAATTTTTAATAAAAATATTTTCAGTTATAATCAATGAGCCAAATCAATATTCAATAATTGTTGCTCATTCATTAGATGAGGTCCTGTCTGGTTTACTATCAAAATCAATTTCGCAAGTGGTGACACATATCAATGTAAAATTTATGGTTGAGCTTAATTTAGGCACACATCTTGATCACATTCAATAATTTAAACTCAATTCTATTAAAATCTAAATAAATCAAAGAGGCATATCATTGTTTACTGTGAACGTCTTTTGTATTTATTTATTTTTGTTTTGTTATTTTGATTGGAAATTCATTTCTCTGTACAGATCTTTACTCCAAGCGCCTATAATGCACGTGCCTTTGTCACCGGCCAAATGTTCAATCAGAAGGGAGAGGTAAGCATGACCAAATTATACCAATTCGTTCTCTCTTTCCCTGCTTAGCTTTGTCTTATATTGTGCTACTCGGTTAAATATTGCAGCTTCTTGTATCATTGGTTCAAGAAGGGCTAGCTAGGAAAATTAGTCCACCAAATTCAACCATTAGATCCAAGTTGTGACATGCTGAAGAATGCACAGATTAGCACGTATCCATTTTAAAAATCCTATGTAATAACTTAATATCCAAATTATAAATGTAAATTTCAATATTTTTCTATAAAATGTATTTTTCGTTGTTATACAATGACAATAACAATATTAGAATTTTGTTAAGAAACTCATCCCACCTCTTCAAAATTTGAGGTGCATTAAATTAATTTTAATTTATAAGAAAAAAACCCAATTGATTTTTTATCTTTTTTGTCCATAATTACGTATGGAGAAGTTAAAATCCAAAACAAAATCTTATTTTCCAATCGATCTTGACTCAATTTAGCATGCATTTCTGTTTTTTTTTTTAACCCAAAATATGCTCAAAACTAAAGTTAACTAATCTCTAGTGATACTGTAATCAATTTAAAAACCTTGCATCTCCCAACAAATATCCTTTCTTACATACAAAACCTGAAAATCAAACATTTGACCAGATATCTAATGTACACTTTGTATACAACTACTTCGTAACTATCCATTTAAACGCTTAGGTCATTAGCTGATTTTACCATGCGCCTTCACAGCCTGTTAAATGGTTCTATCAAGAGTTTGATGTGTGTCATAGGTGCAGATAAAGTTAGCATATTAAAAATTTGAAAGTAGAGATAAAAATATGTGAAATCAGATCAAGACGATAAATATATAGATTAGATCTATTTTATAAAATTAAAACCTAAATTTGATCAATATTTTAGATTTTTTTTATAGAGATAACTCAATCTTTTTAAAATATGATTTAATCTATTAGCTTATTTAAAAATTTATTTTTAAATACATCACTACAATTTATTTTTTAATCTACATGATAAAATATAATTTATTTAATATAATTAAATTTTAAATTTTTAAATATATACAATGTCACAAAGAAGAAAAAAGTAAGTTATTTTTTATTAGAGGAACAATTTATGTGTTATGTACACTATATAATGAAAAAGAATAATTATATAAAAAAATTATTATATATGAGGTGATCTCAAAAATACTGGACACATATACAATGTCACAAAGAAAAAATAAATAAAAATATTTTTTATTAAAGGAATAATTTATGTATATTCAAAATTATTTTCTGTTAAAGGAAGAACATGTATATCCATATACATTAACATAGACTTATGCATGAACTATTATGATAAGAGAGACTAATCTTATTCAAAAAAAATCTAATTATTTCAATTATCTCTCAATAACCAACTTCTACTTTAAAAAATTAAAATAATTATGATAATATCCTTTCAAATTATTGGTTTAATTATAACAAAATTTAGTAATTTAAGAAGATGACCTAATTATTCAATACAATTACTTTTAATACTAAGACAATTATTTATTTATTTATATTATATAAATAATATTTTTAAAAATCTAGACTTGATTTTTTTATTTATTAAAGAGGTTAGATCAAACTAGATTTTGAAAAAACTAAATCATAAACCCCTATTTAAGATTTAATCTATTTCCATCCTTAATTGGGAGGACATTGACAGGCATGTGATTTATTTAGTGCGTCATAAAAGAATTCTCCTAGATTGCAATGCCATGTGAGCAATATGAACATAAATTTTGGGCATAATAGAGAAGAACTACAGAAAACTGTTGCGGCACAATCTATGAAAGAATATTGTGAAGATTCATATTAAGGACTACAACAGATATCCTTCAAACATGCCTCCCAAGGTGACCTAAATGCTCAGACCAGGGCATCATCAACCATCCTTTATATCGTTATATACTGCCACTTTTCACATATCAGACACGGACCAAAGATAAGCTTCTCTATCTCTAGCTTGCCTCTCATTTGCTCTCTTGAACATATCCTTTTCGAACCCTACAAGCAGCATAAGATAAGTCAATCATTTAAGAGTTTTACATTTCCATAAGAAAAGTGAAGGTAAAATCCAAGAACAAAAAGTGTGGCAAATATGAACCAACCATTACTACGATCAACACCATCCCAGTGCCGTCCTGGCCTTATTCCATACCGATTTGGAGCAGCATCTAACCCTCTTTTTAACCAGCTGTGATTTGGAATATCCTGAGGGACAACAAAACCCGATTCCTTCATCTTCTCATTTTCCCCCAAATTTGGAAGAACAGGCTCCGGATATTTTTTCTGCAAATGACAATTGACACAAGCATGTCAGAAGTGGTCAAACTTCACAATCTTTCATGTCCAGCAGTAAGAGTTGTATTGCCTTACCTTCACCAAATGTGCCATAGGATCACCCCACCTTAATCTCTCCTTCAGCATTTTGTCAAGTTCAGGATCATCTCTGAAAGTAAACAGAAGTGTAAATGCAGTATAAGATAGGGAGAAGAAAAGCAAAAAGGAACTTTTCAATAACATCACTAACATGACTAAACAATAAACATCAACATTGCGTATCAATGATGACCCAGGACACGTTCACAAAGGGATTTTCAATAAGAACATAAATCATTTATATAGTAACTTTCATGCTAGCACACAGCAAACAAAGTAATTATAAAGCACTTATAATCCTCAAACAAAACAAATCTTTTGTATGTTCAAAACAAGTGTGAAAAAAGACTAACCCTGGCAATTAAAGACATGACAATCAACAGGAAAACACAAATATATTCAAAGTGATTAAAGCACCCCAGGATATCAGTATTGGGTACATGGATACTGGATAGGGGCATGCATGTAGTATTTGATACCCTATATCATGTTTGTGCATCATAGGTTGCTACAATACTTTGAAAACAAATTTATAACAATCTAGAACCCCGATTTCTATGTCCATTATGTATACCTGGTCCGTGCAAAAGGCTTTTCCTTCTCAAGTTCTAGTTCCTTCAGCCTAGCCTCCGCTTCACGCTTTTGAGCTAAGCCCTTGCCCCACTCTATTTCCTTATCCTGAAAATCACAAAGATAGCAAAGAATTCAGCTTACCAGTTTTCACGGGAAAACATTAATGACATGAATGTGAGATGGGTTCTTGTCCTCCAGATGTAATATTAGTAGTAATAATATGTTTACATAGCAATAATAACATTATATTTTAGTTAATATACATTTGCATGGAACAAATAACTTATTGCTCTATTTTATCAGGAAAAGTTTATTCACAACTTGCACATTCTAATACCATGAATACAATTTGAACCACATCATTTCGCTTGTTCTGGCAAGTCAACAAACCTCCTAATCTATACTTAATGAAACAAACTAGGCAATTATACTTAATGAAATTAACATATGCAATGTTGCATTGCTGCCTATTACCATGTCAATCTTCACATCATTCAATATGCAGACAGTCCTCCAGAAAATTCCGCGAGTGAACAAAAACAAACTAAACAAGTATCTGTTTGACCACTCATATTACATATAAAACGAGAATTGGATCCTCACAAAGAATCATACTTTCTTTTTTTCTACACCTATATGATTTGCAGCCAAATTACATATTGGACAGGACACACAGAAAGCTACATTCAGAAACAATGCACTAGTGCTACACAGAATGATGCAGTGCACAATATACCTTGGGTTTATCTTCTACTTTTTGTTTTGATTTTAAGTATTCCTCCTTTGAAATGCGTACTCCTGCAAAATCCAGCAAAATTCAATAATTCATGTAATCACAAACAATGACATCAAATCAAATAGATTGCAAAGAAACATCAACTAAAACTTGACTTGAATTCTGACCTTTAACTTTATCACGATATACAGGTTCAGCACCGCGCCCACTGATGGAAGGGTCCATCTGTTTAAATCTGCATAAAGCAGGGTTTTATTCTATATGCAAGCTAAATCAATTGATACATTTTATTGTGAAATTCTATACGCAAGTTAAATAGGATTGATGGGAATTGGAGAAAACTGTGGCACAACGGAATACATTTACTCAGAGCAAGCTTTTCCCAGGCATACAAGTGACAATACTATCCCTAGGCCTCTACATAATGGCTTAAGATTTTAGAAGAATTGATCCCAGACATGCAACATTTTATTAGTTCTACACATCTTGATAATTGAATTTTAATATTCATAGTTAAAAGCAAAAAATACAATAATACATGCTAAAATACACTAGTTATACACAAGAAACAGTTAAAGGAAACAATGAAACTGGCACTACACAAATTTTAGTCATCAAATAACGGAATATTGTTGGACATGTGATTTTTTTCCCTACCAATAACGAAAATTTTCTGAAAATTAAACATGTCAATCCATATGTAGCTGCTGGTATTCCTTGAAAATACTCGATAACATTAGGACAAATATTATATGATTGTTGTATTTAGTTTAAGTGTTTAACCAATCCCTAAAACTAGCAGATTTGAGATTTGATTGTGTATGCTGTAGTTATAAATTCATGAGGCTAAGAAGGATTTTTATCAAGTCATTCACATCATAAAAAGTCTTATTCAAGTGTAGCCATAGTCCATAAATAGATAACAGCCATTGTTTTCTGATATGCAGTATTCCATATTACCATAACAAACAAATAGATAACTTTTGTCTAAGGCAGGTAGAACTCTCAGTATTCCATGCCATGGAAAAAACATGCTTAGAACTACAACATCATGGCATTAAGCAAGGACAATAACAAATATTCATCTGGTATAAAAGAAACCGTGCTTGGAAAGTATTATATAATAACTGAACAATCACCTTAACAGATCATCACTCTTCTTTCTGTCAATCTCGTCTGTGATATCCTTACTAGAAATTAAACCTGTTTTAGGCACATGCACAGATTCTGGATTGGGTGCCTCCTTAGTATTTTTCCTTGGTGGAGAAAGGTCAGGATCCAAAAATGGACGTGAAACAACTTTCGTTGAAGGACTAGGAGATCGATGGCGAGAAAGATCGGACACACCCGATCTTGCAAAATTCTTCTGGCTTTTCCTTGGGGGTGAAAGGTCTGTCACTGCAGATCCATGTAAAGCATCTTGAGAAGGAGAATCATGACGAGGTCGTCGCGGTGGAGAGAGATCTTGTGGTGAATGGCGATGAGAAAAACCAGCCAAGCCTGATCTTGCAACATTCTTCTGGATTTTCCTTGGGGTTGAAAGGTCTGATGTTTCAAATCCATCTTGAGAGGGAGAATTATGACGACCTCGTCTAGGTGGAGACATATCTTGCATGTCAGAAGTATCATAATCACGACGACCTCGTCGAGGTGGAGAGAAATCTTGAGGTGAACGATGACGAGAAATATCAGGCAAACCCATTCTTGCAGCATTCTTTTGGATTTTCCTTGGGGGTGAAAGGTCCGATGCCACAGATCTATGTAACACATCTTGAGAGGGAGAATCATGACGACGTCGTGGTGGTGGAGAAATGTCTTGCAAATTAGAAGTCCCGTGATCTGGTGATGGAGTGTCATTCCGACTCATAAGTCGATTTGGAGATAAATCAGCACCCTTTCTTTTAGAAGTTGAAGGATTTAATTCAGGTTCAGGTGAAGGAGTGTCATTTCGAACCCTCTGTTTACGGGGTGGAGACATATCATCATTTGATTTAATAGGATTTGCAGATGTAGATGAAAGTGAAACCCAACCACTTCCATCTTCGGATATAGCATGATAAGGACGTCTGGCCTTCAGCTGTTCAAGCCTCTTCATACGCTTCACTTCAATGTCTTCATCCACTAGTGGCTTCTCCTCATCTACATAAACCAATAAAATATGGTTATACAAAATAATAGTATAGTACAGAAATGAACAATGTTAAATTGTCTAACATGAATCAATATTTATATTTGTATCGCATACCTGATGATTTATCATTTCCTTCTTCTGCAAGGTCTACGGGTTTCTGCCACGCAGGATCTTCATCCACGACCAATAAGCCAGTTGCTGGTGGCTGACTTTTCTTCTTCTGCTTCTTCTTCTTATTTTTTTTCTTCTCTTCTTCAGTGTTACTTTCATACCTTTTCAGATAATCCTTCAACGAATTGGACCCCATTGATCAAGTCAGCATATACAATGCCCACACTTCAGCCTCTATACTTACCTATCACAATGTTTAAGTTCAATCAGGTGAAAGAATCCCTAGTAGTAAAAATGAGACTGTATGGTATTATCTATGTAACATCCAACCGTGAGAAACCCATGAACGAGGTGAACCTAAGATTCGCAAATCACTTTCTACATCAGAAGAATATAAAAACATCTTATTTATAAGTTCACTTAAACCCTTAATAAAGTTCAACAGGTGAAGAGCAGAGTTTTGCAATAACAACATAGCACTATCTAAAAATTTCAAACAAACAAGACCAAACCATGAGAAAAGTGACATAAGGGAGCTTAACTACGGGAAGAAATAAATGGTTTGTGTACTAATACAGAGAGCAGTGAAATTGTAATCAGGAAAAAAATCAACAGAAACAGAAGCAGAAATTCAGACCCAAAATCGTAATCAGAAATTGGTACCTTTGCGTAGTGAAGGGTTGAGACGTGCTCGCAACCGCGCGCAACGAAGGAGAAGATGATGATTTAGACAAAAAAAAAAAAGAATTAAAAACCAGGGTTTGGTTTTCAAACTTGAATCGCGAGGAGAGTAGAAGGATCTTTTGGGAAAAGGAAAGCCAGAAAACTAGGGCTGTGAAAACGGGTCAACCCGGCCCATTTGACTCGAATCACCTCAATTCACTTCCTGAGTGAACTAGCCCGACCCGGCCCGGCTCACCTGCGTTATTGTCTGAATTTAGCTTGTCGCTCTCGGAGGCGCGGTGGCTGGGGAGGTGCCGGCGGAGAGGCGGCTTAGGGTTTGTTTTGGCAAATAGAGAGATAATGATTGATGACGATGGGTGTCGTTGTTGGGTCTCACGGGGGTCCGTAAGTGGTCCAGTTGACTTTTCAAAATGTTAGCCTATTGCTGTATGCACGGCAAATATACTCGTACTCGCGAGTAATATCCAAACTCGTCCTGACTTTGATAGAGAATACCCAGTTTGATCGGGTATAGATACGGATATGAGTAAAATTTGATATATTAAATTGGATACGAGTATGTACTTACCCGCCCCGTACCCGTACCTGTACCCGTCCCCGTCCCCGTCTTCATTCCTATTTTTAATTTAATACTCACTTTCAATTTAATTATATTAAAAAAATTTAATATTTTTTATGTGTGATTATTTATTATAATATAATATAGAAAAATAATTTAATTATAATTATAATATAAAAAATAATAATTTAAAAATATCATATTTAAAATAAATAAAAAAAATTGACGGGTACAGGTACGAGTATACTCGATACCCGACGAGAACGGGGATAGGGATGAAAATCACATACTCGACGGGTACGGGTACGAAGACAGGAATGAATTTGACTTGCAAAAACGAGAATGGGTATCATAAAACTCATATCCGACCCGCCCTATTGTCATCCCTAAAGAGCTCACTTTCACAACAGGAAAGGGGAAGAATGTATTATATTAGGTTTAATTATTTTTGGATCTCTTTTATTTTTTATTACTAGTTAAATATTCAGGTGAGATTAGATTGTGTATAATGCATATCAAGTTTAAATTTTATTGTTGTTTTTGTGATTTTTAATTAAAAAAATATTCATACTAATATTGAAAATATAGTTTTAAAAACAGGATCGGTCATTGAACCGGTTAAGGTACTGGGTCAGTGGGTCAAAGGTTGAACCAGTGGGTCACTAGTTGAACCGCATGACTCGATTTTTATTTATTTTTATTAAAAAAATTCATATTAAATATATTTAATACTTATAAATTTTAATAAATTCATATCTTATTTTAAATTTCAATTTTTCTATCTTATTTAAAATTATTTTTATTTTTATTTTGTAAAAAAAATACATAAAAAATTACATGTTAAACGGTATATTAATACAAATTAAAAATATAAATAATATGTATATATATAATATGCTTGCAATTAAAATCACAAAATAATATATGTAATATTTACATAGATATTATATTATTAAATATATAATTTAAAATTAATAATATACTATAAAAATTATTTAAGTTGTATATATTGCAAACAAATATATTAGAACAAGTAGTCATTGTTATATTTAATAAGACTTCTTGCTTTTTATTAAGAGATTCAATTATTATTATTATTTTTGTGGTTTATGGTCCCTTAAAAAATTTATAAAAAAAAAAGTGGTTGAACCGGTTTGACCTACCGGTTCACTGGTTGAACCGGAAAATTGACCTGTTCAATCCGGTTTAAAACGGGTCGACTGCATAACCGGTCCAACTTAAGATTCGGACCGGATAGACCACCGGTTCCCGATCCAACCGGTCCGACCGGCTGGTTCGGTCCGGGTTTTAAATCACTTATTGAAAAGATATAATGTATATTTTTAATATTTATATATAAGATGGTGGTAGAACTTAATTTGAAAGACACCAATGTAACCGATATTTTGAACGATGAGAACAAGATACAGGGAGAAATTAATTTCTTACTGAGAAATTTATTTGATTTTACATTTGAATAGGAAGAATTTTTAGGAGAAAGAATATTTAAAAATGTCTAAATAGGCTACTTCTTCAGCTAGGGTTGTTGGGGTACCCTGTTTCAGTTTTCGTTGCTTCTATAACATATATAATCTATCTCTATAACATATTTATAAAGGTGATAATTTAATTTGATATACATATATTTTGTTTTAGATAATTTTATTTTTAAAATTTTAAATAATAAAAAATAATAATAATTAATTAATTTTACAAAGATAAAATTTGATTTTAAAATTTTGAAATTTGAAGATCAAATATAGTATTAATTAATCTAATAAGTATTAATAATTTTTAAATATTTTTATTAAATAAAATATAAAAACGTCTCTTCAATCTATTAATTATTATAAATCAATTAAAATTGCTGCTTTTCCACCATTTAACATTTTCAGTTATCAACACATGAATTTTCATTCTAATGGCTTCTTTATGAAATTTCATATTACGAGAAAATTGTTGAATTTTCAGTTGTCACGACTGCCGACACATGAATTTTCATTTTGTCCATAATCACCCATATAAGTACAAATACATAAACTCCAAATTATGCAAACACAACCAGGATTGTGCTAATTGTGCGGGATTCGAGTAATTTACATAAAAGTCACAAGTTCAAACTTTCATCCCATCATTTTACCAAGAAAAAATAAAAAAGAATTATGAAACATTCTTACATGTATCTTAAGAGAATAACAAAGAAAAACTAATCAATGTTTCATATCGACAAGCATTTACAACTTACTACATCGAAATCAGATAATAATCTGGGTATAGAAGAACCCAATATCACCTTATCCTCATTCCCCAAATCACCAACATCAACAATCACAGTGCTAAGCCCTTTCCCAACAATAAAAATGCTTTTGCCAACTGCAACAAGCCGGCAGGGTGGTCTTGTAAGCAATGGTGATAGCTTTCCCACAGAGGTCCACTCCCGTCTCTCCTTATGCCACATCATTAACCTAGTTCCCAAACTCTGGTCCAAAACAAAAAGCGTCCCATCAACAACAACTGCAGGACCTCTCCATCCTAAAACCATGTCAGTATCTGCGTGCTGCCACTTGCAGCTTGATGGTTCATATACAGCAGCATATATATGAGGAGTTACAGGATATCTGCAACATCGGATGTATATCTTCCCATCAACAACTACTGAATCTTCAATATCAGAAACAATATTAGGATCTCTATTAGATATCCAACAATTTGTCAAAGGGTCAAAAGTATCCCAAGAATGAAGATCACTTGCATTTGAAACTATTCCACCGATAGCATATAGTTTTTCATCCAATACTTCACAAGCAAAGTAGCACCTGAAAGTTTTTTGTAGAAGAAAACAGTGATTTCTAGGCAAAAAGTGAATTATAACACAGATAAAATTGTGTTTTAGGAAGAGAAACCTTATTTCTTAACAATGTCATAAATGTCAGGCATAAATCCCTAAGATTAGATTTGGGCGACATAATGGGTATTATAGCTCAAATTTTACTTTAAGCTCCAATTGTTTGCATGGTGCAAAGAATTATAACATATAATTAGCATTCTAAATTCAATTCCAGCTCTTATTAAAATCCAGATTTTTCTGATTTTCAATCCTTACAATACCGTTGAGCTTAACAAAGAGGTCTTTACAAATAAAAGATTATCAAAATATATAATTTTTTAAGCAACAACTTATTTTAAGTGTATTTTTATTTTAACACATTATTTTTTTCCAATTTATTTCCACAAATAAAAAAAATAATAAAAAAAAAGATAGATAGAAGGCACAAGTCATTACAACAAATTATTTGGATGTATATACATATAAAGCTCTTTCTTTCGAAGTATAATACCAAGTTTGTAGCTTTGTTTTAGTTTTCTGGTATAGAAAATCCTCAAAATTCTACCATCATCTCCTCCAACACTTACTGGCGTAGCTTGCCAAAAGAATGGACATAAGAATACTTACCTAGCAGTTGACAAGGAAGTAGCTTCAACCCAACGGTTTGAGGAAGCATCATATGAATAAACCTCATTAGTAGAATCTTGAAACCCATTACAACCACCTAATAGGAATAGCTTATTTCCCAAAGCTTCAAAACCTATGCCTTTTCTTTTTGAGATTTGAGGTGGAAGACCATCAATGAGCTTCCAATCTCTTCTTGAGCTTGGATCCAAAACATAACAGGAAATCTCATTTAATTTGTCCCTGCACAAAGCATAAATCCAGGTTTCATCAAGCTTTTGCTTTCTGCGATAAAGTTGCCACTCTTCAGTGCAAAGTAAGTCCCTCCATCTTTTTGAGACACACTTCAGGACTGAGTGGTATTTTCTAGGAACTCTTGCTAGGCACATAAGAGAAATATCATCGGGAAGGCCAGAAATAAGTGGGGAATTAGTGGCTTCTATTTCATTGACACTATTTGATGATTCTTTTCCATCATCTACAAGCTCCATTGGATGGTGCAGAGGACCTGAAAAGAAAAATGTTGGCAAAACTATTATCAGATCAAAATTTCACTTGCTCTTTCAACACATTTGTGTGTGCTTATGGTATAACAAACATCTTGTCATTATGGTCCTAAACTGAAAGAAATGTCATGGCAGACCCAACCCTCAAAAGATGAAAAGACAGACAATATCAAGTTTTGCGCGAACAACTCTGTACATTTTTAAGGGTTAACATTCATGTTAAGACGGTGCACAGATCATGTGATTTGATCTTTGATATTCACTTCAATCAGATTACAAGCCTTGCTAAAAAGACTGCAGACTGAAACAATGTGCAAGCTGACCAACGTTTAATTAACATATTAAACAATGAAACATCAGCCTCCGAAAATGCTTAATATTTCTAGCAACGAAAAACAAAAACTCCTCTTTGGAGCTACCATATGTCCATAATTTCTTCATGACAGCCCCTTAAAGAACATGAACATGTGTTGCCTTTCTTTACAAAACAGAATTTACAAAAATAAGTCCATTCCATTTTGCAGGCTTTAGTTTTTAAAACGGACAACCAGACAGTCCAAACAGGAAAAACAAACTTCTAGCAAATTATATCGAACACATTACTCTTTTAACTTCAAGCATAATGTTTTCATCCTGTTTAAGGGGCAAACGAGATCAATGCCCAGTTACATCTAAATCACGTAAGAAAAACATAAGCAGGGTTCCCAACTGCCCGCAAATCAAGCATAAGATGGAAAAACCATCAAACTACAATCATAAGCTTAGTAATCATTCTCGGCATTAAAGTCACAACTAACACAAAAAAGGATCAAAATTTACTCCTAAAATAAAACCTAGTACATTTCATTGTCTAAAACCTAACCTTGAACATTCTCCCCCAATTTTATTTCTTTTAAATAAAAAGAGCTAAACCAAATACAAACCAGAAGCAACACATTCAATTCCAGATCCAAAACCAAAAACGGGGAAGAAAAATTTCTTAACGATTGCAAACAAATTTCAAACTTGCAAGTAAATGATGAACAATTAGATCGACTATCGAAAGAGTAAAAGGGGAAAATCGATTTATTTAATTAGGTAGATGTTGCGGGAAATGGAAATGGTGAAATGAAACTGACCTGTGAACGAAATTAGGGATTCGTCTGAGAATTGCGGAAATGAAGAAAAGCTACTCCAACCAACCAGTCCACCAGATATTTATAGTATCTTCCCTAATTCCTTTTTTTTTTTTTTTTTTTTTTTTTTTCTTTCAAGAGATAATTTTTATATTTTGGCTTGGGGGTAACTGTAGGGTACGATGGATTTTGTACCATATAACCAAACCCATATAACTTATGGATACTGATAGTATTATTTAGATTAGGATATGATTAATGACTTACAGGTTTGGCAGATTGATTGAGTATCTATTTTATGGAATGATTTACTAAGATTAATAGTAAGCTATTAAACTTTAAATTATTTAAGTGTTTCAAATAAAAATTTTATCCAATTTATTATTTTTTAAATTTTATAATTTTTATATATATTTTTTACATATTTAGTCATTTAAATATTATTTAATTTATTTATATTTAAAATGAATAAAATTATTTAAATTTTAAATAATTTAAATATTATAATAATTTTTTATGTACATGATACAAAAAAAAGTTACAAATAACACTTTTAATTAAAAAAAATTATATATTAAAGATAAGTCAAAATAAACTTAGTTTTTAGGCATTAATGATAATTATTTTAGCCTTTATTTTGCTTGGACAATAGGATTTAAGTATTGATGAGTGGAAAAATTTGAATCAAACCTGATCAAAATCAACTATTTAAAAAAAAATTAATTTGTCATAACAAATTATCCGTTCAAACTCATCTATTTATCTTTTTTTCTTTCGATTTTTTTGATTTTGGATTGAGTCTCATGTTGATGCTCACCCCTATTTTGTTTTCTATTTCTATTCTTTTAAAATAATTTTCATTTTCAAATTTTTTGAAATTAAATAACATTGATTTTGATAATTTATTTTCTATTTAAAAAAGTGTTTAATTTAAGTATTGAAATATTTAAAATGTTTTTATTGTATATTTGTAAATAATTTTTAATAACAAAAAATATTTATATTAATATATTTTAATTATATAACGAGCGTATCAAGTAAAAGACGTGTCTTAATATGAAAGATGAGAACATTGAATAAATACTTTTGAGTTAAAAGTAATGGTTTCAATTATCTTTTAACTATAAACACCTATTATATGAGATAATTAATATTGTTGTTTTTATAACCATCACACAATCACTACCTAAAGCTACCGTTACCTCCACTGTCATCATTACCGTTATCAATGTCATCATTATTGTCACTGTGCTATAACTGCAATGGTATAAAAGTAATGGTGATGACAAAAGTAGTGACAATTGTCAATTACGGTAATGATGGCAACGATAACACTACCATCACCACCATCTATATCACTACTATTATTATCATTGTTGTTGACATTACCATTAGCATGTGGCACCACATGGTAGTGATAACCTATGTTGCACAGACACACAAAATGAGATTGTCGTGTCTTTGAGTTTGACACTTTTTTGGGATGAACACAACAAGGATGTTTTAGCAGACCATGTCCACACAAATTAGGATATGTCTCAATCGCGAATACGTGCAAATCAACGCGTCTCTATCTCGATGTGTGTGACTCAATCTGATATGCAAATTCGAGATAATTTTTTAAAAAAGAATAAAACTCAATAATAGCAAAAACAAAGAAGGGAGGATTTTAGATTTTTTTTAAAAGAATAAATCTTGATAAAAGCAAAAATAAAGAAGAGAGAATTTGAGATTATATATATATAAAAGAATAAATCTCAATAAAAATAGAAATAAAGAATGGAGGATTTGAGTTTCTTTTAAAGAAAAAAAATATTGATAAAAACAAAAACAATGAGGAGAATGGTTAATTTCTCCTTGCTTAACCTTCATGTAATAGAAAAAAAAAAATCTTAATAAAAATATAAACAAGGAAGGGAGGATTCAAGATTCAAAAAAAGAAAATTTTCTGTTGTGGACTATTATGTTTCTTAGTATTTTGTTTTTGAGACTTAATAAATTATTGTTATATATATTTATATATATATTTTTTTGTCATATTATTTATATTATATATTATATATATGTCTCATGTACCCTATATTTTTTTTATTTTATTGTATCTCTATGTCATATCCTTGTGTTATGTCCGAATCTGTGCTACATAGGTAACGACTATGGTGAGAATGGTGATGGCACTAGGGGTGTAAGCATGTCGAGTTGGTCTAAGTTTAGATGAATTTGTTATTCAAGTCGATCAAAATTTAATAGGTAGGGTTGGGTTAGCTGGGTGCAATTTTTTTTAAAACTCAATTCAATCTAACCTAATCACGAGCATGTTGATTATGATCAATCAGGTCAAAATCATTAAATTTATTTATTTATTAAAAAATTTAAACATTTTAAAATAGATGTAAATTATTTAATACATTGCTTTAAATATAATGTTATCAACCTATAAAATAAATAATGGTACAAACTAAATTGAAAAATAAATTTGTTTATTTGTTATATTATTATCGACTTAAAAAATTAATATTAATTAATACAAAATAAAATTTAAAATAAATATTATATTGTTATAATGCTATCAATCTTAAATCACAAAATTCATTGTTGAGTAAAAGTGACAATGAATATCATCTTAAACAAATAATCATTCAATAATAATAATAATAATGATGATGATAAATATTATTATTATTATTATTATTATTATTATTATTATTTTGACTTTTATAATGCTAGATATTTATATTATATGTAACTAAAATTTATAATAAATAATATATACAAGTAAATATTATGTTTGAATATATAAATCATAATTAAAATTTATATAAATAGATACTTTTAAATATATAAATTATATTTTAAATTTATGATAAATAATTTATATTGTAATATAATATTATTTTTATTAATTGATAATTTATTTAAAATATTTAAATTTGAGTCATAAATAATTATGATAAATAAAAATAGAATTAGTTAAGAAGTTGAAAATTTCCTTAATAACCCTCTTGTCAAAGAAAAGCCGATAAAAACATTCTTGTGCAAAATAAATATTCGTATGGTTGAGACACAATGTATCTCTATATTTATTTAAATGTGTTTAAAAATTATCAATGTTTATTGAATCAATTGATGTTATGTTTAGTGCTCAAACCTTAAAGTTTTATATTGAAGTTTTGGATTTGTAAAAATAGTTAATTTTTAATATTTTTCATTATTTAAAAGTTTAAGGATAAAATAATTCAAATATTATGTACACAAAAATGAATAATCATTTATATATATAAATGTAGATTATTATTATTTTTATTATATAACCAGATCTAGTCAAATTACGGGTTGAAATTACTAAACTTGTTATTGTATAATATTGAGTTTTGATCATGTTAGATTAAATTTAATTCGAATACTGAAAAATTCATCGATCCCAAATTCATTGGATAAATTTGTAGTTTGAATTCACAAGTTACTTACACCCTCTTACACTTCTAGGTTACACTTCTACGTTAGGTGGTATGATTGTGGTGATGGTGGTATAACTATTTTGTTTCCATTTATAAAGAGCATTAAGCCTATAAATTTTCATCTAAATGCCACCCTTTTCAAAAAGCACGCAGCAAAATAACATAGGAAAAAGGGAAATACCTTTGTATAGTATTGTTTTACATTTTTCAATTATCTTATTAGATATCAAACTCCGAAGTGCTGGTTACCAATTTAACAAAAAAGAAATCAGAGACGAAAAACAAGCTTAAAGACTATCGTGCTTCATAGACCTGACATTTGAATACCGTCTGATTAAAAAGTTATGGTGCAGTTACACAAGCAACAAAGATGACTTAATCCATAGAATATGGACCACATGCATTTTTTTAGCAGATTTCCAATATAAAACCCAATCCAAACAAAACATATAAAAAAATACAATGGAATTTATTGAATAAAAGTTAAAGCCATTACCTACACTTGAGTCTAACAATAAAACTAGCTGAATCAGAAAAGTGAGTGGAAAAGTAATAAGAACTTCTCAAACAACACCTAAAAATTTTGCTCTTAGAAAGCAATAACTAAGTCTCTATCAATTATCTCACAATAAGAGCTTATTAGGTCAAATAGGAACAATCGATAGGTCGTGCACCCTTGCTCCTCCAATGAAGTTATATCGACATCTCTCACGATCATCCAAGTTAGTAACTTCAAGAACTTGAAGGTTAGGACACTTCGCAGGAAGTTCCTTTATCAAAGAGTCATCCTTTTTAAGAAAAAGTCGTAGCTCAACTAAATTCTTAAACAATGGAAGATCAAGAGGAAAAGGGTTAATGTCATCCCTACAATATTTCAAAGAGAGAAACTCAACACTACATACTCTTTGGAGAATCTCAGAAACAGTCTCCTTCATATCATGATACATTGTTATATAAACCTTGGTTTTCTTGATATTTCGCCAACCACGAATCTTCATATAGTTTGAGATAAAATCATAATCACATTGCATGACAATGTCATATAAATGGTTGCGATCAATGCATCGAGTATATCGAGAGTTACGCACAATGGTGAACTCTTTGAGATAATACCTCAGGTAAAACCGTTCCAGTTTCAAGGTGGCAATTGTGGTGCAATGAAACAAGGGAGCCCAGTTGAGGAACCTATCATCGGACGTGCATAAGGAGATATGCACTTGTTCAACTTTTCTTGCTACCACTTTAGAGATCCATTCTTCCACATAATTTGAGCAACAATCATGATCGCTATTGCATTTGAGTTGAAAGCTTGTGATCTTTTCTGTTCTACGTAGAGCTAAAAACACGTTGACACTCTTGTAGTGTTTCATGATTGGTTTGGCGCACCCAATGTGAAGAGATGGAAGCATGGTCCACACAAATCTCCACCTTGTAGATAACAATGATGTAGCTATGGCTTCCTTGAGCGTAAGGAAAGAAAGGATGAGACACAGAACATCATCTGGTAATGCACTAATTTTATCCTCTTCTGATTTTCTCTCAATCATCATTGTTACTACCTTGATCAAATGTAGAGTTTGTGTGCAATTAATATTTGTCCATATACCCAGATGAAGAATCAATATGGAAGATAATGAGCATAGGAAGAGATTTATCTCCTCTAATGTGAAGGAATTTAAGATAAACTATCCTAATAATTCTGATTAAAATTAAATTTACGATTGATAATATGATAAAATCAAATATATATAATAAAATCTAAATTTAAATATAATATTTATCATCAATTTTTTAATCAACAACTATTATTACACTTTATCTTTAAAATAAAATCTCTCCAATTCTTATATCTATTTGAATTTATAATGATGATCAATTTTTAGTAATATTCATTGACATATTCTAAAAATTAAAAATTATAATTCTTTTTTATTTTGTTAATCTTAAAACCTAACCTTTAACATTCTCTCCCAATTTTATTTTATTTTTAAATAAAAAGAGCTAAACCAAATACAAACAGAAGCAACACATTCAATTCCAGATCCAAAACCGAAAAAGGGGAAGAAAAATTTCTTAACGATTGCAAACAAATTTCAAACTTGCAAGTAAATGATGAACAATTAGATCGACTATCGAAAGAGTAAAAGGGGAAAATGGAATTATTTAATTAGGTAGATGTTGCGGGAAATGGAAATGGTGAAAGGAAACTGACCTGTGACGAAATTAGGGATTCGTCTGAGAATTGCGGAAATGAAGAAAAGCTACTCCAACCAACCAGTGCACCAGATATTTATAGTATCTTCCCTAATTCCTCTTTTTTTTTTTTTTTTTTTTTTTTTTTTTTTTTTTCTTTCAAGAGATAATTTTTATATTTTGGCTTGGGGGTACTGTAGGGTACGTGGATTTTGTACCATATAACCAAACCCAGAAATTTTTACTTAAATAATATTTTTTTTAAAAAAAATTACAAAAATATCAACTGTGCAGGTTTATTTACCAATGTAGAACTGTTTACTGTTCATGTTCAGAATTCGGTTTCCGGGGAACCAAATTCTGAGCTTCAAAATCTTATTTTTTTTGTTTTTTCAACTCAGAATTCGATTCCCGGGAACCGAATTCTCAGTTACTTAAATTTTTTTTTTCTGTGTTTCTGGCCCATTTTGGGCAAATTTTGGAAGTGGAACGGCCCGTTCCGAAAGCAGAACGGGCCGTTCTGCTTAAAAACACAGGCCTTTTTTACGGCCATGCAACGGCCCATTCCGGAGGACGTTTTCAGGAAGTAGACCTTGGTTTGGAACGGGCCGTTCTGGTTTTGGAACGGCCCGTTCTGGGCAAACAGTAAAAAAAAGATTAAATTTTTTATTTTTTTTAAAAATAAAAATAATAAAATTAACATAAAAATTATAATAATATCAATTAATCAGGATTCATGAAATAATATTTAATATTAATGTTTAGAAGTTAAGAAACATTTAATATCAGCTATAAATATCTGGCGTTTAAAACGTACAATTATCCCTGAACTATAGGGAATATATTCTCTCCGACTATAATTATCGGATAAAATTTTAACTATTCAATCAATTTTATTAAAATAATATATTTAGACAATCACTTAAGATAATATCTTGCGTTTAAAACGTACAATTATCCCTGAACTATAGGGAATATATTCTCTCCGACTATAATTATCGGATAAAATTTTAATTATTCAATCAATTTTATTAAAATAATATATTTAGACAATCACATAAGATAATATCTTGCGTTTAAAACGTACAATTATCCCTGAACTATAAGGAATATATTCTCTCCGACTATAATTATCGGATAAAATTTTAACTATTCAATCAATTTTATTAAAATAATATATTTAGACAATCACTTAAGATAATATCTTGCGTTTAAAACGTATAATTATCCCTAAACTATAGGGAATATATTCTCTCCGACTATAATTATCGGATAAAATTTTAACTATTCAATCAATTTTATTAAAATAATATATTTAAACAATCACTTAAGATAATATCTTGCGTTTAAAACGTACAATTATCCCTGAACTATAGGGAATATATTTTTTCCGACAATATAATTATCGGATAAAATTTTAACTATTCAATCAATTTTATTAAATTAATATATTTAAACAATCACTTAAGATAATATCTTGCGCTTAAAACGTACAATTATCCCTGAACTATAGGGAATATATTCTCTCCAACAATATAATTATCGGATAAAATTTTAACTGTTCAATCAATTTTATTAAAATAATATATTTTGTTATAAATTAAATTTAAAAAATTAAGGGTCAAATTATCACATTTCACTATCAAATTGAATCCTGATTAATTGATATTATTATAATTTTTGTTAACTTTATTATTATTATTTTTAAATAAAAAATAAAAAATTTAATCTTTTTTTACTGTTTGCTCAGAACGGGCCGTTCCAAAACCAGAACGGCCCGTTTCAAACCAAGGTTTACTTCCTGAAAACGTCCTCCGGAACGGGCCGTTTCATGGCCGTTCCAGATTCAAAAACATGTTAAAATTTTGCCTCTGGAACAGGCCGTTCTGGGCCCGTTTTAAATTAAAAAAAAGGTCTCTGTGTCTTTAAGCAGAACGGCCCGTTCTGCTTTCGGAACGGGCCGTTCCACTTCCAAAATTTGCCCAAAATGGGTCAGAAACACGAAATTTTTTTTTTTAAAGTAACTCAGAATTCGGTTCCAAAAAAAATAAGATTTTGAAGCTCAGAATTCGGTTCCCCGGGAATCGAATTCTGAGCATGAACAGTAAACAGTTCTACATTGGTAAATAAACCTGCACAGTTGATACTTTTGTAATTTTAAAAAAAAATATTATTTAAGTAAAAATTTTACCAAACCCATATAACTTACGGATAGTATTATTTAGATTCGGATATGATTAAATGACTTACAGGTTTGGCAGATTGATTGAGTCTCTATTTTATGGAATGATTTTCTAGGATTAATAGTAAGCTATTAAACTTTAAATTATTTAAGTGTGTCAAATAAAAATTTTATTCAATTTATTATTTTTAAAATTTTTTAATTTTTATATCATTTTTTTTATACATATTTAGTCATTTAAATATTATTTAATTTATTTAGATTTAAAATGAATAAAATTATTTAAATTTTAAATAATTTAAATATTATAATAATTTTTTATGTACATGATACAAAAAAGTTACAAATAACACTTTTAATTAAAAAAAATTATATATTAAAGATAAGTCAAAATAAACTTAGTTTTTAGGCATTAATGATAATTATTTTAGCCTTTATTTTGCTTGGACAATAGGATTTTAGGTATTGATGAGTGGAAAAATTTGAATCAAACCTGATCAAAATCAACTATTTAAAAAAAATTAATTTGTCATAACAAATTATCCGTTCAAACTCATCCATTTATCTCTTTTTTCTTTCGATTTTTTTGATTTTGGATTGAGTCTCATGTTGATGTTTACCCCTATTTTGTTTTCTATTTCTATTCTTTTAAAATAATTTTCATTTTCAAATTTTTTGAAATTAAATAACATTCATTTTGATAATTTATTTTCTATTTAAAAAAGTGTTTAATTTAAGTATTGAAATATTTAAAATATTTTTATTGTATATTTGTAAATAATTTTTAATAACAAAAAATATTTATATTAATATATTTTAATTATATAACGAGCGTATCAAGTAAAAGACGCGTCTTAATATGGAAGATGAGAACATTGAATAAAAACTTTTGAGTTAAAAGTAATGGTTTCAATTATCTTTTAACTATAAACACCTATTATATGAGATAATTAATATTGTTGTTTTTATAACCATCACACAATCACTACCTAAAGCTATGTTACCTCCACTGTCATCATTACCGTTATCAATGTCATCATTATTGTCATTGTGCTATAACTGTAATGGTATAAAAGTAGTGATGATGACAAAAGTAGTGACAATTGTCAATGACGGTAATGATGGCAACGATAACACTACCATCACCACCATCTATATCACTACTATTATTATCATTATTGTCGACATTACCATTAGCATGTGGCACCACATGGTAGTGATGACCTATGTTGCACAGACACACAAAATGAGATTGTCGTGTCTATAAGTTTGACACTTTTTTGGGACGAACACAACAAGGATGTTTCAGCAGACCATGTCCACACAAATTAGGATATGTCTCAATCGCGAATATGTGCAAATCAACGCGTCTCTATCTCGATATGCGTGACTCAATTGTCTTATAGTATTGTTTTATATTTTTCAATTATCTTATTAGATATCAAACTCCGAAGTGCTGGTTACCAATTTAACAAAAAAGAAATCAGAGACGAAAAAAAGCTTAAAGGCTATCGTGTTGCATAGACCTGACATTTGAATACCTTCTGATTAAAAAGTTATGGTGCAGTTACACAAGCAACAAAGATGACTTAATCCATAGAATATGGACCACATGCATTTTTTTAGCAGATTTCCAATATAAAACCCAATCCAAACAAAACATTAAAAAAAATACAATGGAATTTATTGAATAAAAGTTAAAGCCATTACCTACACTGGAGTCTAACAATAAAACTAGCTGAATCAGAAAAGTGAATGGAAAAGTAATAAGAACTTCTCAAACAACACCTAAAGTTTTTGCTCTTAGAAAGCAATAACTTAGTCTCTACCAATTATCTCACAATAAGAGCTCTTTAGGTCAAATAGGAACAATCGTGCACCCTTGCTCCTCCAATGAAGTTATCGACATCTCTCACGATCATCCAAGTTAGTAACTTCAAGAACTTGAAGGTTAGGACACTTCGCAGGAAGTTCCTTTATCAAAGAGTCATCCTTTTTAAGAAAAAGTCGTAGCTCAACTAAATTCTTAAACAACGGAAGATCAAGAGGAAAAGGGTTAATGTCATTCCTACAATATTTCAAAGAGAGAAACTTAACACTACATACTCCTTGGAGAATCTCAGAAACAGTCTCCTTCATATCATGATACATTGTTATATAAACCTTGGTTTTCTTGATTTTTCGCCAACCACGAATCTTCATAGAGTTTGAGATAAAAGCATAATCATATTGCATGACATTGTCATATAAATGGTTGCGATCAATGAATCGAATATATCGAGAGTTATGCACAATGGTGAACTCTTTGAGATAAGACCTCAGGTAAAACTGTTCGAGTTTCAAGGTGGCAATTGTGGTGCAATGAAACAAGGGATCCCAGTTGAGGAACCTATCATCGGACGTGCATAAGGAGATATGCACTTGTTCAACTTTTCTTGCTACCACTTTAGAGATCCATTCTTCCACATAATTTGAGCAACAATCATGATCGCTATTGCATTTGAGTTGAAAGCTTGTGATCTTTTCTGTTCTAAGTAGAGCTAATTAAAAACACGTTGACACTCTTGTAGTGTTTCATGATTGGTTTGGCGCACCCAATGTGAAGAGATGGAAGCATGGTCCACACAAATCTCCACCTTGTACACAACAATGATGTTGCTATGGCTTCCTTGAGCGTAAGGAAAGAAAGGATGAGACACAGAACATCATCTGGTAATGCACTAATTTTATCCTCTTCCGATTTTCTCTCGATCATCATTGTTACTACCTTGATCAAATGTAGGATTTGTGTGCAATTAATATTTTTCCATACCCCGGATGAAGAGTCAATATGGAAGATAATGAGCATAGGAAGAGATTTATCTCCTCTAATGTGAAGGAATTTAAGATAAACTATCCTATTAATTTTGATTAAAAATTTACGATTGATAATCTGATAAAATCAAATATATATAATAAAATCTAAAATTAATTATAATATTTATAGTTAGTTTTTTAATCAACAACTATTATCACACTTTATCTTTTAAAATAAAATCTTTCCATTACGTGATGATTGAATTCTTATATCCATTTGAATTAATAATGATGATCAATTTTTAGTAATATTTATTGATTTATTGATATATTCTAAAAATTAAAAATTATAATTCTTTTTTATTTTATTAATCTTAAAATTTGATTTCATTCTAAAATAAAATATAATTGGTTTATATCGAAGAAAAATCCATACATAAAACAAAAATATTTTATTTTAACAATTCATTATTTACATAATTAATTTGTGAAACAACTAATTAAATCTCTTTGTTCTTAGTAAGATCCATGATCGAATTTGACTTCTTTCATATTTTATATCTTTTTATACGAATTTGCATTATGATAAACAATTCATAATTTTACTGAAAGTTTTTAAAGAGATTAATAATTAATTCTGACTTTACATAAAATCGTATCTTATCTTAAATTAAACTTTATCTTAATAATTTAAACCTTTGCATCTAAAAAAATATATATACCAGATTACGTCAAATATTTCTATTATTTATTACATAAATGTGAATTAAGTAATAGTAAACATAAAAATTTGACGGAATGAGCATCATTATAATATGTAATATATACACACACAAAAATGTAAAAGCATATATAATATAATATATAAGAACAAAAATAACAAGTGAATTAATTTAATATATATAGAGAGGAGAGATTTACTTACTTTAAAAGTAATTAGTCTTACTCTACTCAATAACTTATATATTTAATCGTTGAATTAAAATTTTTTAATTTATAAATTAAGTCTGCAAAATTTTTAAAAAATTTAAAATTATTTTATATTTTGTTTCATTAGATTAAGTCAATGTATAAAATATTTTCATCATGATAGTAAATTAGTAATTTAGCATTATTGAATTAATAAATGATATTATTTTATATCATAAATTAGTAATTAAAATTTATTATTATTATTATTATTATTATTATTTTATCTATTATTTAGTATTTAGTATATATTATATAAGAAATATTTTACGAGGGAGACGGGTGTTACCTATTTATTTATTCTAAATCCTATCAATATTCTAGCCTATATTTATTTATCTAAATATTTATTTTATATAATTAAATTTATAATAAATTATATATACAAATAAATATTATATACCAGGTAAATGAATTATATTTAATATATATATATATATATATATATATATATATATATATGTAAACATATAAAATTATATTTTACATTTATAATAAATGATTTATATTGTAAAATAAAAACAACCCCTATATATTAATGAGAATTTCTATCTTGTGTGATAGGGTTTTAAAAGTTTTTATTCAATGAGAAGATTTGTATGAATTTCTTTAAAATTATTATTTAATTTAGTTTTTATTCATCAACCCTTATATATATATTGAACACCATCTTTATTTTGCAAGATAGTACTTTTAGGAGCTTTTATTTGATGACATAATTTTTAGAATTTTTTTTAATTTCTTATCTAATTTAGTTTTCACATATCATAATTATTTATGAATTAAATTTTAATATCTAAAATAAATTATCAGAAAATAAAAAAATATTATATTATAATATAAATTATTTATCATAAATCTAAAATATAATTTATAAATTTTACTTAAAAATATAATTTATTAGTGTAAAAATATTTGTAGGAACTTATTTTTTGAACAAGAAGTTTTTTTTTTAAATTAACTTCTTATTTAATCTAATTTTTATTTATGAATTATTTTGACATTCTTAAAATAAATTATCAATCAATAAAAATAATCTCGTGTTACAATAGAAACTATTTATCAAAAAATTTATATGTTAAAGAATATCTTATGTAAATTTTAAATACAAGTTATATATTTAAACATAATATTTATTTGTATATATAATGTATTATAAATTTTAGTCATATATAATAAATATTTAATTTGTACATTTAGATTAAAATATTAATAGATAAGATGTTAATTTTTAAAAATTCTTTCGTTAAAAAAATTATTAAAAATACTATCGTATAAATAATTATTTGTATTTAATATATAAAAATAAATTATTTCATAAAAATATATTATACTATTTAATTATGGTAACAAATTTTTTTTATAACAAGTATATATTTTAATCAAATCAATCAGTCAAACTATATCTTAGTTTCTTTTAATGAGCAAAAATGATGGATAACAAATTGACACTATCAAACAAGATATAAGATCTGTTTTTGATTTTTTTTTTATACTTTTAATCTATTTTAATTTATATTTATCATATATATTTTTTAAAATTTAATTAATTTAATATTTAAAATACAGTATTTACAATTAAAAATAAATTTTAAATATTTTTGTATTTATTAAATGAGTAAATTTTTATTTTGATCTTTGTGAAATTTTTCCCTTTATTTTTCACTTCTATAAAATCCAGAATTATTTTTTTTTCATAAATAGAACTATTTTTAAGAACTAAAAATAGTGATTTTAAATTTAGAGTAATAAAAATAAAAAAAAATTACAAGATCATCAAAGTCAAAACTTAATCATTTTTCAAAGAAATAAAATATTTTATAAAAATATAAAAACTAAAATTAAATCCAATTCATCTCATAAAAACTAAATATGTATTTAAATTTTAAAAAATATCATATGATGATATAATATAAATTAGTATTTATAGTAATAGTATTTATAGTAATAGTATTTATAGTAATATAAACGTGTGTACTGGAAAATAGAAACACCCTGTATATTTTGTATAATATTGTTTGAAGAATATAAGTGCCTGATTACAATTAAAACAGCAAACAATTGCAATCAAGAAACAAGGTTTCAATACATAATTGAAAATGAGAAACTAATGATAACTGTCAATCACGACCCGATCACCGCTGTTGAAGCTCACACAACCTGAATCAATATCAGAAAGAAGTAAGAAGAATCGATACTGAAGAATCAGATTAGGAAGAATTATGCAGCAGAATTTTCAGAGAGAAACATACCACACACATGCCTTTTCCCTAGTGCACGTAGTCCTGAAGAAATACATTCTCTCTCTTACTCCTCATGCTTTTCCTACGTCCATTTCCTTGTTGATCATTTGCCACGTGGTCTTGTGGTGTAACTAACTTTTTCTCCTCACTCCGCTCAGCATTTCGTAAGCTCACATTTTTTTTGCACGTTACACTAACAATAGAAAATTGAGTACCTTAAAAAAAAATAGAAAACTCAGGGGAAACAGAAGCAAAAAGAGCATATATCAAGAATCATTGCTCTTACTAAACTATAACTTATAGCCTCTTGAAGTCCTAAAGCACTTTCTAAATGTGGTTATTTTATTACAAATAGGAACAGTTAATTGGTCGTGCTTCCTTCCTCCACCATTAGCATAATACCGACATCTCTTACAATCATCCATGATGTTAACTTCAATCATTCGAAGGTTAGGACACTTGGCGGGATTTTCAATTTGTAAGGACACATTGTCCTTAAGAAAAAGCTTTAACGTGATCAAATTCTTAAACAGTGGAAAATCAAGATTAGAAGGATCGTCCATCTCATTCCTAAAATAAGTGAAAGTTAAAAACTCAACGTTACGTAGACGTTGGAGAATCTTATGAACAACTCTCTGCTCATGAGCCCTATACACTGTCAGATAAACCTTGGCTTTCACTATGTTTACTTCACGACCTTCGAAATAGTCAGAGATAAAATCATAACGAGGCTCACTTTGTATAACAAGGGTGTAAAGGGTGTTGAGTTTGGAGAGTTGAATAACTTGAGAGTTGCGCATAATCTTATATTCATTGAAATGATGCTCAAAGAGAAACAGTTCAAGAGCTGGAGATCCAGAGATAAGGTTGTTAATTTGGCCCTTGGGAAAGTAACTCTTAACGTTTAGGCACAAAGTCTTGAGATTAGGGAGATGAATAACAGAAGGAATATGGAAATTAAAGATTCCCTTGAACTTCATCGTGACAATTGTGGTGCATGTGAAGAAGGGTGCGATCTGGAGCATCCTTGTATTGTAGGTGTACAAGCAGATATTCACATGTTCAACTTTTCTGGCTGCAGCTTCAGAAATCCATTCTTCCACGTTACGTGAGCAAGAGCAACTATTATAATATGGATGCTTCTTGCATTTGACACGAAGACTTGTGACTTTTTGTGTTCTGCGTAGAGCCAAGAACGCATTGAGTGTCTTGTAGTGATTCATGATTGGTAAGGGGCACTCAATGTGAAGAGATGGAACCATGGTCCACACAAATCTCCATCTTGTGGACAACAAAGAGGTGGCAATGGCTTCCTTGGTTGGAATGAAGGAAAGAATGTGACATAGAACATCATCTGATAGCTCGCTAATTCTATCCTCCACTTCTGGTTTTTTCTTAACTGTCATGGCCTCCATGAAGTTTAGGGTTTAGGGTTTTTGTGCAATCAATTGCTTCTATCGATGAGGAAGGCAATGATTATATATGGAAGGAGCTAGAAAGGGCGAGTTTGAAGAACGGTTATATTGGATAAAACTATTTAAAAATTGAATATTGAGATGTGATCACAATAATTGATTTAGAAATCAAGATATATTCATGGATATAATCTATTTTTTTTTTTTGACTATTCAAAATCAAAATTGAGATGCGATAACGATTTTACACTAAAGAATGCATTCACATATTATATTATAAATTTAATTAAATTATGCTTAAAATCATGTCAAAATATATTCATATCCAATTTTGTGTATAATATTCAAATTCTTGTTATTAGGTTGATTTTGGTGATTAAACCATGCCAAAATATAAAACTAGAAAAAAATAAAAGAATAACTAAAATTAAAATAGTTTGTAAATTATTTAAATTTTATGATAAATATTTTTTTAAAACCAAATAAATACATATACCAATGTGAATCAAGTCCTGTTTTTATATAAAACTAGTATTTTACTATTTTATCATATGCAATATATAAGATAATTATTAATTTTATATAATTAAAATTTATAATAAATAAATATTCTAATTATATATTTTGTGTTACTAAAATTTTAATTTGTGCAATGCGAAAAATAATCATTTATTTTATATAATTAAAAATTTATGATAATTACATATTTTATTACTATATGTTGTGTTATAATTATTGAAATTTATAACAAATAAATGGTTTTAAAATATAGATTATATTTACATTTATGATATAAAATTTGTATTGTGATAAAAAAAAATTATGTTTAACTATTGATAATCTTTTCTAAAAAAGATATATATTGAAATAATTATAAAGATGATATATTCAAAGGAAAAAGTGGTTAAAATCATTTTATATATAAATAAAATTTATAATAACTAAATATTTTATTTTATTTTTGGTAGAAATGGAAAGTTCAAAAAGAAAGGATAGTACGAAAAGCCAAGATAGGCCACGACAAGCCAACTACGTGATACCCATGCTGTCCAACGTGAGCTGTTCAATAACTTCATTAGGCGGTGACGGCCACGTGAAGTCTCCTCCGCTACATGTTTTCTTCGCAAGTATATCTGCTACCTTATTTGCTTCTCTGTTGATGCAGTTAATTTTAGTATTACAGGTCCTTCTCCGAAGATGGTTGATCTCATCAATAACCTCCAAATGAGAATGTCTAAGGTTATTTCCTTCGATTATACACTTCATGGCTTCACGGCAATCAGTTTCGCAAATTATGTTTCTCCAACCTTTATTCCAGTAGATCTCTAGCCAAGTTTAATGACATATAATTTAGCTAGAATATGGTCCCCTCTTCCCATGTTTTTAGAGAATCCAAAAAGCCATTTTCCATTGCGATCCTGAATAGATCCGCCAATCGTCATAACACTAGATGAAGGATTGAAGCTGCCATCCACATTAACCTTAACGAACTGGTCGGCTGGGGGTTGCCATTGATTATTTTCATCACTGTCCCATTGTGATTTCTTCATAAAACTTAGGTCTGCCATGGTTGTATAAACATGGCGGATCACTTTATTAATATCCCACTTTTCTTCATCAAATATGTGATTGTTCCTCCATCTCCAAGCCCACCACATAGTAGTGATGATTTTAACAGTATTTTTATGTTTTAGGATATTTGTGACCCAGGTGAGGATATTGTCTGTCATCCATATATAAATTCTTTTCTAGCAGCTCCAATTTATTCCACAGTTCCTTTGATTTGGGGCAATCCCGGAGGGCGTGGATAACATCCTTGGTGGTTGCAGAGCAACGGGGGCAAGATTCCAAGATAGACAGGTGGCTAGCCTTCCTCTTACTATTTGTCGGTATTGCATTGTTAAGAATAGACCAACAAAACACTCTTAATTTCTTCGTAATTTGAAGTTGCCAAATTTGCTTCCAAATGGGGTGAAGGTAAAATTCAAGGTCACCTTGAAGCCAATTATAAGCTGAAGAGGTTGTGTATTCTCCAGAAATTGTCTTGCTCCATCTGAATGTGTCTTTGTCCCACTGGTGTTGGGGGGACTTTAACTCTAAGGATCTTTTGTTCAATGTCTTTGGTAATATTTGTGTGTAAGGTTAGAAGGTTCCATTTGTTGTTCACCCAGATGTCAGCCAGACTGAGTTGGGTGTCAGAAATATGCACAAAAGGGACTTTAGTGCAGAGTGGCCCATCTCCAAGCCAATCCTCGTAAAAGACAGAAGATCTACCCAAACCAAGTTTCGGTTCAAAGCCATATTTGAGAACCTCCACTGCCTTCTTAATACTTTTCCAAACGTAAGATGGACATTTGATGGTCAGAGGGGTCAATATGGAATTTGATTTCAGATATTTATGCTTCAAAAATTTTACCCAAGGAGTTTCAGGATTCATGATATATTTCCATATTTGCTTCCCTAGTAAAGCAATATTCATATTTCTGGCTTCCCTAATGCCAAGCCCACCATGAGCCTTCGATTTCGTAACTTGAGACCAGTTAACAAAATTCCAACTACGGGAAGTGCCATCTTTAGACCAAATAAATCTGCGACAGAGTTGATTGAGATGGTCACAAGTTCTTTGTGGTAGCCAATATGCTTGCATAGTATACACTAGGATAGATGTTATGACTGACTTTGCCAGGCAAATCCTTCCAGCTCTATTCAAAAGTTTTCTTTTCCAGGAGGCAATTCTGCTCCTAACTTTGTTGGTGACATGCTCAAAGTCCTTATTTGTAGCTCTACCACTGATAAGGATATGGCCTAAATACTTTCCCACAGAGTTGGCTTTCTTTATCCCCAGTAGGTTCTCAAGCTCCTCAAGTCTTGAGTTAATTATCTTCTTCGAGCAAACAAACTTGGATTTTTGTTGGTTTATCTTGAGACCCGAGGCTCTACAAAAATCCTCTAGGGTCCTCTCCATAACTCTGGCTTGGTCTTCCGTAGCTTCGCCAAATAGTAAGAGGTCGTCAGCAAACATTAAATGTGAAAGAGGAGGGCCACCACAAGAAATGTGAGCAGGTTTCCAACTATTGTTTTCCACTAGCTCATTGATTTTCAAAGCAAGTCTTTCCATGCATAGAACGAACAGGTAAGGGGAGAGAGGGTCCCCTTGCCTAAGCCCTCTAGAAGGAGTGAAGCCTTCCAAAGATGAACCATTCCAAAGGATCTTTAGGTATGAACCAGTAACACCTCACATGATGAGTTGAATGGTACGCTCAGGGAACCCGAATAGATTAAGCGTTTCGTGGAGGAAACTCCAACTCACTCTGTCATACGCTTTTTCGAGGTCTATCTTTACCATGATCATTCCTTTGCGAGATTTATCATTATGAATATTATGTACAGCCTCCTGTGCCAAGATGAGGTTGTCCGATGTACCTCTTCCAGGGATGAAACTGCTTTGATATGGACCAATAATGGTTGAGAGGTAGGGTCTAATTCTGTCCACTAGAACTTTGGTGATTACCTTGTATGCTACATTGCATAGGCTTATGGGTCTGAAGTCCTTGAAATGCATGGGATTGTTTGATTTAGGGATTAACACAATGTTTGTGTCAAGAAGTCTTTGATTCGCTCGCCCTTAGGAGAAAGCATTTTGGACCAGATTATGAAGATCTCTCCCAACAATTTGCCAATACTTCTTGTAGAAGAAGGCTTGGAAACCGTCGAGACCTGGGGCTTTCAGAGGGCTCATGTTGACGATCACCTGTTTAACCTCGTCATATGTCACCGGGCTGAGTAATCTATAATAGGCTTCCTCATTTAGTTGTGGACACCGTTGAACCTGAAACAATGTCTGGCAACATGCAATATTGTTAGTAAATAGTTCAATAAAATACTCTTTAGCATTCCTTCTCAAGGTGTCTGGGTCAGTGTTCCAGGTTCCGTCATTTAAATAAAGGCCATGGATCTTGTTTCTTTTTCTCCTAACCAAAGTTTGGGTATGGAAGAACTTCGTATTCCTGTCACCAAATCTAACCCACTGTTCTCTAGACTTTTGGAACCAGATATACTCTTCTTGTAAGAGGATGTCATTATATTCATCTTGGAGAGCTTTCTCGAGTTGGTTGACATCAGAAGAGTCGTGTTTTTCAAGGGCTTTGTGTACACCATTTAGTCTAGCTATGATTCTACTCTTACGCTTGAAAACGTTGCCGAAGATTTCCTTGTTGAATATCAAAGAATCTTCTTTCACTTGGTTAAGACTAAGGCATAAATTTGGAGACTTTTTCTCCCAAGCCTTTTTGATCACTTGGTTATAATCCTTGTGTGAGGTCCAAGCAGCCTGGAATCTAAATGGCCTATCGCGGTGATTGTCCTTAATACCTCCACTCCTGACAAGGATCGGGCAATGGTCAGAATAGACACGACAAATTGCTTCCGCGTAAGCCTCGGGGAAGGCAACACGCCATGCACTATCGGCCAAAGCACGGTCTAACCTCTTTGCCATCCTTGTACCCTTATTGACCCTTATCCATGTGAATTTAGTTCCTGAACAACCTATGTTCATAAGTTGGCAGGTATCAATAACATTAGTTAGCCTAGCAGCCATATGTGGGACGAAGTTGCCACCTCTGACTTCATCAGCATTTGTGATCTCATTAAAATCCCCGATGACGAGCCAAGGGAGGGTAATCATCTTTCTGATATTAATGATGTGATTCCAAGCTTCTTGTCTTAAGTGACTGTGGGGATTGGCATACACTGCAGAGCAAACCCAATGAGAGGATCTCTTGGAAATTTGGAAGGTTATGGCTTGGTCAAAAACACTGAGTTCCTTTGTGGTGAAGTCCCGGTTCTTAGGTGCAACAACCCAAATGCCACCTGCTCGACCTATAGTCTCAATAATGTGAAGAGGTTCAAAGTCAACAGAGTTCCAAAACCTGGAAGTTGTAGCAAACTTGCAATGATTTTCCAAGAGAATAATGATAGAAGGTTTATAAAGCTTAATTAATTCACGAATTCTTCTATGCGCTTTAGCATTTGCTGCACCTCTAATATTCCAAGATAGGATGTTAAAATCATTGAAATAGTTCATGGAGTAAGCTAAACAAGTAATAAACAAATAAATCTAATGCGATATAGTGTCTTTCTCCTCCAAATAGGAGTCCAGTTCTTGTGCAAAGGATACGTCCATATTGGGTTTAGAAGGAGATCCGTTGGAGACAGTGTCCGAGCTTAGGGGACTATCAAACTCTTCCATCTTTCCTCTTTCGTCATCCATGCGTAGGAGATATCTAGGACCTCCCAATGTAGGATATCCAGGCTAGACTTCACCATGTCTCTCGAACTTGGGACTTCCCGAGACTTGGATATAACCTTATCCCTCGACACCATATTGGAGTCAATGGAAAAGGTACTTCCTCTACGGGGGGGTTTTCTGTTGAAATATCATCCATCATGTGTTCTCCCACTCCTTTGTACTTGTCATTCTCTTCATGCATGTTCATGGGAATGGTTGTATTTTCATTCTTCTTGGCTTCCGGTTTCTCATTTAGATCTATTATCTTGGTTGTGCAGTCCCTAGCATAGTGTCCATAGCAACCACAGTGAGTACAAAGAATGTGGAGTCCCTCATATTCCACTTTGTACCAATGATCATTTAAGTTAAACTTTCCAACAACAGGGATGTCCAGGTCAATCTCTACGCAAACACGAGCAAATCTCCCTCTGTTCATATTCAGAGTGTTCGTATCGACTTTAATGGGATTACCAATAGCTGAAGCGATGGTGAGGAGTACACTTTCATTATAGAAGACCATTCCAAGGCCTGGGAACCTGACCCATACGAGTGTCTTGTTCACTTTTGCTTCCAAGGCTGAAAATTCCGGATCCCATTGTCAAACGGTTAGGTAGTGGTCAAAAATCATCCAAGGCCCTTCATGCATCACTTTCTCTCTATCTGCATTCACATCAAAGTTAACCAAGAAAAAACCATTAGATATATCAATTAAATCAAAGTCGCCCTCAAGTTTCCAAGAATTCCGCAATTTGTCTTTCATCGTTAAAAAACCAATATTCTTGCCCAGCAGTTTGATGATTAGACACTTTCTCCATGGTTTGCATAAGTCTTCATATCTTTCCGCAGAGATTTTGAACTTAGGTAGTAATCTGTTGCCACCTTCTAACTCGAGTTGCATTACTCCCTCTTTCAACAAGTTACAAACTTCTGGTGGCTGGGAAGCCATCCCCAATAATTTTTCTTTGAAAGTTGCAGACTTTGGTGGTCCGGCGGAGGCCATGTTTTCCGGTTGCCCAAAAGGCAACCCAGCATGACTGGTGGTCATACACCCGATTTCACTTTACGTTCTTGTCCCAATTCTTGGAGCCGTCTTTATCTCATTCAATGTAAGTGAACATATAACTAAATATTTTATTATTGTATATTGTGTTATAATTGAAATTTATAATAAATAAATAAGCTTTTTTAAACATATAAATATATAAATGATATATCATTTATGTTTTGATAGAAAAATATGTTTAACTATTTACAATCTTTCGGGAAAAAAAAATATTGAAATCTACACTATATATAAAGTGAATACCTCATTTGGTTTCCATATTTTTTAGACATTTATATCATTCTATTATATTTAACTTTATTCCGTCATCATATATCTTAAGAATAAAATAGAAAAATATGCATAAAAAATTAAATGTTCATTCTATCAATAATAATTATCAGCCTATTTATTGAAAAATATATTTTTTTAAATATATTTACAAAATGGACCCCCTCAAAATTATTTATCAAACTAGAATCATTCACTGTGCAGGTTCAGAATTCGATCTCCGGGAAAATGAATTCTTACCTATTACAGTGGCGCCGAAGAGTGGTTTGTAGTTGTCGGAATTCGGTTTCCTGGGAGCCAAAGTCCGAGCAACCCTTTTATTTGTTTTACATTTTTAATAAATTGATATTTTGTAAAAATAAGACTTTAAAGTTTTTAAAAAATTAAAAATAAATGTAATATTTAAATAAAATTAGTTTATTAATATTTAAAAAAATTAGTTAATTTATAAATTTAATAAATTATAAATCTAATAAGTTATAATGTTAATAAATAATAATTTTAATAAGTTATATTTTTATATGTGTGTGTGTTTAAAAATATTAATTATATACAATTAAAATATCTTTATAATAACTAAATTTAATAAATTAATATGTATTAAAATTATTAATTATATTTACAATGAAAATTACATTTATCAGACTTAAAATTCATTACAACAATAACGATCAATGGTGACGGAAACTAAATGCATGACCAATATTTCGACATGTCTTCCTAATGTGACCCATACGTTAGTAGTACACTAATCCTAACCATTACCTTAACCCTAACCCTATAGTTACCCTAATACATCTCAAAAATATTTGTATGGCTTTAAAAAAGTTTGCCCTTAACTGATAAAAATTGAACCCTAAACCCTAACCAACATACCATTTTTGAGACGATATTTTATGTTAATTTTTTTTTTGAGATTTTTTTTCAAACCAACTTATTTCAATAGTTTTAATATCAATGAATTCAATAGTACGAGTTTTAGAAGTCCAAAATATTTGTAAGGCTTCAAAGCATTAATTCCGTATGGGTCCCACCTCTGTCAATGATATATAAGGATATCGGTCACGCCTTCAAAGCACTGATTCCCTATGAGGCCCACATCTCAGGTGCAAGTTACAAGAGTAGAGCATTAATTCCATGTGGGTCCCACATCTGCCAACGATAAGGATATGTCAGTCACGCTTTTAGATAATAATGAAGGCACTCTTGAAGTTAGATGAAAAACACATAGAAGGAGGGGTTGAATATGTGTATGTGTGTGAACAAAGGAATTTTTAAAATCATTTTCGCAAGGGAGTCATTCTTCGTCCAGCAAAAATATTATTTTGAACGCTTAACATTTGTTATGCAGATTTTGCGTCTGAAAGTTTATCATCTTCACAAGGAAAAAGATTCTTAAACAAAAATCTTTCTTTAAGATAATAAGTTAAACAGGTGTGGTAGATAGTTATAATGGACAATAAGCATTGGACGAAGTTTTTAGTATATTAAATCAACTGAGTAAAAGTGCGTCTGAAACATTAAAACATAGTGCAAGTATTTTTATACTGGTTCACTTAAACTGAGCTACGTCCAGTCTCCTTCAAATAAAGGGTTCCACTAGATGTTCAATGAAGTACAAGTATTACTTGTTCAGCCTCTTCAGGCTCGCAGTGAGAATTATAGACCACCCAAATCACGACCACTCCTGGTCGGCCAACTTCACTCATTGGTCCAAGTATTTTTTAATCAGCCTTTTCAGGCTAACAGTGAGTATTATAGACCACCCAGGTCACGATCCACTCCTGGTCCCAAGTATTCTCAACAAATCTTAGTTCGTCAACTTCACTTGCTGACGCTAATATTCTTTAATCAGCCACTTTTAGCTCTTAGTGAGTATTCTCGACCACCTTCTGGCCTGCTAACTTCACCATTAGCGCCAATATTCTTTGTTCAGCCACTTCTGATTCTTAGTGATTATTGTCGACCAACTCCTGGCCCGCTAGCTTCACCACTAGCGCTAGTATTTTTTGTTCAGCCACTTCTGGCTTGCAGTGAGTATTTTTTGACAAGCCTCTCTAAGCTTTACAAGTATTCTTTCCCTAGCCTCTTCAGGCTTTACAAATGGTAACTAAATAGGTTTGGTTTGAGTGTTTGGTTTACTCTCACAGAGAGGATACAAATAATGTTTACACTCACTAAGGTATGCAATGACTGAGTGTGTGGTTTACTCTCACAAAGAGAATACATATATTTCTACACTCACTAAGGTTTATGTTCCTAACTTGGAACTCCTTAGTCTGCAGAGATAAATACACTATGGTACATTTGACTTTGTATGTTCTATCTATGGTTTCGTTGCTTCATGGGATTGATATCACTTTTTGCTTGTCTACCCCAAAAGCTAACCTTTCAAGGTTTGAAGTAGTGATATATATATATATTGTCTTGTAGAATTTTCCTATTGCAAGTTTCTATTGAAGCAGATATAGTCGTTCATGACTAGTTTGATCTTTCATTCAATGCTTAAGATCTTGCATTAAATGTTTCTTCCTGTTTGTAGACATTGCGTGAAGTCTTCTTTACCTTGTTAGTAGTTGTGTCTAAGTTTAGCAGAGACCTAGGAACCTTTTGTCCTTTTTCATAGTTATAGAGCGTTGTCCTTATCTGACAAAGTAATGTACTTTTTCTAACACATGCATGTTTTTGTTTCTGCGCTTGATTTTCTCTTGTTTTTCTTCTTTTATTTCTTGCGCATTCATTTCGAGAGCTTTTAATTATATGATCGTAGGCGATGCCTGAGTTTTCTTGAGAGACTTGATTTCTTAATTTCTCGTTTACGGGCCTCATGGGCCCCGTGAATGTAGGGATTTCCTTAACCGTTATCATTTTGAAAATATTTGGTGGACGCGAGGATTATAGATAAGATCTTGGTCAAGATTCTCCATTCCGAGGGACTGATCGGGCTTTGGCCGAATGGGTAGACCGAGTGATCTGGAGAGAGGGGGTCGGCCGAGGTCGTGGTTGGCCTATCACTATGGAGAGGGTAAGGTCAGATCCCGATCAGGATCACAACCCGTTGAGGGAAAGAATTCAGAAAATAGCCGAGACAGTATACTCATCGGAGCTCGACCGAGAGACTCAGTCAGAAATAAGCCGAGACGGTACAAAAATATTTTTAAAAATTAATATAAAATATGTTTTTTGTAATACTTATAGTAAACTAGTAGGATTGAAACACTTCGTGCCTTTATTAAAAATAAAATAAAAAACAAAAATAGTCTAATTGTGTGTTATAATTAGCCTATTAGTTTCAAGTTCTTAAATTTGATAAAAAAATTTATAATCTTTTTTAAAATAGATGGGTACAATGGTCAATAAAATATGGAAATCAAGATGGTTACTAAAAAAGACATCCCCTTTATATATTAGTATAGTAATATAGTAATTTTTTAAAATAGAAGGGTACAATGGTTAACAAAATATGGAGATCAATGTGGTTACTAAAAAGGGTATCCCCTTTATATATTAGTATAAATAATCCAAATATTAATTAAAAATCATTTTTATATTAAAATAGAGCTCATATAAAATAGATAAATAATATAAAATATATTTATCTCTTTTAGTAAAAATAACATACATTTATATAAAAAATAGAACTCATATCTACAAACTAAATAATATTAAAAATTCTTTTAATAATTAAAATATTAAAATAAATACTAACATATTATTAATATAATTTTATGAAAATCAGAGTGTTACATTAATAGTAGAAATCCTAAATATAATCATATAGAAATTTTACAAGGAAAAGCTTACAAATGGAGAAGTTGAGTATATAATTAATTCAATTGAAAACTTAAACAATTATAGTTTGATAATACAAGTTTCCAAACCACTCACTTATTTTAGGTTCTGTTAAGAAAAAAAGTTTGATCATGTACTATTAATTAACTAATATAATAAAAAAAATTCTAAAATAACCTAGAAAGTATAGAAAAAAAGAGTTTATTAATGTTCACAAATGGGATTCACATAGTACAATTACACTACAACCCTATAATAAATAATTTAGATAGAGATGACACGTGAAAACTCTAACGTCTCACCAAAATTCATAGACACCAAAGAGGAAATTAGCCATAAATGGGGTGAATCCTTCTCTGAAGGTCACTCTTAATTTCTTATAGAGCCTCAATCAAGAATGATGAATGTAGGAAAAAATATATTGAAAAATTAAAGTTAAAATCAAGATAAAATATATTTTGGACATTCCTATTTAATTATAGGCGAAAATTAGGGAGACACGCTAGCACTATTATGCACTTTGTAACACTCCAAATTTCATAATTTATAATAATAATATTTTAAAAATTATTTTAATATTTTAAATGTGTTTATTAAAGGATTTTGATATTATTTAACTACTTATATGAGCACTATTTTATTATAAAGCATGATTTTTAACTAGTATTTTGGTTATTTAATATAAAACATATTTTTATGAAAATGTATTTTATTTAGAGTTAAGCATGTATTATTTTGTATTAAAAAAAGTGTATTTTTATTATTTTAATTATTTTATGAGAAGGGAATGAAGGACGTAGTGATCTTTCGTTAAATATTATTATTATTAATTATTATTATTATTATTTTTAAGAAAGGGGGTTATCAGGAGAGCAAACCAGTTTCATGCATCTCACTTCTTTCTTCTTTTCCTTTTTACGCTCTAAAGAACAAGAAGAGCCCCAAGAAGAGGACCAACTTAATTTCGCATGTGCTTCGTCTTCTACTCATCAAGGTAAAGGGGAGTGAGAAACCTCACTCAAGAGTGTGGAAATAATTGTTGGGTAGTCAGATTGGTCCCCAATCCCTTGCCTGATGCATGCATATAGGAACAAACACTTTATAAAAGTTTTTTATTTTGCTTTCTAATTGTTTTGTTGCATTCCTTGTGTGATTCTAACTGTGAATATGTGTTCAATTTCAAAAATAGATAAGTTTTGATATAAATTTGAGTGCTCTGTGAGTTCCTACAAAAACCCAATGAGAAACAGACAAATTTTAAATATTTTCTGTTTTGACTTCTGAGTATTCTATTGTGTTTCTTGATAAATGTTGAGCATGAATATGGTTTAATTTTGAAATTTGATTTGTTTGATAGCAAGATTGACCCCCAATTCTTTGGCTGCCCATGGAAACAGGTACTTTATGAATGTTTTCAATTTTACTTTTTAATTGTTCTGTTGCGCTCCTTATATGATTTTGAGTATAAATATATGTTTAATTTTGAAATTGGATATATTTGATAGCAAGATTGGCCCCCAATCCTTTGCCTACTTATGGAAATAGACACCTTATGAATGTTTTCTATTTTGGTTTTTGACTATTTTGTTGCGTTCCTCGTATGATTCTAAGTATGAATATGTGTTTAATTATGAAAATAGATAAGTTTGATAGCAGGATTGGCTCTCAATCCTTTTCCTGACTATGAAAATATACACTTTATGAATGTTTTCTATTTTGCTTTTTGACTATTCTGTTGCATTCCTTGTATGATTCTGAGTATGAATATGGTTTAATTTTAAAAATAGGTAAGATTTGATATGAATTAGAGTGCTTTATGGGTTACGATGAGAAACCCTATAAGGAACAATTAAGGACATGATCTTTTGATGAAAACCATTATGTGCGTGACCTTATGGGATATGAAGATGTGAAATGTGACAAGTGATATAAGATATGATGAGACATGATAAGTGAAATGTTGAGTCAATGAAATAGTGAATGTGTGACATGCATCATGTGCATATATGACTCCAAGTGTGCCGCTTAGGCCGCATGCCAATGATGAAATGAGCTATTCTAGGTGTGCCGCTTAGGCCGCATGCCAGTGATGTATTGAGTTATTCTAGGTGTACCTTGGGTCACCAGTGATGTATTGAGATATTTTAATTAGGTGTGCCGCTTAGGCTGCATGCTAGAGGTGTATTGAGCTATTTTAGGTGTACCTTGGGTCATCAGTGATGTATCTATGAATGAACGTGCCCTAAGTATGTTGTTGTATGCAACTTCCGTATGGCACCACATGCATGCATTTATGAGTTGAGTCCATGACATTATTGCATGATAAGTGAATGTGCATCTATTATAATATATTTATAACTTGAGAGTTTGTTTGGTTATGTGTAACTTGTGTAGTACTTGTTATGAAGGTGTGTGTTGCCTAACATTTATTTCTACATCCGAACCAGAGTGAGATGTTTCTCACTCTCTTGGTGCTCTATGTGTATTTTTTATTGTGTTGCAAGTGATCATCAACATGAAGATGTTGGTGATGAGGTTTAAGTCTCATTGTGGGGTGTGTTCTAATAGGACATGTGACATCAGGGCTTAGTTAAGATTCACTTAGAATGTTACTCTTGTTAAATTGCTTAGAATAAGACCTTGATTTTATTCTTTTGTAATTTTTGCATTAAACTATGATTTATGATTTATGAATGTGAGCTCTTTACCCTTATGAGGTTAGATACTTGGATTTTATTTATGAATGTATTTATTTATCTCTATTTATTGTATAATTATGTATGTAGGGTAGAGGGTGTCACACACTTTCAGCATAGATGTGTATTGATAAGTGCTCAAATTGCATATTTTTATGCTTAATTTGGCACTCTTTTTGGGAGAGATGTAAGTAATTTTGGTTGTATTTGACCCTCCAAATAGATGAACTAAGATTAATCTAAGGAGTTACAAGAGTGTAGTTTCTTTGGCTGAAAATATTTCCTTTTTGTGTAGGTTTTGATGAAGTTGGAAATCCAAGGCTATAGCCCCAAAGCCAAAGCTGCAGCCATGAATCCTGAACCAAAAAGAAGTGTTCCAGAGAGTTAAGGCTATAGCTCCAGAGCCAAAGCTGCAGCCTCGAAACAAAGAGGTGTTCCAGAGAGTTGAAGCTTTAGCCATGAAACCAGAGCTCCAGCCTTGGAACATTTTGGGCAGTCCAAAAATTCAGAGCTACAGCCTCCAATCCAGAGCTGCAACCTTGGGTTAAAAATCCCAACTTTCCCTTGGACAGAACGTATTTTAGGGCACGAAAAGAAGGAAAAATGGGGAATCGAAACATAACGAAAAAAAGAAAAATAGAGAGAAAGAGCACCCAGGGGAAGAGGAGAGTTTGAAGATTAGGTTTGAAGATTGGCTTGCTTGGGAACGAGGACCCATCTTCATTTCTTCTCTTCTATTGTGTAATCTCATCTTTTTATTTGCTATGGCCCTCACCATGAGTGGCTAGTTTCTCTTGGGTTGGATTCAATGTAACTACTAACTCTATTTCTTCTTAGATCTATATGATATTCAGTTCTATTACTTGTGTTTGATTCTTCTCTTAATGCTTAATCCGGTTTGATCACCCGTTTTATGATATTAGGTTTTTGAACCTTGTTGGGAAACATTTTCAAAACCCTGAACTGAATCATTCACCTAATAATCTCTTGTTCTAGGAATAGACTTAATTTTGTTAGCCATTTTGGTTCAAGTTATTGTCTTAATGCAAGGTGTTAATCTTAAATCATAGAGGAATCATGTTTAGGGTTAATCACCTTAGGACTCAATTTTGAGGAATCTGGTTGAGCTAATTATTGAACATGGAAGTGATAGAAGTGGAGTCATATTTATCTGATGAAGAGTAAAAGAGTTAGAAAGTACATTTGAATCCAATCTTTTTCTCATATAAGGTTTTCGGTTACATTCATACTTTTACTTTTAATTGATTTATTATAAACTTAAATCAATATTTCATTCATGTTCTCTGTAAACAAGAAAGGAAATTACTAGTATTCCCAAATCCCTGAGGACGATATCAAATTGCTACAACGAAGCTTGGTCCGCTTGCCAAGAGTGAAAAATCCTTCACCATGTATCTTCAGCATAAGGGTGTAACACCCAAGTTTTTATATTAATAATGATACTATTTTCATAATTAATTGAATTGGTTTTAATAAATGTTTTCAATATTATTGATATATATATATATATATATATATATATATATATATATATATATAGACGAGGGTTCAAACGACATCAGTGTAACTTTTACTAAGTGTTACACCACTCAATAACTTTATATTAATTGTGAATTTTGTAAAACAACTATTAGATTGAAAATTCATATCACTTTATATGTGTATATCAAATTTTGTTAAAATTGAACAATTTAAAGATGATCAAAGTGTTCATATTTTAGTATATTTTGAAATGATTATATTACGTCAATTTTGTTTTATAAGAATGAAATATCAAATCATCTTGAATTAATATAAAATTTTGTATATATGATCTAAGTGATATGAACTTTCAATTTAACGGTTGGATTTACAAAATTCGCATTTAATATAAATTATTGAGCGGTGTAACACTTAGTAATAGTTACATCGATGTCGTTTGAACCCTCCTCATATATATATATATATATATATTACTAAATAATTGTTTTATATATTTTTATAATTGAGGGAATGGAAGTGAACCATAGTTAAATTATTTTATTTAAGAGTTAAGTGTGAGTCAAAAGTTAAGAGAGGGAGTTATGTCAGTTTTCATTTTTACATTTCTCATATTTTCCCTTCTCTTACACCTGTGCTCTGAAAATTTGGCAAGACCAAAGTTCGTGAGAGATCACTCTAAAGATCTATTTCTTTCATCTAGAATCCAGCAAGGAAAGGGGGAGTGAGTAGTCTTACTCTAGGTTTGGGACATAAGTTGGGTAGATAAATTGACCTGCAATCTTCTTTATGTTACATGTGTTGTGTGAAGGGAAAAATCTTAAATTAGGTGTTATCTTGTGTTTATGTCTTCAATATGATTCTTCGGTACTCTAATTAATATTATTAACATATATGTATGCTTAATTTCGTGTATTAAACTAATATTGTGGATTTTTGATTGATCGTGTGTTCTTGAGGAATCCTAGAGAACAAATATTTTAATTGTATGAGTAATGTAAAACTCTGAAATTTTTACTAATATAATTATTTAATTATTATTTATTTTATATTTATTAAGATTATTTTCTTATAATTATTTTAATTAATTAAATGGATCTTATAAAATATTGAAGAGACTTTAACAATAATGAATATTTTAATTAAATAATAAATATTTGTAAATATTATTTTATACTACAAAAAAAAGTCAATTTAGCCACCGAAATTAGCGACCGATTTTTTTCCGTCGCTAATAGCGACATAATTAGCGACCGAATCTAATTTAGTTACAAATTTTATTTAGCGACTGAATTAGCGACCGATTTTTTTAGTGGCCAATAAGCGGTCGCTAAAATAATAAGTATTGGTTAAAATAGCGACGGAACGATTTCGGTCGCTAAAAGAATAAAATATTATTATTTATAATAATTTTAGCGACCAAATTATAAATCGGTCGCTAAAAAATAAAAAAATATTATTTATAATAATTTTAGCGACCAAATTAAAATCGGTCGCTAAAAAAATAAAAAAATATTATTATTTATAATAACTTTAGCGACCGATTTTAAATCGGTCGCTAAAGTTATTATAAATAATAATATTTTTTTATTTTTTTAGCGACCAATTTTAATTTGGTCGCTAAAATAATAAAAAAAATTATTATTTATAATAATTTTAGCGACCAAATTAAAATCGGTCGCTAAAAAAATTAAAAAATATTATTATTTATCAATCTCATCATATTTAATAAAATCATCTATGATTGCATGATTACTTTATGTTATAGTTACATGTATTTTCTTTTCATGAGTTTTATCATTTTGTAAAGGATGGAATCATTATTCTGTGAAGAGATTAACTGGAATCATTATTCTGGCATTGCATGTATTGATATTAGATATCACCTACTAATTTTTATTTAAATTTTTTTTCTGCTTTAGAAAAATGTGTACAGTTTGGTGATATTAACTGGAAATGGATGCATCAAATGCAAATTGTTTAACTTTTAACGAAAATAAATTAAAGAATCATGGCTTTGCTGGATTACATTTTTATTAGATCTGATTCTTGCTAGTGTATGGGGATAACAACCTTTATTATGTGATTAAACTTCTCTTGCAAAATTAATTGTAATTGCAGATTTTATTTGTTAGATTATACTTGGGTTGTTAGATAATTGGTTGCTATGATAATCTTGTTATTAACCAGTTTTGAAGTGACACTTGTATAAGGACTATTGTAACTGTGATTGTTTCTTACTACAAATTCTACATTTGAAGTGCTGTTATATTTTTATATATTCATCATTTCTAGCCGAGTTATTTGTTTGAATTACTCTAGTAGCTTAACATAGTATATTCTAGATTTTAGTATATATTAATGTTATTCTTTGTTTTCATCTTTCTCTTTTTAGTTGTGTTTGTTATTGTGATTTTTGTCATGTACAGGGTGCTTCTGCATTAATTGCCTTCCTGGTCTTTGCGGTGTTTCATGAGGTGTGTGGTTCATCTCTGTTCCTCTCTCCCCAATTGTCCTCTCTCCCTTTTGGTAGTTTTTTATAATGTCATTGAGTAAACGTTTATAAAGTTGAATTTAATCTTTATTTTGCAAAACTAATTTTAATTAAAAGTTGGTTTGAAGTGAAATAGTTTATGGTTAGATGTCTCTATTGAAAAGTAAATGACATGCAAAAAAATAGGGCATTTGTTCACCACATAAGCATCAATGTTTTATTTTTATTTCATTTGAACTTCAAACCCACTTTCACGTATGAAAATCAAACATCATAAAAAAGTGGAAAACATGATTATGGGGGTTGGGCAATGCATAACCAAGTTCCACAGACCACAACATCTATATTGGCTAATCATGGTTGGGGAGAAATTTGCATCTATGAAGCACGTACATTTCTCTTATAGTGAGGTGTCAGACAGAGTGTTGGATGTGTTTTTGATAGACACGTCAGTCACTCTTCATTAGGTATTTAATTAAAAAAATACTTTTCGGTTGGCTTGGATAGTTGGAGCTTGCATATCCATTTGGAATACGAACAAGCAAGTGACATGATTGAATCTGTGTGATAATGTACACAAAGCATGGGTAATAATAACAAAGAATAATTGACTAATTACCATAATTATGTAAATCCTACAATTTCCTAATTTCCATAATTAAGGATATCTAGCAATATTCAATAATTGGCTTTAACCAGAATATAAGATATCTACAATATCTAATGGTCCCTCGAGCTAGAGCATATAAAGTATATTCACTGAGCTAGTTTCAAATCTTACGACACTTTCAGATTAACTCTCTTATGCCAGGGCCTACTTTACCAACTACCACTATGGATAACCCCCAGACACCATGTTGAGGACGAGCAGCATGATCATGTTGATGATACACCAAAAGATTGTTGATTGTATGTGTATTTCTCTTTTATGATATCATATACTTGTTTTAGTTTTTATTATTAGTTAAATGTTATATACTCCTTTTGGATGTTTTTAGTTAGTTGTGTATTTGATGACTTATTTTAGATGTTTTATATTAATTGTGGTTTAGAAAACTTTATTTGATTTTTACTATTAGTTATTAGTTAAATGTCATTTTTTTAATTCTTTTTATTAGTTGTGATTTTGTAGATTGTATCATATATTATATATTTTAATTACTTTTATTATGATATTAGGACTATATATGCATTATCAACTTTAGTGTTATTGTTTCATTGTTAAACAGGTTCAAAATGAAAATGAAAATAAAATATATAGTGTTTAAGGTATAAAATTAGCGATCATGTCTAAAAATAAAGTAAGCCTAGCGACCGAAAAAAATCAGTTTTTTTTTTTCAAAAATAAAATTATGTTTAGCGACCGATTTAGCGACCGAAAAGAAAATTAATTTTTTATTATAATAAAATTTAGCGACCGATTTAGAGACCGAATTGAAAATTATTTTTAAAAATAATAAAATTTAGCGACCGATTTAGCGACCGAATTAGTAATTATTTTTAAAAAATAAAAAATAAAAAAATACACTTAGTGACCGATTTAGCGACCGAAATGAAAATTATTTTTTAAAATAATAAAATTTAGTGACCGATTTAGCGACCGAAATTAAAAATAATTTTTTATTTTAAAAATTATTAGCGACCGACTTAGCGATGGAAAGGAAAATCATTATTTAAAAATTTAAAAATAAATAACACATTTAGCGACCTTTTTTTCGGTCGCTAATTTGATCCCCATATACTATGGCGACCATAATCGTAGTGACCAATTAGCGACCGAAAAATTCGGTCGCTAATTAGCGACCACCAGTATTTCCGTCGCTAAACAACTTTGCGACCATGGTTTTTGCAACTACTTCAAATCGGTCGCTAATTCGATCGCTAAAGTAAATAGCAACCGATTTAAGTAATTTAGCGACCGATTTTTGTGGTCACTAAAATCCTTTTTTTTTGTAGTTATAATATTTATCCAAAAAAATATGTGTTTTATGTGTGTGTGCAGGGGCAGATCTTTTAAGGGACCCGGGGGAGCCACGACTCCCCCAAAATTTTCTAAAATCTAATATATATTTTAATGTTATATTTATATATTATTAATTGTAATAAAATTAAAAGTCTGAATCTATTCTCTCTCTCCTGGTTAACTTCTCAAAGAAGCCTCCAAAGCTGAAAGCGAAAGTTGGAAAGCCTTTTCCTTGAATCAAGAATTCTCTTTTAATCACTCACTCACATCCATGGCTTTCTAGTTCTTCTCCCCTCCTAACATTATGAACTAGCCAACTAGGACTTCTCTTCTCTCCGATGCCTTCGCCCTTCACACTGGTATTTTTTTACCATTTTTCACTTATTATTTTTCTTCTCTTATTGTTTCTTCGCCACTGTGTTTTTTGTTTCCCCTTTTTCTCATTTAGCTATGGTCTTTGTGTTTATCATTCCTTATGATGTGCAAATGAAATCATATAGGCAGTGGCGAAAAATAGAGAAAAAAGACTTTTAGGTTACGTTGCAAATTTGAATTTGCATTGGATTTTTTGGTAGACTAAATAAAAGTTCATTTCCCCTTTATGGTTATTTTATAAAATGATTAGTGAATGATAATACTTTTCTTGGATTTTATTATTATGCATGTTTATTTTGAGTAGAAAAATGAGAAATTTTATTATTTTTAATTAATAAAAAAATTAATTTATATATAAAAAATTAATTTGGTACCTCCATATTTTTTATTCAAGTTCCGTCATTGTATGTGTGTGTTTTAATTAAATTTTATTATGTGAGGAAAGAGTTTTGTAACTGGGGTTAAAATATTTAACTATTGGGTTAAGAGGGAGTTGAGTTTTAAAAATGAAAATTTTTAAATAGTTGTATTTTTTAAATAGTTGTATTTTATGTTTCTAATTCTTTCTTATAATGAATTTAAGCTCTAAAGACTTGGAAGAATCAAAGCTTGTAGGAGAACATCTCGGAGATCCACGTCCATCTTTTAGTATTCATCGAGGTAAGGGAGAGTGAGTAACTTTGCTCTAGGTGTAGATGTATGTTGGGTAGTGAGATTGATCTTAGATCTCTTCTTTATTGTCTTTATTGTATGTGCTATGTGTGAGGGGTTTTCCCAGATATGCCTTTATCTTTTCTGCCTCTTCTTATGTGTTATAATTGATGTCCATTGTATGTATATGATTTAATTTTCGAGTTAAACCTATAATTGCAGGATTTTGGATTACGTGTAATTCTTGTAGGAAAATCTTATTTATAGAGCCATGTGAGAATCGATGTTAACTATATAAGTATGTGAAATTGATAATATATTGGAGTAGTATTAAACTTTAGTCATGAATTTTACCAATTAGTTTGAAGTTTTGGGTTTGTATTGTGCAACTTTTGCATAGTATGTAGGTCTCTTTTGAATTGATATCACATCAGGCATCAAATTAATAGCCCATGTCAAGCGTCATTTGATGCTTTTCTTGTGATATTTGGTGTTGGGTGTGACCTCAATCACGCTGAGCATAGGTCTGACAAAGAGGTTGTGATTGACTTCTCTGTATTGGGTGCAATAACCACTGCACCGGACATGGTACTATTAGAATTAGGTTTTGTGATCTTCATAAAAAAAATTGTATCCCTAATGTCATCTTTCAAATGTGTTTGGAATCACCTAAAAAGAAGGTTTAGAACTCAAGTTATGATTAAATTAGTGAGCAAATGTCAGATTGTCAGATTTAAGCTAAAACATTATGATTTGGTATTTTTTAAAAAATAATAGATGCCATAATTAGCACTTGAGGTCAACATAGAAGTTTTAGATAATTGTCTTAGCTTTATAATAAAATTAATATCAACTTGATAACATATGCATAACTCTATGTATGGTGTTTGGACTACATGAGGTCTTAAAAAATTAAGTTGTGGAAAGGTAGTTTGTGAAATGAGGAATGACTTTACCCTTTAAGTGATTTATGTTACAAATGGTTTGAGGTATCTATATCAATGTTTAGGAAATATAAATCATGGGATAAAACAAGTGTAAATAAGTTATGATGTGAGTTAGTTGTTATGATTTAAGGTATTTTTGACGATAACGATGTCTAAGGACTTAATGTGTGATATTGATGAGATTGGAAAACTAGTTAAGTTATTAATTTAAAATGCTTAGTAATGTTGATCTCTTAGTAACTATGGTTAATGTCTTAATGTATGATTAGAAAATTTTATAATGATTCTATCTTGAGGTGTATCAAATGATGTTGCGCAATTGTTATGTTTGAACTTTCAATATGTGTAATTATTGTACTAATTGATGTTGATAACTAGTTATGGTATGTGAGTATGTTGTTGACACAATTTTGAGCTATGTAGGAATTGATTGATGTAACATCCCAAATTTTATACAATATTAATAAATAAATAAAAAAGGTTCTTTTTATTTTATGTATTTTAAATATTTATGGGATTATTAAAGAGATTTTTTTTATATAATTAAAAATAATAAAATAATAAGTCTGGGCTCAGAACGGGCCATTCCAAAAAGTGGAACCGGCCGTTCCAAATTTCTAAAAAGGCTTGTGTTTGTTGGCCCGGAACGGGCCGTTCCAAAAGTGGAACGGGCCGTTCCAAATTTGTAAAATGGCCCATTTTGATTTCTTCAGAACGGGCCGTTCCAAAATTTAAAAAAAATGCCTACAAATCTATGTTAGAAACGGGCCGTTCCAATAATGGTCAATTAGTGTAAATTGGAACCCCAGAACAGGCCGTTCTAATTTTAGAACGGGCCGTTCTGCTTTTTGAAAACGGGCCGTTTCGATATTAGAACGGGCCGTTCCAGTTGAGAATTTTATGTATATTTGAAGGTTCCAGAACGGGCCGTTCCGAAATCAGTACGGGCCGTTCCGGGGACCCCAGAATGCCTATAAATAGGAGGCATGGGAGGGTGAAAAATTGTCACGAAAAAGGGTGAAAAATTTTAGAGAGAGAGAGAGAGAGGGAAAGAAAGAGGGAATCCAAATGAGGTGGTTCTGCTCAAATTTTAGCTCCTACTTATCCAGGTAAGGGGGAGGAGAACCTTATCTCTTTAAAATTTTATATACTACTATGTTTATTTATTTATGTTATTTTATTTAGTGGGTGTCCCTAACCTCATTTATTTGCTTAACCTTTGATTATTTTTGTCTATAATAATTATTAAGGTGTTCATATTTTTGTTTCATTATTTTATAATGATTGTCATTTTTATTTATATTATTGGTACTATTAATATATTCTTTTTACGTAAATATATTTATTGTAAATATATTTATAATTAACTATGATATAGTTTTGTTAAAGTCTCTTCGACTCATATTGTTATTATTTCTTCACGTATTTATGAAGATAAATATTGTTTTATGGCCATAGAAGATAAAGTTTGAATTATTTGGAGCTGGAAGTTTGACCTTGGGGATTTAAATGAGTAAGAAATGAAGGTGAAATATCCTATTGTTGGTTAAGGTGAAATATCCTTTTATTGGTTGATATTATAATGATGCTCATTTATCCTGACTAGTCACTACAAGTATAATTCAAATTTTATTGTATCATGAAAATCTAATATATGATTTGTATATATATATATATATATATGTTTAATATTGATTATAAATAATTCGGTTTATTCTTTTGAATTATTGTATTTATTGGATATTGTTCTTACTCCTCTCTTTTCTTTGTTTTTAAAATTAAATATATTATAAAAGATGGATCTACTTGGGATTCCAGAGCATTTTGCAGTGATTATAGGTGTTGTCTTTCTTGGAAGAAATTGGAATGTGGAGGCTATTTGATGAATCTATTATAATTGTTATTGTAAATTTATTTCTATTATCAATGTAAAGTTTGTAATAGAAGTGAAAGAAAGAAATATTGTGTATAATAATACATTATTATAAATACTTTAGAACGATATGTTATGTATTAAATTCACAAAATATTCTGTTTCTTTATTTTTATCCATAAAAAAATATTGTTAACGATATATTTGCGAAAATATTATATAAGAAATATATAATTATTATTATATAAATTGGGCGTTAAAATCGGGTGTTACAATTGATATGTTATAATATTGATACAATTGACGCGCGTGTACAGATCTTGTGAGGGTCATATGTACGTGAGATATTTCTCACTCCCCATTTTTTGTGTTTGTTTTGTGTGAAATGTTGATGCATGTGAGATTCAACATTGTTGATCTGTGTGACTCTAAAACAGAATTAAGTAAAAGCAGTTTCTCAACTAACTCTTTATTATTGTTAGTTGGTTATTGGATTCTCTTGTATTCTATATATGTTTTTCCTTTCTTATTTTTCTCTCTTGTATGTAATATAAATACAAGTGAGTGGAAAGGGGTTAAGAGAAAAAAAAGGGTGAAAGTTACAAGGAGTGGTAGAACAAGAAAAGGGTTCTTGTGAGACTTGTGACTTGTATTGCTTGAGAATCATAGAAAATTGTTGCTGCTCTTCCCGTGGATGTAGGCCTCAAGGCTGAACCACGTAAAGCTTGGTGTTATTCTTTCTTTGTCCCTCATCTTTAATTTCTGCATTTTATAAACATTCTTGCATCTATGTGCATATGTGTGCATTAGTATTTTGTGGTTCTTGTATGTTTTAATCTTCTTGTTAGGTGTTATAAGCTGAAGGACCAACAAGTGGCGCCGTCTGTGGGGAACAACACCATCAAGAATGGGAAATACAAAGTATGACATAGAGAAGTTTTCTGGCGAGAATGATTTCGGGCTTTGGAGGATCAAGATGGAAGCAATCTTGATTCAACAAGGGTGTGCAGAAGCTATAAAAGGAGAAGAAAAAATGTCAAGTTCTTTAACTCAGAAGGAGAAAACAAACATGATTGAGAAGGCTAGGAGTGCTATAATTCTATGTGTAGGTGACAAGGCTCTCAGGGAGGTTGCTAGAGAGAAAACTGTTGCAGCTATGTGGCTCAAGCTGGAGTCTTTGTACATGACAAAGTCATTAGCACACAGATTATGTTTGAAACAAAGATTGTACTCATTCAAGATGACAGAAACAAAATCAATTGTGGATCAATTAGCTGAGTTCAACAAGATCTTGGATGATTTGGAAAATATAGAAGTACAGCTGGAAGATGAAGACAAGGCTCTACTCCTTTTGAACTCACTACCAAGGAATTATGAACACTTCAAGGATGCCATTCTTTATGGCAAAGAACAGGACATTACTCTGGATGAAGTGCAAACTTCAATTAGGACAAAAGAGTTGCAAAGACAACAAGATAACAAGACAGATGATAATGGGGAGAGTTTGAATGTGTCAAGAGGCAGAAGTGAGAAAAAGGGACAAAGTCAGAAAGGAAAGAAAGCTAGATCAAAATCTAAAATTGGTGACAGGTCAAAATTCAAGTGCTTCTACTGTCACAAGGTTGGTCATTTCAAGAAGAACTGTCCTGAGAGGAATAGGGACCAAAAATCATCAGCTGATTCTGCTGACATAGCTGCAATATCTGATGGCTATGAGAGTGTTGATGTTCTTGTAGTCACAACTTCACAGACACAAAAAGACTGGGTTATGGACTCAGGGTGTTCTTATCACATGTGTCCCAAGAAAGACTATTTTGAAACCTTGAAGCTTAAGGAAGGAGGGACAGTGTTGCTTGGAGATGATCATCCATGTCAGGTGCAAGGAATTGGCACAATCAGGCTTAAAATGTTTGACAACAGAGAATACATCCTTAAAGATGTGAAGTATGTGCCTGATCTCAAGAGAAATCTTATATCTATAAGCATGTTTAATAGTTTAGGTTATGCTACTAAAACTCAACATGGTGTACTTAAAATTTTGAATGGATCTCTTGTGATTGCTAAAGGTAACAAAGATAAGAATAATGGCTTGTTTGTCTTAGATGGATCTACTGTTATGGCTCATGCATCTATAGTTAGAAATGATATTGATAAAACAAAACTATGGCATTTAAGGCTAGGACATGTAAGTGAGAGAGGCCTAATTGAACTAGAAAAACAGATTTTGCTCAAGGGTGATAAGCTTGATAAGTTAGAATTCTGTGAACATTGTGTGTTAGGTAAGTCTCACAGGGTAAAGTTTGGAACTGGTATACATGTTTCTAGCAGGCCTTTTGAGTATGTTCATGCTGATTTGTGGGGACCTTCTAGAGTTAAAACTCTAGGTGGAGGTTCTTATTTTTTCACTATCATTGATGACTTTACTAGAAGAGTGTGGTTGTATGTACTAAAAGATAAAACTGAAACATATAAAAAATTCAGGGATTGGTATACTCTGATCCAAAACCAACTTGAAACCAAGTTAAAAGTATTAAGGACTGACAATGGCCTGGAGTTTCTTTCAGAGCAGTTTGCTGAGTTTTGCAGGAACCAGGGGATTAAAAGACATAGAACAGTCCCTCATACACCTCAACAAAATGGGCTTGCTGAGAGGATGAATAGAACTATCTTGGAAAGGGTTAGATGCATGCTTCTTGGTTCAGGATTGTCAAAGAAATTCTGGGGTGAAGCTGCTACCACTGCTGCATATCTCATAAATAGGTGTCCTTCCTCTGCATTGAACAATAAAACTCCTATGGAAGCTTGGCATGGAAAACCTGTAGATTACTCTAATCTGAGAGTGTTTGGATCTCTAGCTTATGCTCATGTGAAAGAGGGTAAGTTAGAACCAAGAGCTGTGAAATGTGTTTTCATAGGATATCTAGATGGAGTGAAAGGCTACAAGCCATGGAAGTTGGAAAAAGGTGGAGGAAAATGCATAATCAGTAGGGATGTTACCTTTGATGAGACCAAATTGGGAATACTTGAAGAACAACAAATGGAAGAGAGCTCTAGTAAAGATCATGTTCAGTTTGAGGTGGAGTCTTCCACACACTCTTCAGAAATAAATCAAACTGAAAATTCTGAAGAAATCACTGATGGAGCTTGAAGTTCAGGTGAAGTTGCTAGAAATCAGGATATATCAAGTTATCAATTGGTAAGAGATAGAGCAAGGAGAGTTCCTAAACCTTCTAGCAGATATGGTTATGCTGACCTTATTTGCTATGCTCTTAATACTGCAAATGAAGTGCAAGGATTTGAACCAAAGACTTATAAGGAGGCTATGGAAAGCAGTGAAGCACAAGATTGGATGAAGGTTGTACATGAAGAGATGAAATCTCTACAAAAGAATTTGACTTGGAAGCTTGTTAGTTTGCCAACAGGGAAAAAGGTCATAAGCTGCAAATGGATCTTCAAGAGGAAAGATGGCATTCCAGGAGTTGAAGCACCAAGGTTCAAGGCAAGACTTGTTGCCCGGGGATTTACTCAGGTTGAAGGTGTAGACTACAATGAGATTTTCTCACCTGTAGTGAAGCATTGTTCTATAAGGATTCTGCTTAGCATTGTAAACCAGTTTGACTTGGAGTTGGAACAAATGGATGTCAAAACTGCTTTTCTGCATGGAGACCTTGAAGAAACCATTTATATGCAACAACCAGAAGGTTTCTCTGAAGAAGAAAACAAAGTCTGCTTGCTTAAAAAAACCTTATATGGTCTGAAACAAAGTCCTAGGATGTGGTATAAGAGGTTCGATGATTTTTTGATGAAGTTGGGTTTCTATAGATGCAGGTATGACAGCTGTGTATATGTTCTTAAAAGAAAGAAGGAATATGTGTTATATCTACTCCTATATGTAGATGATATTCTTCTTGCAAGTCCTAGTAAGGAAGAGATAGAAAATTTCAAATCTAAGCTCAATTCTGAGTTTGAAATGAAGGATCTTGGCCCTGCCAAGAGGATTTTGGGAATGGACATCATTAGAAACAGAAATGAAGGAGAATTGTTCCTATCACAAGAAAATTATTTGAAGAAAGTAGTTGAGAGGTTTAGAATGCATCAATCTAAACCTGTCAATACACCTCTTGGATCTCTATCAAAACTGTCTATTTCTCAGGTTCCTAAAACTGAGGAAGAAAGGATCAAGATGGAGTCTGTTCCCTATGCTAGTGGGGTTGGTAGTGTCATGTATGGCATGGTATGCTGCAGACCAGATTTGGCTTATGCAATTAGTTTGGTTAGCAGGTTTATGGCAAATCCTGGTCAACTTCATTGGAATGCATTGAAATGGTTGTTTAGATATCTCAATGGGACTTTGGGATGTGGTTTGAGATTTAAAAGAAGTCATACAGAAGGAGATGCTGTGATTGGATATGTTGATGCTGATTTTGCAGGATGTCTTGATACAAGAAAGTCATTAACAGGTTATGTGTTCACTATGTTTGGTTCTGCAGTAACTTGGAAAGCTAACCTACAATCAGTGGTTTCTTTGTCAACAACTGAAGCTGAGTATATTGCCCTTACTGAAGGAGCCAAGGAAGGTTCATGGTTAAAAGGATTGATTGGTGATCTAGGTATAAATCAGTCTAGAGTTACCATAAATTGTGATAGCCAAAGTGCTATTCACTTAGCCAATCACCATACTTATCATGAAAGGACCAAACATATAGACATTAGATATCATTTCATCAGAGATATGATTGAAACAAGAAAGATTCAAGTTCTAAAGATTGCCACTGAAGACAACCCAGCTGATATGCTAACAAAGTCACTTCCTAGAGCTAAGTTCAAGCATTGCTTGGACTTGATCAATTTTTCAAGTTGATTGAAGCATGAATGTGAAGAGCAGAGCAGTTCTGGAGGTTCAAGGGTTCTTCTTCTTATTTGTTTTAAGAGTCAAGGTGGAGATTTGTTGATTTGTGTGACTCTAAAACAGAATTAAGTAAAAACAGTTTCTCAACTAACTCTTTATTATTGTTAGTTGGTTATTGGATTCTCTTGTATTCTATATATGTTTTTCCTTTCTTATTTTTCTCTCTTGTATGTAATATAAATACAAGTGAGTGGAAAGGGGTTAAGAGAAAAAAAGGGTGAAAGTTACAAGGAGTGGTAGAACAAGAAAATGGTTCTTGTGAGACTTATGACTTGTATTGCTTGAGAATCATAGAAAATTGTTGCTGCTCTTCCCGTGGATGTAGGCCTCAAGGCTGAATCACGTAAAGCTTGGTGTTATTCTTTCTTTATCCCTCATCTTTAATTTCTGCATTTTATAAACATTCTTGCATCTATGTGCATATGTGTGCATTAGTATTTTGTGGTTCTTGTATGTTTTAATCTTCTTGTTAGGTGTTATAAGCTGAAGGACCAACAAACATGATGTCGACGATGTTGAAGACAAGGCTTAAACATTGTCTTGGATTCATATTCTGATAAAATGTGATATTGAGACTTAGTCAGGACTTTCATTATGTTATATGTTCATGTTTTAGGATAACTCTTAGTTTCACTATTATTTATCAAGTAGGCATTGTTGGTATTTTATGTCAGTTAGTATGTAATGTGATATTTTCTTGTTGAACTAATGTGATATTTTCTTGTTGAACTTGTGTTATTTCTATAATTATGAATTTCTTTCTACTCAATTTTTAAATGTTGTGTTTTATATGTTTTGTATGGTAAAAAGTGTCACACAAAGTGTGTTTCATGTGAAGCACAATCATGCATCTCAATAAGCATGTTCATGCATTTCAATATATATGTGTATCTTTAAAATCAAAGCGTACTTCAAATGAAGCATGATTGTGTATATATAAGCAATCATGCATCTCAAAACCCAAGTGCTTCATTTTAACACGGTTATGCTTCAGGCATGCATGGATGTGCGTAACATTTCAACTCATTTTTTCATCCTTTTGGCCTCTATTAGCACCAATTTTCTCTGTTGGGTCTTCTCACCTATTTCTTACACACTGAATCACAAGGAGTCAAGTTTTTCTAACAATATAATCATAAACAAATCAAAACAACAATCAAGATCAGCATGATTAAATGTTGCAAATTAAGGATTTAACAAAAGTGAAGTATTTATAAAATAAAGAATTATTCTCTTTTATATATTAGAGTGATTATTCTTGCTTGTCCAATTGATTTTTAAAGTATAAGAGATTTATCAAATGCAGTTCAGCAGGATGAAGTTAACCTCTTCCTAAAATAAGAGTATTCAAATAAAAACAATAATGTAAATAGGGACGTTTACAAAGAGAATCTATTTATAAAACCAAGCCAACATGCAGAGAACACAAATAATCAAAAAAAAAAAAAAAATACAAAAACAACATATATTATAATTGTAAATTTATAATGTTATTACTCTTACAAGACTGAATTATACTTTTCCATACACACAAGATACATATAACAAGAAGAAGATATACATACATAGAATCGTAGATAGTAATAGTTGTATATTAAGCATCAGAGGATTCAGACCAAGTAATTTGCAATCCACCCCATTGGTCTTGAGGCACGCCCAAGGCTTCCCACACAGCCTTGGATGCATCAACAATGTTGTTAGCACAAGGAGGTTGATAATCATGGTCTGCATCACAACCCATTGTTGAGTCACACTCATCAACCACCATGGCCTCCACACTCCTGCCATTGCCATTTATGGTGATCTTCTTGTGACACCTGCTCTTGTGGTTGAACCATCCAGTAGAGAGTGCAACTATTGGTTTGTCATCAGAATGATACTGGTTGTCACATGCTGAAGGCCCACCTCCATCTCCACCCTTTTCAAAGCTGTTAAGGGTTAGATATGCCTTTGTGTGACTACTCACTTGTGGAGAACATTTGTATATTGGGTACATTTTGCCTGTTTCACAACAATCAGAATCATTCTCTTTGTTGCATTGTCCTGGAGGGGCCTTTTTTCCTTTGATTCTTCCACTTGGACGACATTGTTGTGCTTCAGAATACATACAATTTATTAATAGGAAAAAAAGTAGTACAAAAGAGAATGCTTTTGTACACATACTCTTCATTTTGTCTATGCTCCTTAGTTTGTACCTTTTGTTGTTCTTCTACAATTTTGAGTGCTTTGTTGATGCATGAATGGGGATTTTAAAGGGTATATATAGAAATTTTCTCTTCAAGTAAATCATTCAGCTGAGATAATTAACATGCATATTGTAGTTGTTCTCCTATACTACAGGACTATTTGGTGGTCAAAGAATGAGTTTACCACAGCACCGTGCATGTAAAAACCAAAATGACATGTACAAGTACAACATTTAGTGGTTGATTTTTCTAAGGCACGTTGTTGAACTGGTTTCGTGAATTGCAGGTTTCAGTATATTGACAACTACATACTTATTAGTTCTTTTTGTTTTTATTACATTCTTTTAAATATGATTCATTTTATACAGGTAGGGACGATCAAAACTATGGTCAAAGCCCTTAAATGGAAACAGATATTCCAATTCCGAGTAATTTTACGAGATTATTGATTAAGCTTTTAATAATTAAAGAATAACATTTCTTCCATTTCACAATAGTTATACAACTTTAACACACATGTTCATCAACCAATTTGATTTAGATTTGAAATAAATTAAAATCTGAACCAATCAATTTTGATTGGTTTGATTTTGATCAGATTTATAAATAAAAAATTACAATCCAAACTAAATTAAATCAAATTAATCAATGGGATTGATTTTCTTAAAAAATAAATGGTAGATGTTTATTTTTTTAAAATATATTTTTTTATCACAAAATTTAAATAAAAAAATATTATTAAAAGAGTGTAAATAGCATTCAAACATAAATAAAAAAAAGTAATGTAAGAAATATGAAATTAAAGTATTCTAACATTTAAAATTAAAATAGTCCTTTAAACATAATTAAATTGTCTAAATTATAATTATTATCCAAGTAACCTTCATGTTTTTTTTTCTCAACTTGAATGTCAACATGTGCAAATTAATAATATATTAAGAAAAAATAAATGTTATAAATTTTTTATTATTAAGTCTAATGGTTGGACTAAGATGAAGTAAATAATGACACTGAAAATAACTAGAAAGTAACAAAATCAAATGGCTAAGGCTGTGTAGCATGTGTCTAGATATGAATTGAATGGTAACTAGCTAGTAAATGAGTAGGGTAACTAATAAAATAATAATTTTATAAAATATATTAATATCATTAAATAAAAATATCATAAAAGAACTACTATATATGTCAATCTTATTATTTTATATATAATTGTAGTACTGTTAGAGTGTTAATGTGGTATAATAATATTGCACTTACATGTTACTAATTAATAAAATCAAAATGTTATAAAATAATATTAAGCTAATAATTATAATAATAAAATAAAATATTACTAATAATCTTAATTAGTTCAATTCTTAAGTCATTGTATTTGTAAAATGTAAATTCGTGCTCTAAATCAATTAAGATTATATTAATTGGTTTGGATCAAATTTAATCCAATAAAAATAAATGAATTTAATTGATTTGCTTCGAATTGATTATTGATTTTATTAGATTACTTGAACCAACAAATACCTCCTAAAAATTTTAACATTTAAAAATATTTTAAAATGAATGATATTCGCTCATTCTTGATGTAATATTGATTTTTTTTCCCCTTATTTGTCATTAATAAATTATTCAACTTCCAATTTTCAAAATAAAGCATTTAATTTATTGAGATGATGGACTATATATTTTAGTAAAATTACATAAAAAATAATTAAAAAAAATAACATTTTCTCTAGTCCTTATTATAGGATTCAAAATTTCAAGTTAGTTTAGTCATTTTTTATAAGACCTAATTTATTATATTCCAAGCATTAATTTATTTTAAAAAATACTTTTATTAAATACATTTATTTAATAAGTTAAAAAAAGTACGTAGAATTTGTTTAAGTGGATTACAAATAGTCCTTTTTTTTTCTTAGAGTGCAAATTTTTTGAAAACATATATTAGATGTATTATTAATTTAGGGATAGTTTTGAAAAATAAAAAAATTCAAGACATATTAATTGACCTTAGTCACTAAAACTATCTTTTCTTAATCTTATTATATTAATTATTATTTTTAATTTTTATATAAAATCTTTCAATTATTGTAAGAAGAAGGGAAGGGACTTGTTGTTATGCTAATGCATGAAAAATTAATATAATCCGTTCTAGTGCAACACAACCAGTTTTGTTTTACATCATTAATTAGTATGCGTACAGAATAATATGGTTTTTAAATTATGTTTTGTGTTTCTTGGGATAATAAAGATCAAATAAGTGATATAAACAAGTCATTTATTTGTAGAACTTAAAGCCAAAGTTAATTTCTAGAACTCTGTCACCTAAATAATCCCAAACATATTGAGAAAATATATTTAGTATTACAATACACATGACAGAGTTTCTGTTGACTAAAAAATTGAGTTAGGTTGCATGCATACAATATTCACTTCAAGATAAATTTCCACCTGCCGTTTCCGCAACTTCATTATTATCCCTTTGCTGCCCTATCCCCAACTTTACTATATCTTGTGTCTTTGTTATGACCAAAATGTGATTTTTGAAGTCACGACTAGTGTGGGATCAAAGTCGATTATTTTTACTAGAATTTTTTTAAAAAAATATATTTATTTTGTGAGATCAAAATAATTTATATTTTTATATTTTATTTAATAAAAAGGTTTAAAAATTACAAATCCTTACTGAATCAATTGATGTTATGTTTGTTCAAATTTATTTTTTTTTTGGTTCGTCCCTGGAGTATCCACCGCCAACAGCATGTTTGTTCAAACTTTAAAGTTTTAAGTTTGAATTTTATATTTATAAAAATAGTTAAATTTTAATATTATTTTTTATTATTTAACAATTTAAAAATAAAATTATTTAAAAACTTGTATATCAAATTAACTCATCATTATATATGTTATAGATAAAACTAGTGTGAAAATCTAAGTTATTGTGGGTTGGAATAAATGATTTGCTGTGAGGTTGACATTTCTTGTAACCATTAAAATTTTATTTAGGTGAGCATATTTACTCGGGTCTTGAGTGAAATTGAACAGTACTAAGTTTTGATCAATCACCAAGTAAATAGTGATCCATGTCAATAGTTTCTTGTTGATAGTCTTGAGAGTGTCATCATTTATTTAATATTTTTAGTATAAAAAAATCAAATTTTTTCTCAAATTTATTTTAAGAGGAATCAAATTCAATTTCTTACAACTTATATTTTATTGAAGTTAATATTAGTTGTCAACAAAATTGATAAATATTTCTTATTAATTTCATGGTTAAAAAATAATAAAAATGTTTTGTTATAACTTTTTTTTTTCGGGCTTTTATATGTGGATTCAAAAGCATATATAGTAATTGCTTGAAAGATATAGCAAGTTGATTTTACTCTTTTTTTAAAGTTTATTTTAAAGGGAGTAAATTGAAAAATTAATTCTAAATTCTGACAAATTTCTCTAGAGAAGCTTTTTTTAATATGACTATTACGTGGCACATCCATGTAGATGCCACATTATACAAGATATCCACGTATCTCTATTGTACACTAATCACTTAGTATTTCAATTTTAACATCAAGAACTAAAATTGTTAATTAAAAATTAAACCAAAGAATAAAAGTAGTCATAAAATTTGATTTTCTTTTTCTTTTTTTTTTTTACAAAAGTCATAAAACTTTGATAAGAACTAAAAAAAAAACCTTATATAAAAAATTGTTTATTATTTTCTAGATCTAAGTTTTTAGATAAAATGTCTATTTTTTTTCTTTTAAGTTATACTTTTTTTATATAGTTTTTCCTATTTATATTTTCTTAAAAACCCTATTTTTATATTTTTCTAAATAATTAATTAATCCAATGACTTGACCGTTCTCTCTCTTGCTCTTACTATTGGTTCCTACGGTGGAAAACATTTTCAATTATTCAAGAGCATGTACTTATTTAGTTATTTTACTAAAATCATGATAACTAACATGCATATTTTTCTTCTTCTTCAAATTTAGAGTAAATGACATTAACATCTCATAGTTTCATAAAATTTCATAAACATCTTACTTTGACTTACTCATCCAATAATTTTTCTTAATTATCTAAAAGTATTATTCTGACATCTTTAGATATTATATTAACTTATCTTATCATGTAAAAATTATTACATTGTAACTTCTTATAAGAGAGATTATTGTAAAAGTTAAAAATATAAGGTATAAATGTAATTTTATGAAAACTTAGGAGTTTTCAATGTAATTTACTTAATTTTATATTTACAAAATTCCTAAGAAAAGTGTAATGATAGAAAAGTTAATTGTTAAAGGGATAATGTTCTCCACGAGTAAAAAATGTTGTATGACATCTATATTGTTACTTGAACCTCCCTAAATACGTTTTCAATTCTTCTAAAAAGAGGAAATTTTATTTTTAGCTTTTTTATCCCTCAAAATATATAAACTTATCGTTTTTGTCCTTAATAACATGTGACATTCATTAATTATTTTTTATATTCAATTAAAAGTTAAGCGATGATTTCAAGTTAGTATGTCACACTTTTTCAATCCTTTTTAGATTTATTTTTTTTTATTTAACACAAGTGTTTTTAAGCATTTTTATTAATGAAAAGTTTTTTAAATATTTTTAAAATCTGTTATCGATTTTAATTTTTTATTTATGGTATTTATTTATAAATTTAAATTTATTATATTTTATAATAAATGATCAATAATTAAAAAAAAATATATTTTATTACAATATAAATTATTTTCTATAAATATAAATACAATTGATACGTTCAAAAATATTTATTTATATAAAATTTAAATTTAAATAATCATATATTAAATTATAATATTTATTTTTACAATTAATTATAAATTTTATTTATATATAATACATTTTTAACATTTACCATATACATACTAAAATATTAATTATTATAAGTTATATTAATATATAAAAACATAATTAATAAAGTATTTATATATTCTTTACGCATTAGAACCACCACTACACATTCTGTTTATGGTTAATTAGTTTTTTGACAGCAAATGGTTAATTAGTTAATAGTTATAATTATCACATATGTGCTTGCAAGTACTTGTACAGTCGTACGTATTTACTTTTATTTTTTTTATCAATCAAATGTACCTATGAAATAATATTTTTTAAAATTCTCAAAGGAAAAAAAACATTATTTTATTATTAGTTAATTGTTCAGTATCAAAAGTTGTCTGGGTGGTGTAGTTGGTTATCACGCTAGTCTCACACACTAGAGGTCCCCGGTTCGAACCCGGGCTCAGACAATTGTTAAATGTTTTTTTGTCATATTTTATTTTTTTAATGCCTTTGAGGATTTCCAACACAATATTATTAATGTCAAAATACTACTAATACATTCAACAATGACAGATTTCTACCAACAGAAATGTTTCTGATTATCCACAGAAAAAAAGTGAGATGAATGAAGTCAAATACAATATAAACTAGTAAACACAGTTCCAAATTCAAATTCTTTCCTTTTACAAAATCTGCCCCCTCCCCCAGTTTTTCTATTTTCAGCATTTCATTACCTTCAATTAGTAATTTATAGGTTCAACAAATGACTCATCCCTATTATAATTAGTAATTTATGTTTTCTCCATGTTTTGAAGCATTTCTCTCGCATAAATCAATGATAAAAGTAACACATTTTGTATAAACTCCTTAAATTCTCTTTAAATAATTAATTTAGATTTTATGTCTCCCACCTAAATCAAAGATAAAAGAAAATTATGCATAAACTCCTAATTTTCTTTAAAATAATTAATTTCTTCTGATTTAGCTAATTTATTTGAGTTTTTATCTAATTAAATTTAAATTCTCTTCAAATAAATTAATTTAAATTTAACTAAATTATAAAAATTCAAATTCATTTAATGGATTTTGAAATTATCTACGTGAGTTACATTTAATAGGAAATAGTAGTCATGTATATATATACAACTCATGAACATATTTTCAATTATGAATTCAAATAACTAAATATGTGTTTAGATATCAATTTAAAATTATTTAAATAAGAAAACACATATTTTAATGTAAAAAAATAAAAGTATGTTAACGAATTTTTTTTTTCAAACATACCCTAATTCATTTAGTTTTATCATTTTTACGTAATCAACTAATATTGTTTTGATTAGCATTTTTAAAAGAAAATAAAAGTCACATTATATACATATATTATAAATATAATTCAATTAAGGAGTATTTTTTTTAACTAAAGAAAATATTTCATTATATTATAGGTACCTACAAAATAAATAAATAAAAGGTTAAGGAATTATTTTCTTAACTTTCATCAAATTTATTAATAATAAAAGTCATTTTCAAAATATTTATAAAAAGTATTAAATACAAATTATAATTTATACAATTATTATGATTTCCGCCTAACATAAAAAATCACTGCATGCACATCACACTGTTAGTTAAGATTAATTAAGAATAAATGAGTAGAAGCGTTCTTTTCTCTTTACATACACAACATTATGCAAGCACTAGGTTCTTCACTCTCAGTCCCAGATTGCACTCTTCCGGTGCCCAGATTCTCAATTAATTCCACTCTTCCAAATTTTGCATCTTTTGTGTCCACCCTGAGCCCCTCCAAGGTTGGAATCAGATTGAGTTTGACTTTTGGTTGTGGGGTTAGGAGTAGTAGGTGTGATAGTTTTGGGGTCCAGTGTTTAGGGTCCAATGGAGGAGAAAATGATGATGGGTTTTACATCAGAAGATGTGTAGAGCTTGCAAGGAAGGCTGTTGGGTTTACCAGCCCCAATCCATTGGTGGGATGTGTCATTGTAAAAGATGGGAAAGTTGTTGGTGAAGGCTTCCACCCTAAAGCAGGGCAACCTCATGCTGAGGTACCTACTTTCTATCTATCTCTCTAAATTGTTCTATGTTATGTAAAATAAGAAGTTGGCAAAAAAAAAACTTGTTTGTTTGTTATGTACTTATTATACTGTGTTTGTGTTCTTTTGTGGTCTGTTGATTTCATTGAATTGGTGTTTTAAACTGATGATAAGCCTAAACAAGGTTTTAAATTGCGGTCTAGGTTGCGATTTCATTGCATTTCCTTATATCGTGGAAAATTGCAGACTAATGCGGTTGAGGCTGAAATTGTGGTCGCCAACTGTTTTTATAAAATCTTTGTCCTTGAATTGTGGAAAATTGTGACAAATGTGGCCACAACGATTATGGTTGCAAAGACCCCAAAATCCTTGATATTGTAGAGAGCCCCAAAATGTTTTTAGGAATATTTATAAATGTTGTCTAGGAATCAAATATTTTTACTGTCCATTAAATAAGCAAATAAAGGTAATGCGATATTTGTCCCACATTAAAATTTTCTTTTTAACTAGAGAATGTTAGTTTCCCCCTTTCATGTGGGAATAATTTTGTGAGAAACTTGTATAAAAAGTATTTTCGGAAAATAATGTTTCTTATGAATGTTATTATTTGAATAACAATCAAACATGGGAATTCCGAACTTCAGATTTTCTAAGAAGTAAAAACTTTCCATATACCATGTCTTCTTAATGTTGTGGCTAAAAATCATTTAAAACCTTGAGCCTAATTTGAATTTAGATTGTGTTTTTTGTAAGAAAAGAAATTAGGAGATATTCTAGGGAACATGCTTTGATCGTTAGATGTTACTCTTCCTTAGAATTTAGATAGGGAGTCTGTGTTTGTTGCTGAGTATGTTGAGTCAGGAGATGAGATTGCCAGGTGTTTGCTCTGAGAGATGCTGGTGATTTGGCACAAAGCGCAACGGCTTATGTGAGCTTGGAACCTTGTAACCATTTTGGTAGGACTCCACCTTGCACTGAAGCTCTAATTAAAGCCAAAGTGAAAAAGGTTGTTGTTGGGATGGTGGATCCAAATCCCATTGTTGCCTCCAAAGGGGTGGAAAGATTGAGAGATGCAGGAATTGAAGTAATTGCGGGTGTAGAGGAAGAACTGTGCAAGAGCCTCAACGAGGCATATATTCATCGCATGTTGACTGGAAAGCCTTTACTTACTTTGAGGTAATTCAACTATAGCTCTGTCCTTTGACACCTCCACTTGCTTTGCATTAACGATTTGTGTATAGACGCTCTTTGGGTGCATAGTGGTGTTTGGTTTTAGATTTATTGATCAACATATGTTATTTTTCTTAGATAAACATGCATTTCATAGCTCAGCCTGTTCCTGCATCGCAGATATTCTCTTTCTGTCAATGGAAACTTCGTGGACTTACTTGGAAATGGAGTTACAGACTCTGGTGGATACTACTCAAGGCTATTACAAGAAAATGATGCAGTCGTAACCTCTTCTTCCTTATTCAGTGAAAATTTTTCAATTCCTACATCTCAAGAACCTGGGGCCAACCAACCAATTCGGATTATAATACATAAAGATCATAGTTCTTCGAATCAAATTCCACTTGCCATCAATGAAGTTGCTGGCAAAGTGATAATCTTTACGGACAATAAAACAGAAATAGCTCTAGAAGTGGCTCAACAAGGAATTGAAATTGTAGCGCTGGATCAAATAAATTTGGATGTGATCTTGGATTATTGTAATCGTCAAGGATTGTGCAGTGTTCTGTTAGATATTAGAGGGAGTTTCAGTGAGTTTGAAGAGCTTGTTAAGGAGGGTATCAAGAAAAATTATATTAATAAATTTGTCACAGAAATTTTGCCATTTTGGAACGGATGTGCTGAGCCAGATCCTCTACAGACAATGAAGAGCTTAGAGCTAGGAGTAAAAGTGGTAAATTTGAAGTCCAGGGCCTCTGATCAGAGTGTTGTAATTGAGGGGTGTTTTAAATTTGAGTAAATGGGATCACAGGTGCCTACCAACTCCCATTTACCAATCTCAGTGTCATGGTTTTTGTCGAGGCATTATTTGCTATAGGATAAAATTAAAAAGCAGTTATTGTATTTTTTGGCAGAAAGGCGAGGGTTATTGTCAATAATGATCTATATTTTCATATTTTCTGGGTTAACATGTTTCTTAGCTTTAAATTTTGGTTGAATGCAATTACTTTGTCTTGAAATTTAAAAGAGATTGTGCCAGCATGATGCTACCTTAGAGTCTGGCCTCATGTTTCATGTGAAATGTAAGCCGTGGATGTTAGCAGTTTGATTGTGTTAGTTTAACAAAGGAAATTAGAATGCTTGGTTTAAGCTTCTTTTTGCATTGTTTTTTCTGTCAGAGTAAAACAGCATATTTTGTAATTCAAATAAACTTTAATGAATTGTTATAAATAGGGAAAATTGCTATGAACTATTTTGAGATCTTTTTAAATGACACTCACCTCCCTTATTTATTCAAGTGATACATACAACCTCTTATATAAGATAATACTATTTGTACTATTAAGAAGGAACAAATTATTAATATAAGTGTTAACAATTGAATAAAATTTGATTTTTTACTTAATTTTAACTTCTAAATTATATCCTAAGTATCACGCGTGTTTTTATTTAAAAAATATACCAGTTTCAAAAAATAATTTCAAAGAAAGAAATGAGAAATCATTATTTTTAAAATTGAAGAACAACAAAAACTTTCATTTAGAAATCATAGCATTGTTCGTAACTTAGAAATAAAGGATAGATATGTATATGATTGTCAGCATATGAAGATTTTTAATTTTTTTCTTTCTCCTACTTCAATTAACGATGTTAACATAAGGGAGATGAGTAGTTTTTAAAGACTAGACGAGAGATGTGTTTAATTTAAACAAACCTTAGGAGTTGAATGCAATTTTTCCTTATAAATAAGGTATAGCCGGAGATAAACTATTTTTAGTTGACCGTTCAAGAGATTCCAAGGCTATTAATATTATATTTGTTGTCACCTAGAAAGTTTAAAAGGAGAACAAGTTATCAATGAGCAAAGCTCAACATTTCCTCTTACGGTTCCCAACAAATGACAAAACATTCTCCTCTTATCAGAGTGAACCTGTTGAATTCGTATCTCTTTTAAAGATATATCGCACAGCTGCTTTACATACCAAACAATTATAAAACAGCGAGCAACAAAAGAGGGCAGCACTTCAAAATCTAAAAATCAAATAGAACCCAACTTTGGGAGAAAAGATCCTCGTGTTTCATTAAACAACTTCTTATATACATGCCGTAGAGAAAGTAAATGCCTATTAGAACCTCTGGTTCGTCCTAAAAGTACATATATAATCTATAAAAACAAAGGCCTGAATTGATGACCTTATATTTACATGATTATGAATTAATGATATATACAGATCCAGTTCATAAGCAGAATACATTCGAAAAGCACCATTCTGGCCGATTTGAGGTAGACTCTGCATGTTGGTGCAAGTGTAGCACAATTATCATTAGTGACTACATAATATAATTCCTAACTACAATTAACTTGGTTAAACAAGTAGCATGTACAGAACCACCTCAAGCAAAATTTGAAGTTCATAGTAAAGTTCCCTTTCATCTAGGAGTTAGGCCAGCCATTCGGTGAATGCTCTTCAGAGAGGCTATTTTGCTTTGCAACAAGGCGCGCATGAATTAAATTTCCAGTTGTGATTGCTTCTTGGATGTCTGTGTGCGCCTTTTGGCAGAGTTCATCAAGTGCAAGCATGGGAAATGGCTCCTCTATAAGAACTCCAACCTACAGCAATCATTTTCACATTATTGGATTAGCTTTCTTCTACCCAGAAAATATCTGGAGTTGCATTTCAAAGAAGAGAATTTATATACATCTACTTTTATTTTCCATCTCATTTCTATTCCATTTTCTTCCTATTTCTTCTCATCACTTCATTTATGACATCACATCTACCACTTTCTCTCTCCACCTTTTCTTTTTTCTTACTATCTCTCTTCCTTCCACTCCAATCACCTCCAAAATGGGGTGAATGTTTATATTTTTTTCCTCAGGAGAATTCATCCATCAAACACTTCTGAATGTGTTCAATCATTTTAGATTAGAGGTAGTCCCAAATCTACTGTAACAGTGCAAAATTGATTCTGCAGTCTGTGTTGGTAGGCAACTATCTGCAAATTCGATAATGAGGACAGAAATTCTAAATTTCTAACAGTGTAAATTCAAAAGTTAGTATCTACCTTTTGTGCATAAATCTTATACCAAAGTGCAGCAGTCCAATGGTTATGCAAAAGTAAACCAAATATTTTATATGCATAAGACACCCATAATTTCTTCCACAATTTTTACATAATCAACTCTCTAAAATCTAACAGCTGGAATGAAAAGCATTGTCATAATTACTCTCCCTTATCTTTCAACATTTTTCCGTCAATCTAAAACTGTTTACCTAATGCATATTGCATACTGAGAAGAAAGGAAAAAACAAATAATGTGCAATAGCCCAAAGGCCCCAATTCTGTTGCCTGCATCTACAATAAATTAGATAATAAATATATTAAAGAGTCAAGGTAAGAAGGGGAACATACTTCTTCAATGCAAAACAAAGATGCAGCACTAATAAAAGTAGCAGGAACCACAATCCATTGACAATCATCCCAAAGTATGATAGGGAGCGTCAGATGCCACAGGACAAGAAACCTTGAGGTCAAGCGAGTATATGATAACGGAATGGGAATACCCATAAGTTGTTCACATATGCCAATTCCTTCATGGAAACAAGATATCTTTGACTCCTGTACCACAACGAGGGAAGTGTTACACAAAGAATTACCACAGTTAAGTGTTATGTTAACAAATCCACTTGTACAATACAACTTTGTCAGTTTGCCACAAAATCAATCAGGAGTCAGAAAAAAATTACATTTTTGACAAAAGTGTTATTTCACATACAATGTTTCCTAATCTAACATGTACTATGATGCTAAAAAATAAGGTTTAAAAAAGTCCACAATTGCATCTGCCTTGACAAGATTTATGAATCACTGCACCCTTAAAATGTCAAGGTTTTGGAATCATCACGACTGTAATTGTTATTTCCATTTATAACCAATTGACAGATCTTGATGTTGGCTAACTAAAACTACAACAACATCAACCAAGCATGACGCCAAGCATAATTTAAAATCTTGCTAACAATTCCAACCAGTACATACCAGAACATTCCTTCTAGAATCCTCCAGTTTCAGCAACCGAATGCTCTGTGAAATAAACTCAATAATGCAATGAGGCCGGTGCTTGGAATTCATGACCACAGCTAGATCATCCACTTCCAGCATATGCTGAAGATCCCTCCTAATATCCGAACCATACAACACGTGACACTGCATTCAAACAGCAAGTTTCACCATCATTCAGAAAAACCACCCAAATCGAAGGAAGCCAATCAACAAGTTATAGGTTTCAATAAATTTCTCTATACACACTTTTAATAAAATAAGAAATCAAAGTAAACTAAATTCTTCCAAAAAATTAAAATTAATTTATATACAAGTTAATTTGTAAAAGTTCACTTCTCCAAGAATTAATTTTTAACTCCTATATAAACTAATTTTAGCTTACAGATAAATTTATTTCATTTTTTTCTTTTTATTTTCTTCTCTAATGATTCGGAAAAGTTTTTATCTTTTTTATTTTTTATCAACCAGAATTACACAACAACAAAATTCAGATCTAATACCTTTTGCATACTTCCAAGTCTCCCACTAGGCCTTGTGCATACTTCCAGTAGTCTCCCACTAGAATGACCCTAATGGTCGGAAGAAAATTATCTAAACATTTTAATATAAGAGTCCATTTGAATAATCTTATCTGGAAGCGCTTTTTTGAAAGGAAAAAAAAGAAATTCGAAAAAAATTATATATATACAAATCCTAGTTTATCCATCAGTTAAAATTAATGATTTTAAATAAGTTAACATGAAAGAGGTTTTCCAAATTAAAGTTAATAATTGATTATGGAGACATCTTTTCTTGGTAGGAGTGTTAACACAGATCGTACGTATTAAAAAACAGTGTGCAAGTGCAACTAATTGCAGGCACATTTGTGTGTGAATTGAAAACCTTAAGCGCAACGGGGAAAGCGGCGATGTACTGCAAGAGGGCGTGCTTGATGGGGAAGTCGTCGGCGTTGTCGACGACGATGGCGGCGACCTGTCTGGCGAAGTCGTGCGTGGCGGCGATGACGTTGGTCCAGGCCTTCTTGCCGTCGACGAATCGGGCGTAGGAGGCTTCGGTGCGGAAGACGAGGAGGAGGGCGAGGGCGGGGGCGGTGAGCTGGTAGGGGAGGGTGGAGGCCCGGAGGAGGGGGAGGAAGTCGGGGAGGAGGTGGAGGAGGAGGGCGGAGTTGTAGGCAGCGATGGCGGCGGCGAAGGCGGTGAAGAAGAGGACGGGGGGGACGAGGGAGAGGATGACGCGGGAGGAGAGGCTGGAGAGGAGGTGGCGGAGGTGGCGGAGGGAGCTGCGGTGGTCGCGCCAGTTGAGGTGCGTGTAGAGGGACCTTTTCTTCTGCATGCCCCGCTCCTGCACCGCGTCGGCCCAGTCCGGGACGGAGCGGAGGAGGGAGATTAGGGTTTGGGCTGGGCCGGAGGAGGAGGAGGAGGGGGGAGGGAGGGAGGCCCGGATGGGGGCCTTGTTGGGCCTGGAGGTGGAAGGCAGAAGAGGGAGCCTGAGAGGGCATTTTGGGGAGAAGAGGGAAGAGAGGGTTGGGGGTTTGATCTGAATTCTGTGATGGTGGTACATTGAGTTGGAGTAGCAGCAGTGGTGGAAGCAGAGTAAGGCATGAACATCTTACACTTTCTTTTCAAATGGGTGGCTCATTTTCAATTTTCACACCAAACCAAACCTGTTGGTGACATGGGTGACTAGTGAAGTGCGATTTTACACGTTTTACCTACTCTTTCCCAACTTTAATCATAACTAAGGATGGCAAGCCTCGCCTAGGAAGATGAAAATTGATTTCATACTTATTTTATATTGGACATCCATAAATTTCTTAAATATTCATGAATATTTATAAATTTTTTAATGTTATTAAAATATTATATTATAAATAATTTTATTTATATTTAATATTATTAAAATATTAAAAAATAAAAATTTATTGTTAATTTTAAACTTGTATTTAGCATTAATTTTGTTGAAATAATAATAAAAATGTAAGATAATTAATAACTTAATATACATTAATCTCACAAGTAAGTTAAAGTCTCATCACAAAGTTACAATAATTTAATCTTATAATTTCAAATGAAAGTAAATAACTTACAATACATAAATTTTATTGGTCCAATCAAAGCTAGAAAATCAATCAAATTACATCCAACATAATTTTATAACATACTTAACACATGTTGGTAACTTCATCAACATCATTTTTGTAAGAAAATAAGATGAGAGAGTATAGTTTTAGAGTTATGTGTTACAAGGATAATTAGGATATTTAAGAAATATTATTAAACGGGTATCCGCGGGTATGGATATCATCATACCCACTCTCGCCCCGTTTATAAACGGGTAAAAAATTATTCGTCCTCATTATCTGCGGGTACCCAATTAGCCTATTTATTTATTATTCGTAGCGGATTTTACTCGCAGATACCCGCGGTGCGGGTATTTTTGTCATCCCTAATCATTATATATATATATATATATATATATATATATATTGATAATCATCTATACACTGCCAGTGTAAAAAGTTTTTTACATTGACAACTAATCATATATTTTAAAATTTATTTTATTTTTATTTGATTAAATAAATAAATGACATATTAACATGATACTATTAAAAGATGTGATTGGTTACCAGTGTAAAAAAACTTTACACTGACAGTGTATAAGTGATTAATTCATATATATATATATATATATATATATATATATATATATATATATATATTTATATATATATAATAATTTAATAAATTTACTTTATTCAATAATTTATATTATATATAAAATTATAATAATTTAATTATTGAGTTAAAAAAAATTTAATATATAAATTAAATTTACAAATTTTTAAAAATTATATAATATTTTATTTTATTAATTCAAATTATAATATAAAAATATTTCATATTTTAATTTTAAAATAAAATAAAATATCATATAATTTTAAAATTTTAAAATTTTACAGACCTAATTTATTCATTAAAAATTTTAATTAAACAGTTAAATTATTAAAATTTAATATAAAAATATAAGTTATTAAAAAATAAATTTATTCTAAGTGTGTGTAAGTAAATTATACACGCATAGTCGCGTACAATATAGCAACAACAAGCAACAAGAAATTGGCTACTGTTCATGAGTGACATTGAATTGAGACCCTTTTATAAAGGTCTTTTGGTTTTTGTAAACAGAAAAAACGTGGGTGGGTCATTAAAAATTAGTTGGATTCAAATGATAAATCCATTTATCATTTAAAAAAATAAAATTAAAAGTTGAAAAAAAAAAAAAAAAGACAAATCAGGGTTATATATATTTATTCTCACATGAGTAATTGCAGTTGCACTTAAGAAAAAAATTAGAAATACATACTACATGCAAGCAGATGATTGGAAAGATTTAATCGTTAAAAATTAATCAAGTTACATATGGTAAAAAATTTAAAGTCTATTAACTAATTAATGCTAACATTAAAAGCTTTAAAAAAATTATAAACAAATTACACACTTAAAAGTAGATTACATATGTTAAATATTAATTAAAAAATAAAACATAAAAATATGCTCGATTAGATTTTAATATTTTTAATTTTTCAATTTAAAATGTTTGAAAAAAAAAATATAAGAGTAATTTTTTTATCAGTAAAAAAATAAGAATAATTTGCGAATCAATTTTTAAACTTTCGAAACAAATAGACATTTTTTTTTCTTCGAAAAATAGTGACACGAGAGAAAGTGTAACCTCAAATCTGAACCTAAACCTAGTTCCTCAAAATTGAGAACAGAGGTTGAAGTGGAGATCATATTTACAGTCATGAGTTTGATGAATCCAAGAACAGAGAAACTGGTGAGAAGGTTAACCATTGTCACCACTGTTGCTGCTTCCTATTTTCTCCTTACCGCTGACTATGGCCCTCAACCCAATGCCCTCGACCCTGTAAGTCTTCTTTTTCTCTCAAAGCTACCCAACATAGATATCCAATTCTATTTCCAACCTTTGATTATGGGTAATTTTGTGGTGTTGATGCCTGTTTGTTGATTGTTAAATGGAACTAAATTTAGATTTAAATGGTGAATGCTGTAGGTAACATTATAAAAGGGCTTGTGAGGATGTCCATCAATCACTATGTAGCTTCTTGGTTATTTGTGTTATTGACTCACATATGTGTAGGTGTTTTCCCCTTCAAAACTATTCACACCATCAAATTTTTCATCTTTGCAACCACATATATGTGAAGTAGGAACCAGGTTGTAATTAAACGGTTCAAAATTCTAATGGAAAGAGAATGGAGGAAATTACTTTTTTTTTTCTCGTTGTTGTTGGTTTTGCTGCTGTTAAGAAGGTGTAAAACTTGGCGTGGGGAAGGGGATGGTATTGTAGGCTAAAATGCTGGCAAAGCAGCTTGGGTTGGATTTCAACTTGGGAAGTGGGAACAAACAGCCCTCAAAAAGACTTGGTGGCCATTTTTGTTATTACTCTTGGGCAATTTTGGACCCATAGGTAGTATTTGGTAGATAACGTATGAGTTTTCTTCTATGGTGTATTTCAAGAATAGGATAGAATAGAAGTTAGAACTGCTTGTGGAGTTAAAGTAGTACATTTTGGTTTCACCAGTTGATCCGTGCAACAAAATCTACCTTAATATGATGAGAAGCTGAGAACAGTAAAAAGAAAACACAAAACTGATACCAGACATTTTGCGTCATCTAGAAATTGCATTATGAAATAAAAATATGGCATGGGACTTGATCCGCAAACCGCAATTGCATTGACTTTATTGTATTAATTGGAATACTCAGTTCTTCTGTCTCAGATCAAGTTGATAGGTAGTAGATAAATGACAATGGTCAGAAATCAATATCCTAATTTATGTTTAATTTTCTTTTTATTGTTCTGTTCATGAGGGTTTTACGCCTTGGTACCGACTCTATTGTTTTTTTCATGTAAAATGTTGATGAAACAAAAGATTTATAAGGTTTTTATCATTTGCTATATGGCTACATTTACGTTAGTTTGTCTTGTTAATTTGAAAGTTAGATCTAGAGAAATGACCCAAATAAGAGTTTCCTTGGTGGATTAGAACCTGTGGCCATGCAGAAGCAATTGCAGATGAATAGGTGTCCTTCACAATTAGAAAGGTTCTAGATAGAATCTCTTCCCCAGTAGTTATCAGGATGCTAATACCTTGTAAGGTAACATTAAATAAACTTTAACCTTGATGAACAGCTTAGAGGTTACAAACTTTGCAGCTCCTGCTTCACTTGCAGGACTCTGAGAATAATTGGCCAGATGAATCCAACCAGCGATCAATTTAACTTTGTTTCAGCCACTGCTGCTATCTAAAGCTTCCCTCGACTGCCACAAATAGTTTCTTGTTTTTCTTTTATATTTTTGTTCAGATGGTTTAACTTCAATGTAAATTTTTTTAAATGGCAGATGTTGTAATTGAATTCTATGGGAAATTTTTTTTTTTCTTGCTTCTGACGTTATATTTTCTTAATGGAAGATTAAGAAGCAAATACTTTCAGCAGAGAGCACCGTGAAAGAATATGTTTTTGGATCAAAGAAAGAATCTCAGGAAAACCAGACGGGGAAATTGGACAGCAACAAGGATCGCCCTTAAATGTATGGTAGTCTTGTATAGGAACATCATGCTGAGTAAAGGTTTTCTTTTAGCCGTTTGAAAATGGAATGGTTCAATGACTAGAGGCCGAAAACGAATGAACGGTAGATTAACTTGTCAGCATCAATGCCGTTAATAAGACCATAACATCATAGTCATGTTTTGGGCTGTTGCTCCCTTCCCCCACCCTTTATCTTATTATGTATCTGCATCTGTATTGTTTTTCTTTCCTTTGTGGTTTTCTTTTATGTGGATTTGAGTTAAAAAATTGTAATTGAGAAGGGTTTTGCACATTAAATAAGCAGTTGTGTCAGTCAAATCCCACCTTCTAAAAGCTGTTATTCTTTTTTGGTTTTTGTCTAATAATGATTCATTGAGTGTGCAACCACCGGGTATGCAAAACATAGAGCAGCAAATAAGTCGAGCTAAAAAAATGGTTATGCGACTGTTGTATAGATCACATTTACTAAAATAGAACACTAGTGTTATTGGAGATTAAAAATGTCAGACGTCTTCCATTTCAAATTCATGTCATGCTGCAAGTCTCAACGAGATTTTATTTTAGAGTCACAAATTAAATCTCCAAGAGTCATAATCTAACAATCCACAAAAAGACATAGTAAAGTATCAATAATTTCATCCCTTTTATAGGTGCCAATGTTGAAAAGGTATCCATTAATTACTTAAACGATGAAGACTAGTTTGAACAAGTTCTACTTTCTTCCACGACTCTGCTTTTTAATTGAAGCAGAGTTATGCATGCATATTACAAAAAAAATGGTTTTTTCACATATCTTGTTAATTGAAGTCATGAAGGGAGAGAAATAGAGAAGCATGTAGAGTAGACGTAAAACTAGAGACATGAAAAACTCAAGACTGATACTATTATCATAGTTCACAACATTTTGGTGACATGATGCATGGCAATAGGAAATGAACACTATTTGGTGTCCTAAACCCAATGATTTGCACCCGACAAAAAGCAAATCTTGCTAGGCACTCCAACACTAAGTACACAGCTGCGAACACCAGCTTTTAACTCTTCACATATTTTAACCTTTTATATTGAAAAAAAATTGCTTAAGTTTGGATTCATAATCAATCAAATCATAGAACTAAATGAACATCCTAACCGACCCAACAAAAAGGGGGAGGGGGTGTTACAAACACTCATCCAATCCTTGTTTCTTGATGAAATCCTCAAACACATGCAACATTTTGGGAGGGTGGAACTATTGGTATCCAAGATGAATTTTATAATCAATGGGGGTAGTCATCAGGCATAACAGAATCAGCAAGAACTTGTCTCTGTACAACGTTTTCATTTTTGCTTGGTAGTTGCATTCCTCTTGGATTCCAGTGTTGTTCCATCTTTAAGTGCTGCTTGGGCTTCATTCTCCATGCCAAGTCCTGTGAGGGCAACAGATTGAAGATAAGATGCTATGTGCCATACCGGAGATACAACTTGTGCCTGCATCGCATCGTTCAGTGCTTCCTGAGGCATGTCACTGATGAGATAACACAAACTGCGTCGTGCATAGACTGTTGGAGAAACCATTGTTCCAGTATCAATAAACTGCACATAAAACAATAAACTCTTAATGACTAAAATAGCATTAGAAGCCAAATCAAACAGCAAATAGAGCTGCTAAATAGGAGGGATCAAGAGGTGTTGCTACAAAAGTGATTCATTCATAGACTTGAATCAGATCAAATCCATAGTGTAAAATACTTCATTCTTGACCACTACTCTTATTAACAACAAGAGACATTGATGTGCAATTGTGCATCTGTACTAAGAAACCTAAAGCATCATTCATATTGTTACGAAAATCTCACATCAACTAGATCTTAAGGATCTAGTCACAATCAGATTCAGTTTTATTTTAAATTTCAATATTAACTAGAAATCTATTTTGTGACATGCAATTTCATTTAATTAATCAGCAGGTTTTAAAATAAAATAATAAAAAAAAGGTAAACCAAATTTAGATTAGTTCAACTTATTAGCATAAGAATATGTTTGGATAAATTTCTCCAAAAAACACTTATTAAGTTAAAACTAGCTTATAAATAAGTTAAAACAAAGTTTTTAGAGAGAAACTAATACGAGAGCATTCCTACAAATTAATTTATAGAGAAAATTATTTCATCTTTTTTTTTTCTCATCTAGAAATGCTTCCAGAGAAGTTTATCCAAAAAGATTTTAAGTAATCTACCTGAGAGTAGTTCTCAATTGCTAGTCTAAAATCTTTCTGCCGGAAAGCAGCATCCCCCTTTTTCTTGCAATTTAATGTTTCCTGCATTTGATCAGTCCACATCTGAAATGATAACTGCAATATAAGTTTAAGAGAATACACAAGTTAGCATCTTTTCAAGAATACATATTTATATATTATTACTTCATGGTTTGTGTGAAAAGATAACCCAAGAAGATATACAATAAATTAATAAATTATCTAGATTTTGCAGGAAAAATTAAAAGGTGTGGTAATTCAATAAAATATAATTTAGATAGAGAACCTCATTTGCCACTCCTTCATCATCTTTATAGCCAATATTTTCCAGAACTTCATGTATGGCAGTCAAGTCCTTTCTTGAGCATGCTTCACCAAGAGGAGATAATGAAGCAAAAGTAGTACTATGTTGGATGCCCATCAAGACATGTGAAGGAACCTAGAATGAAATGAGAATCAACACTCTTGGTAAGAAAAAATAATTACAACTTCTTCCAAAAATGATTAATGACACTATTGTCATCAAGTACCTCATGCATGTGTGTGAAGATATAATAGTCTTTATACAGATGATACACAAATATCCATAATAGAAAGAACATGCCTTAACCCTAAAATGGAGCTTAAATAAATGTTTGTTTATTCATTTGAGATATTGAACACACGTTACAAGAGAATAAATGTGAAGAAAAAAAAATAGTTTTGCCTACACATCCATTTGAGCCTTTGAGGTCACTTAAAACAAATAAACAACAGGGGTATTTATACTTCAGTTTTGATCATAAAAAAACATCTTATCTAATCATGAAATTAAATTTCATTTCGATTTAAATTGGCATAGATATGATATCAAATCCAAACCAATTAAAACTGGCATTGGATTCAACTATATCTGTTTCTAAACATGCAGTTAATATTAAATAAATATAAAAAAAATAGTAATTATAATTATAATGAAAATATTAATTTAAAATAACAACTATCACATCTAAATCATAAATATTAGTAAAAAAAAATTAAAAATAAATATTAAAAAGTGATCTACATCTTAATAAGATGTAATTGATATATTGGAATTATAATGAAAATAAATTAGTATCATGATTTCATAAATTTCTACTTATACAAGTATGAGTAGCACAGTTATTTAAAAAAAAAAAATATGTATATGTACATAAGTTTGGTTTGGATCGGACAGTTTTCAAAATTAGATCTGAAATTCACTCCAATCCAAGAAAAATTTTCAATTTTATTTTTTCAGTTTGTTCAATTTGGCTTTGGCAGTTTGCATTGAATTGGACCAATTTATTAACATCCCTACAAACAAATAGCAAGTGATGCCCCGCTATTACATAATAATAGTAAACAAGATCTCAAACATGATACGCATTGGTTACTAATAGTAAGTGATGCCCCACTATTACATAATAACAGTAAACCAACCTCTGTTTCCTTCTGAAGAGGAGCCAAAGCAGCTACCAATGATTTTGGATTAGGCCGTTCTCTAGGTTCATACTGTAAACATCGAGATGCCAAGCGTACCAACTCAGTTCCATCATCATCTGAAAATTGTCCTTCCAAACAAGAATCTGTCAGCATCTGAAGATTTCTTCCACGAATCACATCAAGGGCCTGCACCAAATTTTCTACTGATTACATATGCAAGTTTACACATAATATAGCAATATATAATTAGCTGCAAAGGGTTTGTTATAGATGGAGGACATGGGAGGGTAAGTTTTGAGTAGAATTCATTCTTATTAGGGAAATTTCAAATGAGGGAAGAGAAATTGGGGATGATCTTCATTTAATTTTATAAACATTTTAAAGTTTCCCAATTTAGACTAGTTTCAAGGATTTTAACGTCCAATCAAAGAAGAAACTTGTTATGTTTCCATGTGGTTTTGATTCCCTTTCATTTGCTTTTGATTCCTTTCCTACCTTCCATCAACCTAACAACTTAAACTTATGAAATTCAGGAATTGTTAGGCATTGACACCAAACCAATTAGATTTACTTAGAACTTTTAGAACCCAAACTAAATTCATAAACCATCCTGTCACGTTGACCGAGTTAACCTATGCCTATATTCTTTACCCATTGATAAGAATGACTTACGTGACTTGGGGGGATATGCTTCCCACTGAGAAGGTCAAGCAAAAGTGTGCCAAAGCTATATATTACACTTTCTGGTGTTACTCTGCCTACAAAACAAAGAGGAGATATAAGAAATCATGTATCACCCATCTCTAATAAAACATAAGTGACTATAAATGTTTAAATGCAATACAGATTTTCAATTAAATATCACAGTGCTAAACATAAGCAAAAAGGACAAAACTAACAAAAAGAAATCCATTATATGGCATACCAGTTCTGAGATACTCTGGAGGGGTAAATGCCAAATTTGTGCTATAACTTTTCCCATCCCTGCTATTTTTCATAAGACCAAAACTCGAAAGCCTAGGATTACCATCCTGCAAAATTCTAACACAATTTTTATTAATCTAATTATTTGGATGTACATAAAAAGGGGATACAAAAAAACTTGCCTCATCAAATAGAACTCTATATGCATTAAGGTCATGATAAAGAGCACGCCCTTTGCTTGTGCAGTACTCTAGAGCTTGTGCAAGATGTAGAACAACTCTTAGTCGCATTGCCCATTTCATAGGTTGTGTTTCCCCTGATTTAGACACACGACTACATTATTTCACACCATACAAACTCAGCTGTCTGTCATATCGAAGCATCACTCCAACAACATGGTCATAACAATATAGCAAAGAAAACAGGACATTAGAAGAGACAGGGAACAAATCTCCGGAAATCTACCTTGTGAACATAACTCGGTAAAAGGTCTATCTTATAATGTTTTGTTCAAAGTTTGAAGGACCTGGAATCTATGTTTGAGAAACAATGTATAGATTGATTCCAGGGTTCAAAATTAGTAATAAAAATGTTGCTTCTACCATCCAAAATCAATTTCCACACTTCCCAATACAGCATATTTACATAGAAGTCCTTATAGAAATTGGATGCTTAGCTTATAGGAGCACTTCCTGGTAATTTGACACTATTAGCAAAATTAAAGTATATGGATCTATGAAAGCAGTTTCTAAAGAGAAGGGGGGAAAATGAAATTACCAAATAAAAGTTAGTCATGTGATGATAGTCATAACATACTATACTAGCACCCTTTCTGATGTCTTGAGATTGTCCAACTCAAATAATAATCAACAAACATATAGAGAAAAATGGGGTTTTTTATGTTAGAGGGGTAACTTTTTTCAAAAATTCCCAAAATGAGTAGTTTTTAAAAAAAATTCGGAAATGGGTAAGTCGTGTTTGTGAACATGACTTCTATTTAAAAGTTGTGTTTCACAAACCAAACACAACTTCTATTTAAAAGTTGTGTTTCACAAACAAGACTTTTTTTTTTCTTTTTTTTTTTTTAACAAGTTAGAAGTCGTATTTATAAACACGACTTTCATTATTTTAATATTATAAAAATGGCAAAGTCATGGTTGAGGCCACAACTTACCTTGTTTTAGTTTTTCTTTTTTTCTATTTTATATTAAAATAGTATTTTTTTTGCATAAAATTAAAATAAAAAAAGGAAATTGTGGTTTTAAAACATCACTTTAGTTTCTTATAAAAAAAATAAAATAAAAACAAAATTCCGTGTTTGTGAAATAGAACTTTCATTTTAACAGTTGTGTTTCACAAACACAACTTACCCTATATCCGGAATCTTTTAAAAGCTTACCCATTTTGGGAATTTTTGAAAAAAATTACCCCAAAATGGTAAAAAATCCAAAAAAAAATGGACAATGTCATGAAACTTCCAAAAGGAAAAGGTTAGAAATTTGGTGGCTTAGGTACTGATCAAGTATGTTGCACCAGTAAAGCACACACAGCAAAGCAAAAAGCAACAAAATCGTAAACCACAAATTTAGGACATGGTAATTAGATGTTCAATACTAAAAGGATAATAAAAAATGAATGAAAGGAGCTCTTACAATGGAAAAGGTGCTTTGCAAGTGTTTCATTGGGCATATATTCTGCAACAAGTAACCTCTCATCTCCTTCACAACAACAACCAAGCAAATTTGCCAATCTTTGGTTACGAAGCTGACCAACTGATCTTGCTTCCTCCTGCAGTTATGGAAGAAAATTCTTTTGATTAATTGAAAGTGAAAAGAAAAGGTGAAAGGAAGGTGTACCAGAACAACCTAATGCATCATTAGCTTCACAAAGACAATAGAACCTAAACATTTTAGATTAGTATCATTGGCCAATTGAAAAAAAGTATATGTAAATACAATGTTAACCAATAAATACACTTGCATGTTACCAACAATACAAATTTACCAGACAACATGGGAAGAATATATAGGATAGCCAATTACCAGTTGAAAAGTTGATTACAGTAGAAAAGGAACCCGAGAAAACTTATCATGATTCATTTATCACAGATGGTTTAGTGGCACTAGTCAAGATCTATTCCATGTGTTTGAGTAATGCAAAGTACATAAATCACGCAATTGTGCAGTGCAAGATCATCAACAAAAGAGTTATGGTCAAGGTTGAAGAAAGCATGGGGGTGGAGGGCATTTACCAAAAACTGCCGAGCATCAGGCCAAGCATTCCTATTAAACCGCTTAACAGCAATCCTCATTTGATTCTCCAGCTTTCCTTTATAAACAACATTAGGAGCCTTCTCTCCATGTTCAGATACAATGTTCTCAACGGCAAAACCAGATGTTGCATTCTTAAGTTGCTCAAGCGTAAATTCACGGAATGTAGGCCAGTTACTGACCTCACTACTATCCTCAATTTCTGGAACAAATGTTAAAATAAACATCTATCATATTCCTTATAATTACCTATAACTATATAGGACATTAGAGTATGACTTTACCCACCAGCATCTGGAGTTTCAATAATGGATGCCTTAACTTGTGAATCCACACAACATGGTATGAGTCTGGAGCACTGAATACCCATTTTGGTAAGCTGAAAGCAAACTTGAAGTAATGAAAACCTCTTCCACTTTCAATAATGTGCCTTTTCTGAAAATATTTGAAAATGATAACCAGACCACTGAGATCCACCTGAACTTTGTCAACCCTATGCACTGTCACAATACACCTTCATATTTGGCTCTGATGACTGGTTACCAAAGATTATGTATCTGTAAAATGTTGGGACCAGAATTGTCAGTGAATCACTCCAAAAGCTTTGTTCAAGTGAAGGTTAAAGAGTAAAGCAATAAAAATCATTTTGATCTTAGCCCAAATTATGTGTCAACATGGTCTTCAATTATTACACACAACCAAACAATTGAAACAGAATAATCCGTAGATTCTGTACTTGATTTTCAGATGCTACCAGAGCCAGGAACCTTTTGGAAGGAATAAGTAGCTGAGAAAAATTAACAATCAATAAAAGCACAACAAACATAAAAGTACTTCTTCATTTAAGCATAAGGTGGAATATAGAACCTTTATGTTGGCAACTTCATGTTCTCATAACCACAACTAATGACAGCAACAACCCCAATTAAGATGCTCTTTAAATATGACAGTCTAACTACTACCATCTAAGCATTAAAAGCTAAAGAACATCAGACATGAAGATGTAACTGCATTCCTCCAAATGTGTAAAACTAAAACACAAACACTCACATGCTGAACATTTAGCTTCATATATGATAGCCTACCTACTAATATCGTATTCTTAACATCCACCTTTTTTTTTTTGTTTTTTGTTTCGGAGTCAACTCAAGTTACACTCAAGTCTTCAAAACGAAAATGCCGAGCAAAAAGCATCAACTTTTCCAACCTACTCAAAAGGCTACTTCACCTTTAAACTTGTTCTAACCTTCTCCAATTGCTGAGGAAAAAGTTGAACCACCTTGAGCTGAAAAAATGTCTCTCTTTTCTTTTCTTTCTCGATCAAATCAACAGCTTTTACAAGATCCACATTTTCGCACCAAAGACCCTCGTTTTGCAATCTGCAAAGTTCGAGTCTTTCCCTCGATCCAACCAAACCCCACTAATCTTTTCTCCTCATGAAATCAGGATTTTACAAAATCACCCCCTCAACAGATCAAGTAAATAAATATTCAACCCCAAATAAAAAATTCAGATTTTTATGAACACAATCAACTGAGGAGGAGAGAAAAACAGGTGTTGGGTGAGAAACTCAAAGCTGAACTGAAGATCTGTGTGAGAAGCAGAAGAATAAGAAGATGGTGATGAATGATAGAGCTAAGGCTTTGGATTTCTGACATTTTCTTTTTTAGCCTTTTCGGTTTTAATAAATAATAAATATAAACAAATCAATTATTACCGACATGTCATGAGTGTATGTCATGAGTATATATTCAAAGATCAGGAATCTGCATGTTATTTAAACAATTTTTTATTGAGAATTTGTTGGCACAACACATTTGCTTGTGGGTTTTATTTTAATTTATTATTTTCAATGTTTCGACTATAAATACAGCCACACATATAATAACCCTATAATGGTTAGTTAACTTTAACTGTGATTCCAACTAGATTTTACGTGCAATATATTAATAAATGAGATTAGAATCCTTCAAAAAAAAGAATAAAACTACATGTGATTTCCCTTCAAAAAAAAAAACCGCATGTGATTTTTTAGATATCAGTTAGAATTAGAATTTTATTTCAATAATCTTCTTGATTATGGTTTCCATCAAATATATTAACTTAAATACTGAAATGAAACTATGAAACAGTGCTAAAAATAGTTAAGAAATAAAATGTATCAAATCCATTGAACTAGAACTAATTAATTTCCTTTTTTATCTATAGAATATTGAAATCATGAATTAATTTGGGTCACTACTTTGAAAAAGACTGAATTATTACCCAATCTTAAAATTACAAGAAACACATACCTGGTCAAAGGCTTATATATATCCACCGCCAATTGTTTTGGAGGATTATCTGGTGTCAGTGGTGTGGCTAAGGCTTATTTGCTGGCATAGCAACCAATGAAGTTGTGCCTTTTACAATAACTATACCTTAGAAAAAGAGCATGGAAAAGCTGGCAAGCAATGAAGCAATGTACCAAATTGTTGAAGTAAATCGAGTTTAATGGGGAGAATTTTATTTGTAGTGTAGTTGGTAGAAATCCAAAAGAATTACTGTTGAAGTAAACACGGTCAACCAAAATATAAAATAATACTCTTCCAAAGTAAATAAGTTATGATATGTTTACTTTAAAGAGTATTCAAATTTTAATTTATTATTTTTTATAAGTAGAAATTATATATATGTACCATTAGTCACATAATGAGTTTCTAAAATTCTTATGTCTGAAGTTCAAAGGAATAATTAATTAATTATCAAAATAATAAGAAAAAGGTACAAAAGAAGCAAGTTGTTTGTGGTTACTTAAACTGTACCATAAAAGAAAATTAATGCTCTTTCATCCTGTTCCCAAGTTGACTGGGAAATAACTGAAACTGGTTGAAAAATTTGTCACATACATTGAGAGTTGTAGCTTATCAATGTACAGTAGTTATTAAAGGTATCCTTTTGCACATAATGATGTTTAATCTAGTGTAGAATTTTTGCTTGTATATGTCTTGCTTTAGGGAAAACATAAAATGATTGTGTTTAACAATTCCAGCAGGATTTCTCATGTTCAATTAACAGGGGGGCTGCTTATTGAACTCATTTCCAACTATGTTGTCATTGTGGTCTCGCATACCATGTACAGGGCTGCTATTTTTTTTTTCTTTTTCATTTTTATGGTATAAGAAGATAAAACACCACCTGATATATCGAGGATTAACGTTGATTAAACTTCTGAACCTGTCACACCTGACTTTTGATGTTGGTGAAGTATGTTATCATCGACACACAAAGTGGCAAGCTGAAACAAATGGCTTAATATATCCCTCTACATAGAATAGTTATATTTTAATGTATGGGGATAGCCATTTAAATTTTTTATTTTTGAAATACTATTTAGATATAAAATATTATATTTATTAGGATATTATTTAAATTTTAAAATATTTTATTCATTTATTTTATAAATTTTCATCCTCTTGTAAAATTAGGATCTAAAGTTAACAATTATAAATTATTGAGATGAGAAGGATTATTTAAATTGTATAGAAAATCACCGTCTTATTAGATGAGAGAGAGTGTCAAAATAGAAAATTAAATATATTTATTGAACAAATTTTTTTGCTTTACTGAATTCAATTGCATTATAAAAGTTTAAATCAAAGTACATGAATTGTATTGTTCTGGTCTCCATCATGAAGGATTCTTTTTTTAAGAATTTTGACAATTGATTGATATATTTGACTGAATGAGGAATGAAATCTCAAATATAATTAAGAGTCATTAAAAATTGATGAATATGTTTTATCATCAATGATTGATTTGAAAAATTGAGAAAATTTTCAATTATGTGACACTAAGGTTGATAAATTTTTTGGAAAAAAAATGCATTCCAAAAAAATCAATATCATATTTTATTATTTAAATTTCACAAAAAATTAAAAAAAAATATTAAGACAAAAATAAACCAATAGATTTCAAGCATGAAAATTAGAGGCGAAATAAAATAAGTTAGTGCACATAACCCGCTACATTCACGTAACTTTTGTTTATCACTTTCTTTTATAACTTGATCTGATGAGCCATTAAATTAACTTGTCTAATTGAATCATTTTTTGACCCTTCTAATTTTTATCCTTTATAAAGATAATTTAATTTTTATAGTTAATTTCATTTTTCAAATAGTCTATTCATTCTTTTATATATATATATAAAAAAAAGTCTAGTTAAATTTTTATAAAAATACTTTAATTTTTATAATTTAGTTCAATTCACCGTTAATTTAATTTCGTTAACACACCTAGCAATAATAGTATTGATAGTAATTATTAAAACAATGATAATAATGATTTTATAGTAATTATTTATAATTTAATTTTAATTTTAACTATTTATTTTCAATCAATTTGAGTTTCTTTAAATTTGTTATCCAATCTTATAAAAATAAAATAAAAAAAAACATTATTGTTTAAAAAGTAAAGTATAAAAGCGACATAATTCAATATGATTATTCTAATTTAATATATAAGGTGATTTTTTTATGAGAGATGTAAAATGCAATAAAAGACAGAAGACCTTGAAAGAAATTCAAAAAAAATATTTTTATTAAAAATACTGTAACGACCCAGCAGGTCACTACACTCATAATTGCAACACACCGGAAACACTAGACAGAATAGAACGAGTATATAAATATAGGATCTAGAATATAAATATATACAAATGTTCCAATCCGACTAGAATTAGGGCGTACAATATAAAATACAATCCAAAATAGCCAGATAATGGCTTAACATCCAAAACATCAGCCAGTTAAGACTCCCCGTCCTCTGACAGCTATAAGCTTGCTCCTATCACAAATCTAGCCCTGCTCTGCTCCTATACAAGTATGATCATCGCAGTCCAAACACATGGAAACAACAAGGGTAAGCTAGTATAAAAAGAACAAGATATAGGGAAATTTTTAAGTAATAACAGCAATTACAACCATCAACAATTCATCCATAAACATCCTGTCAGTTATTACCACACAGTTTATCAATACACACAAAATGCGTCGTCACGCATATCACCTCGGAGATCTCCTACAACACCTCAGCCTTTCGGCCTACAATACCTCAGCCTTTCGGCCTACAACATCCAATATCAACACACAGTACAACACAACTGTACAGCTCAACATATCATCTTACAACAATGTACAAGTGATACAACTCAACATAATAACTTACGACAATATACAACTGATACAACTCAACATCAGCAACAGTATTATCCACTAATCATCACATCATATTCGCCTATTTTAATTCAACTCAAACATTATTAATAGCATGATCAATAATTTTGCAACATACAACATATAATACGACTCACCCGTCTTGTTTACAACTCATCAATCATGCAAAATTACCCACCCAAACAACACCAATCAACCTAAGCACCTAAAACAACTTAACCAATGCTGACAGCTTGACCCCTCTTCACTAAAACAGCCATATCTGGAGTTCTAGAACTCTTTTTTGGGTGATTCCAGCGTCATTGGAAATCTAAGATCCAAGGCTACAACTTTCATGAAGACTACAAAGTCCAATTCTGAAAGCACAAAGGCGCTCAGCGCCTCCAAAGCGCTTAGCGTTTTACCTCCACAGATTCTCCTCTAGCTCTCTGCCCCCAAAGCGCTCAGCGCTTTAAAACGGCTCAGCTATTTGGTTCCAGGTGGCTCTCTACCCCCAAAGCGCTCAGCGCCTTAAAACGGCTCAGCCGTTTGGTTCTAGAAACTCTTCCGTGTCACGAAACTCCCAAAGGGCTCAGCCGTTCAAAACAGCTCAGCTGTTTGTGACAGCAAACACAATCCCTCCACCATTTTTGAACAACAATCCTGCAAAAACAAGAAATCCAAGCACATGCAATCCACCCAAAACACCCCATTTTCATCCAACAACCCAAAAATCAATTCTTTTTCAACATGCAACTATGAAAACATCAAAACCCCAAATTTTCACTATTACTCCGAAACCCCGAAAACCTTAATTTCATCATTCTCAACCAAAAATCACCAAACATCAAACAACTAAGGAGTTCTCAAAACTCTCTTTAAACCAAAAACTCAGAAAAACCTAGCTTCCCTTACCTCGAGCAAAGATTCCGAGCTTCGGGCAAGAGAGAATGGAGAAGGAAAAGCTTGAAAGAAATGGAGAACGGAGAAGGAAGAAATCCGAACACTCCAGCTAGCAATCCAACTACTCAGCACCTAAGTTCACCCAAGAAGGAAGAATCAGCCAAAGAGTAGGAGGAGTTTGAGGGTGTATGAGTGAATGAGAGAATGGGAAATGAGAAATGAGTATAGGGGAAAGGAAAAAAAAAATACAAGCGGGCCTCACAATCTCCCCAACAACAAGAGTTTTCGTCCCCGAAAACAAACTTACTTGGGAAAAGAAATGGATACTGCACCCTGCACTGCTGCTCCACCTCCCAAGTAGCTTCACCAGTAGCTGCATCCCACAATACTTTCACCAGAGCAATAGACTTGCCCCTCAACTCCTTCAGCTTACGATCAATTACAGCTACCGGCAACTTCTCAAAAGTCAGGTTCTCCTTCACCTGCACATCATCTAACTCCATCACATGACTCGGGTCATGGACGTACTTTCTCAGCTGGGAGACCTGAAACACATCGTGTAGGTTTGAAAGAGACGGCGGCAAGGCCAACCGATAAGCAACCAGACCCACACGCTGTAAGATCTGGTAGGGACCCACGAATCTTGGTGTCAACTTCCTTGCTTTCAGTACTCTACCCACACCAGTAGTCGGAGTTACCTTCAGAAACACATGATCCCCTTCGGCAAACTCCAGAGGCTTCTGCCTCTTGTCAGAATACGACTTCTGCCTACTCTGAGCAGTCTTCATCCTTTCCTGAATCATCTTCACTTTCTCAGTGGTCTGTAAGATTAGCTCCGGACCCACCACCACTGACTCACCATCCTGGTACCAGCACAGAGGAGTCCTACATCTTCTGCCATACAACGCTTCAAATGGTGCCATCCCAATGCTTGCATGAAAACTGTTGTTGTAGGTGAACTCAACCAACGGTAGAACTTCCTCCCAGCTACCCAAGTGGTCTAACATACAAGCCCTAAGTAGATCCTCCAAGGACTGGATTGTCCTTTCTGACTGACCATCTGTTTGCGGATGATAAGAGCTCAACTTCAACTTCGTGCCTAAAGCTTGGTGTAGACTCTGCCAAAATCTGGAAGTGAACCTTGGATCTCTGTCGGAAATAATACTGGAAGGCACCCCATGCAGCCGTACTATTTCTTTCACATACAACTGCGTCAGCTTCTCCAAGGACCACTTGATGTTGACAGGCAAGAAATGTGCGCACTTGGTCAACCGATCTACAATCACCCAAATAGCATCACTATTCCTAGCTGACCTAGGCAACCCAACAATGAAATCCATAGTAATGTTATCCCACTTCCACTTTGGAATCTCCATCTGCTGCATCAACCCACTCGGCTTCTGGTGTTCCACCTTTGCCTTCTGACAAGTCAGACAGGCTGCCACATACTCAGCTATCTCCCTTTTCATGCCAGGCCACCAGAAAGTCTTCCTGAGGTCCTGGTACATCTTAGTCATACCCGGATGTATGCTAAGTCTACTCTTATGGCCTTCTTCCAACACAACTTTCTTCAACTCAACATCCTGAGGTAGGCAGACTCTGCCCTTAAATCTCAAAATTCCATCTCTTCCCAGTTCGAAGCCAACATCCTTTTCGGTACCCAGCAACCCAAGAAGCTTCACCAACTCAGCATCTTGCAACTACTTACGTCCAACCTGCCTCAAGAACTCATTAGTTATGGTGACCGTCCCACAACTAATGTGATCCTAAGCTAACTCCACACTGAGGTTCAAATCTCTGAATTTCTCAATCAGTTCCAACTCCCTCACCATCATACTCGACATGTGGATGGATCTCCTACTCAACGCGTCCGCCACAACATTGGCCTTACCAGGATGATACATCAACTGGAAGTCATAGTCCTTCAGAAACTCCATCCACCGTCTCTGCCTCATGTTCAGCTCCTTCTGGTCAAACAGATACTTCAGACTCTTATGATCACTAAAGACGCTGAACCGAGCACCATACAAATAGTGTCGCCATATCTTCAAGGCAAAAATAACCGTTGCCAACTCCAAGTCATGAGTGGGATAATTCCTCTCATGGTTCTTCAGTTGCCTTGAAGCATAGGCCACCACTTTCCCGTGTTGCATCAGCACACACCCAAGACCCTGGTGAGAAACATCACAATACACATCAAAGGGCTCACCAGAATCCGGCAACACCAACACAGGAGAAGTAGTCAACCTCTTTTTCAACTCCTCAAAACTCCGCTCACAGGCATCTGTCCAAATGAACGGCTGCTCCTTCCTCGTCAGCTGGGTTAGAGGCGCTACTATCTTAGAGAATCCTTCAATGAACCGTCGATAGTAACCTACCAAACCCACAAAGCTCCGAATGTCAGTGACAGTTCTCGGACGCTCCCACTGCAACACCGACTCCACCTTTGCCGGATCAACAGCGATCCCCTCAGCTGAAATTACATGGCCCAAGAACTTCACTTCATCCAACCAGAACTCACATTTTGAAAGCTTAGCATACAGCTGATTTGCCTTCAAAATCTCCAGCACCACCTTCAAGTGTTCTCCATGCTCTTCCCGGGTTCTTGAATAGATCAAGATATCATCAATGAACACCACCACGAATTTATCCAAGAACGGCCGGAAGATCCTGTTCATGTAATCCATGAACACTGCAGGGGCATTGGTTACACCAAACGGCATCACAACATACTCATAGTGACCATACCTAGTCCTGAAAGCAGTCTTCGGTATGTCACCCTCCCTCACCCTAATCTGGTGATAGCCTGACTTCAAATCGATCTTAGAAAACACCGATGCTCCCCTCAGTTGATCCATCAAGTCATCTATCCGGGGAAGAGGATATTTGTTCTTAATGGTCAACTTGTTCAACTGCCGGTAATCCACACAAAGTCGACTACCCCCATCTTTCTTCTTCACCAGCAACACAGGAGCACCCCACGGTGAAACGCTCGGTCGCACCAACTGCTTCTCCAATAGGTCTTCCAATTGACCTTTCAACTCAATCAGCTCGGCAGAAGCCATCCTATAGGGAGCCACTAACACTGGCCCCGCACCTGGAACCAAGTCAATGCTAAACTCCATTTCCCTAACAGGAGGCAACCCAGGAACGTCATCGGAAAACACCTCAGCAAAGTCTCTCACCACATCTATCTCAGAAATAACTCTCTCAGTCTCCACGCCTATAGTAGCCAGCAGAAGACAACACTCTTCTCCATCTCTCAGCAAAGATTCAGCTTGGCCAGCTGAAATCAACAACTCATCCTCCTCTTGTGGAAAGATCAACCGTCTATTGGCACAATCTATAAGGATACGATTGGCAGCTAATCAATCCATCCCTAAGATTATGTCAATATCAACCAAAGGCAAACAAATCAAGTTTACCTTGTACTTCTTCCCATTCACAACAATAGGACAGTTAGCACACAGCTCAGAAGCAACTACTGAAGAAGATGCAGGCGTCAACACTAGCAGTCTCAACCCCAAGTCACACACAGGTACACCCAACACAACAACACAAGTATAGGAAATAAAGGAATGTGTAGCACCCGAGTCAAAGAGAATCATCACATCCTTACCAGCAGCTTTACCCTTCCCCTTCACAAGATCAGAAGAAGTCGAAGCTTCAGCACCCGTCAGAGCAAATACCCTACCAGTTGTAGTGGGTCTGTCACCCCTCTGAGTCTCAGTCCTCTGCACACTACTCCTCTGAGTATCAGCTCTTTGCGCATCTCTCCTCGGTGTACTCCCCTCCGATCTACTCCTGGTGGGACAGTTGAACGACAAGTGGCCCATCTGCTGGCATCTGTAACATCTACTCTCCGCGTGTGGACAATCCCTGATCAAATGGGATCCACCACACCTGTAACATCTCAGAGTGGCACCTCCACTCTGTCTACCTCCACTAGCAGTACTGGAAGACTGCCTACTGACAGGACCCCCTTGCTGTGATTGGGGCCTATCATAGGGCTTCCTCTGACTTCCACCTCCCCTCCTGGACTCAGCTGGTCTCTCGGTAGCTCTAATCACATGGTTACCCCCTTCTAACCTCTCCACAATCTTCGCCTTCTCTACCAAGGCAGGAAACTCGGTGATGGCCATAGGCACCACCACCTTCTTCAGCTCACACTTCAGACCCTCTGCAAACTTTCTGCACTTCCAAGCCTCAGAAGTAGCCTGTGAATAAAAACGAGCCAAGTGCTCGAACCTCATCGCATACTCCGATACAGACAACCCACCCTGGTGTAACCGTAGGAACTCAGCCTCCTTGGCGTGCCTTACACTCTCCGGAAAGTACTTCTCCATGAATGTCGTCCTGAAGCACTCCCAGTCAACTGCAACTCCTCTAGTAGCAAGCATCTGATAAGTGCTTCCCCACCAATGCTCGGCCTCTCCCACAAGCATATACACAGCATATGCTAACCTCCTCTCTGAAGGACATCCCAGGATAGTAAAGATCTTCTCCAGCTCACGGATCCAGCGGTCAGCTACCTCTGGATCCGCATCTCCTGCAAACTGTGGAGGATTACACTTCTGGAACTCAGCAAGATCCCGACTTTCCTATGACCCTGTAGGTCTTGCTGCACTAGCTGCAGCTCTCTCAGCTTCCATCCTAGCAAAATAGGCATTTTGCTGTTGCATAGCCATAGTCATCATCTCTATGGCACGTGCTATCTGCTCGTTGGTCCTAGTCATCGTCTACAAAAAGGAACAACATCTTTAGTATACTACCATTCAACCCAACTACAATTAGCAACACAATAATTCATCACATCAGTCAACACAGCAAACAACACAACAGGATCACACAACACAAAGTTAACACAACAAAAGCCTAAAGGGACCACCCCCAAAGAGTGTCCACTAGACTCGACTTGCTCTGATACCACTAAAGTGTAATGACCCGGCAGGTCACCACACTCATAATCGCAGCACACCGGAAACACTAGACAGAATAGAACGAGTATATAAATATAGGATCTAGAATATAAATATATACAAATGTTCCAATCCGACTAGAGTTAGGGCGTACAATATAAAATACAATCCAAAATAATCAGATAGTGGCTTAACATCCAAAACATCAGCCAGTTAAGACTCCCTGTCCTCTGCCAGCTATAAGCTTGCTCCTATCACAAATCTAGCCCTGCTCTGCTCCCATACAAGTATGATCATCGCAGTCCAAACACATGGAAACAACAAGGGTAAGCTAGTATAAAAAGAACAAGATATAGGGAAATTTTTAAGTAATAACAGCAATTACAACCATCAACAATTCATCCATAAACATCTTGTCAGTTATTACCACACAGTTTATCAATACACACAAAATGCGTCGTCACGCATATCACCTCGGAGATCTCCTACAACACCTCAGCCTTTCGGCCTACAACACCTCAGCCTTTCGGCCTACAACATCCAATATCAACACACAGTACAACACAACTGTACAGCTCAACATATCATCTTACAACAATGTACAAGTGATACAACTCAACATAATAACTTACAACAATATACAACTGATACAACTCAACATCAGCAACAATATTATCCACTAATCATCACATCATATTCGCCTATTTTAATTCAACTCAAACATTATTAATAGCATGATCAATAATTTTGCAACATACAACATATAATACGACTCACCCGTCTTGTTTACAACTCATCAATCATGCAAAATTACCCACCCAAACAACACCAATCAACCTAAGCACCTAAAACAACTTAACCAATGCTGACAGCTTGACCCCTCTTCACTAAAACAGCCATATCTGGAGTTCTAGAACTCCTTTTTGGGTGATTCCAGCGCCATTGGAAAGCTAAGATCCAAGGCTACAACTTTCATGAAGACTACAAAGTCCAATTCTAAAAGCACAAAGGCGCTCAGCGCCTCCAAAGCGCTCAGCGTTTTACCTCCACAGATTCTCCTCTAGCTCTCTGCCCCCAAAGCGCTCAGCGCTTTAAAATGGCTCAGCTATTTGGTTCCAGGTGGCTCTCTACCCCCAAAGCGCTCAGCGCCTTAAAACGGCTCAGCCGTTTGGTTCCAGAAACTCTTCCCTGTCACGAAACTCCCAAAGGGCTCGGCCGTTCAAAACGGCTCAGCCGTTTGTGACAGCAATCACAATCCCTCTACCATTTTTGAACAACAATCCTGCAAAAACAAGAAATTCAAGCACATGCAATCCACCCAAAACACCCCATTTTCATCCAACAACCCAAAAATCAATTCTTTTTCAACATGCAACTATGAAAACATCAAAACCCCAAATTTTCACTATTACTCCGAAACCCCGAAAACCTTAATTTCATCATTCTCAACCAAAAATCACCAAACATCAAACAGCTAAGGAGTTCTCTGAACTCTCTTTAAACCAAAAACTCAGAAAAACCTAGTTTCCCTTACCTCGAGCAAAGATTCCGAGCTTCGGGCAAGAGAGAATGGAGAAGGAAAAGCTTGAAAGAAATGGAGAACGGAGAAGGAAGAAATCCGAACACTCCAGCTAGCAATCCAACTACTCAGCACCTAAGTTCACCCAAGAAGGAAGAATCAGCCAAAGAGTAGGAGGAGTTTGAGGGTGTATGAGTGAATGAGAGAATGGGAAATGAGAAATGTGATAGGGGAAAGGAAAAAAAAATACAAGCGGGCCTCACAAATACTATAATTAAAAAAGTAAAATTTAAAAGCAATATGAGATATTTATTCTAATTTAATATATAAGGTGAATTTATCAATGATGTTATCAAATTTAAAAGATATCGAAAAAAAAATCTAATTTATAGGAGATTAACATATAAATGATAAAAGTGCATTTGAATATTTTATTCTTTATTTTTTAAAATTATCGTGTACAATTATTTTTTAAGAATAGACATAAGAAATAACATATAATAAAAAAAATTAAAATTAAAATCAAATCAAAATAATTTATTTTCTAATTTTTTTTAGAACTGAAAATATATTTTTTTTTTATCCATTTGAAATATATTTTTTTAAAAAACCATTCTTAGTAATCATATTTTTATTGTTGAAAAAAAATAAGAAAGAAACGGAGAAACACATCGTAAACATTAAAAACTGAAATTTTTAGGGTTAGGGCTTATCACTCTCATCATAACCATAAACCATATTCCTTAGTAGATTGATTGAGCAGCAGAGGGAGAATGTCGAAGAAGAACAACCTTGCCAAGAGAAAGAAGCAGTACGAATTCGATCTTCGAAGTAATATCTCTCCTTCGATTTCGCCCTAACTCAAACTCAAGCTTCGATATTCATGTTCTGATTTCGTGGTTATGATTATTTTCTTTCAGGAGAGGAACAAGAGAAGCAAAAAAAAGAGAAGAAGCTCCAAGCGAAGAGAAACAAGATGAAGGTCAGTGTTTGCATCTTAATTTCCCAATTTTCTTTTTCTGCTGAGGTTTTTATTTTATTTTTTTTTAAATGGGGATATGTGATTTTAGGTTTCGATGTTTGTTTCTGATTTAATTGGGTTATGTAAAAAGTTGTTAACTTTTCATGTGAAAGTTTTAATTGCTGAATGCTGTGACACTGGGTCAAATTTAGTTTCTATTCTTCCAAATTAGTTGAAAGCTGAACTGTGATAAACAGAGTGTATATGCTGTATGAAAGATTGAAGTGTGTTTTTCTATGTGTCTTAAGGATTAATTGTCTTTTGTATGATTTTGTTTTTATTGGGCAAATGTATCTAGGTTGATGGTAGTAACAAGAAAGAGAAACGTGGATTTCAAGTGGGGAAGAAAGTGAAGACCAAGTTGACTGCTCTTGCTAAAGCTAAAGCTGCCCAGGCAATGGAGCTTGACAAATGAGGTTTGACTTGTGTAATTGACAGTGTTTTGTAATTTGTTCAGCTATAAGACTTTAGGGTGTGAACGGTATATTAGGCGATTAATTTTATATATAATTAATTATTGCCTCTTTGTTACAAATTTTGGTCTAGTGAACGGGATACTTTTATTTCTACATCATATTCAATTTGTTTGGCACTTGAGAAATGTATGAGAAATAGGCAAGATAGATGAGAAATAAAAAAAATATTAAAAAAAAGTGAGTGTATGAAAGCAAAGAGAAATAAAAAGTGGAGTGACCCATGAGTTATAATTTTCACGGTGAAATGTGCAAATACAGCAAAGAAATAAGGATGATGATGCATTTAATTGATTAAATGTATTTGTTTTACTGCCCCCTGATTGTTTTATATGAAAAGTGTAATTGATTGATAAAATTTTGTACTTGTCTATCTTGCAAGTTATTTGCAGAGCAGAGGAGTGTTTAGTATTTTGTTTTCATGATGATGTCTGTGCTTTCTTTGTGCATTGGATTCATTCCATTTTTGGAAGAACTAGTGACTAGTAAGGTGTAATTGATGTCCTTTTTTAGGTTACAATAATCTAAGTCTGCATCTGAGCATTGTGGTAAAAGCAGGAACCTTTGCTCGTTTGCGTTGGTTTTGAATCCTAAATAATGATGATTTGATTATTCTTGTGAGTATGATCAACATAAAACTGCTTAAATTCTTAGGTATTAAGGAATAGTTGGGGCCTATTTTTTAGGTTGTTGCTATGCGAGGAAGAATCTAAGCGTTGTGAGGTCAACAATGCTTTCACATTTAGTTTCAATTTCTTCAGGGTTAAAATTTTGTTTCCGAGTAAAATCTTTATGACTGGAAGTGGAAGATAAGGATATCCACTCGAATGAAACAACTTTTTGAGGACAATAAACTAATTCTTTATTGGAAATTTTCGTTTGACAATGTATTTTGTGTATGCCAAAGTATTAAGTTTAGACATTGACGTTCGATGGAATAGGCATGTTATGGATGTAGATATCATCAGAAAGCTTTCATGTCCACGCATCTCCTTAACTAAGCAATTCTTTATTGGGTTTTGGAAGTAAAATGGTATTCTTATCCACAAATCTTAAGTTATGGGGGGTTAAACTCATCATTTCACCTAAGTAAACTCGTGTGGTTGGGATAAACAGTTTGTTGTATTATAAGTCAGAATAATTTGTGTGAATGTTCCTATAGCTTAGTAACTAGTACAGATTTTGTTCAAATCGTGTGTCTCTCCCAATAAACGTAGGTTATGTTTGGATTAAAAGAAAGAGATGAAATGGAAAAGAGCAGAATGGAATAATGGAATTGAATAAGAATTCCTGTTGTCATCGTTTGGAAAGTAAACGAATTCAGATGCTTCCAATCTGATTATCTGTGTTTCAAACAAGTAGAGTGTGCACACACCGGAAGTCTGGAACTGTGACCATTTACCTGGTGTCATACTATAAAATCCAATATTTATTTTTGATAATTTGGGCTCTAAGAATAAAAATAAATCGGAAATGACATATCTGAATGCAGTTAACTCTCTTGAAATTAACATACTAAACTATTAATAGAACAATAGTTGTTACAAGGTTTATAGAAGTCCTCAATAAAATATATTCAAATTAGAACTTCATACTGCAATTCAAACAATTTGGCAATCAAATGAAGTATGTAGTCTCTTTATGCTATTTTGTCAGCAGTCGAAGGGTTAACCAGCTTAAAATAGCTTTTTATTTTTTCACATTGAGAATTGCTTAACGAAGCTATATAATGCCCAATTAAAAATAAAAGCCATTGTTATGAACAATTTTATTTTATGTCTTCATTGTAGGATTTTGTCGAGTGAATTTAATTATTTAATGCAAGTTTTACTGGTAAAATCTAATTGAAGACCAATAAGAAACTTTTACACTTCATAAGTACTTTTAACTTTTAAGAAAAGAAAATTAAAAGAAAAAGTAATATAAGTTTCTTTATGAATTAAAGTTAACTTGTACATAAGTTATAAAATACTTTTGTAGAAGTTAATACTACAGAGTTTTAACAAATTAGTTTAAATAAGTTAATTTTAAAATTTGGAGAACTTTATTTTATTCTCCTAGTGTTTTTGACAAAAAAATTGTTCATAATGTGTATTAGGAAGAGGTTGAAAACACTAGCTTTGTACTTTTGATCTGTTTCACCCCTTGAGTTGTCCATCAGATTTGTTCTTATGTAAAAACCTTCGTCGATAGATTATTAATAATACAATATATTTTAATTTTTAACTAAATAATTTTAAATAAAACATTCTGGTGTTATTGTTCGACTTATAAAAAGCGAATTAAGAACTTAAATTAAGATATTTTTTTAAATCTTATGATATTGAGAAAGTCAAAGCGTATTAAAAATTTAAAATGGGTTATATTATTAGAGATGTTCTCGGTTACCAAACAAATCATACTAAAAGAAAACATAATCATCCTGTGACGGAGGCCCAAAATAAAAAGTGGTCAATCCATTGCTAGAGCAAAGAAAAAATATTAACCTTTTGGTGTTAATTTTTTTATAGTGATATGTGACATTTAAGGAGTTCTTTGTGTACTTTCAAAATTGATATATAAAATTTGGATGGATATATTTTATAATATTAGCATAGTGATTCAAGACTCAATTGAGGGGAGAAGGAAAAGGAAATGTTGAAATAGATACATGGAAATTTTAGTTTGACACGATTGATCCTCACAGTTCTCGTAATTTTTCTTACGGATTAAAAAGTTAGTGACACGGAAATTAAATTAGTATAAACTATCGTTATCATTTACAATAAAGTATTCAATAAGAAAACATTGACCGAAATAAATAGCACTAAAAGGTAGGAATGTTTGAAGTTTACTTAATTTTTTGTTTTTTACCAAATTATACTTTTATCTTATTCATTAGATTCATTTTGATCTTTTATTTTTTTAAATATTTATTTTGATCATTTATCTCTTTAATTTGGATCAATTATGTCCTTTTGAAATAATGTTTATTTTTAATTTTGAGACATAATTTTAAAATATCTTTTGACTAATTCAAAACTTGAAATTCGTTTTCTTAGATTTACTTATATGAAAATTGTTGACCATAACTACAGTTTAAATAAAAAAATATTATAAATATGGTAAAAATTGTATAAAAATAAGTTTAAAGGACAATTGAAAATTCAAAAATTATAATCTTACACTATTTTTAATTGCTTATGAGATATATTTTTAACATGATTTTCATTACATTTATAACTTTTATAAATTAAACGTCAATAGAATTTTATAATTTTTATATAGTTAAATCTATTGTTACAAGTTTCACAACTCAAATATGTCAAAAATTGATTCAAAATTGTGTTACAAAATTAAAAATTATTATTATTTTAAAAGAACCAAATTGGTTCAAATATAAAAAATAAAAATAAAGGATCAAATGAATGTTTTAACAAATAAATAACTAAAATAAATCAATAAAATGAGATAAAGAATAAAAAATATATAATTTAGCTTATTCTTTTAATCCTTATTTTCCATCTAATAAACACAAACACTGGTTGTTGTTGCTGTTTTTTTTTTTTTAACAAGTTAGCACGTATTAATTAGTTCATATAAACATGTAAATTTAGGCTGAGTTGACCTACTTGAATGGTCTATGACGGACCACCATAGTCAGTTTAAGTGAAAATTATTACTTTTTTAGCTTAGGCTAATCTTTTATGGGTTGGGCCAAACAATTCGACTCATGAACCCATGTTTGTTAGAAACTTACTTTTATTGCTTTCCAAAATAAAATTTAAAAAAAATCACTTTTTTTTTGCATATTATATATTACAATAATGATAACATTGACATACTCTAGAATTAAGAGTTTAAGTTTAGTATATTTTCATTAAATTTTTTATATTCAACTAATTAAAAATTATCTCATGATTTTCAAAGTAATTACTACAAAAGTTAACAATATTATATAGTAGTCATACTTCGATGATAGAATAAAAAACATCTTCTCTCTTTGTGCAGTCAATTTTTTTTTACTTAAATTAACGCATCGAATATAATTGTGTAATAAGTAACACATTCATAAGTCAGAGATAAAAAATATGCGAGCTCAATACAATAAAGCAAAACTTAGAAACTCGTTATGAAATAACATAATACCTTATCATATCACATAAGAAATATAAGATCTTCCAACAAAAAAAAAAAAAAAAAAAAGAGAGTATACAATCCTCCCAAATTTTCTCACAAAGTGTTTTAACTATTTTACGTATAAGTTTTGCGTTTTCCTTCTAATGAGGTTCAAAGTTCTTATCCTCTTTTATAGGCACTTATAAATTTCTTTGCTTTAAAATTCGATAATCCTCTTCAACGTTGCTGTACCATCATTTGCTATCCATATTGCATCATTTAAAAAAAAATACTAATATATCATAATGCATTGTTAATAGAAAAATGATAAATTACAACATTTGTTATCTCTCTACATTTTTTGCACATATAATTGAATAATTATAATTTACCTTTTGTTTTAAATAGTAAATATCTTAAAGTATAAGTTGAGTATGACATGAATTATAAAAGATAGGTCGAGTAGTAATAAAATATTTTTATATTATTTAATTTCAATTTTTTTATATCAGATACTTTGTGTAAAAACAATCAATAGAAAATAAGCAAAATATGATAAAGATAAAGAAAATTAAAAATATATTTAAGTGAATAATAATAATAATTCTTAAACTAGTAATAATATACCTTAAACTAATAGGAAACTATTCTTTTGTATATATCAAATAGTAATGAATTAAACTTATAGAAAACGATATTTGATTTTTTTTTTCCCAGTTTTCATATTATAAGAAGTTAGCAATAGTTCATAATGGACAAAACAGGAATCACGGGGACCGGTCTGGTGACGAAGAGATCAAAAAGAATTTTAAATTTGAATTTTGAATAATAATAAAAATGGAGAAAAAAGAAAACCCATTTCAAATTTATTTATTTATTTTGACTGACAAACCCATGTTAGACTAATTGAATTTTGGATTGAGCCCAAATAATTTAAAATCTAAAATTGATTAAGGTACCTCATTATGAGTTAGTCTAATCAAATTAACTTTGTACGTTGATACAATGATTTTTCTTTGTTTACCTTAAACTTTGAAAGTTATTTTCATAAAGTTTTTTTTACTCAAATAATACTATTTTAAAAAATATTTACCTAGATAATAATTGTATAAATTTATTTTTCAGTCTAGCACTATTTACTATTCACGTTCCAAAACGGGTCGTTCTGATTTCAAAACGGGTTATTCCAGATTAAAAAATAACACATGACGAATGAATCAGAACGAACTGTTTCGGATTCAAAAAATGCACATAAAAAGTGAAATCAGAACGGGCCGTTCTGAATCCGGAACGGGCCGTTCTGGCTACAGATTCAGGTTTTTTTTTCCCGATTTTCACTTATCAATTACCAAAACTCAGAGACTACCATCAAGTGATTAAATTTATTTAATATTAACATTATAAATATAACTAAATAAATTTATTAAAATTCATTACAACAATAAAGATTAATGGTGGCGTGACCAGGAGTGTGACAATAGGAACAATTTTTTACACAATTATGTTATTCTCTAATGTCCATCTCTATTCTAATCCTGCTGGACTTTGGCTGACTCTTGAAAGTTCTTTTTCGTTCTATATTTGGCCACAAAGTTAGAAGAAACGCAACATCCGAGAGAAGTTTAACCCGCTGAGAAATTTACAATAAGGCTAAATGAAATGTGGTATGATTGCAGCAAGTTTCAGAAAGTTTATATCCCTTGCTCCCATGACCTGCTGGGAGATTTACAGTAAGGCGTGACCAGGAATGTGACAATAGGAACAATTTTTTACACGATTATGTTGTTCTCTAATGTCCATCCCTATTCTAATCCTGCTGGACTTTGGCCGACCCTTGAAAGTTCTTTTGCATTCTAGATTTGGCCACAAAGTTGGAAGAAACGCAACATCCGAGAGAAGTTTGACCCGCTGAGAAATTTACAATAAGGTTAAATGAAATGTGGTATGATTGCAACAAGTTTCAGAAAGTTTATATCCTTGCTCGCATGACTCACTGGGAGATTTACAGTAAGACTAAATGTAATGTGGTGTGATTGCGGCAAATTCCAAAAAGTTCATATCCCTTGTTCGCATGTACTCGCTTCTTGCTTACATGCACATCACGACTATCAAACTTACATATCTCTCATATATACCTTACAATAAGTTGCAAAAGTATACGAAGGACAGTTTGGAGAGCTCTGACATGAAGATTATTGGCCTACTTACACTGGTCCAACTTTGTGGCCAAATCCAGAATTCAAGAGAACTTTCAAGGGTGACCAAAGTCTAGTAGGATTAAAATAGATATGGACATTACAGAACAACATAATTAGTTTCCGCCACCATTGATCTTTATTGTTGTATTAAATTTTAATAAATTTATTTAGTTATATTTATAATAATATTCAATAAATTTAATCACTTGATGGTAGTATCTGAGTTTTAGTAATTAATAAGTGAAAATCGAAAGAAAAAAAGCCTGAATCTATAGGCCAGAATCGCCCATTCTGGTTTCACTTTTTATGTGCATTTTTTGAATCCGGAACGGCTCGTTTTGATCCATTTGTCATGTGTTTTTTTTTAATCTGGAACGATCCGTTCTGGAATCAGAATGGCCCATTCTGGAACATGAACAGTAAAAAGTGCTAGTTGGAGAAATAAATTTACACGGTTACTATTTAGGTAAATATTTTTTAAAATAATATTATTGTAAAAAAAAAACTCTATTTTCATCTTTATGGAGTGTTTGTATCTAGAGGAGTGCTACAGCATCCAAAAAAGTATCTGAAACATCAGCCAAAAATTTAAAATATTAATATTTTTTAATAATTTTATTATTAAATAATTATTTAATTTAATATTTTATAATTTAAATTAATTTTTTTTTAAGATTCGAAATGTATTTCGGAATACGTTTTCGAGGTCGTAGAATTTTTCTTGTATCGAATGTTATTCAAAATTGAAATCCGGAAAATCAACAACTTGCATTTAAGAGATGCTGACCAGTGACCAGACAACCTTATTTGTCAAACCACACGGATATCACCCATTCTTAACCACTTATTCTGCGTCCATTTACCATATTTTTTTATTGGTTAAAATTTATTAAAAAAAATATAAAATTAAAAGAGAGAATTATTAATAATATAAGAAAACTAAATCCAACTTTTAATCATACTTCTTAGGTCTTCAGTTCAAAGAAATGCCAACGAAGGAAAATTGTTTTTGGACATTCTTAAGGCGTAGGCACCATGGAAGAGTTAGATGAAAAGAGATATAAATGATTGATATGATTAGTAATGTAACATGAAAAAAAAAAAACAAATAGAGAAAATTTAAAAAACGTCACTTTAGTGTTTATAAATTATGGGTGTCCAAATATCATTATTCACCAAAAAAAAAAAAAGAGAAGGAAAAAATGCATAAGAATTATAAAAAAAAAATGACGCCGAGAGAAAGAAAAAAGAATATCAATCTTATATTTTTTTCGTAATCAATATGAAAATTAATTGTTCATGCTTAAAATAATGATTATAATTGATTTAAATATATTGATGTACCTGCTTAAGGATACACTCGTAGTCTTCTTGGTAAGAAGGGCCGAACGGATACTTCAAACGGATTCTTCAGAGGGGGGAGGTACCTGCAAAAGGCACTCCAACGCTCAAGTCAGGATAAGCACGATATTCTAGGATAATTAATGATCAGTGACATACCTTGTTATGTGTGACCTATTTATAGCATCTGACATGGGCCTGAGCGTGATGGGCCCTCTCAGATATTTACCAAATTAGGTAATACGGTACTAATTGGTTGTTAGGCTTTAATCATGTACTTACCTTTCTTAATTGTGATTACCGTTATGACTTGTTTAACTCTTCGGCAAGAGGCCGAGCCGACTATTCAATACTAGTCGGAACGGCAAATGACCGAGCCGTCTAGTCCGTATACGGCAGCTTGTATACTTCCGGTACGATCTATGTCGGAACGGTACTTGACCGAGCCGACTCGATGAGTGATGATGGTCCATATTGGCATTAACCAGACTGATGTCGGTTCTCGACCTCATGCCGAGCCGACGTTGATGGTGATGCTTGTACGTGGCTTACTATGCATGAGTGTCTGACGAAATGGCACGTGTTGGCCCACGTGACCGATACGGTCTCTCCGGTACACAAGCCCCCAGCCTTTGAGGAGCGAAGCGACGCGAAAGGTTAATGAAATAAAAACAGGATTTTTCAGTTGGTGTCTTGAAGAAGAAGCTAAGGGTTACAACTGATGGTGGGATATGAAGGGTTGTAACCGTTGGGCATTTGATGGCGTACGCGAGAAGTTATGGTGGGAAGCGAAGGGATATAACCGTTGGTCATTAATGACGCATGCGAAGAGTTGCGCGCCCTAGACCGTTGGATCTAAATGATCCAACGGTAGGCACGAGGGGGTGTCTCTTCAGTTGCCTATTAAGAACGCCTATAAATAGATGTGTAGGAGGAAGGGTTTCCACATGCAAACTTACTAGCTGCTCCGAGCCGAAGATATTTGAGAGCGTTTTGAGTACTCAACAGCAATTGGTCAAGTTCAATCATCAGGTACGTAATGGCTAACCTGGACATTGTTCATGTTGACTCCTCTGGGGACGAAGAGGAATCTAGGTTAAGGACGACGCCGAACCAGGAGGTAGCGTCGGCTTCAGCTTCGAATGGGGGCGATTCCGCAGAGTCGGCTTCGGGGTCCGATCGGTCGCAAAGCGGGAATGATTCGGCATCAGCTGTGGGTTCTGAAGATCAGCCGAGTCGGGGTGGGGAATCGTCAAGAATTTTTCCTCCCATATCGACTCCCGGGTATTCGTGGGTACATGGTGAAGTTGGTAGTGTATACTCTCGGTATACGAGCAAGAAGTCTCTTGTGGACTTCGTATCAGCCATAAAGTTTTTAAACTTTCCCGAAGATGAAGAACCTTCTGCTGTCTTTTTCCAACCGTGCCGAGGTGACGGGGCTTCGAATCCAGACTTCGTTTATTTGAATCAAGGATCGTCCAAATACCCATTCTTTTACGTGTATGATTATATGTTCCGGGATCTGAAGATATCCCTCCCTTTTGACGATTATTTCATGAGTATACTTCGACTTCTTAATGTGGCGCCGAGCCAACTTCACCCGAACACCTGGGCCGCTATGCAAGGGTTTAGGCATTTGTGTCTAGCCCTCGGTCTCCAACCCACTCCACATCTATTCCTGCACTTCTATACGTCTCGGCCGACGAAAAAGGCTAAGTGGCTGTCGTTGATTCGTCACAATGATTGCTTGCTGCAGCCTTTTACCACCTCGTACAAAAAATTTAAAGTGGGATTTATGAAGGTGATGATTCGGCCAGAACCAGGAAAAAAGTATTTCTTTGATGCCGAAGGGAATCCCCTATTTCCCTTGTATTGGACCCGGAAGCCGCGCAAGTACGACACGGTTTCCAAATCACGCATGTCCCCGGAGGAGAGAATGAGTCTAAGTTTTTTAGACAAACTACCTCGGCCTCTACCATGTCGTCCTCTGATCCGGTTGTTTGAATCGGCCGATGTAGTCGAGGAACTAATTGGTATAGTACTTTTCTTATTTAATTAAATTTGTGTGTTATCATTGATTTTGACTAATAATGTGCAGGTATAATGGCTGCCCATGGAGATGACGATCTAGACATCCGTAACCTGATCCGGAATCAATTGGCGGCGACTATTGGAAACAAGACTTCAGCCCCGATGGGTGGGAATCAAGCTACCGTCCAAGCTGGTGGGGTAGGGTCTTCGGCTCGGAAAAAGAAACCCACTCGGCCCCAACCTGAAAAAAGAAGGCCGGATGCAAGGGCCGAGGAAGAAAGTCGCCGGGCCAAACAACGCCGAGTGGCTAGCCCCCCTGTTCCAGAAGGTCTATCTTCGCCAAGTTTTTTGGCCGGGAACGTCAACGCTCAGGATTTCTTGAGTCAAGACTTAACTTCTGAAGCCGGCCAAGGGATGCTGAGTTGCATGAGCTCGGCTCAAAAATGGAGCTTCTTCTGCGAGTTCCAAGTGCGGGCCGTGGCAATGGCCCAAAGCATAGTTATGCAGCCGAACGGCGAGGCTGATGGGCTGCGCCGGCAGCTTGCTGAGCAGGAGAAGTCTCTTCAAGAGACGCTGGCGGCTTTAACAGACGCTCAAACATCCAACAGCAAGTACCAGGCTGAAATGGATCGCAGAGGGCGGGTTGCCGACGACTTGGCCTTGAAGGTTCAGCGTCTCGAACTTGCTTTGAAGACCGAGACCGACAAGGTTACTGCTCTAGGGAAGGGGTTGGATGCTGAGAAGACCGCTTTCGAGGCCTATAAGGAGAAAGCGCGTGCCAAGGTCCTTAGCCAGCATCAGGCCGACTTTGACCAAGCGGCTCGGCAAGCCTGTCATTTCGGCGACTTTTCGCCAGACTTCCATCTTGACATGACGAAAGATTTCTTTCAAGGGAAGCTGGTGGACCTCACTTCGATTCCTCCTGATCAACAAGCCGACGAGGAAGCTCCGGCTCGGGCGAACGAGCCAAATGAGGATGTTACAATTCAGGAGGAAGAAGCGCCTGAGGCTGGTCCGATTCCTGGCGAGGCGGAGGTAGTTTCTTAGGTTTTTGCGTTGTAATTCCGGGCCAATAGTGCCCATTTTTTTTTTTTTTTGTTGCTAGGCCGACAGTGCCTTTTAATAAATTCGATTTTTCTCTTCGTATACTGCTTTGAATTCTTTTCGCAATGTTTTTCTCATTGGCCGAGAGTCATCTCGGGTTAGAAGATCTAAAACTAAAGCCGCATCCTTGGCCGAGAGGCATCTCGGGAGGGAAGACGTAGGATTAAAAGTCACATCCTTGGCCGAGAGACATCTCGGGAGGGAAGACTTGTAGGATTGAAAGTCACATCCTTGGCCGAGAGACATCTCGGGAGGGAAGACTTGTAGGATTGAAAGTCACATCCTTAGCCGAGAGACATCTCGGGAGGGAAGACTTGTAGGATTGAAAGTCACATCCTTGGCCGAGAGACATCTCGGGAGGGAAGACTTGTAGGATTGAAAGTCACATCCTTGGCCGAGAGACATCTCGGGAGGGAAGACTTGTAGGATTGAAAGTCACATCCTTGGCCTAGAGACATCTCGGGAGGGAAGACTTGTAGGATTGAAAGTCACATCCTTGGCCGAGAGACATCTCGGGAGGGAAGACTTGTAAAAACTTTAATGTTAAAAATGTATAGTAAGTCAAAGATAATTGAACTGTGTTTTTATTGATTGGATGCCTCATTAAAAACCTTGCCGGCCAAAACCTCTTTTCACGATTTTTTAAGAGGAGAAAAGACCGGTTCAAGGAAAAGAGTGCATCATTATACATAGTTGAAATGTAGATACATGATGTTGATTCAACTGTAATATGTCTTCAAATGAGTAGAATTCCATGTCCGAGGAACGACCTTGCCGGACAGCTCTTCTAACTTGTACGCTCCATTGTTGAGGACATGCCGTATCCGGAAAGGGCCGTCCCAGTTGGCTGATAGCTTCCCTTCTGAAGAGTTGCGTCTGGCTGACCCGGTTGCTCTCCATACAAGATTACCTTCGTGAAATGTTCTCGGCTTAACACTTGAATTGAAACGGCGTGTCATGCGTTGTTTACATGCCTCGGCCACAATCTGTGCTTTTTCCCGTGCTTCATCGAGGACATCAAGCTCGGCTCGGAGCGAAGCATTGTTAGACTCCTCATGGAAGTGTTGTCTTCGGAATGATGGCTCTCCGACTTCAACCGGGATCATGGCGTCTGCGCCGTAAGTCAGGCGAAAGGGTGTCTCTTTTGTTGTTGATTGTGGTGTACATCGATACGCCCAAAGGACCTCTGGCAACTCTTCGGCCCATGCCCCTTTTGCCGAACCGAGCCGTTTCTTTAATTCGGTGAGGATAACCTTATTGGCCGCTTCGGCCTGGCCGTTCGACTGGGGGTGTTCAACTGATGTAAACCTATGCCGGATGCCAAGGTTTTCAAGGAAAGAGTTGAACTTTTTGTCCGTGAATTGTAGGCCGTTATCCGAGATGATGGCATATGGGATGCCGAAACGGGTAACTATGTTCTTCCAGACAAATTTCTGGACATTAGCGGCGGAGATGCAGGCAAGCTGCTCAGCCTCAATCCACTTTGTGAAGTAATCGACAGCTACGAGGAGAAACTTAACTTGTCCCTTCGCCACCGGAAATGGGCCGAGTACATCAATGCCCCATAAAGTAAACGGCCATGGAGAGCTGATGCTATGCAGTTCAGCAGCTGAAGCATGGATGAGGTTCCCGTATTTTTGCCACTGAACACATTTCTTGACAAAGTCGGCGCAGTCCCCCTTCAGAGTTGGCCAATAATAACCGGCCCGCAAGACTTTAGCTGCTAAGGTTCGTCCTCCGGAATGGGAGCCACAAATACCCTCATGGACTTCCCTCATCACGTAATCTGCTTGGTGACTATCTATGCATTTGAGCAGCGGGGTGGAGAACCCCCGTCTGTAGAGGTCCTCGGCTATCATGGAGTACCGAGCTGCCTGTGTTCGCAACTTCTTAGCTTCCAACGGGTCGGCCGGTACTGCGCCGTTAGTGATATAGTTCCGAATGGGTGTGGTCCATGAGGGTGATTCATCTATTGCCATGCACTCGGTTGTTACGCTTGGGGAGGGAACTTCAAGATGAATAGTGGTGCGCAGCTGTCCCGGCTTCCGGCTGCTGGCGAGCCGAGCTAACTGATCAGCTCGTTCATTATTGCTACGCAAAACATGGCGAACCTGAACCTCGCTAAATTCATCCTTCAATTTTTGGAATAGATGATAGTATTGTAATAAGTTCGCATCTTTAACTTGGAAATTATCATTGACCTGCTCGGCCACTATCTTTGAGTCGGTCCAGCATATGACTCGCTTCACATCCATCTCGGTTGCCAACCGCATCCCAGCTAGTAGGGCCTCATATTCCGCTTGGTTATTGGAGGCACGAAAACCGAACCGAAGGGACTGCTCAATTGTGACGCCTGAGGGACTAGCCAGTATCACTCCTGCTCCGCTGCCTTGGGCGTTAGAAGACCCATCGACATGCAAGGTCCATGATTCGTCTTCAAAACGCCCCGAAGGGGTAAGCTCGTTAACAAAATCAGCCAAGTGCTGCGACTTGATTGGACCTCTCGGCTCAAAGGACAAATCGAACTCTGACAACTCGACCGACCATGCCATCATTCGGCCGGCAATCTCTGGTTTTCTTAATACTTTTGCCACTGGACAATCGGTCCGAACAATTATCTTGTGGCTATGAAAGTATTGTCTCAGTCGACGAGCAGTGTAGATGAGTCCTAAGGCTACCTTTTCAATTAACTGGTATCGTCGTTCGGCCTCCTGCAAAGTCCGACTGATGAAATACACTAGTTGTTGCCCTTCTCGGTTTTCTTGTATTAGCGCAGCGCTAATTGAGCTGTCGGAAACCGCTAAGTATATGATCATGTCAATGTTGGCAACTGGTTTGGAAAGGACTGGGGGTGTACTAAGGCGCTCCTTGAAATGTTGGAATGATGTTTCACACTCCTGGGTCCATTGGAATCGCTCGGTCTTCTTGAGCAAGAGGAGGATGGGTCTAGCTATCTCAGCTAGGCAAGGAAGAAAGCGGGAGAGCGAAGTGAGCCGGCCTGCCAACTTCTGAACTTCTTTCAGGGTACTTGGTCTTTTCATGCTTAGAATGGCTTGGCACTTGTCAGGATTTGCTTCAATGCCGCGACTGGACAACATAAACCCTAAAAACTTGCCGCCTGAGACCCCGAATACGCACTTGTCGGGGTTGAGTCTCATTTGGTGGTGCCGAAGCGCGTGAAACACATCAGTCAAGTCCTGTGCGTGTACAGATACGCTACTTGACTTTACTACCATGTCATCAACGTACACCTCCATACATCGGCCAATGTGGTCACTGAAAATTTTGTTCATCAACAGTTGGTAAGTGGCTCCGGCATTTTTCAGGCCGAAGGGCATAACTCGGTAACAGTAATTGGCTGTTTCGGTGATGAACGCCGTTTTCTCTTCATCCTGAGGGTGCATTCGGATTTGGTTATATCCGGAATATGCGTCCAGGAATGACAGGAATTTGTGGCCAGATGCCCCATCGACGAGCCGATCAATGTTTGGTAGCGGATAGGCATCCTTCGGACAGGCTTTGTTCAAATTAGTGTAGTCAGTACACATGCGCCATTTCCCATTCGGTTTCTTGACCATTACTACATTAGCTAGCCAAGTTGAGTAGTGTACCTCCCGGATGAACTTGGCTTCTAGCAACTTACTCACTTCGGCCTCTATTGCCGCCTTCCTGTCCTCCCCAGCCTTTCGACGCCGTTGAGCGATCGGTCTTGCTTCTTTGCTTATGGACAATTTGTGACAGAGGAAACTAGGATCAATGTCGGGCATGTCAGAGGGATGCCAAGCAAATAGGTCACTATTTTTGAGGATCACTTGGCTTACAGCCAATTGTTCCCGCTCGGACAGGTTGGCTCCTATATAAGTGACTTGTGACTCCAACACCCCTACTTGAATCGGTTGCTTGTCATCAACAGGTTCGACTCTTTCGTCCTGATCGATCCGGGGATCAAGGTCCACAGTCGAATGATGGGACACCGAGTGAACCCCACTCGGCCTCCTAGGTACCTCGTCTTTTATTCTTGTCAGTCGCAAACTAGCGAAGTAACATTCCCGCGCCATCTTTTGGTCGGCATGAACCGTGATGACTCGTCCTGACTCGGCCAGAAATTTCATGGCCAAATGAGGGGTAGATACGACTGCTCCGAGCCGATTCAGTGATGGTCGTCCAAGGAGAATGTTGTAAGATGTGCTGGCGTGTACCACCACATATTTAACTGAAACATCTCGGTATTCGGCGCCTTCAAATCCGAACCGAGTCGACAACTTGATGTATCCCTTGGTCTTGACCCGTTCGCCGGAGAACCCGACCAAGGGTTCATCATACGGAACTAGCTCGGACTCCGGGATGCCCAACTGCTTAAACGTATTCTAGTAGAGGATGTCGGCCGAACTTCCTTGGTCGACCAGCGTCTTGCGTACAATACAATTGTGAATTTCGACGCTGATTACCATTGGATCATCCTGGTCCGGATCGATGCCTTTAAAATCAGCTTCTGTGAAAGTTATAGTGGGAAGGCGGCGACGAGCGGATTCGATGGCATGAACATGCCGGACAGCCCGCAGGTGTCTTTTTTGTGCAGATGAAGACGAGCCACCTCCAGCGAATCCCCCGGCAATGGTATTGATGACTCGCCGAGGCTGTGCCGAAGGCTCATCCTCTCTTCTATCTCTAGACCGACTACGTTCTCTACGAGAACGTGTTTCTGTCCTTTGTTCGAGTTGGTCGCGTCTCCGTGACCGGTCTTCGTATCTCGATCGGTTTGGACGCTCAACGAAACCTTGCAGCTGTCCCTGCTTGACTAAGTCTTCAATCTTATCCTTCAGAGCCAAACAATCGTCAGTTAAATGCCCACGGTTGCGATGATATCTGCATGACTTGGTTGTATCGGCCCGGGGAGGGGTTGATGCTCGTTTTGGGATGACCAGTATATCTGAGGCCAGTGCTTGTTCTAATACTGCTGACCGACTAGTATTGAGGGGCGTGTATTGTGAGTACCTTGGTCCCCGAGGAGGCTTCTCGCGGGGAACCAACTCTTTCGGTCGACTCCGAAAACTCGGCTCGGCCAGCTTGTCAGGTTTTGTTGACACTTCTACTCGGGCTTGGTTCCGGAACTCGGCCAATTCCTCCATCTGCATGTACTTGTCGGCTCGCCGACGCAAATCATCCATGTCTGTAGGGGGTTTCTTACAAATGCTGTTGGCAAAAGGCCCTGGCTTCAAGGCAGTGGTAAGGTGGTGTAGAGCTACAGCAGGGTTTAAGTCTCGAATTTCGAGCGCCGCTTTGTTGAATCGGCTCATGAATGTCCGAAGAGATTCCTTCTTCTCCTGACGAATGCTGATTAGTGCCAACGAGGTCAATTGGTGAGGCCGTCTGGTAGCAAATTGAATTGTGAACTGGGAAGCCAACGTACTGAACGAATCGATCGAGTTGGCCGGAAGCCGAGTAAACCAACTCAGTGCTCGTCCCTTTAAGGATGTTGGGAAGATTCGGCATAGAGCAGCATCATCGTTTGTGCTTAGAGTAACTTGAGTCAAGAACACATCCACGTGTTCGTCTGGATCGGTAGTGCCATCATACTTGTCTAAGGGCAAAGACTTCCAATGGTCAAGGAGTGCCATCTGCATGATGTTCGGGGTAAAAGGATGCCGATGTGCTCCGGCCGGCAAAGGCTGGATCGGTCGGCCGACCGAAGCATGCGCAGCTGGAGCGGCGACGGAGGTGTGGGGAAGAGAAGAGTGAGGGCCCTGCGAGTGGAACGACCCCTGTGTGTGAGTTGTCTCAGATGGTTTCCATGTGGGATCCCGGTATTGATTTTTCAGCGCAGCATTCTCTTCTCTCAATGCAGCCATCTCGGCAGCATCTCTCTCTCGCTGTTGTTTCATGGCGATCATTTCTTCCTTCATCTGGCGCACCATATCGGTCAAGTTTGTCTCCTCAACCGTCTCGGCCCCGGACTGATGTTCGTCTTCAGACTGTTGCCCTTCAAAATTAGTATTCCTTGTCTTTACCATGATTCTTTTACTCGTAAACTTTCAGTGCTTCTGCAATGCTATCGGTTCGGCCCCACGGTGGGCGCCAAAATGTACCTGCTTAAGGATACACTCGTAGTCTTCTTGGTAAGAAGGGCCGAACGGATACTTCAAAAGGATTCTTCAGAGGGGGGAGGTACCTGCAAAAGGCACTCCAACGCTCAAGTCAGGATAAGCACGATATTCTAGGATAATTAATGAACAGTGACATACCTTGTTATGTGTGACCTATTTATAGCATCTGACATGGGCCTGAGCGTGATGGGCCCTCTCAGATATTTACCAAATTAGGTAATACGGTACTAATTGGTTGTTAGGCTTTAATCATGTACTTACCTTTCTTAATTGTGATTACCGTTATGACTTGTTTAACTCTTCGGCAAGAGGCCGAGCCGACTATTCAATACTAGTCGGAACGGCAAATGACCGAGCCGTCTAGTCCGTATACGGCAGCTTGTATACTTCCGGTACGATCTATGTCGGAACGGTACTTGACCGAGCCGACTCGATGAGTGATGATGGTCCATATTGGCATTAACCAGACTGATGTCGGTTCTCGACCTCATGCCGAGCCGACGTTGATGGTGATGCTTGTACGTGGCTTACTATGCATGAGTGTCTGACGAAATGGCACGTGTTAGCCCACGTGACCGATACGGTCTCTCCGGTACAATTGACAATCGACTAAATATTTTTTATGCATTAGATTAATAATTTTTTATTTAATCGATTAATCAAATTTTTTACAGCATTAATCAATTATTTGTTAAAAAAATTAAAATATTTTTTATTTCTCTCTTTCTTATTTTTTCTTTCTTTATTCTTTAAATTAAATACTTTTTTCTTCACTATATTGCTCACATAATTTCATTTATTTTTCCTTCTATATTTTATTCACTCGGCTTCTCACTTATTTTTTCTCCTTATCAAATAACGAAGTGTAAGATCTTATTTATAATAGAATTCTTTTTTTTTTTTGTCTTTTTTAAGATTATAGTCCAAATTATTGAATGCAATTGAATAATAACACTACAACATTTTTCTTCTTTCAATCAGATTATAATTTTAAAAATAATAATCTTACTCAAACGTACTCTATATAAGGAATGGAATTTTATATTTCATTATTAAATATGCATTTAAAAACCTTTATCCCATTCTTTTATATGTTATTCCAATTCAGTCACCCACAAACTTTCAAACACTTTGCAAAAATTTATAAACAAACATTCAAAACAAAGCCTAGAGTTGTCAAGTACTACAGTAATGGATGAATTTATTTTATTTACTACATTCAACATGTATAGATCATTTATATCTCATAAATTGCGTGATGGATTATATTAATAATAATAATAATAATAATAATAATTTTAAAAAAAATTGCGTGATGGATGTTATCTGGGCCAAATAAGGCTGATCTTCTTTTTTCAACTGAATCAAAATAATTTTATTTTAGACTAATTTGACTAAAAACCACCTCCTCGGAAAAAAAAAAATCACGTAATGATTTAGTGCCATTTTTATTTATTTATTTATTTATAAAGATCATGAGCATATCTCACTAGAAACAATCATATTCAAATTCAATAAAGTTATTATGGACAGTAAAAAAAATCTTTTATAAAATATTTACCGTAATTGCATAATGGAAGCAATCTTGTGTGGGTCATTTAGATTCATGAACGATAAGTTCTCTCCAATTATTTAATGGAGTTGCATAATAATACTAAAAATTTAAAATCTTTAATTAAGTTAGAACAATTTTATCCTAATTAATCTTTGTGGTCTACAGTAGTTTAGTGATTTGACAAATATATAAAATTTTAATATGTCTTATTATAGCACACATTTTAAATAAAACTTATAATTAAACTTCTTTTAAATATATTTAACGTTTGAAATTATGATTATGTAAAAATTATTTTTATTTGCCTTTGAAATAGAGGGATCCTTAACATTATGAAAAAGGTTTCTTTCGTGGACCAAACAAGTTAGAAAACCATCTCTTCCTTCTTCTTTTTTTTGTTACCCTCCAAAGTCCAAAACCAAATGAATTGTTAGGAAACATTTTCAGTCTATTTATCTTTCCCCTTTTGCTGCTTTAATTATTTAAAGTGCAATTCTAATTATATTGTCTGATCACCTCTCTCTATGTATATTTATAGGTTAATTTAATAAAATGATTAACCATTCTTTTTAAGAAAACATTAGGTTTCTTCATTTAGTTGCTATATAACTATATATGTTCTAATTATTAATGTAATGATCGCATATTATACAGCTAGCAAGGATTATAGTTGTATTGTCATAAATGGAGTGGTAGCTCGTCCTTTTAAAGATTGGGTGATGCAACAATTTTTCACTTTTAAAGTTAACTTAATTTGTTGTTTTTAGAATGGAGTTCCTAATGAATAACAAGTAGGATTTCATAGTCAAAGAAATACTCATATTTATTGAGAAAACTTTTTCTATACCAAAAGACACCACTTATTCCTCTCAACAGATAGATGTTGAGGGTAGCCTCATCAGCCAACATAATCTCTGCTCTTTCAATTCCTACCTCATCTTTTTTCTTTATATAATCTTTCACACCATATATTCAAATTGTACGAGAAAAGGAAAATAATGGTAAAAAAATATCATGGTCTATAATGTGACACCATAATTTATACCTGTCCTAGCACACGGTTCCATGATCAATTTTTCTCAATATTAATAATATTTAATTAATAAAAATCATATTTTATGAACGTACATTAATAATTGATTGTCAACTTTAAGGTAATGTATAAATCATATACATGAATCAAAACATATTATCTCAATGTTTTAGTTTATATTTTTGAATTTTCAGATTGGACTTTTGTTAGAATTAGTTAGCTAATCAAAACGTCATTTGGTATTAGAGTAAAAATTGCATCATTGCCATAATAACAATATTTTTTTTCTTCATAATTTGCAATACAACATTTTTTTCTACTAAAATTTTTTGTGTTAAAATAAATTGAAACAAAAATACTATTTATATGATATTTTAAAAATATTCTACTCAATCTTAAGGATGACAATGAGACAAAGCAGGTACCAACTTCATTATCCTTGTCTCTGTTCTCATCTTTTATATTCATCTTCATCTCCATATCCAACCACTAGTATAAAAGAAGTGTACTATGTCGGGCATTTTCAACTTTTTACGTCAGAAAACATACCGACGTAGAAGCGGGAGACGTAAATTTTACGTCAGATCCGCAAAATCGACATAAATTTACGTCGGACATTACGACATCCGACGTAAAAAAGTAAGAAAAAAAATAAAAATAAAAAACATAAAAATGCCAGCAGAACGGCCCGTTCTACTTGCAGAACAGGCCGTTCTGCTTCCAGAACAAGCCATTCAGCTTCGTATAACAACCCAAAAGAAAACGCCCACTACCTATACAAATAGAACAACCAAAAAATCAAATAAAACAGATAGCCAGAGTAGCAATGCGAAGTAGAAAAGTGCTAACGAAACCTTGATTCATACCTGAGGAGCAACAACAATGTGCAAATGAGTAACAAAGAGTTCATCCCTCTGCAAAAGACAAAAAAAAATGTTTCAGTAACAAAGGAGAGGGAGAGGGTTTAGAGAGAAAAAAATGAAAAGTGATGAAGAGTGAATGCGCACGGTGTGCCTCGCACTCTCTTATTCAAATTTGCGTCCTTTTTTACGTCGGACCTAGTAGGGTCCAACGTAAAAAGTCCAATCTACGTCGGACACAACACACCTCCGACGTAGATTGTGTAACATCCCAAATTTTATTCAATGAAAAGAAATATTTTTTTTATGTATTTATTATGTGAATAAGTATTTTATTTATGTATTTTACTATTTACGTATACGTATTTTTACTATTTATGTATACGTATTTTTACTATTTATGTATACGTATTTTACTATTTATGTATACGTATTTTACTATTTACGTATACGTGTGTATGAATAGTATTTTACTATGCAATTGCACAGTGAAGGGACGGCTGAAACGTGGGCTGCGGATTCTTTACGTTTCAAAATTTTAATTAATTTGAATATAATAATGAATAGTGCATAGTGCATAGTAATTTATAATATTATTTTAATGAATAGTGCATAGTGCATAGTAACTTCAAAAATTCTATAAATAGGGGCCTAAGGTTTTGAAAATTTAGAATTCTAGAGAGAAGGAAATTCTGGAGAAATAGAGAGAGAAAGTAAGAGAGAGAGAAAGAGAAAGAAAAGGAGGTTCTGTTCTAGTGTCTTGTTTAAGGAGAAAGAGGAAGAGATTCTGCCCTAATTCCGATTCCTTTTAAGGAAAGATAGAGAGGAGGAGATTCTGCCCAAATTTCTGTAAACCCAGGTAAGGGGGGGAGTGGGAAACCTCGCTTGGGGGTGTGGGAATAATTGTTAAATAGTTTGTTTGTTGGATTGGCTCCCGATCCCTTGCCTGTTGTTTATTTCTTTGAATATGTATTATTGATGTGTTTTGTTTTATATCTTATTTATTTACATATTAGAATCTGTTATTTGAATGGAAGGCTAAGCCTCCTAAGTATTTATAAATTTGTCATCTATTATTTAAATGGAAGGCTGAGCCTCCTTATTATCTTATATTACCTTTTAATCTTCCTACTTTACTTAAAAGATCTTAATATATTATTATTGAAAAATATGATACCTAAGCAACCTCTGGACTGTTGGATTGTTGGACTGTTGGATTGTTGGACTGTTGGACTGTTGGACTGTTTGGACTGTTGGACTGTTTGGACTGTTGGACTATTGGACTATTAAATTGGATTATTGAAATAATTCTTAATTATGAAATATGAATATAATATGTGTAACATGCTAAAGGTTGAGTCTGTGAATGTATGACATGCATCATATGCACATATTACTCCAGGTGTGCCGCTGAGGCCGCATACCCACGACTAACAAGGTGTACCTTTGAGTCACCCACGATATGCTAACGAGGTGTATGAACACCAGTGATAGGTGTGCCTTCGGGACACCAGTGATGTAACATGCTAACGAGGTGTATGAACACGAGTGATAGGTGTACCTTTGGGTCACCAGTGATAAATTCTGAAACTTCCGTATGGCGCCACATGCATACAATAGTGAGTCAAGTCAAGAAAATCATTATACATAAGCATATATGTGAGATTGATTATATATGTGAATTATATTGCGTGTGTGTGTGTGCTATTTAACTTTTATTTCTATATCTGCAACTGAGTGAGAAGTTTCTCACTCCCTTGTCATTTTTGTGTATATTTAAATTATGATGCAGATAATTAGCATGATGCTGAGGATGTTGGTGGTGAAGCTTAGGCTTCTGTTTGGGTTTCGCTCTGATAGGATGTGACATCGGGATTAGCTAGACTTATTGTTAAATTATTATTATTTTTCTTTTGTAATTTTTATGTTATTTATGTTGAAAGTGTGTATTTTTGTCATATTATAATTTTTCTAAAAGATTATAAGTTAATTTCTAACTAGGAGGCCCTGCCACCTTTACTGGGATTAATCTATAATCTTTATTTTATTATTTCTTGACAATTTGATACTTATAGTTGAAAATTATGAATGTGCATCTTTTACCCAATGATACTTGAGATAATTATTTTATATTAGACTAAGAAAGAATTTATATATAGATGGTTTATATCTATTGTATTTATGTTGGGGTAGAGGGTGTCACATTTAGTGGTATCAGAGCCGGGACCCGGGCAGGTGTGCCAGCGAGGGCGCTGGGCTCCCCGAGGGGGGGTGGATTGTGAAGTCCCACATCGGCTAGTAAGGTGAACGAAGCATGCCATATATATGGGTGTGGATACCTTACTCTTGAGGACGCGTTTTGGGGTGGTGTTGGCCATTCCCGAGAACAAAGCCGTGAGGCCGTGGGCCAAAGCGGACAATATCCTCATGCGGGTTGCGCGGGCTGTCACATTTAGTGGTATCAGAGCAAGTCGATTTTATCAACCGTGTGTGTTATGTGCTTATCATGACTCTGTTGTGTACTCTGACTATGTCTTGTTTGTTGTGTATTATGATGATGATGTTCGTCCTGTGTTGATATTGTTGAGTTTGAGATTGTTAAGTTAGTTTGTAATCAGAGGAATGATAATCATGATAGTGTTAGCCAACTCGAATTATTAGAACCTTGGATGGGAGGTGATATATTGAGTGTACTAAGAGTTTATGATTGGTGAAGTTTCTGACATCTATAGTTGTAGCAGGTTGAATCTAAAGGTGGTTGTCTCTTTGGTGAGAGATCGAAATGATGGTAATTCCCTTAAGTGTTATTATTGGTATGTTAATTATTTATGGTTTAGGTAGCATGAGAGTTGTTTTGATTGAGAAAAGTAAGGAGAGACTTGAATGAGAAATTAAGTAGTGAATTTGGAAAAAGTTGAGGTATTTTGTGGCATTAGATATATTGATACATTATTGCTATTTGGTGTCGAAAATATTTTCATTATAGTTTGTTATGATAGTATGAGTATTATATCGACAAAATTTATATTTTGAGGTCTTTATGAAGAATATGGCTTTAGATATTATCTTTTCAATAGAACTAGGATAAGATGAAACAAAAATCTAGAACTTCAAGTTATGACTGCCTTGGTGATTAGAAATTTAGTAAGCACTGAATTTATTAGTGGTGATATTTGAATCTTTAGCTAAAGAGATGATCTCTTGGAAATCTTATGTCTTCATAAAGAGTTGTAGCTTATTCACTTAACTTTCGTTTAAGATAAGTTTGAAATCACTTGGATGAATACAACTCTGTGTGTCAGGCAGATATATGCTATCATGATATTTTGAGTTGTTAGGTATAAAAATAGATTTAAATATGATATTTTGAGGTTTTGTATTTGATAGGTCTATTAAAATGATATAATGCAGAGTAGTAAAAGTTGGTTCTTGTACATGCTATAGGATGTAAGCAATGATCAATTCATACATGCTTAGGAATGATATTTGTGAAAAAGGTATTCTAATATGATTTGATATACATGTATGTAGAAATAAGAATAGATGACTTTATGGATCAATCAGTGGAGGGTTGCGATAATAAAATGTTTTTGACCTTAGGATGTGAGATGATCATATTAGAGTATAGATTTAAACTAGATTGTCTAAGTATGAATTTGGATTGTATGAGGTGAGTATTTTAGACCATGAAATTTCTTGCGGAGGAAGATTTACCTAAGTTGTGCTTAAGTGAGAGATACTTGAGTCAATTAGTAAAATCAGGAGTCTTGTTTGATAGTTTATATGAAAATTCAGTGAGTAATTTTTTTTTTTTTTTTTTTTTTTTTAACAGCTGTTCATGGTTTAAACTGCTCTCACTATAAAAATTGCTTTTGCCTTCGTTTCTTTGGTTATAAAGATGTTTCAGTTCACTAGGTTGTTTCTTGCCTACCCTTGGAATCAACCGTAAGGATAATCTATATCAGGAATTCTTGAACCTATGTATATTTTTAACTACCCAAATCATTTCGTTGCTTATTTCTTTGAATTACTTACTATTACCTTTGACTGAATTGACTAGAAAGGAGTTACATTAGTATGGGATAACAATTGAGGAAGTAGTTTTCAAACTCTTAAGGAAAGATTGACTAGTGTTAATATTACTAGATTTTAGTAAGATTATTGTGATATATAAATATGTCTCTGAAAATAGGTTTAGGAAGAATATTGTGGCAAGAAGAAAAGATAGTAGCTTATGTTTCTAAGAAATTGAAAATTCATGAGAGAAATTACCTTACCCATAACCTTGTTAGCGACTTTGTCATTTATACTAAGATTTGGAGACACTAACTATATGATTCTATGGTTGAGGTATTTAGTGATCATAAGAACCTTAAATATCTTTTGACCAAAGGGGTTGAATACGAGATAAAAGAAATAGTTGAAATTTCTTAAGGAGTAAAATTTTGATCTTATTATTTGGCTTAAGCCATTGTGGTGATTGATGTTTTGAGAAAATCTTTATCTTTCATTATGATTAGAGAGATGAATCTTTTTGGCTCAAATTAGAAATTTAAGTTTGGATTATAAGATTACTTCTAGTATTGTGAGATTAAGTATGAATAACGAATGGATTGTTGAAGAAAATTATAGGAGCATAATTAGTTGATTTATTTTGGTAACAAGTTATAAGGCTATAGGTTAAGGTGATGGATATGATTATGACTTGGGTGAAGATGAAATGGTGAAACTAGAGAACTGATATGGATACCGAGTGTACATTATGCTTAGGTACCTGATCTTTAGAATTGATCATAGAAGAGTTTGAATTGGTTGTAGATAGAGTAGTAAAATTAGTGATCTGATATGTGTATCTAATGCTTAGGTGTTGATGTTGTGGCAAATATCTGGATTACAATGATAACCAAATTATTATTTTGATGATTTAAGGATTGAATTTGATTGCAGAATTTAAAAACTTATGCTTGATGTGTAAGATTACCCTAGTAGCATTGAATTATTTTTGTTGGAAGTAACTATCAGATTAATAGATGAGATTAGAGGAACTAGGAGTTAGATCCTTTATTAGTGACCCAAATAAGCAAGAGATTAGAAAGGACACAGTTGGATGTTTAGTTATAAAACTTGAAAGGACATAAGAGTACTCTTAACATTTATTTAGGAGTTACTAAAATGTATCAGAGTGGCGCAGGGGAAGCGTGATGGTCTAATATGGAAAGAGAAGTAGAGAACTTGAATCAAGATATGGAGAGTGAGTTTAAATTTGGAGTGGATGGAGTTTTGAGATTTAAGGATAAGTTGTGCATTCCTAGTGTGCTAGAATTTAATAAAGCAATCCTAGAAGAAGGTCATAAGAGTATCTTTAGTATCCATTCAGAAACTACTAAGATGTACCAAAATCTTAAGAAGATGTACCTAAGATGAAGAGAGGAGTAAAGCAATTGTATATTTATGGTTAGCATACTAGAAGTTTTTAAGAATCTTGTAGCACTTAGATGCTCCATTTTGGAAGTAAGATGGTGAATAGATAGACCCTAGTGGAAGATTTGTCTAAGACGCTTAAGAAATTGATTTTGTTTGTGTTTAAGTGGATAAATTCGTCAAGATCTTTCCCTAAGCAAATCCTTTGAGGAAATTGATAAAAGTTGTACATCAACAAGGTAGTGATGTTGCATAAGAATTAGAAGTAAGAATGCGAAGAGTTTACCATTGCAAAAATTTCGGGGACGAAATTTCTAAAAGGAGGGGAGAATTGTAACATCCCAAATTTTATTCAATGAAAAGAAATATTTTTTTTATGTATTTATTATGTGAATAAGTATTTTATTTATGTATTTTACTATTTACGTATACGTATTTTTACTATTTATGTATACGTATTTTTACTATTTATGTATACGTATTTTACTATTTATGTATACGTATTTTACTATTTACGTATACGTATGTATGAATAGTATTTTACTATGCAATTGCACAGTGAAGGGGCGGCTGAAACGTGGGCTGCGGATTCTTTACGTTTCAAAATTTTAATTAATTTGAATATAATAATGAATAGTGCATAGTGCATAGTAATTTATAATATTATTTTAATGAATAGTGCATAGTGCATAGTAACTTCAAAAATTCTATAAATAGGGGCCTAAGGTTTTGAAAATTTAGAATTCTAGAGAGAAGGAAATTCTGGAGAAATAGAGAGAGAAAGTAAGAGAGAGAGAAAGAGAAAGAAAAGGAGGTTCTGTTCTAGTGTCTTGTTTAAGGAGAAAGAGGAAGAGATTCTGCCCTAATTCCGATTCCTTTTAAGGAAAGATAGAGAGGAGGAGATTCTGCCCAAATTTCTGTAAACCCAGGTAAGGGGGGGAGTGGGAAACCTCGCTTGGGGGTGTGGGAATAATTGTTAAATAGTTTGTTTGTTGGATTGGCTCCCGATCCCTTGCCTGTTGTTTATTTCTTTGAATATGTATTATTGATGTGTTTTGTTTTATATCTTATTTATTTACATATTAGAATCTGTTATTTGAATGGAAGGCTAAGCCTCCTAAGTATTTATAAATTTGTCATCTATTATTTAAATGGAAGGCTGAGCCTCCTTATTATCTTATATTACCTTTTAATCTTCCTACTTTACTTAAAAGATCTTAATATATTATTATTGAAAAATATGATACCTAAGCAACCTCTGGACTGTTGGATTGTTGGACTGTTGGATTGTTGGACTGTTGGACTGTTGGACTGTTTGGACTGTTGGACTGTTTGGACTGTTGGACTATTGGACTATTAAATTGGATTATTGAAATAATTCTTAATTATGAAATATGAATATAATATGTGTAACATGCTAAAGGTTGAGTCTGTGAATGTATGACATGCATCATATGCACATATTACTCCAGGTGTGCCGCTGAGGCCGCATACCCACGACTAACAAGGTGTACCTTTGAGTCACCCACGATATGCTAACGAGGTGTATGAACACCAGTGATAGGTGTGCCTTCGGGACACCAGTGATGTAACATGCTAACGAGGTGTATGAACACGAGTGATAGGTGTACCTTTGGGTCACCAGTGATAAATTCTGAAACTTCCGTATGGCGCCACATGCATACAATAGTGAGTCAAGTCAAGAAAATCATTATACATAAGCATATATGTGAGATTGATTATATATGTGAATTATATTGCGTGTGTGTGTGTGCTATTTAACTTTTATTTCTATATCTGCAACTGAGTGAGAAGTTTCTCAATCCCTTGTCATTTTTGTGTATATTTAAATTATGATGCAGATAATTAGCATGATGCTGAGGATGTTGGTGGTGAAGCTTAGGCTTCTGTTTGGGTTTCGCTCTGATAGGATGTGACATCGGGATTAGCTAGACTTATTGTTAAATTATTATTATTTTTCTTTTGTAATTTTTATGTTATTTATGTTGAAAGTGTGTATTTTTGTCATATTATAATTTTTCTAAAAGATTATAAGTTAATTTCTAACTAGGAGGCCCTGCCACCTTTACTGGGATTAATCTATAATCTTTATTTTATTATTTCTTGACAATTTGATACTTATAGTTGAAAATTATGAATGTGCATCTTTTACCCAATGATACTTGAGATAATTATTTTATATTAGACTAAGAAAGAATTTATATATAGATGGTTTATATCTATTGTATTTATGTTGGGGTAGAGGGTGTCACATTTATTGGTATCAGAGCCGGGACCCGGGCAGGTGTGCCAGCGAGGGCGCTGGGCTCCCCGAGGGGGGGTGGATTGTGAAGTCCCACATCGGCTAGTAAGGTGAACGAAGCATGCCATATATATGGGTGTGGATACCTTACTCTTGAGGACGCGTTTTGGGGTGGTGTTGGCCATTCCCGAGAACAAAGCCGTGAGGCCGTGGGCCAAAGCGGACAATATCCTCATGCGGGTTGCGCGGGCTGTTACAGATTGGACTTTTTACGTCAGTCCCTACCAGGTCTGACGTAAAAAAGTTCGCAAAAATTACAAAAATTCCACTGCGTTTTTTTTTACGTCGGATTTAAGTATTTCTGACGTAAAAGGGGTGACGTAATATGCTAATTTTCCACTAGCGAACGAGTAATGGATTTGTGTTCTCATCCTTAATTGTACGGTCTTTCACTTATATATAATCTCTAGATCTCTTTCATTTTGGTATAATCTCTTTTAATATTCTCGTCTCCATCTCTTTTCCTATACCCTATACCTATTCCTGTCCCCATATTCAACGAGTATGAAATTTGCATCTCATCATCATCCTCATCAGGTATTAGATATTCCCATACTCGCTCAAAAATTATTTTTTTTACAATTTTTTTTAAAAATTAATATTTCAACATAAATTAGAAATTATAAAATTACATTAATTAAGTTTTATTTAACATAAATTTAAAATAGAGTAAGAATTACATAAATCTCAAGTAAATTCTAAAAAAAAATTAAGTTTCTAGAAATTTAAAGCGAGAACAGATATGGGTATTAGGTGAGTAAGTATGTAACCATCCTCGTCCTCGCACCCGATTTAATAAATTGGATATTACTTGTAACCATGTTCAATCAAATAAGGTATTTCTTATCAAATTCGAGACAGGTTCAGACATTACTCGCAAGTACTGGTTTACTTGTCATCCCTACTTAGCATGCATAACTAAGCTTGTATGGAATTAGTCTTATGTTTACCCTCCAAATACTGCACCATTTTTGTACTTAGTTAGGGATTTTGGCTCCTCGACCTTGTACTTTACTCAATTGATTGCTTTTAAATCAATATAGCTCATTCTTGCCCCTATATAGTATCAACTAAGGACCTTGAGGAGATTCGATACTTCGCTTCAAGAGACAACTATATTCAGGAAGGATTTTTCAACAAATAGGCTCTTAAAGCACCACAACATCATATTCTCATAGTGAGATATTCATCTTTTAAAATAATACCTCTCCTCTAGTCTTAAGTAAACAACATAGCAAAACTACATGCACTACGCATTCACAACAACAACTTCATTTAGCAACATACATTAATTTTATCATCATGCAACTCTAGTATTAATCAATTTTCAACTTACATAACCCAGATTATTGTCATCATATGAAGCAACTATCATTACAATTCAACATTCAAAATCGACTAAGTTAAAATCTTCATTCAAAATAACTATGCCCAATGCCATTCAGCTCGTGCTCGAAGCTAGTGAGGTAGAGAGCCTTTGGCTTGCCCACACTCGACACTATTCCACTTGCATTTCACATGAATGAGATAGGGAGTCTTTGTTTACACCATGTTTGGCGTCACAAAACTCATGCTTGACGTTATTCATGTAGAGAGTATGTGCCTAACTCATAGTTAGCGCCACAAAACCAACACTCAATGTCATACAGGTAGAGAGTCACTGACTTCATCATACTTGACATCACTTCTCTTGGGTTTGACATCATTGAGTCAAAGACTCATAAGTAAATCACACTTGATGCCATTCAACTCGCAACTGACGAAGATAAGTCAAAGAGCTTTCAATCAACTCACATCCGACGCTATCAATCACGCACTTGTTGTTAGTGAGATAAAGAGCTACTGCCTTGTCTCACGCCTGACATCATGAAACTGCACCTAACACAATAACGATTTTTGCACTTTGTAGAATCACAATTTCGCTTTATCACTTGAAATTATCAAACCAATATAACATGCAATTCAAGAAACAACATATAACCAAGTAGAACAACCCATAATCACCATTTTAAACAACATGCAACGATTATAAGGTCATAAGATCATTTTCTTCTCCTCAACACATTTAAAAATAAATAAAAAACACAAAAATATAAGAATTTCATTCTCAAATTCAATCAACACAGCCACAATAATGTATAATCCAAGCAGGAATTCAACAAAGACAATGCAAGAGATATTCTTACTTCGATTCTCCTAGAACAAACATTACAAGAAAAATGCAAATTACCGACAAAATATTTTCGACAGATACAAATTTGTCGAAAAATTTATATTTTCTATGGAAAAAAAAAATACGTAGGAAAAGTTGTATTGCCAACGAATAATTTTTTACAGATACAAATCTGTCAGAAAATTTATATTTCCGACAGATAATTTTAGACGGATACAAATCTGTCAAAAAATTTATATTTCTAACGGATTTATCCGTTGGTAATTTCCGACAGATTTAAATTTGTCGAAAAATTTATATTTTTGATAGAAAAAAAATTCGTAGGAAAAGTTATATTACTGATGGAATATTTCCAAAAAATTTATATTTGTCGAAAATGTAATAATTTTTTACGAAAATTGACAATCATATATTAAAAAAGATCAATAAAAATTTATATATATATATATATATATAATATATATATATATATATATATATAAGGAGGGTTATAATAACACCGGTGTAACTTTTATTAAGTATTACACCACTCAATAACTTTATATTAATTGTGAATTTTTCTGACACCCTTTTTTTCGACAGATTTGCATTCGCCAAAAATTCTTTATTTCCAATGGATATTCCTTTTTATCGAAGTATTATGTCCATCAGAAATTTACGTTTTTCTTGTAGTGAAAGGTAGAAGAAAGAAGAAAGTTTGAGAATGTGACACCCTTACTACCCCAACACATATATAATATAATTTAATTAAGAAGAATAAACTTTCAAAGGGTTCGTAAAAGGGTTCACATAAAACTTCGAAACTGTTCTGTCTTCAATATAAGAACATGACTGAAAGATAAAACTTGAAAGGTAAAATTTAAGAGTTTACAATTTTAAACACATTTATTACAATACCAAATCCATATAAATATTCTGTCCTAGAAATCCTCTGCCCCGATGTCACATTATCAGAGCATTCCCATAATTTAACTGTTGGCATTCTAGATGCCACTCGTAGCCGGATCTTCTTCACCTAAAATATCCACAGTTTATACGGTGAGAAAAGAAAATATCTATATGCAAAGTACATACAAACACATCACAATATAATCTCATCATAATTCATTATTTAATTATATATATATATATATATATATATATATATATATATATATATATCAATCATTCATCATCTTCACATCTCAATTCACATTTAACATATCTCATTTCACATACATATCTCAATCCATCATAATCCACACCAATTATACAATTTACAACATCATTTCCATATTCATAATTCATGTCAATCTTACAATTAACACTATGCCAAGACCTCGCCACATCTGACACAAGTGATACAGGTTAATTGCCTCCCACACCAAACCAGGGTCACGCCCTCCCTGTAGCATCACTTACCCAGGGGCCGTGCCATCCCTAGTCATTAAGGAGTACGCTCGTCCCTGAAGCATCACCTACCCAGGGTTCGTATCATCCCTGATCATCCGGGAGTACGCTCGTCCCTGAAACATCAACTACCAGGGTTCGTATCATTCTTGATCCTTTAGTGTGAGGAACCACAATCAAATTACAATCCATACAGTCTCTTGCAATTAACCCTATGACAGGGCTGCCATAATCGACATAAGTGGTGTGTGTTAACTGTCTTACTCATCCCACACCATGCTAGGGTCACGCCCTCCCTGTAGCACCACTTACCCAGGGGCCGTGCCATCCCTAGTCACTGATGTGAGGCACCATAATCACAATCATAATCACATTCATACAACATCTCATCTCATAATTCAAATTCACATCACGTACACAATTCCACCTCACATACACAACAAATAAGCCCAACAAAATAAGGGTTTACACACCCCTCAAGTAATTCACATCAAGATCATTCATTCTTATCAATCAATACAATAAAAACATTCATAAATTAATATTATAAACAATGGAATTATCAATTTAATATAATTCAGCATAAACAGTAAAACCCTTAATTAAAACCTATCTCACAGGCACTTTTCTACAATTTCGTTCTCTCTCCCAGATCATCATTCTTACAAATTATTAGCATATTTATAATCCTCAACACATACTGAATCTAATGGTATAATTCATTCCTCAAACAGAAATAATTCAACTTTTCCAAAACCTAGCCTACATGCACTTTTCTATAATTTCGTTCTCTCTCCCAGAGCATTATTTTTACAAATAAATCATATATTCGTACTCCTAAATTCATACAGAATCAAATAATGCCAATAATTTTTCAAACAGAAATAATTATAAAATTGCTCATAATCCTAAGGGTTCTTCTTCTACCCAATTTCCTCATGTAACTCCACATATAAATAATCTCTTTTTCCCCCGTACCTGGATACATAGGAACTCGGGCAGAACCTCCTCTTTTCCTTAAATAAGGATCGAAACTAAGACTGGAGCAGAACCTCATCCTCTGAGTTCCCCTTGGTCTTCAGAGAGAAGAAGAGGAACAAAAGAGAGAACAGAAGAGAAGAGAGAGTGAGAATGAGAGGTGTATCGAAATGAGAGGATTTGAGGCCTATTTATAGGATTTTTCGCCCACCTACCACTACGGCCCGTTCCAAAATCGGAACGGCCCGTTCTGGGCCCTTCAAACCTACGCAAATTTTTGAACTGGAACAGCCCGTTCCAAAACCAGAACGGCCCGTTCCCAATCCCAGCAGAACGGCCCGTTCTCCCTCCGGAACGACCCGTTCTCCAAACCAGAACGGCCCGTTCTCCCTCTAGAACGGCCCGTTCTCCAAACCGGAACGGTCCGTTCTCCCTCCAGAACGGCCCGTTCTGATTCTCAAAATTTGGGCCTTTAACTTATTCCAGAACGACCCGTTTCACTTTTGAAACGACCCGTTCTGGGCAACGAATTGGGCCTATGGCCCATTGAAAATTGGGCTGTTACAGAGAACGTTGAGTTTCTGTATGACAACTTATCATTCTGATTCTCAACTTTTGAATCTCAACATGGCTTCTCAGTCTAACTTTGGGGAAGGATCTATAACGCTCTTACGAAATCAGAAAAAGAAGAGAAGAAAGTAATTTTGCCTCCTTCTCTAACTTTCTTAAGAAAGTGATTTATGAAATTCACATTTTTAGAAAATCTTATATACCTTCTCCTAAACTTGGTCAACTTTTTTCTCAACTCAAAACAACTTTTAAACAACTAAGCTTATAAGAATTTTTTAATCCTTAGAATTTTACAATTAAACAACACAAAACAAACAATCATTTAATTAATAAAATCAACAAACACCAATAAAATTTCACAGTGCTACATGTGCTTGAATTATAATTAAAAAAGTAAGTTAAGAATTAAATTTAACTTTTTAAATCAACTTAAAAATAATATCAAGAAATTTTTAGCTTTTGATTTAACTAAAGTTTAGTCATTACTATCAACGATAGATATTCCAGGGACGAATAAAAAAAATATGTAGGCTAATCTAAAATGGTTTGTAGACGAATCCAAAATAACTTTTTATTTATTCATTTATACTAAAAAAATAAATGTAAAAAGTAATTCAAATTCTTTTTGTTTATGACATGAACAAAGAGGTTTGGTCTTACAAATTTGTAGATAATAATTATATTTATGTGTGTGAGAGAGGAAGAGAATTTAAATTGCTATTTGTTGATATCTGATACTCAACGTCAACGCGTTAGATATTAGAGTTTGAAAACTTGAAAGAATGGTGTTGGATTTATTAATGAAATCCATCATTTTCTTTAATTATATATTCTTTGCATAAAGAATATAATGGATATATATATATATATATATATTTTTTTTTTTTTTTTTTTGTTCGTCCCTGAAGTATCCACTGCCAATAGTAGTGACTAATCTCCTCGTTATGTTTGAAGTACTTTAAAAGGTGGGATAACTGAAGATAGAATAATAACTTTTCTCATCGTTTACAATTATTAGAAGGGGATTATTAAATATTTTTTTGGACAAAAAATAGAGACCTAAACTTAATCCAAGTTAGTATCTATCTATCCATGTACTCTTGCAAAATTGTATGCATTGACTTAACTATTGGAGTCTTTTAATAAATACTGTATCTTTTAAGTTCGAGTCAACTAACTTTAAAGCTATTGAATGATCCTATGTCCATTAATGACCACCTTACTATGATTGTAATTGAAAACTCTTTTTGACAAAATGATTTTAATTAATTTTTATGCCATGTAGTACTATTCCTATTGTTTTAGCCTTTTAGGCTTTTTTTTTCCCCAAATACTTTTAATTATCATAACAAGTCTATTATTGTGGCGAGTCCAAGTCCACCCCAAATTGTCCACAAAGGCCACATAATCTTACAGTATTTATGTCAAATTTAGAATTGGAGTACGTGCTGCTCGTCCTTTTAAACGTAGAGTTCAAGCTCACTCTTGAATCAAAACCCGAGCAAGAATAATATATAACTTGTATGCTTTTATTCTATGTTTCAATGATAAAACGAGAAATATATGAATTATTTGAATGAGTAGAAATAATATAGAGAAATATATAAGTGAAGAAAAATCTCTACTTGTTTAGATAAATAAATAAATAATTGTGTAATTCTTTTTTCATATATAATACTAATAAATTTAAATTTAAAAAATAATTAAAGTTTTTACTATAATGTTTAACCTATGTATTATCCATTAAAGTTTCAATTCCCATCATGTTAAATAAACAGCAGACACATTGACAAAAAATAAAAATGAAAATGCAATAGAAGTGGAATTATATTATATATGATTAAAGAAAGAAAAACCTAATACTTAAAAAAAAAAAAAAGAATCGTTCACCTAAAAAAAAGAAAGAAAGAAAAACCTTGCCCCAAAAGCCTTGTCCTTGTCAATAGAAAAACAAGAACCATTCACTTAAAAAAAATAAAAATTATTGACAACATTTGAAAAATGTTATTTAATTATATATAAATATTGTTAATTTATTTTATAATATATTATTAAATATTGTATATAGTTCATGTTGTTAAAGATTTTTGCATAATTAGACAATATTTTTTTAAAATATTATCAAAGTGGTACTTTTGTATTAATAATATTATTAAATTTTAATTTTTATAAATTAATAATTAGTTTTAATATAGATGTCTATATCACTTATACTTTATTGCTCTCAATCTCTTACAAGTTTTTTAAGGTTGAAGATATTCTTAGTTAATCATCACTAAATTTATATAAAATATCAAAGTTCATTTATCTTAAATATTATCAAAGTGGTACTCGATGTGAGACTTTAATTATGGGAAACAATTGAAGATGAAAGAATAATACTCTTTATGACATTTTTTTTACTAGATATATATAAGACTTTGATTTCAGAAATAATTAGAAAGAATAATGTTGGGATAAAAAATGCTACTTACCTATAACAACATTTTTCAAAAATAAATGTTACAAAATAATCTATGACATTTTTTTTATTCAATATGAAAATTTGATTTTGAAAACAATTAGAAAGAATAATATTGATATAAAAATAACTAAATTATATTTTTTGGTTTTTTATTTTATTTTTTAGATTCATTTTAGTCCATCATCCATTAAAATGTTCATTTTGGTTATTTATCTTGTATATTTGGATTAATTTAGTCATTTTAAAATAATAATAGTTTTAAATTCAACTATATAAAAAAAAATTATAAAAATCAATTGAAGTTTGAACCCATAAGAATTATAATATAATGAAAATTCTATGAAAAATATGTCTAACAAACAACTAGAAAAATAATATAAAATCATAGTTTTTGAATTTTTAGTTTCTTTGTGGACTTATTTTCACTATGATTATTGTAAGACCCGCAGTGCACAATATGTTCTTCTTCTTCCCTTTTCCTCACTATTTTCATTTTCTCCTCACTTTCTATTCTCTTGTTCCAAATTACTAAGCTTCCTTGTTGTGTTGTTGTTGTTGCTGAAGATGTTGAGTAGAGGTGTGGGTTGCTAGTTGGAAGCATGGATCTTCCTCTTCTTCATCTTTCTCTTCCCCCGAAGCTCAGATTCTTCTTCTACGAGGTAAGGGATGCTAGTGAGTTTGCATGTGGTAATTTTGAGGATTGTTGAGTTGCATGTTGTGTTGCGTGCTGAAAATTGATGATTTCTTGTGCTAGATCTTCTTGTATTGGTATTTTTACATGAATTGGGTATGCTTGCATGTCTGGTTTTGGTGAAAATGGTGAAGAACCTAAGTGTTTCTGTCATTAACGGCTAAGCCCTTTGGGGGCCGCGTGCAAGGGGAGCATTCCCAGGAGGCAAAGGACTGAACCGTTGGGAACGATTGAGCACTTGGTGAAACGACTGAGCCCTTTGAAAGGGTTGAGCTTTTTGGGGGCCGCGTGCCAGGGGAGAATTCTTGGAGGCAAAGTGTTGAGCCCTTTGGAGGCGCTGAGCGCTTTTGTGCTTTCATTATTTGACTTTGGAGTCTTCAAGAAAGTTGTAGCCTTGGATCTTAGCTTTCCAATGGCGTTGGAATCAGCCAAAAATAAGGTCTAGAACTCCATATATGACTGTTTTAGTAAACAAGGGTCAAGCTGTCAGCATTAGTTATAGCTGTTGCGGTTTTTTTTATATATAATTTTTAGAAAAGTAGGTGACGGAATTAAGACTTGATGTCTTCATAAGAGTTGTAGGAAATCTTCTTATCTTTCATATGAGATAATTATGAGCATGTTAGGAGTAGTATAACTCCTGATACGCTGTTTTATGTGAAGGTTTCCATTTCACAAGGAGTGATTTGGTTAAGTTGATAGTTGTTTTGGGTGTTTAAATTATTTATGTTGTTATATTGAGTAATTTGGCATGATTTATGAGTTTTAAATATGTAATAGGAGATGTATTATGTGACAAAAATGTTGTGTATTGTTATATATGATAAAATGTTGAAAAATGATGAGTGTTGTAGTATGATGAAAAAACATAGTTGTGAGTTGAGAGTTGTATGTTGATCCCTAGTTGTGTAGTTGTGTATAGATGTTATATGAGTTGAATGAACTATTGTGTTGTTAAAATAATGTTGATGAGTTGCTGTGTTGATAAACTATGTTGTTAAAGTTGTGAGTTGACTATGTTGTTCAATTTGAAAGTTGATTGAGATGATGGGTTGAAAACTGTGTGATCGTGCTATGATGATGAGTTGTTGATCATTAGGACTAGAGGAGATGTTTTCGAAGTTACTCATCACATTGTGTGGATTGAGATAGTTATGGTGCTCTACGAGCCCAATTTGTTAAAAAAATCCTTCTTGGGAAGTTGTCCCTTGGAGTGGATGATGTGTTGTTCTCTTCTAGGACTTAGTTGATCCCGTGTGTGAGCAAGGTCGAGGCACACATGTATAAAGTGACCACGGTATAAGGGTCAAGTCGAGCTATACCGATTACAAGCAGCCAATTCGAGTAAAGTACGAAATCAGGAACTTAGTTTCTAACCGAGTATCGAAGGGTTGTAGTATTTGGAGGATAGTTAGTAGGCTAATCTCATAAGTGGCTTAGTTAAGTTAGCTAATGTCGTGGTGGGCTTAAACCCAGCTGCCTTATCCGGACATAGTACTATACTTTCTTATTTAAGTGGCAAAGTCTGAGAAATCATTATCGTGTTGTGGATTTTTATTCAAATTTGTTGTTTACCTAGCAAGCCCAAAAAGGTTGTGTTGTCGGTTTGGTAGGACCTAGCCACTTAGACTACTCAACTATGTTGTAGGAGATCTTCGAGTTGTAATGCGTGATGACACATAAGTTGTTAATGAGTTGATTTTTTGTTGATGTAAGTTGTATATATGTTGTTGTGTTGTGAAGCTGTGGTTGAGTTGTGTGTTGTTATGTGTTGTATGTTGAACCTGTTGAGGATGATGACAATGTTATCGTGTTGTAAGTTGCTTATATATATTTAATTCTTTTCACTAGCTTACCCTTGCATGTTTCCATGTGGTGTGAACTGTGATGATCATACTATGTATGAGAGTAGGACAAGGATAGGTTGTTGTGAGCTGTTTGGAGGCCACTTGGTGGTAGGAGTTGGAGTAGAAGATCTTTTTGTGTAGGCTACCTTGGAGTAGCATTTTGTTAGCATTGTATACATTGATTTGGCCTGTTGAGCGTTTATGGTTGGATAGATATACATATTTTCTTATATATATATATATGCTCTTGATATACTATTTGGTATCTAGCTATTTAAAGTGGTTTCAGTTGTTGTTCCGTAGTGTGACGATCTAAGCAGTTCTTTACATTTATAATACTTTTTTTATTTGAAATTTAATTATGTTCAACAATTTTCAAATAAATAAATCTAATGTGATTAATTTCAAGTCTTGAATTAGTCAAAAAATAATATAAAATCATATCTCAAAATTAAAAATAATCATTGTTTTAAAAGAATCAAATTAGTTCAAATTTAAGAAATAATAAATCATAATGAACATTTTAAAAGATAAATATTAAAATTAATCTAACAAATAAGATAAAAAAAATAAAAAAAATAATTTAATTTAAAAAATATTATTTTATCAATAATAACAATTTTTTAAAAAATATATAAAATAACTCATTTATTTGATCTATAGTAATATATTTTAATATATTATAAATAGATAAATATTGTTAAAATAGTAAAATGTAGTAATAATTTTATGATAGACCAATATTATATTATACTAGAATATTGAGGAACGAGCATAAATATAGACAATGACTAGATAGTTTGTATTATAATTTGCGAAAAATCCTTAGTACTAAGGACAACATTGGATTAGCATGTGGACACATGAGGTCTTCAAAGACAATATAAAAATGTTAAAGTTGTCTTCCAAGGTTAGGATATTATACTATAAAGTATAAACTCAAAGATCAAGTACTTCCATTTCTGGAAGATTGATCCCGTGTGGGCCAAATCAATAACGTTATTTTTAACTATATATCTTCACCCAAGACACTCTACCATAGACACAATGTAAACAACTCTCCATTATTTATTTTAATGTGTTTGGGGGAAAGAAAAACACTAATTTAAATGCTCAAAATAGAAGCATGTTTGTCCATTTTTTTTAATATTAATATAAAATATTTATTATTAAAAATAATAATTAATTTTTGTTGGAGATCGTAAAAATGCATAACATAAATATTAACCCTTGTTATTTGAGATTTTTCAAATCCAATAAAAAACTTTTAATACAAAAAAATTATTATATTTATCTAAGTCAATCATCTGATAAAGTTATCAATTATAATTCTACTTATAAAGTACATCAAAAGTTTACACACGTGTCTAAACATTTTACCAATAAAATTTTTATATGTTCTATAAATTTTTTTAATTATGCGAGTTTAATAATATTATTTAATAGCAAGGGATTCTTATAAATATTATTGACATGACCCTTTCAACCATCGTCGCAATTGTTGACCTCTGAACAACAATAAGTCAACAATTTAAATAAAAAATGTCATTTTGATAGCACCTTTAGTGGGGTCAAAACATGTTAATTACTTCCTTTTTCTTTTAATTTTTTTAAATATTATTTGAAAATTGCAGGGAAGAAGAGCACCGTTAATTAATCAACCCCTCTCTCTCCATGATTGTTTTTTGTTTTGTGTGATGTCATTTTTTTTTTTAAATTTTGCAACACATGAATTTACCATGCAAGTACTTGTATAATTATTTCTTTTCTCACTTAGTCACGTTCTTTATTCTATTTCCTTTATAAAGTAGACATAAGAATTTTGCCTAACAAACATTCTATCAAGTGATTGCACCTTCTCGTGTGTACTTTCTTTTTTAGATTAAATTTTATATAAAGCAAATTGCTTACATTCTCATGTATAATGATTGGGAATCAATTAAAGGAAGAAATGAGGACATAAAATGCTTAGCGAATAACCAAGAGGGACGTTAAAATAATATTTCTAGATTATCTTTAGATACAGATCAATAAAATATTTTAAAAATAAAATAAAATAATCCTTTTATAAACTAAAAATTAAATAATGCACAAATTAATATATAAAAGTTTTATTATATAATTTTCTAAAATTATAATTAGTTTATACATAAATTATTTTTAGTATTTTCTTAAAAAATTAATTTTAATTTATAAAAAGTTTATTTTTATCCAAATAAAATCTAGATTTGTATTTTTTGGATCACAAAAAGTTAAGAAAAAATATTAAAAAATAAAGATAATTAACTATATATAAATATTATAATGACTACATTGTCTCTTTATTTTTTTTTAATAATTTTTAATTTTAATTTTCTATTTTTAATCATGTAATTTTAATCTTATGATTTTATAAAACATGTAATTTTAGTTTTTTATCGAAAATTTATTCGTTAATCATTAAAATTGTAATATTATAATCTAATTATAAAAAAAGTGATATAAAAATTAATATTGAAAAATATTTAACTAAATACTTAAATTTTATTTTTAATTTATATTTTTATCTCATGATAAAACAAGATGAAAGTAAAATACTATGTCATTTATTTGATACCAAATTATGTTAAATAATATAATTTTTACAATCAATATATAAATATTTGACAAAATTTAAGATAGGATAAAATTATAAAATTAAAATTAGAGATTAATATAAAAATACAGAAAATTAATTTAATACAAATTATAATGTGTTAGAAATAATGAAATGGTAGCATATAATATATATTTTGATGACATTGGACAGTGAATGCTACGCAAAGTCAGCCATCTTTGTGAGTGAGAGAGTGCGAAACCCGTTTTAAGTCAGTTCGTCTGTCACAACTTGTTTGTCAGTTTCCTCTCTCTTACACGCGCTTTTATATATCTGCTCTCACTTCCTTTTTCTCTGCACCAAACCAGACCTCATTTTAATGATAAAAATAAAATCATCAATTTTATTTGAAGTATTATTGAGACAACATTAACAATATTTTTCTAATACTTTTTTTTTATATCTTTGTTATTTATTAAAATTTATTAAAAATTATAAATTTTGTATATTATTTATTAAAATATATATTTAAACACTCTCTGAACTTATATATAAATAAAAAAATGTTAAAAAAAATTTAGATTGAAATATGAGTAAATTTCAAGCCAATCTTATATAATGTTTATAATCTAAAAATACCTCTATGATAATAAATGTGAGTCTTATCTTTTATGAATGTGAGTAAGGATATTTTAAAAAAAGTAGTATATATTTTATGAGAAACTGTGAAAATTAAATGTATTTAATGAATTTTTTAATATGTATGAAATTAATTATGTTTGCTTATATATAATTTTAGAGGGAGTAATTCTTTTATGAAATTATAAATGTTATTCACACACTCCTTCCAATTTTGAATATAAGTAAAAAATAATATTTACATTAACTAAGAAAAATTGTTTACATTATTTAACTTTGCTAATTCGTTCTAAAAAATAACTTATTTTCTTATCTTAAACTATCCTTTATTGAAACTTGATATGAAATAAAAAAAAAAAAAGTTATTGAAAATATAATATCAATTAAATAAAAGAATATTTTAGAGAAGATGTAACGACCTGTTATGATCCTTATATTTAGTGGAATCACACTACTATAAGTAGAAAAAAAAGAAATATTAAATGTGACAACTCATACATACAGGATATATAAAATACAATAATAACTAAGTTTTCTAAATACAAATTATAACACTATATATATGTACAGTCATCCAAAATAATATTTCCTAGTGGCGGTCAAGCACAACAACAGTTATCCCAGTAGGTAACTCTAATACTAGGACAAAACTTCTCGTTTGGCAGGGACTTCAACTCCAAGCTAGCCCTGATCTACTCTCATACAAAGTATGATCATTGAAGTCCATCCACATGGAAACAAAAGGGTAAGCTAGAGTTCAATAAACCATACAAGTATAGAACAATAATCTATACTACACATTCATCCAATCATGTTCATAGAGCCACACCATACACTCTATCCAAATCTACTCATGCATAAAATGCAACACACCAATCATGAAGTTAAACACCATACACTTCATCACAACAACATTCATGCAATTAAGCAACACATGAAAGATATCAAATGCATATCTATCATCTAATGCGTCATCACGCATACACCTAGGAGATCTCCCTAACAGCAGAGCAGTATAAGTGACATCCCAATGCTACTGAAACCACCCCAACCGTTTTCACGCCCAATGCGCTCACTCGGTCACAACTAAACAGGATATAAATCCTCACTCGGGTTTACTCGGATGATGTCACTTACACAATTAGAAGTTCGGTTCCACCGTCAGGTATAGCACAGCTGGGTATAAACTTACCAGGACCTTGGCATGCATTACCAAGTCACTTGTGGGGTTTGCCCACCAACTATTCGCAAGGAACCACACACCTTCCCCAGTACTTGGTTAAGGGAATAACTCTCAACCTCACACTCCATTCCAACACTAGCTAAGGACTTAGAGGAGACTCACTCAAACCAGTGGCCTACTTGAGCACCACTCTCATAATCAGTGGCCTATCCAAGCACCACTCTCAAGAGACTCTATGTGAGCTCTTCTAGTTCGAAAATATTTCCCTCTCCTCAAGTCCTAGGCTAGACACATGCCATAAGGCTTCACATGCAATAATGCATCATACATCATACATGGTCAATCCACCATCATTATCAATAATCATACTCATGCCATAAGGCATCACATGCAATAATGCATTATACATCATACATGGTCAATCCACCATCATGATCAATATCATACTCATATGAACATATACACATGTCATGTCATATTCAAACATTCATACATATCATTACCAAGCATACATGTAACATATGAATCATTCACCACTATACATCATAATCATACATATATGAACCAACTATACATTATAGTATCAAACAACTTTTTAATCAACATGATAACAACTTAACACATCAAAACAACATGTATCTCCCTTCGACAACTGTCAAAGAAAACAACATCTAAAGATTTATACTCATCCAAATAAGCCCAAACCCATCTCAAAAGAAATATAAGGGGATTTCCTACAACTCTTATTAAGACACCAAGTCCTAATTCCATCATCTACTTTGTCAAAACTTACAAAAACTGCAACAACTATAACTAATGTTGACAACTTGGCCCCTGTTCACTAAAACAACCATATCTAAAGTTCTAAATCTCCTTTTTAGGTGATTCCAACGCCATTGGAATTCTAAGATCCAAGGCTACAACTTTCATGAAGACCATAAAGTCAAATTCTGAAAGCACACTCACGCCCGGCGCAACCAGCTCTTGCTCGGCGTGAATTCATCCAGAAATTACTTTTGATGAATACAAGCCCGATGCCAAATGATATGCGCCTGGCGTAAATTCATACAGTAGCCCCAAAACTTCAAAAATTTCATCCAAAACCTGAAAATTAGGAAATCTAGCCACATGCAATGCATAAAACATAGCTCATAAGCTTCATATAACTCAAAAACAACCTCAGATTCAACATGCACCCACCCAATGCATCAAAATCACCAAAAACTCCATTTTTCCCAAACCCCGAAAATGAGCAATTTCTCCGATCCAACCATGGATTCTCAACATTCATGCATCAATTGAGTTTCTAAACTCACATGCAACCAAACAACAAACATTCTAGCTTCTCTCACCTGAAAATTGGCTCAAAATGACCAAGAACTGAGAAGAAGTAGAATTCCCTTTCAAAGCTCAACCTGGAAACATCAATCCACCCAAAACAAGCTTCCTAGTCTGAATTTCAAGAAAAGACAAAAGACATTAGTGATCTAGAGGAGAAGAAGAATCATACAGATAAATTTGGGAGAGAAATGAGCTCACAAACCTATAGTCCTTCTCTCTAAAACCTCTCTCTAAGTTCCCTATTTTCTTCTCCTCAACTGCATGCATGTGGCTTATTTATAAAAGTCTGGAGTGGCCAGAACGGCCCATTTCAGATTTGGAACAGCCCGTTCTGCACTCATTCGTCATGTGTAAAATTCACATCCAGAACGGTCCGTTCTCAAACTAGAACGGTTCGTTTTGGGGTTGCATTTTAACTCATAATGGTCATGTTTGGAATATCCCGTTCCCAAAGTGGAACGACCCATTCTAGGTTTGAATTTTACTCATAACAGCTTGTGTTGGAATGACTCGTTTCAATCTAGAGTTTATAAGCAATTTTAGTAGTTTAGAACAGTCCGTTCCAGTTTGGAAACGCCCCGTTCCAGTCTACTAATTACGTTACAAGAGAAGGAGATTAATTAAAATTTACTTTTATTTAAAACTAACAAATAAAAATGTTTTTGTTTATAAAATGCTCTTTAACTTTTTGTAATACATTTTTATTATTAGATAAATATATATTATTAAAAATTATAAAATTATGATCAAAATTTATTAATAAAAAATGTCAATCAATAAATTTGTAATTTTTAATAAATATTAATTGATAATAGACTGTTAGAAATATATTACCTTGATTTCAATCCTATTCATATTTTACTATTTTATTTTTGTTCTAAAACTATTTATATTTTACCATTTTCTTTTTATTCTGATACTATATATCGATGTTTCTCAAATATTTAGTCTCTTTGATTATTAATTCTCACTTATATTTTTATTTAAAAAAACTAGTTTTAATATGTATGGGAAATATTAATTTACAACCTAAAAAGTACTATAGAATATAATACACTACATTTATATCATATACTCCTACTAAATAAGGATATTTATTAAATATGTATTTACCGAACTATGTTACACTTCAATACCTTTTAATTTATATACACCAACCTATCCTTAAATATTAATAATTTTGAAATGAAACAAATTAATGAGTTTATCAGTAACATTTTTCATTTAATTAATTCATTATTTATAATTAACTCATCTTACCAAAATAATTCAATAATTAATTTTAAGTTTTTTTTAATAAATATTTTCAATGATTTAGAGGCAAGTTGAATTTAGCACCTAAGTACTTGTCTAGGAATATTCGTCAAACTGCGCGTGGACAACCTCACTTAATAATCCTAGTGGTTCACCATATTTAACTCAAATCTATTCATTCTTTGATTATTATTATTTTTTATATGACTGATTGTATTATTTTAATACTTTTATAAAACTTGTATATAAGTGAGATATTGAAATTGACCTTTGAATTAAGATGATAATTTTAGTATAGCCTTGAAAAATATTAATTTCAATGTTCAAATTTTGATCATGTAGACAAAATTTACTAAATACTATATAGTTTACTGTTGTGGGTGTGTTTGATAGTGTGAAAAAAAAGAAAACAAAAGGAAATAAATTAATTAATAGTATATTAACATATATTTAACTTTTAAATATTTTTATAAAAAAATAATAAATCATGTATTAATTATTTTCTCTTAAAAAAAGTATTAAGAAAGGTAAAAAATTAATAATAAAAAATAACACAAAATACTACTCATTATTCAGTGTTATCCAATGGAACTGAAAAGAGAAAAGTGCTTTTCTGTTCAAGTTTTGTTTGTTTGTGAAATGCAGGGAGTACGGGACATAGCTAGCTAGCTCTACACCGTAGCATAATTCATCATCATTCATGATTCATCACTCGAACCAAACCCAACTAGGAGAGAGAGAAATCTGAGACCCTCACGCACCCCAAGAAAGAAAATATATGCAATCCGATAAGGACTTGTGCAGCTGACACACACCAAGAGAGAGAGACAGCACTGTTCATTGCTCATGTTTTGTTTTTCCTTTTTTTCCTCATTCTCAGTTAATGTTGTTGCTCTTCTCTCTTTGCACTCACTCTCTCTCTCTTCTATGCTCTTCTGTCACCCACCCCGCTTTAATTCCCCACAAAACCGTTGAACGTTTTTCAACTCTCACTACCTTCATAAGCTACCTCCATCACCAATTCACATACCCTTTTGTGTTTCCATTCTCTCTCCTCACATGTTAGTGTTTTTCTTTCTCTCTCCATGGCTTTTAGTAAAATTCATCATGCATTTGTAGCATTATCATTCTTTTATCTTTCCGGTGTGAAATCTGTTCTAGGCTTCACAAAGGTTGTCACTTTCTATGTGGCCTTTTTGAGCTGTTTTGTTCTGGGGTGACATTTTGTGATCTTCACTTGAATTTTAAACTGGATTTAATGTTTTTATGAAGAAGATTTTAAACAGTAGCTGTAGCTAAAATTTTGTTGTGCTTTTTTTTTTTTTTTTTTCATCTGTGTGTTCTTTCTATGGGGTCACAGTTGCAGTTGCAGTGCGGTCACCCTGTGACCAAATTGTTTTAAAACTTTAATTTTGACTAAAGGTGGATAAATAATAGTTAAAAGATTTAATTTTGAGTTTTTCCTGACTAGGTTTTGGAATCTAAGGGTGGGGTTATATACATGGTTTGGTTTATGGTTCGGGGGTTACCATGAAATTTGCTTAGTGTTTAAGGTTTTATCATGGGTTGGTGAGAGTGGACCTGATACAGTTCACCTGGTCTTTATCTTCAATGTGAAGCCTTTTTGTTGTTTCTATATAGTTTGGTAAGCTGTAAACTAGCTTCTCTTTTTGTCTTCTCTTTAATTGGTCTGCTACAATGTTTTCCTTGTTTGTGTGAACTACCTTCTACCTAGCCTTACCATTTCTTTTATTGATCTATGTTTCTACTTTTTGGTTGTCTTATGAATGTCTTGTACCTTTAATTGAAACTAGTGTCCCTTTCTCTTCTTTCATATGTATGTTATAATAGGATGTTAATACTTAGTAACTTCATCTGCAGGAACTGAAGCCTATGGTTTCTGATTTGAAAGACATATTGTTACTAATAGGATAATTTAAGCACTCTTTGACAAACTTATCACAATAACTGCACATTTGATCTCATAGTTTTCTAATTTGTGCATGCATTTTTTTTTCACACAAAATTTGTCATTATTAACTGTATATGGTAACAGCTAAGTGGTGTTGAATATTGGGATCAGCACGGGAAGGAACTTGAAGTAAATGCATGGATCGAGGGGACCAAATGACATTACCTGGTTCTGCATCATACTATATGCAGAGAGGAATACCTGGTGCTGGAACTCAGCCTGAACTTCACAATTCACCTAATATTCGTCCTTTGTCTAATCCCAATCTACCATTTCAATCGAGCATTGGGGGTGGTGGTACCATTGGATCCACATTGCCATTAGAGTCTTCAGGAATTTCATCTCCATGTGTCAATGTGAGTGCTCCTTCTGGGACTATGACTGGGGAAACTGTCAAAAGGAAGAGAGGAAGGCCTAGAAAATATGGGCCTGATGGTGCTGTGTCGTTGGCGTTGACTCCAACTCCAGCTAGTCATCCTGGAACCTTGTCACAAGGCCAGAAACGGGGCAGAGGCCGCCCGCCTGGCTCTGGAAAGAAACAACAGTTGGCTTCTCTTGGTAAATTCTCTTTCTCAGCTTTTATTTTGTTGTGTGTTTGACAGAAGTAAAGTAGTTATCATTTCAAGTTTAGATGTTGCTGGTTTTGTAAATCATTGTCCTAGTGATATTTGTTCATTCTAATATCAAAATAAACTCAATTAACAATGACTTTGGTGTTCAAAATAAACTTTTGATCTACTCAAGATGAACAGAAATCTGCTTATAATTAATTGGACTGCTATAATTTTAATAAATTTTTATAATCAGTATAGCATTATAACTTTCCCCAACTGCTGTAGAATTACTCTGTTCATTTCTAAGCAATTGTTAATTTGGGGATTTGCATTAAATTGTTTGTTCTTTAGAAAACTAAGAAAGCTATAATAATAATTATTATTTTTAATTCTATTATTGTCTTTTGGCACCTAAACTAAATTTAATGAGTATTGACGGGGTGAAAGGAATTTTTAGTCAATATGTCAATATATTTTCTTTAAATTAATTAGGGGTCTGGGTTGACCTGTGAGCTCACTCAATCCTAATCTTTAAAACTGGATTTGTGTTGGTATTTGGGGGTAAAATTGGGTAGAAATTCCCCTAACCTTATTTATTCACATTAGGTCTTGGTTTGATACATTTCAAATTTAATTGCAAACCTGGCCCTGCTTTTCCTCTCTCTCTTTTTAATTTAACTATTATTGTCTTTTTTTCTTTTTATGTATGTTAAAATTTAAATATTTATGTTATTTGATGATCCTACTCGATTGGCTTGGTTCAGTTTAGGATGAGAATATATAATTTTGTAAACCTGATTCATGTCTCCCCCCTTCAAGCAATGATATTTAATTTAATGACTTTCTTAATTGAACCTGGAGTGGTAATTATTTTAAAGGCTTAATTGCATTTTTGATCCCTCAAGTATTGCAATTGTGCAATTTTGATCTTCAAGGTTTTAATTGAGTAATTTTAGTCCCTAAAGAATTACAATTGTGCAATTTTGGTCCTTTAATTTTTAATTGAACACTTTTAGTCCCTCAAATATCATAATTGTGCAATTTTAGTCCTTCAAATATCATCATTATGAAATTTTAGTCTCTCTCATTACAAATTTAATAATTTTAATATATAAATTAAAAGTTACTAACAGTAACTTTTATATTGGTTTGATATATATTTATATTTTTGTAAAAGGATATTAATATATACTGTTATATTTATCAAATTATTAATTTATCTATAAATATACTAATAATATTATTGATATTAATTTATCAGTAATATTATAAAACTAATAATATATAAATTTTATTTATTTAGTAATAATAATAAATATATATTATTTGATACATTAACGAAAATTATAATATACGTTAACTTGAATAGATAAATAATTATATTTTTTTTAAATATTGTATATATATATATTAAAATTATTAATTTTGTAATGGGAGAGACTAAAATTGCACAATTATGATATTTGAGGGACTAAAATTGCACAATCATGATATTTGAGGGACTAAAATTGTTCAATTAAAAATTAAAGGACCAAAATTGCACAATTGCAATTCTTTAGGGACTAAAGTTACCCAATTAAAATCTTGAGGATCAAAATTGCACAATTGCAATACTTGAGGGATCAAAAATGCAATTAAGTCTATTTTAAAATGAAGAAACTTTCTCATAAAATAGGAGCCAAGAATTGTCTGATTCATTAATATTAATAATAATAACAATAATTATAAGAGTTAATCACCTATACACTGCCAGTGTAAAGTTTTTTTATACTGGCAACCAATCATATCTCTTAATAGTATCATGTCATTTGTTCATTTAATCAAATAAAAATAAAATAAAATAATTTAAAAGATATGATTGGTTGCCAGTGTAAAAAATTTACATTGACAGTGTATGAATGATTAACTCTAATTATAATAACCAATATTAGGAAAATATATTTTTCAGTATTGACTAATTATCAGTTTCTAAGCAAGTATATATTTGTAATTAATGGAGCAGTATTCAATTGGGTATTACAATATTATTACACAACCAATACTGAATTGAACGCTACAATATGTAGTAAGTTGAGCATAGGAGACAACATTAATAGAAAATAAAGTTGTAGACTTGTAATTGCTAAAAAAAGGGATGGTGCAAATTTGCATGTTAGATAATAGTTTCATGGTATTTCACCAAAACTACATTTGTGAAGTAATGCAGGTCTTAGCATGAATGTATATGATTTAAGACTTAACAAAAATAGACTAAACAAATGATCAACACAAATTTTGAGTTATGTCAATATGATTTAAGATTTAACATAAATAGACGATCCATAAAATTAAAAAGGGAAACTTAATACACTAATTAGACAAACTATATATTAGACTGAACAAATGGTCCCGTCAATCTGAATACAAATTTTGATTCACTTTCAACATTTAATTGATACAAACTGAAAATAAGGTAAAAATAACATACCTTCTTAAAATTTCTTAGCTTCGATGTTATACATTTTAACCAAACCAATAGTTCTTAGCCTTAATGTTAAAATTTCTTTCATCTATTTAATTTATATATTTATAAATAAATTAAATTCATGAATTTGTTATTATCTTTTTCATGCTTCATGAATGTTTAAAAACAATTAATGTATGAATAAACATGACCAACAAGGATGAATATTTTTTCCATGAAAGTAAACAAAAATTTATACTTAACTCATTCATGAGAATGAACTTTTTGAATTATAGTAAATAGGAAAATTTACTCTTAAAATTCACAGGAATGAACAATTTACCTGAAATTACATTAAAATCTAAATTATAATGGTGATTTTTTACTTCTCTATTATATAATTTTAATATAAATGTATTTTTTTTCTTACTTCCTCTTATTTGACTTATTTAAATGATTGAATAATTGTTTTTATCTAACAAAAGTATGAATAAAATATAACCAACAAGGATGAATATTTTTCATGAAAGTAAGCACAAAAATTTAGACTTAATTCATACATGGGAATGAACTTTATTCATGAAAGCAAGTAGGAAAATTTACACTTAAAATTATTGAGCTGCTATGTACAAAGACACATTAAGTGAAGAGATATTAACATGCTTAGAGTGTGTTTTTATGAAAGCAGTAAATGTCAAAACAACACATTTTAATATGCACAATATATCAGCTTTATTGTTATATAAATAAGTTGTGTGACCTGTGCGTTCCAAGGATACATATACTAGTTGGTAGAAAATGGGACATGTTATGGTATTTCATCAAAACAACATTTGTGAAGTAATGCAGGTCTTAGCATGAGTGTTATTGTGCTTACAAAATACATAAATACAGGCAAATTGTAATGTTAAAATCTCAACTCCCAAGTTTCTGAGAAATGGACAGGCTTAGAGGAGCCTTAAATGCCAATGGATTGTGGGATAAATTGCTCTTAGGTTAATATTATGCCGCTAGTGGCAAGAATGGCTGGATTTTGATGCTAAGGAAACTAATTAAAGACAAATAATTTGGAGATATAAAATAAAATGGTAAATCTTTGTTGTACAAGATGGATAAATTTTTTGTAAAATTGTGATTTATAAAAGAGTATCTGTTGTTGTACAGTATTGATTATATTAATTTTGTTCAATCATATATTACCTTTTATCTTGATGTTTTTAGTGGTGATTGCCAGGTGAATTGATGTCTGGCTCAGCTGGGATGGGTTTCACTCCTCATATCATCACCATTGCAGTTGGAGAAGTATGCCAAATTTTTTTAAAGAATTTTTTTCAATTTTTCTATTTTTATTCCATATATGTTGAGAAGTCTATCTTCAGAACATTTTGGGTGCATTTGGTTTGCTTTTTGCTTTCATTTTCAGTAATATTTTAAAAAATGCTACCTTAATAGGGGGAAAGAAATAGGAAACAAATCTAAACTAGATGTCATTTTTTTAATTGGTGAAAACATATAAACTAAAACAAGAAGAGAACAAATCAAACTCCTGCTTAGTATCTCTGTTCTCTTATTTTAAATGAAGATCTATATAAAAACATCAATTGATTTGTTCTGGCTAACAATATCTTTGGGCTGAGAAAGAAAGTACTACATTGATTTGGTTTCTTGATAAAACTACTAGTGTTAATGTCCCAATAATAAATAAATAAACTGGTGTTATTAATTTATAAATAGACGTTGACATTGTATATATTATTTTATCTTTTAAAGTAAAATGTTAAAAGCAGTAAAGCCCAAACCAAGTATTATGACAATATTGATGCCTATGATAGTAATGAAGATAATAACGTGGTAATGCATGAAATTGTGAACTTCATCTTTTGTCTGTCATTTATTTATTATTATGTTATTGAAGCTTATATATATATATATATATATATATATATATATATATATATATATATAGATATATTTTGTGGAACCATCAAAGCATGTGATATGATACTTTCCCTAAAAATAAAAATGATTTCATTTGAGACATGTTGTGCTCAAAGAACTCTATGTTTCTTTTAATGATTCTCCCAGTTGTATTTGTATTGATGAAACACACTTTTGAAAATTGTGCCCTTTTCCTTCTCTGTAGGACATTGCAACGAAAATCATGTCATTTTCTCAGCAGGGACCTAGGGCTATATGTATTATGTCAGCCAATGGTGCTGTCTCTACTGTGACACTTCGCCAATCTTCAACATCAGGTGGCTCTGTCACATATGAGGTTTGTTACTTTCTTATGGGTGTACATTGATGTTCAGATAGGCTTGTAGTGCATAAACAATTCATATTTCTACTTGCCTAACACATTCACTTAATCAAATGACAATACTTTTGGAAAAAACCATGATTGATTAATTACAAAGATTCTTTTGATATTTTGGGAGAATGGCTTAACTTAAGAATTCTATTCATATGGAAGTTAAAAATAACATTGTTTCTGGAAATTAAGACTGTTCTGGTTGCTTTAAGCTTGTTTGATGTCTCCATAGCATGTACACAGCTCTTTTAAAACGGCAGAGGCCCACACTATAGAAACAAGATTACTGCACAAATATGTGCTATTCATAAATGCATTCCTTTGTATGTATCTGGTATCTTACATTTATGAATAACTACGCTGGCCATGTTACTTGAATGCAATATAATCTAGTAATCTGCTGAAAAGTAAAAAAGCACTGATTACTAACTGCATGTTCTTGGGATTCACTAAAAAGAAAAGCTGCATGTTCTTGGCTATTCTAGTTTCACATTTTGAATTAGAAGTATCTACTATAGCCAGCCTTCCTTGTTCCTAGCCGTAGTACTAGTTTTGTGGTTTCTTGAACTTGAAGTACTTCATTTTACTCAACTTTTCTTAAATTTATAACCATCCCAAGTGGTTCAAAATCAGTATGCTTTCTTATGTTTCTTTTTCCCAGCCTTTTTAACTTGTTACAGTTATTTATTTTGGTTAATGTATAATTATTGATGGACTTTGGCCTCAATAGGGGCGTTTTGAGATATTGTGCCTGTCAGGCTCTTACTTGGTTGCTGATAGTGGTGGCCCTCGCAATCGAACTGGTGGATTGACTGTTTCCCTTGCAAGTCCTGATGGCCGTGTCATTGGTGGAGGAGTTGGTGGAGTTCTTATTGCTGCAAGTCCTGTTCAGGTAACTAAATTTGTATTGGTGCCTGGATATTATATGTGGAAGGTCATGGTTCACGCATCAAAATTGGAGACTTGTTAAATTTTGATGTTTTATTACTGTAGGTGATACTTGGGAGCTTTATATGGGGCGGATCGAAGACCAAAATCAAGAAAAAAGATGGTCCAGAAGTTGTGGAAGCTGCTATAGAGTCAGATCATCAGACAGTTCATAATCCAGTTGCAGTGAACAGCATTTCCCCAAATCAAAATCTTACTCCGCCCACATCTCTAAGTCCTTGGCCTGCATCGCGATCATTGGATATGCGCAATTCCCATATTGACATTGACTTAATGCGTGGGTGACAATTTATTTAGTAGTGAGTATATATCTCAGATTCATGGTCACTCATCTAATTTACCTGTAGTAGTAATTACAGCATGGGAAGTACCGACAGCAGAGTAGAAGCCAGCTGACTTTTGGAATTTGATATAATTCCTTCTATCCACCCATTATTGACTTTAGGGTTGTACTCCTATTTTTGTAGCTGTGAGGAATTTTAATTTGAAGATTTCATGTTCTTGGTTAAATACAGACTGTTGTTTATATCCTATTTGAAAGAAATTGACATTTAGCTAGATGTTTTGTGTTTTAGGGGCACAGATTATGATATAATCTAGTGTGATTTTTATCATTGAACTGTTGTCTCCTGAAATGCAATGACAAAGGGTGCATCAAGATTCTCTTTTCTTTTGAGAATGCATAATAGGAAGTGTTGCATGTGTCAATCGCGGTGTTATGGTTTGATTGCACTGATTATCATTTTGCTCAATTCTAGTGTATGCGATTCTTGTTGCTCAATGGTTAGTTACCCTGTTCTTTTCCAATGTACATTCTCTCTTCATGCCTCACCCTTTCCCTAAATTATTTTTCTATACACCTCATTGATAATCGTGCCCCTCGTGAATGATCATTTGAATGGCTTCTAACACCAATAATCTAGGCTCCAACCTCCTTTTGAAAAAAAAAAAGACAAAAGTTTTTGGAACTGATCTTTTGTTAGAATAGAAGTTTTACTTCGGAAATACTATAATAAAAGTTTGTACTAAAGTTTGATGCGAATATTACGTGAAACTTCAATTTTCATTGGAAAAAAAATGCCATAAACACTGAGGATTTGTACCAAAGTTTTGACCTTTGAAAAAATTGGTAGTTATGGAATCTTTGGGATATATTGCCTTACTTGATCCTTGTTGGTAACTTAGATGACTGTTATTGATTTGGTCTCTAATGTCCTATGAAACAAAAAGTCAACAGTTTAATAAGTTGTTACCTTCAATAACAACTTGCTTCCATAGGGAAAAAAAGAGCATGTCATGTGCATTTCATATAGACTCGCATGACGTAACAGTTTTCTTAAATATGCAGGAAACGTGCAAAACCATTATTATCAATGCATTTTTTTTTGAAACAAATTAAGACATGTAAAAGGAAAGAGGGTTAAAAAAAAAGGTTTCCTTCATTTATATACCTATTCTATTATCTCCCTTGATTGGCTCTGTTGTACTAGATGACGTTGTACAATTGTTACCGTTGTTTTATCGTTTTTTGTTTTGGTTTCTAGTAATGTCGTGTTTGCCCAAAATTTTGAATTTACACACTAGATTGCAGTTCAGTTGCTTTCCGTCCAAAATGCATGAATCATGCAACGCATTTTGTGTGAAACAAAATTCTAGAAAGTGACAGTTGCAACATCCAACACCACTTTTTAAGTGTTCATTTCGATACTAGTATCAACCATCAACATCACTGGTGGTCACAACTCAAAAGTTGTTAAAATTTAATTATGATTCTGAAAACTTGCAATTTTTGAGGTTAAGTTAATGACCATTTGGCTCGTGTTGTTTTACTCGCAATTTAATTTTGTCACAATGTGGTTGTTTTGTTCGTAGATTTCCACAAGCTGAGGTCATGCTCAATAATGCAGTCTTTACAAGTGTTCTAGAATATTGGATTTTCACAGATCGAAATCAACCTCAAAGATAATACTCTAAGTGTTTCATGAGAGTCGAAGTAGATGTTGATTTCAAGTGTCTATGAATCCATCTTTCAAATGAAGTGAACTTAATGAAACTTACTTGTAGGGTTCCTTGTTGGAAGAGCAGTAGTAGTCCCCTTTATGTTGCTTCGATAATATGCATGTCTCAGTGTAGGCATAACATTTGAGTAATTTATAATATTGAAATAAGAAAAAAAAATCACATCTTAAGAGAAACTTGACATATATTTACTCTTATGTGTAAACATTTATATTGAAAACATGGTTTTTTAAAATTATTCAAAAATCATTGGAATCTTCTAAATTATTTTATCACGATCTTAAATTTAAAGATTTTTTTTTGGGTGAAATTCTAAATTTTAATATTGATATAATATTTACTACGGTTGATATAATATTTAAGCATGATAACTAAATTGTACATGTCCGACTCAATTTGATGGGAAAAATACAAATTCTCATTGCTGTACCTGTACTGCTAATTTTTTTTATATGTTTTTAACAACAATATATATCCTTCCAACCGAAGAAGTCATTGCTACATCTTTGTCTTCTAAAAGGTGGAGAATTATGTAGACTATTGTTCCATCTCTTCACATTGAGTGCTTCAAATCAATCATGAAGCAATACAACAGACTTAATGTATTCTTGGCCTTATGCAGAACACAAAATATAATAGGATTATGATTTTATTTCAGATTCTATGCAGATTTATCGTTGGCCAAACGTTGACAAAGCCAAGGTTTATTTGACACTATTTTGATATGAAAGAAACAACTTCCAACATTCTTCATGGATATACGTAATGTTGAATTTCTGTCTTGAAATATTTTAGTGATCACATTAGTTCTTATACTCTTAATCTTCCATTATTTAATAATTTTGTTGAGTTACAAATTTTTCTTAAAGAATATGACTCCTTAATTATGGAATTTCCCGGCAAGTGTCCTAATAAGCTTAAGTTACTGAAATTAATATAACATCAGTGGACGAACAATGATGCAAGACCTATCATTTTTACCTAAACCAACCATAGTTAGAAATAGCCTTAACTAGTACTTCGGTTAACAATTGGTAGATATAGAAAAAAAGAACACTAGAAAAAAATATAACTACTTTAAATTTGAATGCATGATACACTAGAAAAAAGAACACAAGCAGAACAGGTAGAGAGTAGAAGGCATGTACTAGTATTGTAGCATTACATTAAGCATCAGACCAAGTAATTTGTAATCCACCCCATTGACTTTGAGGCACACCTAAGGCTTTCCAGACAGCTTTGGAGGCATCAACGATGTTGTTGGAACAAGGAGGTTGATAATCATGGTCTTGATCACATCCCATGGTGGAGTCACACTCATCCACCACCATGGCCAGCACACTCTTCCCATTTGCAGTGATGGTGATGTTGTGGAGACACCTACTCATGTTGTTGAACCATCCAGTGGAGAGTGCAACTACTGGTGTGTCATCAGAATGGTACTGGTTGTCACATGCTGAAGGGCCACCTCCATCTCCACCCTTTTCAAAACTATTGAGTGTGAGTTGAGCCTTGGTGTGGCTTGACACTGCTGGAGAACATTTGTATGTTGTGTACATCTTGCCTTGTACACAACAATCTGAATCATTCTCTTGGTTGCATTCTCCTGGAGGAGGCTTCTTTCCTATGATTCTGCCACTTGGACGACACTGTTGTGCTTCAGAACACAAACAATTTGTTGAAAGCAAAATCAGCACCAGAACAAGGGATGCTATTGAAGTAGAAACCTTCATTTTGTATATGTTCTCTTTTTCTATGTTGTTTTGCTAGGAATACTTGATGAAAAGGTGGCGTTTAGATGGAAATTTATAGGTGTAAGATGTAACGTTCTTTCTCCATCTTGTCTTTTAATTGTTTTATATATTATTTTAAAAAGAGGAGTTTTATTGCTACTACCACTGCTAGCATCCAATGCTAGCTTCCATGCCTCAATACTAAAATGAATTGAGGCAACAAAAAACATATATTATATTTATTTATTTTCATTATTGGATATCCCTGTACGTGCCGTAAAGTAAATTTCCAATCGAGTTTTAGGCTTCTACTATGGCATGAAATATCCTTTGTAATTGTTGTCAGTAGTAATATTTGAAAGTTGAAGCTAAAGGCCTCTGTTTTGTCTATTGTCTTTCCATTATAATATGATATGCCATTCATTTGATTATTTAATTAATATTTTGGTTACATTTCCGCTACCTTATAATTTAGTTTAAATTTTTTCATACTCAATTATTAAAGTTGATTATGTGCTAGTGAACTTTACGTCCGGGTTGGAGGGCCGTGACTTTAATTTAAACAAAAATTTAAGGTAAAATAATTGCAATAAATTATGCAATTTTAATAATATTACAAGTATAACAAAGTTTTTTATTCAATGATTATAAAACTTATCTTGAGATATGTGAAGTCCATCTAATGTTAAGTCACGTACTGTTAGTAAATATTAATCTCTAATTGTCTGTTCAAGAAAAATTATATGTATTAAATGACTGTTTTTCTTTAATTTTATAATCGTATATATGATTGATTACTAAATAGTTATGTTGTGGCAACTATTTTTAGTTTAATTTAATTATTGAATTGTAAAATTTACCTTGTCATTCTTGTAACCAATGACAACAACAAGCATATAATTTTCCGGTTTTATTTATTTATTTATTATTTTTTTAATCTCAGTCTTTAATGCCTATCTACTTTGATTATTTTAAAATAAGCTTTAAATACTTTTTTTCTTTTAATAATTTCATTTATTTTATTTTAGTCTCTTTAAATTATAGGATTTTTTAGTTCTTATATATACTTTATTATTATTATTATTATTATTATTATTATTATTATTATTATTTAAATATCTTTTGGGTTCTTATAATTTTATTCAGTTATTTTTAAATTTTGTTTTATTCACTTTTTTTCCTTTTATTTCTAATAGTTTAAAATATCCCTTCTTAGTTTCTATACATATCTTTTTTATTCTTTTGTCTTCATCATTTATTTTACTCATTAATGCCTAATATATAGTGTGTGATTAATTACTTCAAAGTAGCATCTTTGAAGTTGAATTTTTTTTATTTGTTAAAATTACTTTATCAAAAATTTTATTGTCTAATTAAAATGAATTTGTACTTAGTTTCAAACCCGAGACGGGATGATCATTATTAAGTTTTGGTTGTTTTTTTCTGCATCGAGGGACATTACTGAAGGCAAAGGTGCTAATAATTTGAGTCTATAGAAAGTTTGGATTGTGATTAAGATGAGTACGAGCCATTTTTCTTTGTTACTTATTGCACATGTAGAGGGAGGTGAGACTTTATAATTAAAGATTTAGAAATTTCTAGGAAAAATTACTAAGGTGTTCTCATAATATGGTAATGCAATTTAGATTTCTAGCTAATTTATTTTAGGTTTAATTGTAGTTGTATTTTAATTTTTGTTACATTTATCCATTTGGATTCTTGGTGCAAGATGTATGGAGTTGCAGGGAATTTCAGATAAGTGGATGAGACAACATCTGAACATACCTTTTTGAGTATTCACCAAGTACGGTGAGTACTTTTTGATACACTCAAGTACTTTTTGTGTATATATTGAGATTGTTCCCAAAGGATTGTTTAGTCATGTATAGTGTTGCAATCCCCAAGCTTCTCTCAATCATATATTGTTTTCTTGTTGTGAGATAAATTAGAGCAATATTCTTTTATCCATTCTATAAAAAGAAATAAGCTCTATCCTAAGAGAGTTGACGATTTAATTTTATATATACATATCTTCTTAATGAAGAGTAAGAGTTATAATACTACAAGAAATATTATATATCAACTACAAAAAATTTATTATAAATATAATATATGTAGATATAAATCTATTTAATATATATATACTTACAAATGATTTTAGTATTGGTTTTAAATGGAATTTGATAATATATATATTATCTGTCATTATAACCTTATATTCTCACATTCTTTAATAATATATTAACACATTGTATTTATAGTGTAAATAAAAGTATTTTTTAGTAACAAATATTATATGATTACAGGGTATGTCACTAGAACAATTTTTTTTAGTGTAAGAGCAAAATGTGAGATATTGGAAAAGATGCATGAGTTTATTCCATAAAAGAACTAAGTGTATTTTTAGACAACTTTTATATATAATTTTGATAAATTCTAAATACAAGTAAATCCAATCCAAAAAAAAAAAGTGTAAAAAAAACAGAATGAAATTTATTGAGTAAAAGCTCAAGCCATTACGTACATTTGTATCTAATAATAGAACTGGGGAAATCAGAAAACTGTGTGGAAATAAAAACAATAAGAACTCCTAAAACTAGAACACGAAATTATTGCTCTTAGAAAACAATAGTTTGGTCTCTTAACCAATTATTTAGCCATATATATAACAGGTGAAATAGGAACAATTGATAGGTCGTGCACCCTTACTCCTTCAGTAATGTTATAGCGACATCTCTGACCATCATCCAAGATATTAATTTCAAGAACTTGAAGCTTAGGACACTTGGCAGGAAATTCCATAATAAAGGGATCATCTTTTTTGACAAAAAGTTGTAACTCAACCAAATTATTAAATAATGGAAGATCAAAATTAGAAGGATTAACATCCCTAGAATATTTCAAAGAGAGAAATTTAACAGGATAAATTCCTTTGAGAAGGTTGGAAACAGCCTGCTGCATCATATCTTTATGCACTGTCACATAAACCTTGGTTTTATCAGGTTTTAACAAACCACAATTCTGCATAGAGTCTGACATAAAATCATAATCATAATGCATGACGAAATCATAAAGCCAAGTTTGTTGGTCGAGTCGGAAATATCGATAGTTATGCACAACCGTCAACTGTTCAACATAATCCGTAGTCCAATTAATCTCCATGTAGATCAGTTCAATAGATGGAGAACCAGAGATAATCTTGCTAGCATTGCTCTTGGGGAAACGTTCGTGAACTTTTAAAAGCAGAATCTTGAGATTAGGGAGATAAACAGAAGAAGGAATGGTGATTTCAAAGGGACCCTTAATCTTCATGTTGACAATTGTGGTGCATGTGAACAAGGCATCCACGTTGATTTCGCTTATATGGCTCCTGCATAAGGAGATATTCACTCGTTCAACTTTTCTTATTGCGACTTCTAAAATCCATTGTTCCACATAATGCGAGCAACAATCATGATCGCTATCGCAATTGAGACGAAAGCTTGTGATGTTATGCATTCTGCGTAGAGCCAAGAACACCTTGAGACTCTTGTAGTGTTCCATGATTGGTTTGGCACACCCAATGTGAAGAGATGGAACCATGGTCCATAAAAATCTCCATCTTTTAGACAACAGTGATGTAGCAATGGCTTCCTTGGTCGAAAGGAAGGAAAGGATGAGACACAGATGGTCGTCCGGTAACGCCTCAATCGTCATCGTCACTCACCAGATCAAGTGTAGGGTTTGTGTGCAATTAGTTGTACATGAATTAAGAATCTGTTTGTGAAGATTATTTATTTATTTATTTTTATCGTTAGGAAATACTATTTATCTGTGTGTAGAAGATAAATAGTAGAAAGTGATGACTTTGAATTTGAATTTCGTTAAAAGATAAAAACCTATAAACTCTCACCAGATAGTATTTGATATATAAAAAGTAGATTTAAAATTTATATAAATAAATATTTTAAATATATATATATATATATAATAGTTTAAATTTATAATAAATAACTTATATTGTGGTGTAGGATATTATTTTAAATTTATTTTAAAATTTATAAATCAACATCTTATATATTAAATATGAATATTTATTTTGTGTGAAAATATTTGAAGTTTTTTTTTTGACAATTGTTACCGTTTAGGGTTTAGACTTTGCCTTTGTATTCAGTTAGCATATTTCTGAATAATTGGTCAAGAGACCAAGTTTTTAGAGATATTATTGAGGAGTTTTATGTGAAGTTTTCTGTTTTAAGAGCAATAATTTTAGGAGTTTCGGTGTTATATCCGGTTATATTTCCTACATTGTCCTTCTATTTTTTGCCTGGCAATATATAACATTTCTATTATTTTTCTGTCTTATTCCTTTGCATATAGCAACAGTCATATATTTTCAGAATGTTCTTAATTAATGCTTTTGTTTTCACCTAGTAATTTATATTTGATTTAGATTGGATTTTACATGTAATTAGAATTTATCTAAAATATATATACAACTTGTCCAATAAAGTGTGTGGTCCATTCTTTGATCACAACAAAAGTACAATTCTATATAGAGATTTCTACATCGATTCACTAATAATCAATATAAAACTTGAACCGGTGGCAGTTTTGTAATAAAATGTGAAAGTTTTACATTAATAAACATTATAACCGACTTAAAATATGAAAGTAAGGCTATACTACATTAATGTTAATTATAACTGATATACTATTGTTATCTATTATTTTTCACTCAGTCTCTTCTTCGATATTTTCCTAGGACACACTGCATTCTCTTTGCACTCTCTCTCATGTCTTCTCTGGCAAACTTGTGCGCACTATATTTTCTTCCCCTTACCCTTTCATCACTTCTTCCCTTTCGTATTTCCATTCTTCATTGGTAGGTTTACTCTTGCCTTGCTCAAGCTATATTGGTTTTGTCTCACTCTCTCTCAAGTTCTATTAAAAATCAATATAGAAATGAAACTTTTTATATCAATTTTTAAATTGATCTTAATTGTCTTACATTTTTTTATGCCATTTTAATCTACATCATTTCTAAAATTGATATAAAATGTTTTAAAAATTTGATGTAAAATATGTCTTTTATAGTAGCACTACTACTTTTTTGTTCTTTAGTAACATTTTTTTTACATTTATTAAAATGTTACTATATATTAAATAAATAGTTTATTTTGTTAATTTTTTTTAAAAATGTTAATATAGATAAATTAATATTTTTTATTTCAATATTATTATTTTTAATTAATTTTAAAATCAAAGTCCTATGTCGAGCAAAAAAATGTTAGATAGCTTATTTTGCAACATTTTTTTTTAAAAATGTTACTACATATAAGTAACATTTTTTTTTATCTCAATATTATCTTTTTTAATTGCTTATAAAATTAAAGTTACATCGAGTTAAAAATATATATTTTTCTCATATCTAATTATCATCCATAATTAAAGTTCCATATCACATAAATGAATGATTCATAAAAAATATATATAATCATATAGTTATACTTAAGATAAATGAACTTTGATATTTGATATATATATATATATATATATATATATATATATATATATAATTAGTGGTGACTAATTAATAATTTATTCAACCTTCTCTTCAAGAATTCCTAGGAGTTTAGGAGTCATGATACAATATCTAAATTAAAACTAATTATCATTTTTTAAATTAACAAAAACTTAACAACATCATTAAAATGTTACAAAAATGTCACTTTAAATATTTGATAACATGTTGCAAAAGCTAAATAGCAACATTTGTACACAATTAGGTAACATTTTTTTTTAAATATTACTAAAAGTTATTTGTGTTGTAGTGTATGGAAGGAATAATATTCTAGAACTCTTAGATTGCTCGGTGATGTTTTAATTTTTTTTAAATTTCATGATTTTTTAATATTTCATATCAATTTTCTTTTTAATATTCCAACATATGTGCCCACTCAATATCATTAAATAATTGACCTTTCGAAAACTGTTAAAATAATGCGTATTGAAAACTCATTATAATCACAACAATAGTACTAATAGTGCTCACAAATGCAAATGATGATTATGTTTGCAAGTTTTATACTTTTCATCACAGTACGGAAGATAGCCATGAGGATGCTACAATTTATATATTGCTGATGGAACATTATGATTTTGGATTATTTGCTGAATATATCATGTTCAAGAGAAATATAATTTTGTTGCTTATCTGTCACAAAGGTATGTGTTCCTACTTGAAACAGTCCTGATCTTCTTGGTGACTAATCCTCCAAGTTTGATACATTGATTAAGTCCTTGCTTCAGGTGGAGGGAGAGGGTACCTGCAAAGTCACCCTGATGCTCAAGTGAGTATTTGGTATAGAGCAATAAATGCTTCAATATTAAATAAACATCATACCTTTTCTTGTCCCATCAAGGTGTATTTATAGTGATGTATTTGGGCCTGATGGGCCTTTTTCCTCGGAGAATGGGTAATTAGAGTCTCTAAGTCCTAATTTAACCTTAATGTTGGTTTAACGTTGTTATGTATGATTTAATTCTTCTTTAAACAACATGTGGTCCTGTTTTCGAGGTGCCGAATACCCCCCGGCTGACCTCTTAGCTAAAGGGGTATTCGACCTGGCTTTCGACTGAATCCCCTCTGAGTTAGCTGAGGCGCTTCGGCCCTCCTCATATGTGATTCTTCCTTGGCCCACACAATACCCGAATGGGGGTGTTCGGCCTTGGTTGAAGGTTCTCTTTAACCCCCCTCTGCCTGTTCAAGGACCAGATATAGGGGGTTTGCTGTGGTCAAATAGAGTCTTCAGAGGTGGCTTTGACGCCCCTTGACCTGAATAAGGTCCGAATAGGGAGGTTTGCTTTTAGTTTAAACAAGGGCTGAACATGGGGGTTTGGTTTGACTGAATGGGATCTTCAAAGGTGGATTTTCTCTCATGTACACTGCCCCTCAAGCCCGAGGGCGGGAGACAAAGGGGTTTGTCGAAGATCGAAGGGTTTTCTAAACGATTTTTTTTTTTGTAAGTTAGTCAGGCTGCGCGGCGTGCCTCCTTATTTCTAAGTCGGCAGGGTACGAAATCTAAGAGGTCGGATCATTATTCGTTTTTGGGAGTTGTGTCCCCTGGGAACGAATGTGGCCATTCATAAATGTACCGCCCTAGGGATTCATCCCTCATCATTGGCATGGGGGCGTGTCCGTTGGTAGTCCATGCGCATTAATGAGGGGCCTCTTCGTATGCTCTTAGGTTGCCTATATATATGTGGAAGGTGAGTAATATACACATACTACTCGAAGCTTCTATCCCAAACCCTACTTCTCTGATTTCATTGTTCGAGTACTAGTAAGAGGTGTGTGTTCGGTCGAGTCTCTTGGGGTAAGCGATAGGAGTTGAGGAGATTGTGTTATCGTCAGGGTCTTCGTCTGGTGCGAGGGACTCAACTAATTTTCATGAAATCGAGTTGTTGGAGGAATTGTTGAAGAGGTTAGGGATGAGTGATGGTGCCGATTCTTCTAGTGATTCATTCGGATTCGAGTTGTCGGATGCCAAGATAGGTCTTCGGGATTTTAAGCAAAAGTTCCCCCCATGCGAGATTCCAAGGTATGAATGGGTGGATGGCGAGGTAACGACCTATTTCTCGCGTTTTTATGAGAGGGCCGCTGTCGAATGCCTTTTGAGAGGTTGTCGTCTAGCTCGGTGGGATAACCTAGACCTCTATCTAGTCATGCTTCGTCATTGCTGGCCGAAGGCCCTAGAGAGGCCGATATGGTGTTTTTCGCGAAGCGAGAGGACCAAGGAGACTTCTTTTACATGTACAAGTGTTTATTGCACGAGCTCAGCCTGTCTTTGCCGTTTGATGAATTTCAAATGAGCATTTTGCGCGTGCTAAACGTTGGGCCGACTTAATTGCATCCAAATGGTTGGGCGACCGTGCAAGCCCTTCAAATTTTATGTAAATATCATTATATAGAGCTGACTATAGGTTTATTTTTACATTTTTTCTGTATTTTCCCTTCAAATAAAATGGTGAAGTGGCTTTCATTAATAAGGCACGTTGATCGACCTTTGTTCAAGCTGTTTACCACTTCATTTAAAGGTTTTATGGCCTGGTTCCTTAAAGTCATCATAGATCCAGTGGTCGGCTGAAATTAGTTTTATGATAGCGAGGGGACTCTGTTGTTTCCCTTTTACTATACCTAAGTGCCTCACAAATATGACGAGTTCCTGGCTGATATGTTGAATCTGGACAAGACCGTGGTGTTGGAGTACTTGAACACGTCACCCTAAGAGATCCTGGCTCAGTTGTTAGTCCTTTTGTCGAAGTCCGCTCGACCTCATTTTGACTTAGAGGATATGTGTCTTAGTTTCGTTCTTTGAACATTCTCGTTAAGTTGATGTGTGACTATTTGCTTTTTGTAGGTTGGATGGCGTACAAAGGACTTGGGCTCTCATACTGTCAGGCCGTGCGAAATCGGGCCCCTACTGGCACTTTGACCGATGACCATATGAGTGTGGCTATTGACCATGTGCCCGGTGTGGCTGAGTCACATCCCCCTCCTCAAGATGGGGCATTGCCCGATCCCAACGAGAAGAAGAAAAAAGACAAGGGGAAACACAAGGTCGATGCGGGGGCTTCAGATCCCCCTCAACAGAAGCATCGCCCGATGGAGGGTCCCTCAACTGACCTAGCCATCCCCTCAGCCATTGTGGCTAAGGACTTAATGTCGGCAGATATTCGGCCTTTGAGGATGATGTCCTCGGATCTTCTCTCTGATGACAACCATCGAATGCTAGAGTCGGCTACACCTTCGACTCAATGGGTGATGGCATGTGAGTTGCAAGTGCGGGCAATGACTATCCTGCGAAAGCTTGACCTAGAACCAATGGTCGACGCCCACAAGTTACGTAAGTTGCTTGAGGAGACAAGGACGACCTTCCAACACTCGATCGAAGCACACAAAGTGACTTCGAACGAGAGGTTGGAATTAAAGGCCGAAGTGGCATGGCTGAAGGAGTCTATTGGCCAGATGGAAGTCCAAGCTATAGTGGCTGAAGACACCGAAAAGATGAGGGTCCAGGAGGTTGAAGAGGCCTTAGCCTAGGAGGCTAAGCTTAAGGCCAGCGCCAAAACCTCTCTGGCAAACTTTTGGATAGAATGTGAGAAAAAGATCATCGTGGAGCATGAGGCCGACTTTATGCAAGCAATTCGATAGGCTACTCACTTTTGTAGTTTTCCCCCCAATTTCTCTTTTGAGTTAAGCAAAGATTCCCATCGAAGGGTATACATGGACTTTAATGATATGTTGGAAGATGCTGATCCCAACGAGGTGGCCCCCCTCGGCCGGTCGTACCCGAGGATCCGGGCACCACTATACACGAAGACGAAGACACACAAGATGATGATGGTGATGACAATACTGTCACTGGGGAATAAGGTGTCTGGCTAGTTTTCTTTTTGTTATACATCTATTTTGTGTAAGATGTATAGTTTAGGGTATATTCTTGTTTTTATTTTATGGCTCTGTATTCAACCATTATGCATTGTACCCTAGGCCATTAGTGCCCCCTTTTGATTTATTTAATGAAATTTTTATTGAAGTTTGTTTGACCAAATGATTTTTTGCCCTTGTATTTTATTCCTTGGTTTTTGTACTTTGCTAACGATCTCGATCGATGAGTGAATTTTTAGTACGAGAAGGGGAAATCAACTTTGTTTAAGTTGGGTTATTTTCATCTTTGGTTGAGTGGAAGTACTCACAATGTCCGAACACATTTTTGACCGAATCATTGTTCTTGGGGGGGAGAATTGTGTTATTGGGCCAAGTTAGGTCAGGATCTTCCTTGGCCGAATAAGGACATTCGAGATAAAAATGTGATATACTTCATCAACTAAGGTAGGGCTTTCTGTAATATTTTAGTCTTAACCATACCTAAGTTAATTCACATGCTTAGTTTTCATCTTTGACCGATCGTGGATACTTAAGAAGGAATTGGTTTTTTCTAGGCCAGGCATGGGTGCTAGGGGGGATTAGTTGTCTTCCCTTTCCAAGTATATGCCCTCAAGAGTTAATAAGTTTTCTTCCTTGGCCGAGTATGGCTATCCGAGAGGGAATGAATTTTCTTCCTTGGCCAAGTATGGGTACTCGGAAGGGAATAAGTTTTCTTCCTTGGCCGAGTATGAGTATTCAAGAGGGAATAAATTTTCTTCCTTGGTCAAGTATGGGTACTCGGGAGAGAATGAGTTTTCTTCCTTGGCCGAGTATGGGTATTTGGGAGGGAATAAGCTTTTTTCCTTGGTCGAGTATAGGTATTCGGGAGGGAATAGGTTTTGGATGGAACAATTAATAAGATGGTAACTTGTATTGGATTTCATTAATATGGTGCCTCGTTAAAAGCCTTCCCAGTAAAATCTCTTTCATATTTTCTTTTAATAAGAGGATAAAACTTGGGGTATGAAAAGAGTACACCAAAAAAAATTTACATATTAAAGGGGCTCAACTATAATAGTGTTTTAAATGAGATGCATTCCAAGTGCGCGAGATGACTCGTCCTGAGAGTTCTTCAAGTTTATAAGCGCCATTATTCAAATAATGTAGTACTCTGAAGGGTCCGTCCTAGTTGGGTGCAAGTTTTCCTTGAGCCCTGTTCTTTCTAGCTTCCACTGTGACTCTCTAAACCAAATCTCCTGGTTGAAATTCGCGAGGTTTGACTTTAGTCCTAAATCTTCTCGCAAGTCTTGTTCTACAAGATTCCATGTTGATGAGCACCTGATCTTTGGCTTCATCGATCAGATCCAACACCATATTGAGTGCTTCGATGTTGTCTTTTTTGTTGTACTACTGCCTTTTTAGTGAACGTTCTCCTATCTTGATCGCGATCATCATGTCGGTTCCATATGTAAGTCGAAAAGGGGTTTCTTAGATGGAACTCTGCAGAGTGTAGCGATAAGCCCACAATATTTTAGGTAGCTGATCCAACCATGCTCCCTTGGCTTGCCCTAGACGTTTCTTTATTTCTTTCAGATAACCTTGTTTGCTGCCTCCACTTAGCCATTAGTTTGAGGATGTTCTACAGATGTCAACTTGTGTTTGATGTGTAGATCTTCAAAGAACTTATTGAATCGACAATCTGTAAATTGTAGCCCATTATCGGTGATTAAGGCATATGGAATTCCAAAATGAGTGATGATGTTCTTCTAGACAAACTTCTGGGTGTTGGCGGCTGAGATAGTGCCTAATGGTTCAGCTTTGGTCTATTTGGTGAAGTGATCCACTACCACAAGTATGAATTTGACTTGTCCCTTGGCAATTGGGAATGGTCCCAAGATGTCCATACCTGAAACAGAAAAGGACCATGGCATGGTGATGAAGTGTAACTCATCTGCAGGTTGGCGTATTAATGGTCCATGTTGTGGGCACGATAGACATTGTTGGGTGAACTGGACACAATCTATTGTGATGGTGGGCCAATAGTATCTGGCTCGAAGGACCTTAGCTGCCTTGGTTCGTCCTCCTAAGTGAGTTCCACATATCCCTTCGTGGATTTCTCTGAGGATTTATTATGCTTGATTTGGTGCTAGGCATTTTAGGAGCGAAACGGAAACACCTCTTTTGTACAACTCGCTCGATACTATGGTGTATCGTGCAACTCTTTCCTTACTTTTCTTGCTTGGAGTGGGTGTGTGGGTATGTCCCCTAGTGAAAGATAGGTGATGATATCAGTCATCCAATTGTCGTCCCCTTGTTGTATTTGTAAGCATTTTGGCTCCATGATGCTTGGATTATGTATTTCTTGTTGGATTACATAGTGTAACTGATTCGTCTTTTTGTTGCTTGCTAGCTTGGCCAGCCGGTCGGCCCTTGCATTGAGCTCCCTAGGTGTATGGTGCACGTGGACTTCCTCGAAGTTAGTCTTAATCTTTTGGAACTCATGAGAATACTAGAGTAATGTGGGCTCCTTGGGATGAAATGTTCCGATGATTTGTTCAATTACGATCTAGGAGTCATCCATCATATAATTCTGACTACCCCTAACTCTTTTGCTAATTGTAATGCTACGTACCAGTAGTGCCTCGTACTTGGCTTCGTTATTGGAAGCTTTGAAGCTGAATCGCAACGAATGTTCAACCATCACATTACCCGGTCCTTCCAATATGATCCTTGCCCCGCTGCCTTGTTGATTTGATGATCCGTCTACGTGTAAGGTCCAGACAGATGTCTTTGGTGGACTATCCAGGTGGAATTCATTAAGGAAATCAGCCATGCTTTGAGCCTTGATGGGTCCTCTTGCTTCGAAGCGGATGTCGAACTAGGATAGCGCTACCGACCATGCTACCATCTTGCCTGCCAATTCAGGCTTTTGCTATTGGGCAATTGATTCTAACTACGATCTTGTGACTTTGGAAATAATGGCATAGGCATCGACCTGTTTGTACCAAAGCTAGTACTATCTTTTCAAGAAGTTGGTACCGAGTTTCGGCTTCTTGAAAGGCTTGGCTGACAAAGTATACCAGTATTTGTTCCCTCTCTCTTCTTGCACCAAAGCGGCACTGATGGTTTTCTGAAACTGCTATGTAGATGATGAGGTCTAACTAAGGGTCAGGTTTGACCAAGAAGGGTGGAGTGGCAAGCATTGTTTTGAATTGTTGAAACACTGACTCACATTCCTCAATCCACTAGAATTTGTGGGCCTTTTTCAACAGTCATGATCGGTTGAGATTTGTCTAGGAACCTAGCCAATGATGTTATCCTCCCTACTAGCCGTTGGGCCTCTTTTATGTTATGGGGGCTTCTCATGTCGATGAAGGCATGACATTGGGTTGGCTTGTATTCCTCACTTTGAAAGCATGAATCCTAGGAACTTTCCTCTGACAATTTCGAAGGTGCACTTGGTTGGGTTCAAGAACATGTAGTGCATTCTGATCTGACTGAACACCTTTTTGAGATCGTTGGTGTGATCGATGTGGGAGTTAGATTTCACTACCATGTCGTCCACGTATACCTCTAGGCATGTACCAATTTTCTTTTGGAAAATTTTATCCATTAGTCGTTGGTATGTTTCCACGACGTTTTTAAGACCGAATGACATAACCTTGTAGCAAAAATTTGTTGAGTCTATAATGAATGCAGTTTTCCCTTCATTGGTGGGATACATGGGAATCTAGTTGTAGCTTGAGTAAGCATCTAGAAAACTAAGAATATGGTGGCTGGCCGCCCCATCTACCAACGCATCAATATGTGGCATGGAGTATGCATCTTTCAGACATGCTTTGTTTAAATTAGTGTAGTCAGTACACATTCGCCATTTACTGTTGGCTTTTTTCACCAATGACCACGTTGGCTAACCAAGTGGTATATCAAACTTCCCTGATGAAACCAACTTCGAGTAAATTGGTGGTTTCTTATTTTACGGCCCACGCTCGTCCACCCCCTAATAGAAAAGAATGATTTAATCCAAGAAGGGGGTGAATTGGATTCAATGACACTTAAAAATATTTCAGAGTATAAGGATCTTTATTTCACTCAAAACTTTTCTAATATGAATTCTCAATGAAGTTAATTGAATCTTTATCAAATGGGAATGACTCCTATATGAATTCTTGGTTAATCTTTATTGAATCTTGTTTAAGAAACAATTAATATGCAATGCTCATGTTTCAGATTACACCATTTTTAATCATACAAGCATATTAATCAAGACCAGCCTTATCATTCAATTGAAGATGACTCAAGATAAGAGATATGGATGAGAGAAGAATGCAATGTATTTTATCCTGGTTCAGCCACTCCACATGTGACCTACATTCAGTCCTCAATCATAACCTGATCAAGATTTATTCCACTATCTTAATGAAGAAGTTTTACAAGCATACCACACATGCATACACTCCTACATTCAAGATAGACACTTTCTTGCCCCCAAGAAAGAACTTCTTGTAGAAACCCACTACAAGAATTCCTTACCACTTGAGACACCTATACAAGATTTCTTTACACTTTACACAAAGAATTAAAGGAACGAATTCACCTGGAAGCTGAACAAATCAGACTGTGAATTCTTGACACATCTTAATCCTTCTCTTCCAAGAATGTAATGATGATGATGATTTCTCTCAAAACATTTCACAAGATATTTCTCTTCTTGGTTTCACAAAGAAAACACCCCAAGAAGGTCACAAGGACTTCACAAAATTAATTTTTCTCTCTTCTATATTCAGTTTATCTCACTTGTAAAGTTTCAAAGTGTGAAAACTATTTATAAAGTTTTCCAGACCCAAATAATCGATTATTTCTAAGGATAATCGATTATTTTGTTCTTCATAATTTCTGGAAACCACTCAAGAACAGAATAATTGATTATGTTGCAGGATAATCAATTATTTCTTAGATAATCGATTATTACAGCAAGGTTTCCTGAACCTCTTGTTGGAATAATAGATTATTCATAATGATAATCGATTATTTTGAGTATGTTTTCAAAAACTCAATTTCACACTTTTAGAAAACTTTCTACATCTTTCCAAGTCATTTAGATCATCATCATACTCTCTCTTAGTCAATTGAGATTAAGATTTACTCTAGAACAAAGCATACACATGCAAAATAACTTCAACAAGGCAACACAAAACATAAAAACACATAAGCTATCCCTATTACAGTTTATATTCTTTCATATCTTCCTTTCATGACTAGCTTGCCCTTTGTTCTTGGCTTGTATCCTTTGTTATCATCATATCCTTTGTAATCATCAAAACTTCTCAGATCTTCAGAGCTGAGCTTGATTCATCACCCATGAATCTCAACACCCCCATCTTCCTCTTCCTTTGTGCTATAGGTTTGGCCTCCCAAAATGTTGAGAGTTGGTGATAGTGAAAGTTCAAGTCAATGCCTGACATTTCTTCTATGGTCCGGGCGAATAGGTCAACATTGTGGATGAGTACCTTCTTGATGTTTTCGTATTCAGTGGTTGTCAATTGGGAGCATAAGTTTGTGACCTGTTCTTCACCTTTCCCGAGCTAGAAAGGAATAGTCGTCTCAATTGGTTCGACCCTATTATCGTCTTTCGACTGGGGGTCAAGGTCTAAATCCTGACTTCCCCTGCCTCTTCTTGGGGTGCCGATAACATTCACGTTAACTAGATATTGAGGCAATGGTTGTACTTTCAGGCTAGCGAAGTAGCATTAACGAGCTATTTTTTGGTCTACATGTAGTGTGATGATGATTCTTGTTTCTGATGGAAACTTCATGGCCAAGTGTGGAGTTGACACAATGGCCTGTTAATTCACAAAATCATTTTATACATTGATTCAAATTAATGAAACGAAGTGTCAAATAATTTTTAAATTTTCTAAAAAATTTGCAGATTTGATCTATGTATTAAAAACTTTAAATTGAACGATTTGATCGTTGAAATTTGATATAGAACATGAGTTATTGAACGGAGTAAGTCTAGGTAGACTTACTTCCGGAGTAAAAGGATCTCTCCTCACACACATATATATATATATATATATATATATATATATATATATATATATATATATATATATATATATATATATATATATATATTTAAATCATTGTATGTATAAAATACAAATTTGGAAGAGTTGTTCATTTATTTGATATTTGTCAAATTTTCGAATGAGATTAGTTCTCATTTGTGATAAAAAATACTTCTTAATAACATACTAATTTTTTTTAAAGTTTAATTATAATATATATATATATATATACATATATATATATATATATATTAATGCTCATATATAATCTAATATATTAATATTTTCTATTTATTGTATATGTTGATAAAAAAAATTAAAATAATAAAAATTTTAAGATTGTATACGTTGATTTTAAAAGAATCAAAATAGGAAAAATTAGAAGATTTATGTTCTATTTATAATTTTCATTATGAAATATGTTTTAAAATAAATTAGCATCTAAAAATTTATATCACATATTAAAAACATGTTTATATCATAAATAATTTTTATAAAATTTAATATATTTATTTTTATATTTTTATTATTGTTAAATTATTATAAAGTATGTGATGGAAATCTAATCCCCAAGGATCCCTTTAGAAGAGGTAAGACTAAGAAGGGTGAAAGTTGATCTAAGGAGGCTCACACTTGAAGGCCATTGAGCCTTTAACTAGGTCCATGGTTAGGAGGCTAGAGGGGGCTTCTACAGAGGAGGTGCTTCTTAGACCTATTCTCAATATGAGTATTGAGTATGATTTCTCTTTTTAGTCTCATAGTCTCTATTGTACATACATTGTATAGTTTGATTTCTTGTACCTTGTATATAGTAGATACTTGTATAGATGTATTTTGCCTTTCTATTTGTGAGACACTTTATTTCCTTTTATTAGCTATTGTATATTGTTTCTAGGGTAGGTTACTTGGGCACTTTGACTCCATTTAACCTAATCTAGAAATACACTCTTTTCTTATTTTTTTAGTTGTAGGATTAAGAGTGGCATTAGCAAGCTAGAGAGTGTGACTAGCAAGCTAGAGAGTGCTACTAGCAATTAGGTCAGGGTTGGGCCTAGGCAAAATTTTACATATTAGACTCATTTTGCTCCTAATTTTTCATAGATTTGATTTAGCTAGGTTCCATTCACATTGGATGAACCTAACTAAACCAAATCAACATTTTTCAAAACCGGTTCGAGCATAAATGAGAGCTTTGAGCCGCCCACCTTGCCTAGTCCTTCACTTGGCCGAAATTGCCTTCTACCTCTCAAAGCTTGTAGCATAAGCTTCTTCTTACCAAGCAAGTTAAGTGAGAGGCTTGCTCTCCAACCTCCTAAACCGTGGAAGGTTGGCTAAACCTTACCATGGTTCCTAGTGAACCATGGTTAAGGTTAGCTTGCCTTCCAAGCTTCCCTATCCTATATATTTGTTTTTCCTTCATTGTAAAACACTTTTGGATATATTGAGATTTATTTTCTGAAGATTACTCATATTTCTCTCTTCTAAAAGGCCCTAAACCTCTTTGATATTCATCCAATTCTCTTATCCCTTCACTAGAAGAGTGTGGTGTGAATTGAAGAGACTTATCTCTTTATCAAGGAGTGGCGTCTCTTGGGAGAGTTCTCCACCGTGGTGGCTCTAAGGTCTCCTCCTCCATTGGAGACCTTAGCAAAGCTTAAGAAGAATCAAGAAGCCGAAGATTTAGGGAGGAACTTGAAGAGGATTCAACATCAATCCGGATTCTCCACCAAGTTTCCATCAGTATGTCTTTAAGATTGTAATTTTAACTAAACATTTAAAAAAATGTCTATGATAGATAAATATGTTATATTTAGAACATGTATTTTTTAAAAAAGTTATGTTCAAACCTATTAAATTATAATATAACATAGTCTGACATAATTTATTTTCATTCTTAATAGTAATTATAAATATAAAATATTGTAAAAAATAATTATAATATATATTTATACTTTTAAAAGTTATATGTAAAATTTTTAATACTATAAATATATAAATAAGTATTATCCTCACTATCTAAAGTTTCTGGATCAGTCACTGGACTTGTATAGTTCTTAAATCAATTACACACATTTCTTCTTGCCTAAGGCATACACCTAATCAAATGACAATACTGTATGTAGATACCATGATTAATTAGTTACATAGATTTTCTTGTTATTTTGGGAGAATGACTTGGCTTAAGAATTCTATTCTATTCATAGAGAAGTTAAAATTAATGATGTTTATGGAACTCATGACTCTGTTCTGGTTGCTTTAAGCTTATGTTTATGGAATTCATGACTCTGTTCTGGTTGCTTTAAGCTTGTTTTTCTGTCTCACGACAATGTTCACAGATTTGGAAACCCTTAACTTTGTTGGACAAATATTATTGGCCATAAATGCTTCAAACTTGAGAACTGCTTTGATCTCTTTAATCCTTCGTCCATTCCCTCCCTTAAGTCACGAGTTTGCACCTACATGTAAACTCCCTGAATATTTGCGTCTTGTAACAAATCGTTTTATTTGAAAACCAAAGTTTATAAAACAGTGTATATGTGTCTTTATCAGAAACAAAAATGTTCTTAAGATTCTCTAAGAACTAGGAAAAGTAGAATTTTTTTCTTTACGTTATTTTATGGTATAGATTAACCATTCTCTCGACCTATTTAACAATTTATTTGAGCTAAGATTTTGCTAAAAAAGGCGACTCCTTATTTATCAAACTTTCTGCTAAGTGTGCTAAGTTTGAAGTTAATATCAGGATGTCATGTTAGTGGGGCATGGCAGATCCACTTATATAAATTGTTCCTATAAATTCGTAGTTGGAAATGCTACTTTAATTAGACAGTGTTGAATCATAATTTACCTAAACAGAGTCACCAGGCCAAATCTCTAAGAAATATCTGTATCAGTGAGTTTTCAAATCTACAAAGAGCAACAACGAACTTAAAATTGATGAGGTGATTGTTAAATACATTGCACTTGTATTTTTATTTTTGCCTTCCAATTTATCGTTCCATCTTATTAATCTTCTTTATTCCTTGAATATAACAATCATATATTCTAAAACTTAAGTTCTTAAAGCTTTTGTTTGCCCTCAGTTTTTTTTTTTCCTAGTTCTATTCTCAGTGACTCTTTCAATTTGGCTTGAATTTTAAAAATAATTAAAAAATGTATAACAATACTGTTGGGTTGGCTCCCAACTATGTGACCAAAGGCCCGAATTTGGCAAGCCCATTTTTCTCACTAAACCTAAGTGGAGTAGGGATCAATTGGAGGAAGTAGAGAGGTCTGAAACAGAGGAAAGACAGCAGCTAAGAAAGGGAGAGAGAAGAGTGAAATTCTAGTTCGCACTTACACAGATCAGTAAACTTCAAATCAAGATCGCCGTCAATCTGACCGTTGGATCGTCACAAAATTTGGAGGTAACATTTACGACATACTGATCTTCATTCTCACCGTTTAGTTTTTCAATCTGACCTCTGTAGGTGGAGAAATCGTGTGTGAACAGTAACTCGTGTTTGCAAGTTCTTTTCAGCTTCTTGTTCTCTAATTGAAAGCCTTGTTGCTTTGTTGTATTTGCTGGCTGTAGGCACTTGTTTTGTGCAGTATTTTGTGACTCTCTTGTATCCTTATTTGATCATAGTGGAGCTTGTTTACTGACTTGTGCCCGTGGATTTTTACTTCTCACATTGAGAGGGTTTTCCCACGTTAAAATCTGTGGTGTTGTTTGCTTGTGATTATTGTTGTTACTGCTGCCATTTGTTGTAGTTGTTGCTCCTCACAGATTCTCGCTAGTAAGGGAGATTTTATTTCCGCTGCATTATTACTCTTTGTAGAGTTATTATTGTATATTGGTCTGTTTCTCCCATCATATTGGTATCAGAGCTCCAGGTTAAGGGGCTGTTTGGCTTGCGTGAATGATGGAGGCACATACAAAAATAATATCTTTGAATGGAGCAAATTATCACCTATGGAAGGGCAAGATGAAGGATTTGTTATTTGTGAAAAATTTGCATCTTCTTGTTTTTACTTCCAGTAAACCGGAATCCAAGTCGGATGAAGAATGGGATTTTGAACATCAACAGGTATGTGGATTTATCAGACAGTTTGTTGATGATAATGTTTATAATTTTATTTCAAATGAGACACATGCGAGAAGCCTATGGGATAAGCTTGAATCCTTGTATGCTTCCATGTCGGGGACTAATAAATTGTACCTGTTGAAAAATTTTGTGGAGTTGAAGTACAAGGAAGGGACTCCTATTTCAAATCACTTGAGTGAATTTCAAGGACGCTATGATCAGCTAGCAGGAGTGGGTATAAAATTTGATGATGATCTATTGGGGCTATTCCTATTAAACTCTCTACCGGATTCGTGGGAGACATTTCGGGTTTCCATGATCAGTGCTACCCCTGATGGTGATATTTCTTTGCAAATGGCAAAAAGTGGTGCACTTAATGAGGAAATGAGAAGGAGGACACATGATACTTCATCTTATTCATAAGTGCTTGTTACAGAGAACAGGGGGAGAAGTCAGAGGAAAGAACAGAAGAGTGGTAGAGATAAAAGCAGGAGCAAGTCCAGATCCTGGTACAAGAATGTGGAGTGTCACTATTGTCATAAAATAGGGCATATACAAAAGAATTGTTTTCTGTGGAAGAAAGAAAGCAAAGATAAAAAGGGTAAGCAGAGAGAAAGAGATCATAATGATGGTGATTGTGTTACTACAGCTACATGTGGTGACCTTGTTTGTCTTCGTGATTATGACATTGTTAATCTTGTATCCGATGAGAGCATGTGGATAGTTGATAGTGGTGCTACACTGCATGTTACATCCAGGAAGGAGTTCTTCACATCTTATACTCCAGGTGATTTTGGAGTATTGAAGATGGGTAATGATGGGGTGTCTATGGTGATTGGTGTTGGTGATGTTTGCTTGCAAACCAACATGGGAATGCAGTTGTTGCTTAGAGGAGTTAAACATGTTCCAGATGTTCGCTTCAATTTGATTTTTGTGCAGGTACTTGATGATGGTGGATATGATAACCACTTTGGTTCTGGAAAGTGGAAGCTCACCAAAGGTAACTTGATTGTATCTAAAGGGTAGAAAAACTCTAAGCTTTACTGCACAAAAGCTTTGGTTGCTAAAGACAGTGTGAATGCCATGTATATGGAGTCATCTTTGTGACACTAAAGACTTGGTCACATCAGTGAAAAGGGGTTGAACTATTTAGCCATATATAAAGGATATGCTTCCAGGATTGAAGAATGCAGAGTTGGAGAAGTGTTCTCATTGCATGGCTGGTAAACAAACCAGAGTATCCTTCAAGAAGCATCCTCCCTCCAGGAAGTCAGAGTTGCTTGAATTGGTTGATGAAGAAGGTAGGAGAAGTGGAAGTAGTGCTTCTCCTTAGCTTCACCTTTGCTCGGATCTTCTTCAAGGAGATGGAAACCACAATGATGAACACTTGTTGGAGGAAGTATCACGGATGGAAGAGGCTTAAGCCTTGGATGGAAGCATCCAAGCTTAAGGTGCAAGGGAAAGCTCACTTCAAAGAGGAGGAAAACCTAGCTAGGGTTCCTAGAAAGTGAGGTTTCTCTCTTGGTGACTCTTGAACGAAATTTGGCAGAAAATGCTCTCAAATTTCATATATCTCAAAAGTGAATACAAAAGGTGAAAGAATGGCTTAAGTATGCACGGAATTGTGACCCATAGGTGCCTAAACTAAAGCCTCACAAAATGGCGCCTAAAGTTTGAATTCAAATTTGAAATTTGAATTCAAACTTTGGTGCACATGTGTAAGTCCGAAAATTTAGGTACCAAGGTGCATTTAGGTGTGATTTGAGAGTCATTTAGGGTTAATTTGAGTGGCACATGTTCAGCCACGCATGGTGCTAAACATGTGACTCAAATGTAACTTAAACGACTTCCAAATTAAATCTAATTAAACCTAATTAGCATACTTTAGTATTCCTTGTATTTTCCTATTCTAATGACCTAATTACATTGGTCAAACAATTACAATGGAAAGGAAAAATTACAAGAATGAAAATGAGCCCAATATTGGGTACCAAAAGCCCAAAGGCCCATGAAGCCCAAAACTAGGCCCAACTAGCCTAAAACCTAAAATGCTACTCTATGTGATCCAAAATACAAGACCAAAATATATTCAAACTATGCTAACAAAAATATAATAAGAATGTTAATAACAAGATAGGCCCATGTTGAAACTTGGTTTGGGCCTTCCAAGCCCATAGGGCCCATTGGGCCTTGACAGACCCAATCTTCCATGTCTAGCCCACTCCTCTTGGATCTTTGAGTGTGTCACCTCTTGCATTTCCAAGTATGATTCCATCATTGGTGCATTCTGATGTTTGTGGTCCGTTGAAGGTAAAGTCTTTTAGTGGCGCACTTTACTTTGTTACCTTTATTGATGATTGTTCCAGGAAACTATGGGTCTATGCTTTGAAGACAAAAGACCAAGTGCTGGAGAAGTTTAAGGAGTTTCATGCCTTAGTTGAGAGACAATCAGGCAAGAAGCTAAAACGCATTCGTACTGACAATGGTGGTGAGTATTGTGGACCATTTGATGTCTATTATAAACAGCATGGTATTGCACATGAGAAGACTCCTCCTAAAACTCCTCAGCTGAATGGTTTAACGGAGAGGATGAACAGGTCATTGATTGAGAGAGTGAGGTGTATGCTCTCCGAAGCTAAGTTGTCCAAGCATTTCTGGGGTGAGGCACTGTACACGGTGGTACATGTTATCAATCATAGTCCTGCTGTTGCTTTGAATTATGAGGTGCCAGACAAAATTTGGTTTGGTAAGAATGTTAGCTATGATCACTTACATGTCTTCGGTTGTAAGGCATTTGTTCATGTTCCAAAGGATGAAAGATCCAAGTTGGATGCGAAGACCAGGCAATGCATCTTTATTGGTTATGGTCAGGATGAACTTGGCTACAGGTTGTATGATCCTGTTGAGAAAAAGCTTGTTAGAAGTCGTGATGTGCAGTTCATGGAAGATCAAACCATTGAAGACATTGATAAGATGGAGAAGTCTACACCTAAGGAAGATGGTAATGTGGCTGATGTTGATCCAATTCGGTTATCAGCTAATGAATTGGATACTAATGTTCATAATGATGAGCAACATGGTGATATTGATAATCAGCAGGTTGGAGATGGATTAGAGTTTCCAATTGGTGATGCTCAACATGAAGATGATATAGTACATGATGATGATCATGATGATGCACCTGAGCCACCACAAGTTCAACCCAGGAGATCTACCAGACCAAAACAACCTTCTAAGAAGTACACTCCTAATGAGTATGTGATGTTGACTGACGAGGGAGAACTTGAATGTTATGAGGAGGCCATTGAGAGTGAAGAAAAGCAAAAGTGGTTGGATGTTATGCAGGATGAGATGAAATCTCTGCATGATAATCACACTTATGACTTGGTAAAGTTGCCTTAGGGCAAAAGGGCCTTAGAAAACAGGTAGATTTTCAAGGTGAAGTAAGAGAGCAATTCTACATCTCCTAGATACAAAGCCAGATTAGTCGTGAAAGGTTTCAGACAGAGAAATGGTGTTGACTTCAATGAGATTTTCTCACCTGTGGTAAGAATGACGTCCATCAGAACTGTGTTAAGTTTAGCTGCTACTCTTGATCTAGAGGTTGAACAGATGGATGTGAAGACAACTTTCCTTCATGGTGATTTGGAGGAAGAGATTTACATGAAGCAACCTGATGGTTTCCTTATTGAAGGAAAAGAAGACTATGTGTGTAGGCTGCGAAAGAGCCTATATGGTTTGAAGCAGGCTCCAAGGCAGTGGTACAAGAAGTTTGAGTCTGTTATGTGTGAGCAAGGCTACAAGAAAACTACTTCTGACCATTGTGTTTTTGTTAGAAAATTTTCTGATGATGACTTCATTATCCTGTTGTTGTATGTCGATGACATGCTTATTGTTGGGAAAGATGTTTCCAAAATTGACAGGTTGAAGAAGCAATCGGGCGAGTCATTTGCCATGAAAGACATGGGAGCTGATAAGAAGATTCTTGGTATAAGCATCATTCCTGATAGAAAAGATAAGAAGCTTTGGTTATCACATGAGCACTATATTCAGAAGGTGTTGCAGAGATTCCATATGGAAAATGTTAAAGCTGTAAGTACTCCTCTTGCTGCTCATTTTAAACTGAGTGTTAAACAGTGTCCTTCAAATGAAGCTGAGAAGATAAATATGAGCAGAGTTCCTTATGCATCTGCGGTGGGTAGTTTAATGTATGCAATGGTATGTACAAGACCTGATATTGCACATGCTGTTGGTACAGTCAGTAGATTTCTGTCAAATCCATGTAGAGAGCATTGGAATGTTGTAAAATGGATTTTGAGGTATCTTCGTGGTACTAGTGGTTTGAAGCTTTATTTTGGAGGTGATAAACCTACTTTGGTGGGTTACTCAGACTCAGATATGGCTGGAGACATTGATTCCAGAAAGTCCACTTCAGGCTATTTGGTTAAGTTTGCAGGGGGAGTTGTGGCTTAGCAATCAAGATTGCAAAAGTGTGTAGCATTGTCTACTACTGAAGCTGAGTTCATTGCACTTACTGAAGCGTGCAAGGAATTGTTATGGGTGAAGAAATTCTTGCAAGAGCTTGGTTTTGTGCAAGACAAATACCTATTGTATTGTGACAGTCAAAGTGCTATTCATCTTGGTAAAAATCAAACTTTCCATTCTAAATCCAAACATATTGATGTGAGGTATCATTGGATACGAAATGTTTTGGATGCTAAGCTGTTGGAGTTAGCTAAGGTTCATACAAATGATAATGGTGCTGATATGATGACCAAGGCATTGCCAAGAGGAAAGTTTGAAGTTTGTTGTGAGATCGCTGGAATGGCGGTCACCTCCACATAGTTGTGAGGGGGGAGATATGTTGGGTTGGGCTCCCAACTATGTGACCAAAGGCCCAAATTTGGAAAGCCCATTTTTCTCACTAAACCTAAGTAGAGTAGGGATCAATTGGAGGAAGTAGAGAGGTCTGAAACAGAGGAAAGACAGCAGCTAAGAAAGGGAGAGAGAAGAGTGAAATTCTGGTTCGCACTTACACAGATCAGCAAATTCAAATCAAGATCGCCGTCAATCTGACCGTTGGATCGTCACAAAATTTGGAGGTAGCATTTACGACATACTGATCTTCATTCTCACCGTTCAGTTTTTCAATCCGACATCTGTAGGTGGAGAAATCCTGTGTGAACAGTAACTCGTGTTTGCAAGTTCTTTTCAGCTTCTTGTTCTCTAATTGAAAGCCTTGTTGCTTTGTTGTATTTGCTGGCTGTAGGCACTTGTTTTGTGCAGTATTTTGTGACTCTTGTATCCTTATTTGATCATAGTGGAGCTTGTTTACTGGCTTGTGCCCGTGGGTTTTTACTTCTCACATTGAGAAGGTTTTCCCACGTTAAAATCTGTGGTGTTGTTTGCTTGTGATTATTGTTGTTACTGCTGCCATTTGTTGTAGTTGTTGCTCCTCATAGATTCTCGCTAGTAAGGGAGATTGTATTTCCGCTGCGTTATTACTCTTTGTAGAGTTATTATTGTATATTGGTCCATTTCTCCCATCAAATACAATATAAAGGTATATATATATATATGTGACAATACATATAACTACTTTAAATTTGAATGCATGATACACTAGAAAAAAGAACACAACACAGAATAGGTAGATAGTAGAAGGCATGTACTATAGATATTAAGCATCAGACCAAGTAATTTGTAATCCACCCCATTGACTGTGAGGCACACCTAAGGCTTTCCAGACAGCCTTGGAGGCATCAACAATGTTGTTGGAACAAGGAGGTTGATAATCATGGTCTTGATCACATCCCATGGTGGAGTCACACTCGTCCACCACCATGGCCAGCACACTCTTCCCATTTGCAGTGATGGTGATGTTGTGGAGACACCTACTCATGTTGTTGAACCATCCAGTGGAGAGTGCAACTACTGGTGTGTCATCAGAATGGTACTGGTTGTCACATGCTGAAGGGCCACCTCCATCTCCACCCTTTTCAAAACTATTGAGTGTGAGTTGAGCCTTGGTGTGGCTTGACACTGCTGGAGAACATTTGTATGTTGTGTACATCTTGCCTTGTACACAACAATCTGAATCATTCTCTTGGTTGCATTCTCCTGGAGGAGGCTTCTTTCCTATGATTCTGCCACTTGGACGACACTGTTGTGCTTCAGAACACAAACAATTTGTTGAAAGCAAAATCAGCACCAGAACAAGGGATGCTATTGAAGTAGAAACCTTCATTTTGTATATGTTCTCTTTTTCTATGTTGTTTTGCTAGGAATACTTGATGAAAAGGTGGCGTTTAGATGGAAATTTATAGGTGTAAGATGTAACGTTCTTTCTCTATCTTGTCTTTTAATAGTTTTATATATTATTTTAAAAAGAGGAGTTTTATTGCTACTGCCACTGCTAGCATCCAATGCAAGCTTCCATGTCTCAATACTATAATGAATTGAGGCAACAAAAAACACATTTATTTATTTGCATTATTGGAGATCCCTGTAGTGCCGTAAAATTTCCAATCGAGTTTTAGGCTTCTGCTATGGCATGAAATATCCTTTGTAATTGTTGTCAGTAGTAATATTTGAAAGTTGAAGCTAAAGGCCTCTGTTTTGTCTATTGTCTTTCCATTATAATATGATATGCCATTCATTTTTAATATTTTGGTTACATTTCCGCTACCTTATGTTCTTAATAATTTAGTTTAAAATTTTTCATATTTAATTATTAAAGTTGATTATGTACTAGTGAACTTTACGTCCGGGTTGGAGGGCCGTGACTTTAATTTAAATAAAAATTTAAGATAAAATAATTGGAGTAAATTATGCAATTTTAATAATATTTTAGGTATAACCAAGTTTTTTATTCAATGATTATAAAACTTATCTCGAGATATGTGAAGTCCATCTAATGTTAAGTCACGTTCTGTTAGTAAATATTAGTCTCTAATTGTCTGTTCAAAAAAATTATATGTATTAAATGACTATGTTTTTCTTTAATTTTTTAATCGTATGATTGATTATTAAATAGTTATGTTGTGGCAACTATTTTTAGTTTAATTTAATTATTTATTGAATTGTAAAATTTACCATGTCATTCTTGTAATCAATGACAACCAGAAGCATATAATTTTCCATTTTTTTTTATCTCAGTCTTTAATGCTTATCTTCTTTGATTATTTTAAAATAAGCTTTAAATACTATTTTCTTTTAACAATTTCATTTATTTTATTTTCTTTAAATTATAGGAATTTTTAGTTCCTATATATTCTTTTATTATTATTATTATTATTATTATTTAAATATCTTTTGGTTCTTAGTTTCTATACATACTTTTTTCATTTTTCGTCTTCATCGTTTATTTTATTCATTAATGCCTATTATAGTGGGTGACTAATTACTTCAAAGTAACATCTTTGAAGTCAAATTTTTTCAATTTGTTAAAATTATCTTATTACAAATTTTATTGTCTAATTAAAATGAATTTGTACTTAGTTTCAAACCCAAGATTGGACGATAATTACAAAGTTTTGGTTGTTCCTTTCCTGTATCGAGTGACATTGTTGAAGGCAAAGATGCTAACAATTTGACTCTATAGAAAGTTTGGGTTGTGATTAAGATGAACACGAGTCATTTTTCTTTGATGGTTACTTATTGTACATGTAGAGGGAGATGAGACTTTATAATTAAAGATTTGGAAATTTCTAGAAAAATTTACTAAGGTGTTCTCATAATAAGGTAATGCAATTTGGATTTCTAGCTAATTGATTTTATGTTTAATTGTAGTTGTATTTTAATTTTTGTTACATTTGTCCATTTGGATTCTTGCTGCAAGAAGTATGGAGTTATAGGGAACTTTAGATAAGTGGATGAGACAACTTCTGAACATACTTTTTTGAGTTTTAACCAAGTACAATGAGTATTTTTTGATACACAGAAGTACTTTTTGTGTATATATTGAGATTGTTCCTAAAGGATTGGTGTGTCATGTATAGTGTTGCAATCCCTAAACTTCCATCTATTGTATTGAAACTTCTCTCACAATCATATATTGTTTTCTTGTTGTGAGATAAATTGGAGCAATATTCCTTTATCAATTCTATAAAAAGAAATAGGCTCAATCCTAAGAGAGTTGAAGATTTAATTTTTATACATACATATTTTCTTAATAAAGAGTAAGAGTTATATCACTACAAAAAATGTTACATATAGTCACATACAAAAAGATCATTATAGATATAATATATAAATATAAATATAGTTGATATATATTTACAAATAATTGCAGTACGTATTGATTTTAAATAGAATTTGATAACATATATTATGTGTTATTATAACCTATTTCTATATTTTTTAATAATATATTAACATATTATTTTATAATGTAAATAAAAGTGTTTTTTAGTAACAAATATTGTATGATTATAGGGTATGTAACTATAGAACAATTTTTTTTAGTGTAAGAGCAAAATGTGAGATATTGAAAAAGATGCATGAGTTTACTCCATAGAAAAAACTAAATGTTCTTTTAGACAACTTTTATATATACTTTTTGATAAATTCTAAATACAAGCAAATCCAATCCAAATAAAATGTAAAATAACATAATGAAATTTATTGAGTAAAAGCTCAAGCCACTACGTACATTTGAATCTAACAATAGAGCTGGGGAAATCAGAAAACTGTGTGGAAATAAAAACAATAAGAACTCCTAAAACTAGAACACGAAATTATTGCTCTAAGAAAACAATAGCTTGGTCTCTTAACCAATTATTTAGCCATATAACAGGTGAAATAGGAACAATTGATAGGTCGTGCACCCTTACTCCTTCACTAATATTATAGCGACATCTCTGACCATCATCCAAGATATTAATTTCAAGAACTTGAAGCTTAGGACACTTGGCAGGTAATTCCATAATAAAGGGATCATCTTTTGTGACAAAAAGTTGTAACTCAACCAAATTCTCAAATAATGGAAGATCAAAAGTAGAAGGATTAACATCCCTAGAATATTTCAAAGAGAGAAATTCAACAGAATGTATTGTTTTGAGAAGGTAGGAAACAGCCTGCATCATATAGTTATGCACTGTCACGTAAACCTTGGCTTTCTCAGGTTTTAACCAACCACAATTCTGCATTGAGTCTGACATAAAATCATAATCATAATGCATGACTTCGTCATAAAGCCAATTTTGATGGTAGAGTCGGAGATATCGATAGTTACGCACAGCCTTCAACTGTAAAAAATAATCCTTAGTAAAATTATGCTTCATGTAGATCAGTTCAACAGATGGAGAACTAGAGATAATCTTTCTAACATTTTTCATGGCGAAACGTTCGCAAACTTTTAAACGCAGAGTCTTGAGATTAGGGAGATAAACAGAAGAAGGAATGGTGATTTCAAAGGGACCCTTAATCTTCATGTTGACAATTGTGGTGCATGTGAACAAGGCATCCACGTTGATTTTGCTTATATGGCACCTGAATAAGGAGATATTCACTTGTTCAACTTTTCTTATTGCGACTTCTAAAATCCATTGTTCCACATAATGCGAGCAACAATCATGATCGCTATCGCATTTGAGACGAAAGCTTGTGATGGTATGCATTCTGCGTAGAGCCAAGAACACCTTGAGACTCTTGTAGTGTTCCATGATTGGTTTGGCACACCCAATGTGAAGAGATGGAACCATGGTCCATAAAAATCTCCATCTTTTAGACAACAGTGATGTAGCAATGGCTTCCTTGGTCGAAAGGAAGGAAAGGATGAGACACAGATGGTCGTCCGGTAACGCCTCAATCGTCATCGTCACTCACCAGATCAAGTGTAGGGTTTGTGTGCAATTAGTTGTACATGAATTAAGAATCTGTTTGTGAAGATTATTTATTTATTTATTTTTATCGTTAGGAAATACTATTTATCTGTGTGTAGAAGATAAATAGTAGAAAGTGATGACTTTGAATTTGAATTTCGTTAAAAGATAAAAACCTATAAACTCTCACCAGATAGTATTTGATATATAAAAAGTAGATTTAAAATTTATATAAATAAATATTTTAAATATATATATATATATATAATAGTTTAAATTTATAATAAATAACTTATATTGTGGTGTAGGATATTATTTTAAATTTATTTTAAAATTTATAAATCAACATCTTATATATTAAATATGAATATTTATTTTGTGTGAAAATATTTGAAGTTTTTTTTTTGACAATTGTTACCGTTTAGGGTTTAGACTTTGCCTTTGTATTCAGTTAGCATATTTCTGAATAATTGGTCAAGAGACCAAGTTTTTAGAGATATTATTGAGGAGTTTTATGTGAAGTTTTCTGTTTTAAGAGCAATAATTTTAGGAGTTTCGGTGTTATATCCGGTTATATTTCCTACATTGTCCTTCTATTTTTTGCCTGGCAATATATAACATTTCTATTATTTTTCTGTCTTATTCCTTTGCATATAGCAACAGTCATATATTTTCAGAATGTTCTTAATTAATGCTTTTGTTTTCACCTAGTAATTTATATTTGATTTAGATTGAATTTTACATGTAATTAGAATTTATCTAAAATATATATACAACTTGTCCAATAAAGTGTGTGGTCCATTCTTTGATCACAACAAAAGTACAATTCTATATAGAGATTTCTACATCGATTCACTAATAATCAATATAAAACTTGAACCGGTGGCAGTTTTGTAATAAAATGTGAAAGTTTTACATTAATAAACATTATAACCGACTTAAAATATGAAAGTAAGGCTATACTACATTAATGTTAATTATAACTGATATACTATTGTTATCTATTATTTTTCACTCAGTCTCTTCTTCGATATTTTCCTAGGACACACTGCATTCTCTTTGCACTCTCTCTCATGTCTTCTCTGGCAAACTTGTGCGCACTATATTTTCTTCCCCTTACCCTTTCATCACTTCTTCCCTTTCGTATTTCCATTCTTCATTGGTAGGTTTACTCTTGCCTTGCTCAAGCTATATTGGTTTTGTCTCACTCTCTCTCAAGTTCTATTAAAAATCAATATAGAAATGAAACTTTTTATATGAATTTTTAAATTGATCATAATTGTCTTACATTTTTTTATGCCATTTTAATCTACATCATTTCTAAAATTGATATAAAATATTTTAAAAATTTGATGTAAAATATGTCTTTTATAGTAGCACTACTACTTTTTTGTTCTTTAGTAACATTTTTTTTACATTTATTAAAATATTACTATATATTAAATAAATAGTTTATTTTGTTAATTTTTTTTAAAAAATGTTAATATAAATAAAGTAATATTTTTTATTTTAATATTATTATTTTTAATTAATTTTAAAATCAAAGTCCTATGTCGAGCAAAAAAATGTTAGATAGCTTATTTTGCAACATTTTTTTTTAAAAATGTTACTACATATAAGTAACATTTTTTTTATCTCAATATTATCTTTTTTAATTGCTTATAAAATTAAAGTTACATCGAGTTAAAAAAATATATTTATCATCCATAATTAAAGTTCCATATCACATAAATGAATGATTCATAAAAAATATATATAATCATATAGGATAAATGAACTTTGATATTTGATATATATATATATATATATATATATATATAAAATTAGTGGTGACTAATTAATAATTTATTCAACCTTCTCTTCAAGAATTCCTAGGAGTTTAGGAATCATGATTTAAAACTAATTATCATTTTTTAAATTAACAAAAACTTAACAACATCATTAAAATGTTACAAAAATGTCACTTTAAATATTTGATAACATGTTGCAAAAGCTAAATAGCAACATTTGTACACAATTAGGTAACATTTTTTTTAAATATTACTAAAAGTTATTTGTGTTGTAGTGTATGGAAGGAATAATATTCTAGAACTCTTAGATTGCTCGGTGATGTTTTAATTTTTTTTTAATTTCATGACTTTTTAATATTTCATATCAATTTTCTTTTTAATATTCCAACATATGTGCCCACTCAATATCATTAAATAATTGACCTTTCTAAAACTGTTAAAATAATGCGTATTGAAAACTCATTATAATCACAACAATAGTACTAATAGTGCTCACAAATGCAAATGATGATTATGTTTGCAAGTTTTATACTTTTCATCACAGTACGGAAGATAGCCATGAGGATGCTACAATTTATATATTGCTGATGGAACATTATGATTTTGGATTATTTGCTGAATATATCATGTTCAAGAGAAATATAATTTTGTTGCTTATCTGTCACAAAGGTATGTGTTCCTACTTGAAACAGTCCTGATCTTCTTGGTGACTAATCCTCCAAGTTTGATACATTGATTAAGTCCTTGCTTCAGGTGGAGGGAGAGAGTACCTGCAAAGTCACCCTGATGCTCAAGTGAGTATTTGGTATAGAGCAATAAATGCTTCAATATTAAATAAACATCATACCTTTTCTTGTCCCATCAAGGTGTATTTATAGTGATGTATTTGGGCCTGATGGGCCTTTTTCCTCGGGGAATGGGTAATTAGAGTCTCTAAGTCCTAATTTAACCTTAATGTTGGTTTAACGTTGTTATGTATGATTTAATTCTTCTTTAAACAACATGTGGTCCTGTTTTCGAGGTGCCGAATACCCCCCGGCTGACCTCTTAGCTAAAGGGGTATTCGACCTGGCTTTCGACTGAATCCCCTCTGAGTTAGCTGAGGCGCTTCGGCCCTCCTCATATGTGATTCTTCCTTGGCCCACACAATACCCGAATGGGGGTGTTCGGCCTTGGTTGAAGGTTCTCTTTAACCCCCCTCGGCCTGTTCAAGGACCAGATATAGGGGGTTTGCTGTGGTCAAATAGAGTCTTCAGAGGTGGCTTTGACGCCCCTTGACCTGAATAAGGTCCGAATAGGGAGGTTTGCTTTTAGTTTAAACAAGGGCTGAACATGGGGGTTTGGTTTGACTGAATGGGATCTTCAAAGGTGGATTTTCTCTCATGTACACTGCCCCTCAAGCCCGAGGGCGGGAGACAAAGGGGTTTGTCGAAGATCGAAGGGTTTTCTAAACTTGATTTTTTTTTGTAAGTTAGTCAGGCTGCGCGGCGTGCCTCCTTATTTCTAAGTCGGCAGGGTACGAAATCTAAGAGGTCGGATCATTATTCGTTTTTGGGAGTTGTGTCCCCTGGGAACGAATGTGGCCATTCATAAATGTACCGCCCTAGGGATTCATGCCTCATCATTGGCATGGGGGCGTGTCCGTTGGTAGTCCATGCGCATTAATGAGGGGCCTCTTCGTATGCTCTTAGGTTGCCTATATATATGTGGAAGGTGAGTAATATACACATACTACTCGAAGCTTCTATCCCAAACCCTACTTCTCTGATTTCATTGTTCGAGTACTAGTAAGAGGTGTGTGTTCGGTCGAGTCTCTTGGGGTAAGTGATAGGAGTTGAGGAGATTGTGTTATCGTCAGGGTCTTCGTCTGGTGCGAGGGACTCAACTAATTTTCATGAAATCGAGTTGTTGGAGGAATCGTTGAAGAGGTTAGGGATGAGTGATGGTGCCGATTCTTCTAGTGATTCGTTCGGATTCGAGTTGTCGGATGCCAAGATAGGTCTTCGGGATTTTAAGCAAAAGTTCCCCCCATGCGAGATTCCAAGGTATGAATGGGTGGATGACGAGGTAACGACCTATTTCTCGCGTTTTTATGAGAGGGCCGCTGTCGAATGCCTTTTGAGAGGTTGTCGTCTAGCTCGGTGGGATAACCTAGACCTCTATCTAGTCATGCTTTGTCATTGCTGGCCGAAGGCCCTAGAGAGGCCGATATGGTGTTTTTCGCGAAGCGAGAGGACCAAGGAGACTTCTTTTACATGTACAAGTGTTTATTCCACGAGCTCAGCCTGTCTTTGCCGTTTGATGAATTTCAAATGAGCATTTTGCGCGTGCTAAACGTTGGGCCGACTTAATTGCATCCAAATGGTTGGGCGACCGTGCAAGCCCTTCAAATTTTATGTAAATATCATTATATAGAGCTGACTATAGGTTTATTTTTACATTTTTTCTGTATTTTCCCTTCAAATAAAATGGTGAAGTGGCTTTCATTAATAAGGCACGTTGATCGACCTTTGTTCAAACTGTTTACCACTTCATTTAAAGGTTTTATGGCCTGGTTCCTTAAAGTCATCATAGATCCAGTGGTCGGCTGAAATTAGTTTTATGATAGCGAGGGGACTCTGTTGTTTCCCTTTTACTATACCTAAGTGCCTCACAAATATGACGAGTTCCTGGCTGATATGTTGAATCTGGACAAGACCGTGGTGTTGGAGTACTTGAACACGTCACCCTAAGAGATCCTGGCTCAGTTGTTAGTCCTTTTGTCGAAGTCCGCTCGACCTCATTTTGACTTAGAGGATATGTGTCTTAGTTTCGTTCTTTGAACATTCTCGTTAAGTTGATGTGTGACTATTTTCTTTTTGTAGGTTGGATGGCGTAGAAAGGACTTGGGCTCTCATACCGTCAGGCCGTGCGAAATCGGGCCCCTACTGGCTCTTTGACCGATGACCATATGAGTGTGGCTATTGACCAAGTGCCCGGTGTGGCTGAGTCACATCCCCCTCCCCGAGATGGGGCATTGCCCGATCCCAACGAGAAGAAGAAAAAAGACAAGGGGAAACACAAGGTCGATGCGGGGGCTTCAGATCCCCCTCAACAGAAGCATCGCCTGATGGAGGGTCCCTCAACTGACCTAGCCATCCCCTCAGCCATTGTGGCTAAGGACTTAATGTCGGCAGATATTCGGCCTTTGAGGATGATGTCCTCGGATCTTCTCTCTGATCACAACCATCGAATGCTTGAGTCGGCTACACCTTCGACTCAATGGGTGATGGCATGTGAGTTGCAAGTGCGGGCAATGACTATCCTGCGAAAGCTTGACCTAGAACCAATGGTCGACGCCCACAAGTTACATAAGTTGGTTGAGGAGACAAGGACGACCTTCCAACACTCGATCGAAGCACACAAAGTGACTTCGAACGAGAGGTTGGAATTAAAGGCCGAAGTGGCATGGCTGAAGGAGTCTATTGGCCAGATGGAAGTCCAAGCTATAGTGGCTGAAGACACCGAAAAGATGAGGGTCTAGGAGGTTGAAGAGGCCTTAGCCTAGGAGGCTAAGCTTAAGGCCGGCGCCAAAACCTCTCTGGCAAACTTTTGGATAGAATGTTAGAAGAAGATCATCGTGGAGCATGAGGCCGACTTTATGCACGCAATTCGATAGGCTACTCACTTTTGTAGTTTTCCCCCCAATTTCTCTTTTGAGTTAAGCAAAGATTCCCATCGAAGGGTATACATGGACTTTAATGATATGTTGGAAGATGCTGATCCCAACGAGGTGGCCCCCCTCGGCTGGTTGTACCCGAGGATCCGGGCACCACTATACACGAAGACGAAGACACACAAGATGATGATGGTGATGACAATACTGTCACTGGGGAATAAGGTGTCTGGCTAGTTTTCTTTTTGTTATACATCTATTTTGTGTAAGATGTATAGTTTAGGGTATATTCTTGTTTTTATTTTATGGCTCTGTATTCAACCATTATGCATTGTACCCTAGGCCATTAGTGCCCCCTTTTGATTTATTTAATGAAATTTTTATTGAAGTTTGTTTGACCAAATGATTTTTTGCCCTTGTATTTTATTCCTTGGTTTTTGTACTTTGCTAACGATCTCGATCGATGAGTGAATTTTTAGTACGAGAAGGGGAAATCAACTTTGTTTAAGTTGGGTTATTTTCATCTTTGGTTGAGTGGAAGTACTCGCAATGTCCGAACACATTTTTGACCGAATCATTGTTCTTGGGGGGAGAATTGTGTTATTGGGCCAAGTTAGGTCAGGATCTTCCTTGGCCGAATAAGGACATTCGAGATAAAAATGTGATATACTTCATCAACTAAGGTAGGGCTTTCTGTAATATTTTAGTCTTAACCATACCTAAGTTAATTCACATGCTTAGTTTTCATCTTTGACTGATCGTGGATACTTAGGAAGGAATTGGTTTTTTCTAGGCCAGGCATGGGTGCTAGGGGGGATTAGTTGTCTTCCCTTTCCAAGTATATGCCCTCAAGAGTTAATAAGTTTTCTTCCTTGGCCGAGTATGGCTATCCGAGAGGGAATGAATTTTCTTCCTTGGCCAAGTATGGGTACTCGGAAGGGAATAAGTTTTCTTCCTTGGCCGAGTATGAGTATTCAAGAGGGAATAAATTTTCTTCCTTGGTCAAGTATGGGTACTCGGGAGAGAATGAGTTTTCTTCCTTGGCCGAGTATGGGTATTCGGGAGGGAATAAGCTTTTTTCCTTGGTCGAGTATAGGTATTCGGGAGGGAATAGGTTTTGGATGGAACAATTAATAAGATGGTAACTTGTATTGGATTTCATTAATATGGTGCCTCGTTAAAAGCCTTCCCAGTAAAATCTCTTTCATATTTTCTTTTAATAAGAGGATAAAACTTGGGGTATGAAAAGAGTACACCAAAAAAAATTTACATATTAAAGGGGCTCAACTATAATAGTGTTTTAAATGAGATGCATTCCAAGTGCGCGAGATGACTCGTCCTGAGAGTTCTTCAAGTTTATAAGCGCCATTATTCAAATAATGTAGTACTCTGAAGGGTCCGTCCTAGTTGGTTGCAAGTTTTCCTTGAGCCCTGTTCTTTCTAGCTTCCACTGTGACTCTCTAAACCAAATCTCCTGGTTGAAATTCGCGAGGTTTGACTTTAGTCCTAAATCTTCTCGCAAGTCTTGTTCTACAAGATTCCATGTTGATGAGCACCTGATCTTTGGCTTCATCGATCAGATCCAACACCATATTGAGTGCTTCGATGTTGTCTTTTTTGTTGTACTACTGCCTTTTTAGTGAAGGTTCTCCTATCTTGATCGCGATCATCATGTCGGTTCCATATGTAAGTCGAAAAGGGGTTTCTCGGATGGAACTCTGCAGAGTGTAGCGATAAGCCCACAATATTTTAGGTAGCTGATCCAACCATGCTCCCTTGGCTTGCCCTAGACGTTTCTTTATTTCTTTCAGATAACCTTGTTTGCTGCCTCCACTTAGCCATTAGTTTGAGGATGTTCTACAGATGTCAACTTGTGTTTGATGTGTAGATCTTCAAAGAACTTATTGAATCGACAATCTGTAAATTGTAGCCCATTATCGGTGATTAAGGCATATGGAATTCCAAAATGAGTGATGATGTTCTTCTAGACAAACTTCTGGGTGTTGGCGGCTGAGATAGTGCCTAATGGTTCAGCTTTGGTCTATTTGGTGAAGTGATCCACTACCACAAGTATGAATTTGACTTGTCCCTTAACAATTGGGAATGGTCCCAAGATGTCCATACCTGAAACAGAAAAGGACCATGGCATGGTGATGAAGTGTAACTCATCTGCAGGTTGGCGTATTAATGGTCCATGTTGTGGGCACGATAGACATTGTTGGGTGAACTGGACACAATCTATTGTGATGGTGGGCCAATAGTATCTGGCTCGAAGGACCTTAGCTGCCTTGGTTCGTCCTCCTAAGTGAGTTCCACATATCCCTTCGTGGATTTCTCTGAGGATTTATTATGCTTGATTTGGTGCTAGGCATTTTAGGAGCGAAACGGAAACACCTCTTTTGTACAACTCGCTCGATACTATGGTGTATCGTGCAACTCTTTCCTTACTTTTCTTGCTTCGAGTGGGTGTGTGGGTATGTCCCCTAGTGAAAGATAGGTGATGATATCAGTCATCCAATTGTCGTCCCCTTGTTGTATTTGTAAGCATTTTGGCTCCATGATGCTTGGATTATGTATTTCTTGTTGGATTACATAGTGTAACTGATTCGTCTTTTTGTTGCTTGCTAGCTTGGCCAGCCGGTCGGCCCTTGCATTGAGCTCCCTAGGTGTATGGTGCACGTGGACTTCCTCGAAGTTAGTCTTAATCTTTTGGAACTCATGAGAATAGTAGAGTAATGTGGGCTCCTTGGGATGAAATGTTCCGATGATTTGTTCAATTACGATCTAGGAGTCATCCATCATATAATTCTGACTACCCCTAGCTCTTTTGCTAATTGTAATGCTACGTACCAGTAGTGCCTCGTACTTGGCTTCGTTATTGGAAGCTTTGAAGCTGAATCGCAACGAATGTTCAACCATCACATTGCCCGGTCCTTCCAATATGATCCTTGCCCCGCTGCCTTGTTGATTTGATGATCCGTCTACGTGTAAGGTCCAGACAGATGTCTTTGGTGGACTATCCATGTGGAATTCATTAAGGAAATCAGCCATGCTTTGAGCCTTGATGGGTCCTCTTGCTTCGAAGCAGATGTTGAACTAGGATAGCGCTACCGACCATGCTACCATCTTGCCCGCCAATTCAGGCTTTTGCTATTGGGCAATCGATTCTAACTATGATCTTGTGACTTTGGAAATAATGGCATAGGCATCGACCTGTTTGTACCAAAGCTAGTACTATCTTTTCAAGAATTTGGTACCGAGTTTCGGCTTCTTGAAAGGCTTGGCTGACAAAGTATACCAGTATTTGTTCCCTCTCTCTTCTTGCACCAAAGCGGCACTGATGGTTTTCTGAAACTGCTATGTAGATGATGAGGTCTAACTAAGGGTCAGGTTTGACCAAGAAGGGTGGAGTGGCAAGCATTGTTTTGAATTGTTGAAACACTGACTCACATTCCTCAATCCACTAGAATTTGTGGGCCTTTTTCAACAGTCATGATCGGTTGAGATTTGTCTAGGAACCTAGCCAATGATGTTATCCTCCCTACTAGCCGTTGGGCCTCTTTTATGTTATGGAGGCTTCTCATGTCGATGAAGGCATGACATTGGGTTGGCTTGTATTCCTCACTTTGAAAGCATGAATCCTAGGAACTTTCCTCTGACAATTTCGAAGGTGCACTTGGTTGGGTTCAAGAACATGTAGTGCATTCTGATCTGACTGAACACCTTTTTGAGATCGTTGGTGTGATCGATGTGGGAGTTAGATTTCACTACCATGTCGTCCACGTATACCTCTAGGCATGTACCAATTTTCTTTTGGAAAATTTTATCCATTAGTCGTTGGTATGTTTCCACGACGTTTTTAAGACCGAATGACATAACCTTGTAGCAAAAATTTGTTGAGTCTATAATGAATGCAATTTTCCCTTCATTGGTGGGATACATGGGAATCTAGTTGTAGCTTGAGTAAGCATCTAGAAAACTAAGAATATGGTGGCTGGCCGCCCCATCTACCAACGCATCAATATGTGGCATGGAGTATGCATCTTTCAGACATGCTTTGTTTAAATTAGTGTAGTCAATACACATTCGCCATTTACTGTTGGCTTTTTTCACCAATGACCACGTTGGCTAACCAAGTGGTATATCAAACTTCCCTGATGAAACCAACTTCGAGTAAATTGGTGGTTTCTTATTTTACGGCCCGCGCTCGTCCACCCCCTAATAGAAAAGAATGATTTAATCCAAGAAGGGGGTGAATTGGATTCAATGACACTTAAAAATATTTCAGAGTATAAGGATCTTTATTTCACTCAAAACTTTTCTAATATGAATTCTCAATGAAGTTAATTGAATCTTTATCAAATGGGAATGACTCCTATATGAATTCTTGGTTAATCTTTATTGAATCTTGTTTAAGAAACAATTAATATGCAATGCTCATGTTTCAGATTACACCATTTTTAATCATACAAGCATATTAATCAAGACCAGCCTTATCATTCAATTGAAGATGACTCAAGATAAGAGATATGGATGAGAGAAGAATGCAATGTATTTTATCCTGGTTCAGCCACTCCACATGTGACCTACATTCAGTCCTCAATCATAACCTGATCAAGATTTATTCCACTATCTTAATGAAGAAGTTTTACAAGCATACCACACATGCATACACTCCTACATTCAAGATAGACACTTTCTTGCCCCCAAGAAAGAACTTCTTGTAGAAACCCACTACAAGAATTCCTTACCACTTGAGACACCTATACAAGATTTCTTTACACTTTATACAAAGAATTAAAGGAATGAATTCACCTGGAAGCTGAACAAATCAGACTGTGAATTCTTGACACATCTTAATCCTTCTCTTCCAAGAATGTAATGATGATGATGATTTCTCTCAAAACATTTCACAAGATATTTCTCTTCTTAGTTTCACAAAGAAAACACCCCAAGAAGGTCACAAGGACTTCACAAAATTAATTTTTCTCTCTTCTATATTCAGTTTATCTCACTTGTAAAGTTTCAAAGTGTGAAAACTATTTATAAAGTTTTCCAGACCCAAATAATCGATTATTTCTAAGGATAATCGATTATTTTGTTCTTCATAATTTCTGGAAACCACTCAAGAACAGAATAATTGATTATGTTGCAGGATAATCAATTATTTCTTAGATAATCGATTATTACAGCAAGGTTTCCTGAACCTCTTGTTGGAATAATAGATTATTCATAATGATAATCGATTATTTTGAGTATGTTTTCAAAAACTCAATTTCACACTTTTAGAAAACTTTCTACATCTTTCCAAGTCATTTAGATCATCATCATACTCTCTCTTAGTCAATTGAGATTAAGATTTACTCTAGAACAAAGCATACACATGCAAAATAACTTCAACAAGGCAACACAAAACATAAAAACACATAAGCTATCCCTATTACAGTTTATATTCTTTCATATCTTCCTTTCATGACTAGCTTGCCCTTTGTTCTTGGCTTGTATCCTTTGTTATCATCATATCCTTTGTAATCATCAAAACTTCTCAGATCTTCAGAGCTGAGCTTGATTCATCACCCATGAATCTCAACACCCCCATCTTCCTCTTCCTTTGTGCTATAGGTTTGGCCTCCCAAAATGTTGAGAGTTGGTGATAGTGAAAGTTCAAGTCAATGCCTGACATGTCTTCTACGGTCCGGGCGAATAGGTCAACATTGTGGATGAGTACCTTCTTGATGCTTTCGTATTCAGTGGCTGTCAATTGGGAGCATAAGTTTGTGACCTGTTCTTCACCTTTCCCGAGCTAGAAAGGAATAGTCGTCTCAATTGGTTCGACCCTATTATCGTCTTTCGACTGGGGGTCAAGGTCTAAATCCTGACTTCCCCTGCCTCTTCTTGGGGTGCCGATAACATTCACGTTAACTAGATATTGAGGCAATGGTTGTACTTTCAGGCTAGCGAAGTAGCATTAACGAGCTATTTTTTGGTCTACATGTAGTGTGATGATGATTCTTGTTTCTGATGGAAACTTCATGGCCAAGTGTGGAGTTGACACAATGGCCTGTTAATTCACAAAATCATTTTATACATTGATTCAAATTAATGAAACGAAGTGTCAAATAATTTTTAAATTTTCTAAAAAATTTGCAGATTTGATCTATGTATTAAAAACTTTAAATTGAACTATTTGATCGTTGAAATTTGATATAGAACATGAGTTATTGAACGGAGTAAGTCTAGGTAGACTTACTTCCGGAGTAAAAGGATCTCTCCTCATATATATATATATATATATATATATATATATATATATATTTAAATCATTGTATGTATAAAATACAAATTTGGAAGAGTTGTTCATTTATTTGATATTTGTCAAATTTTCGAATGAGATTAGTTCTCATTTGTGATAAAAAATACTTCTTAATAACATACTAATTTTTTTTAAAGTTTAATTATAATATATATATATATACATATATATATATATTAATGCTCATATATAATCTAATATATTAATATTTTCTATTTATTGTATATGTTGATAAAAAAAATTAAAATAATAAAAATTTTAAGATTGTATACGTTGATTTTAAAAGAATCAAAATAGGAAAAATTAGAAGATTTATGTTCTATTTATAATTTTCATTATGAAATATGTTTTAAAATAAATTAGCATCTAAAAATTTATATCACATATTAAAAACATGTTTATATCATAAATAATTTTTATAAAATTTAATATATTTATTTTTATATTTTTATTATTGTTAAATTATTATAAAGTATGTGATGGAAATCTAATCCCCAAGGATCCCTTTAGAAGAGGTAAGACTAAGAAGGGTGAAAGTTGATCTAAGGAGGCTCACACTTGAAGGCCATTGAGCCTTTAACTAGGTCCATGGTTAGGAGGCTAGAGGGGGCTTCTACAGAGGAGGTGCTTCTTAGACCTATTCTCAATATGAGTATTGAGTATGATTTCTCTTTTTAGTCTCATAGTCTCTATTGTACATACATTGTATAGTTTGATTTCTTGTACCTTGTATATAGTAGATACTTGTATAGATGTATTTTGCCTTTCTATTTGTGAGACACTTTATTTCCTTTTATTAGCTATTGTATATTGTTTCTAGGGTAGGTTACTTGGGCACTTTGACTCCATTTAACCTAATCTAGAAATACACTCTTTTCTTATTTTTTTAGTTGTAGGATTAAGAGTGGCATTAGCAAGCTAGAGAGTGTGACTAGCAAGCTAGAGAGTGCTACTAGCAATTAGGTCAGGGTTGGGCCTAGGCAAAATTTTACATATTAGACTCATTTTGCTCCTAATTTTTCATAGATTTGATTTAGCTAGGTTCCATTCACATTGGATGAACCTAACTAAACCAAATCAACATTTTTCAAAACCGGTTCGAGCATAAATGAGAGCTTTGAGCCGCCCACCTTGCCTAGTCCTTCACTTGGCCGAAATTTCCTTCTACCTCTCAAAGCTTGTAGCATAAGCTTCTTCTTACCAAGCAAGCTAAGTGAGAGGCTTGCTCTCCAACCTCCTAAACCGTGGAAGGTTGGCTAAACCTTACCATGGTTCCTAGTGAACCATGGTTAAGGTTAGCTTGCCTTCCAAGCTTCCCTATCCTATATATTTGTTTTTCCTTCATTGTAAAACACTTTTGGATATATTGAGATTTATTTTCTGAAGATTACTCATATTTCTCTCTTCTAAAAGGCCCTAAACCTCTTTGATATTCATCCAATTCTCTTATCCCTTCACTAGAAGAGTGTGGTGAGAATTGAAGAGACTTATCTCTTCATCAAGGAGTGGCGTCTCTTGGGAGAGTTCTCCACCAAACCGTGGTGGCTCTAAGGTCTCCTCCTCCATTAGAGACCTTAGCAAAACTTAAGAAGAATCAAGGAGCCGAAGATCTAGGGAGGAACTTGAAGAGGATTCAACATCAATCCGGATTCTCCACCAAGTTTCCATCAGTATGTCTTTAAGATTGTAATTTTAACTAAACATTTAAAAAAATGTCTATGATAGATAAATATGTTATATTTAGAACATGTATTTTTTAAAAAAGTTATGTTCAAACCTATTAAATTATAATATAACATAGTCTGACATAATTTATTTTCATTCTTAATAGTAATTATAAATATAAAATATTGTAAAAAATAATTATAATATATATTTATACTTTTAAAAGTTATATGTAAAATTTTTAATACTATAAATATATAAATAAGTATTATCCTCACTATCTAAAGTTTCTGGATCCGTCACTGGACTTGTATAGTTCTTAAATCAATTACACACATTTTTTCTTGCCTAAGGCATACACCTAATCAAATGACAATACTGTATGTAGATACCATGATTAATTAGTTACATAGATTTTCTTGTTATTTTGGGAGAATGACTTGGCTTAAGAATTCTATTCTATTCATAAAGAAGTTAAAATTAATGATGTTTATGGAACTCATGACTCTGTTCTGGTTGCTTTAAGCTTATGTTTATGGAATTCATGACTCTGTTCTGGTTGCTTTAAGCTTGTTTTTCTGTCTCACGACAATGTTCACAGATTTGGAAACCCTTAACTTTGTTGGACAAATATTATTGGCCATAAATGCTTCAAACTTGAGAACTGCTTTGATCTCTTTAATCCTTCGTCCATTCCCTCCCTTAAGTCACGAGTTTGCACCTACATGTAAACTCCCTGAATATTTGCGTCTTGTAACAAATCGTTTTATTTGAAAACCAAAGTTTATAAAACAGTGTATATGTGTCTTTATCAGAAACAAAAATGTTCTTAAGATTCTCTAAGAACTAGGAAAAGTAGAATTTTTTTCTTTACGTTATTTTATGGTATAGATTAACCATTCTCTCGACCTATTTAACAATTTATTTGAGCTAAGATTTTGCTAAAAAAGGCGACTCCTTATTTATCAAACTTTCTGCTAAGTGTGCTAAGTTTGAAGTTAATATCAGGATGTCATGCTAGTGGGGCATGGCAGATCCACTTATATAAATTGTTCCTATAAATTCGTAGTTGGAAATGCTACTTTAATTAGACAGTGTTGAATCATAATTTACCTAAACAGAGTCACCAGGTCAAATCTCTAAGAAATATCTGTATCAGTGAGTTTTCAAATCTACAAAGAGCAACAACGAACTTAAAATTGATGAGGTGATTGTTAAATACATTGCACTTGTATTTTTATTTTTGCCTTCCAATTTATCGTTCCATCTTATTAATCTTCTTTATTCCTTGCATATAACAATCATATATTCTAAAACTTAAGTTCTTAAAGCTTTTGTTTGCCCTCAGTTTTTTTTTTTCCTAGTTCTATTGTCAGCGACTCTTTCAATTTGGCTTGAATTTTAAAAATAATTAAAAAATGTATAACAATACTGTTGGGTTGGCTCCCAACTATGTGACCAAAGGCCCGAATTTGGCAAGCCCATTTTTCTCACTAAACCTAAGTGGAGTAGGGATCAATTGGAGGAAGTAGAGAGGTCTGAAACAGAGGAAAGACAGCAGCTAAGAAAGGGAGAGAGAAGAGTGAAATTATGGTTCGCACTTACACAGATCAGTAAACTTCAAATCAAGATCGCCGTCAATCTGACCGTTGGATCGTCACAAAATTTGGAGGTAACATTTACGACATACTGATCTTCATTCTCACCGTTCAGTTTTTCAATCTGACATCTGTAGGTGGAGAAATCGTGTGTGAACAGTAACTCGTGTTTGCAAGTTCTTTTCAGCTTCTTGTTCTCTAATTGAAAGCCTTGTTGCTTTGTTGTATTTGCTGGCTGTAGGCACTTGTTTTGTGCAGTATTTTGTGACTCTCTTGTATCCTTATTTGATCATAGTGGAGCTTGTTTACTGACTTGTGCCCGTGGATTTTTACTTCTCACATTGAGAGGGTTTTCCCACGTTAAAATCTGTGGTGTTGTTTGCTTGTGATTATTGTTGTTACTGCTACCATTTGTTGTAGTTGTTGCTCCTCACAGATTCTCGCTAGTAAGGGAGATTTTATTTCCGCTGCATTATTACTCTTTGTAGAGTTATTATTGTATATTGGTCTGTTTCTCCCATCATATTGGTATCAGAGCTCCAGGTTAAGGGGCTGTTTGGCTTGCGTGAATGATGGAGGCACATACAAAAATAATATCTTTGAATGGAGCAAATTATCACCTATGGAAGGGCAAGATGAAGGATTTGTTATTTGTGAAAAATTTGCATCTTCTTGTTTTTACTTCCAGTAAACCGGAATCCAAGTCGGATGAAGAATCGGATTTTGAACATCAACAGGTATGTGGATTTATCAGACAGTTTGTTGATGATAATGTTTATAATTTTATTTCAAATGAGACACATGCGAGAAGCCTATGGGATAAGCTTGAGTCCTTGTATGCTTCCATGTCGGGGACTAATAAATTGTACCTGCTGAAAAATTTTGTGGAGTTGAAGTACAAGGAAGGGACTCCTATTTCAAATCACTTGAGTGAATTTCAAGGACGCTATGATCAGCTAGCAGGAGTGGGTATAAAATTTGATGATGATCTATTGGGGCTATTCCTATTAAACTCTCTACCGGATTCGTGGGAGACATTTCAGGTTTCCATGATCAGTGCTACCCCTGATGGTGATATTTCTTTGCAAATGGCAAAAAGTGGTGCACTTAATGAGGAAATGAGAAGGAGGACACAGGATACTTCATCTTATTCATAAGTGCTTGTTACAGAGAACAGGGGGAGAAGTCAGAGGAAAGAACAGAAGAGTGGTAGAGATAAAAGCAGGAGCAAGTCCAGATCCTGGTACAAGAATGTGGAGTGTCACTATTGTCATAAAATAGGGCATATACAAAAGAATTGTTTTCTGTGGAAGAAAGAAAGCAAAGATAAAAAGGGTAAGCAGAGAGAAAGAGATCATAATGATGGTGATTGTGTTACTACAACTACATGTGGTGACCTTGTTTGTCTTCGTGATTATGACATTGTTAATCTTGTATCCGATGAGAGCATGTGGATAGTTGATAGTGGTGCTACACTGCATGTTACATCCAGGAAGGAGTTCTTCACATCTTATACTCCAGGTGATTTTGGAGTATTGAAGATGGGTAATGATGGGGTGTCTAAGGTGATTGGTGTTGGTGATGTTTGCTTGCAAACCAACATGGGAATGCAGTTGTTGCTTAGAGGAGTTAAACATGTTCCAGATGTTCGCTTCAATTTGATTTCTGTGCAGGTACTTGATGATGGTGGATATGATAACCACTTTGGTTCTGGAAAGTGGAAGCTCACCAAAGGTAACTTGATTGTAGCTAAAGGGTAGAAAAACTCTAAGCTTTACTGCACAAAAGCTTTGGTTGCTAAAGACAGTGTGAATGCCATGTATATGGAGTCATCTTTGTGGCACTAAAGACTTGGTCACATCAGTGAAAAGGGGCTGAACTATTTAGCCATAAAGGATATGCTTCCAGGATTGAAGAATGCAGAGTTGGAGAAGTGTTCTCATTGCATGGCTGGTAAACAAACCAGAGTATCCTTCAAGAAGCATCCTCCCTCCAGGAAGTCAGAGTTGCTTGAATTGGTTGATGAAGAAGGTAGGAGAAGTGGAAGTAGTGCTTCTCCTTAGCTTCACCTTTGCTCGGATCTTCTTCAAGGAGATGGAAACCACAATGATGAACACTTGTTGGAGGAAGTATCACGGATGGAAGAGGCTTAAGCCTTGGATGGAAGCATCCAAGCTTAAGGTGCAAGGGAAAGCTCACTTCAAAGAGGAGGAAAACCTAGCTAGGGTTCCTAGAAAGTGAGGTTTCTCTCTTGGTGACTCTTGAACGAAATTTGGCAGAAAATGCTCTCAAATTTCATATATCTCAAAAGTGAATACAAAAGGTGAAAGAATGGCTTAAGTATGCACAGAATTGTGACCCATAGGTGCCTAAACTAAAGCCTCACAAAATGGCGCCTAAAGTTTGAATTCAAATTTGAAATTTGAATTCAAACTTTGGTGCACATGTGTAAGTCCGAAAATTTAGGTACCAAGGTGCATTTAGGTGTGATTTGAGAGTCATTTAGGGTTAATTTGAGTGGCACATGTTCAGCCACGCATGGTGCTAAACATGTGACTCAAATGTAACTTAAATGACTTCCAAATTAAACCTAATTTAACCTAATTAGCATACTTTAGTATTCCTTGTATTTTCCTATTCTAATGACCTAATTACATTGGTCAAACAATTACAATGGAAAGGAAAAATTACAAGAATGAAAATGAGCCCAATATTGGGTACCAAAAGCCCAAAGGCCCATGAAGCCCAAAACTAGGCCCAACTAGCCTAAAACCTAAAATGCTACTCTATGTGATCCAAAATACAAGACCAAAATATATTCAAACTATGCTAACAAAAATATAATAAGAATGTTAATAACAAGATAGGCCCATGTTGAAACTTGGTTTGGGCCTTCCAAGCCCATAGGGCCCATTGGGCCTTGACAGGCCCAATCTTCCATGTCTAGCCCACTCCTCTTGGATCTTTGAGTGTGTCACCTCTTGCATTTCCAAGTATGATTCCATCATTGGTGCATTCTGATGTTTGTGGTCCGTTGAAGGTAAAGTCTTTTAGTGGCGCACTTTACTTTGTTACCTTTATTGATGATTGTTCCAGGAAACTTTGGGTCCATGCTTTGAAGACAAAAGACCAAGTGCTGAAGAAGTTTAAGGAGTTTCATGCCTTAGTTGAGAGATAATCAGGCAAGAAGCTGAAACGCATTCGTACTGACAATGGTGGTGAGTATTGTGGACCATTTGATGTCTATTATAAACAGCATGGTATTGCACATGAGAAGACTCCTCCTAAAACTCCTCAGCTGAATGGTTTAGCGGAGAGGATGAACAGGTCATTGATTGAGAGAGTGAGGTGTATGCTCTCCGAAGCTAAGTTGTCCAAGCATTTCTGGGGTGAGGCACTGTACACGGTGGTACATGTTATCAATCATAGTCCTGCTGTTGCTTTGAATTCTGAGGTGCCAGACAAAATTTGGTTTGGTAAGAATGTTAGCTATGATCACTTACATGTCTTCGGTTGTAAGGCATTTGTTCATGTTCCAAAGGATGAAAGATCCAAGTTGGATGCGAAGACCAGGCAATGCATCTTTATTGGTTATGGTCAGGATGAACTTGGCTACAGGTTGTATGATCTTGTTGAGAAAAAGCTTGTTAGAAGTCGTGATGTGCAGTTCATGGAAGATCAAACCATTGAAGACATTGATAAGATGGAGAAGTCTACACCTAAGGAAGATGGTAATGTGGCTGATGTTGATCCAATTCGGTTATCAGCTAATGAATTGGATACTAATGTTCATAATGATGAGCAACATGGTGATATTGATAATCAGCAGGTTGGAGATGGATTAGAGTTTCCAATTGGTGATGCTCAACATGAAGATGATATAGTACATGATGATGATCATGATGATGCACCTGAGCCACCACAAGTTCAACCCAGGAGATCTACCAGGCCAAAACAACCTTCTAAGAAGTACACTCCTAATGAGTATGTGATGTTGACTGACGAGGGAGAACCTGAATGTTATGAGGAGGCCATTGAGAGTGAAGAAAAGCAAAAGTGGTTGGATGTTATGCAGGATGAGATGAAATCTCTGCATGATAATCACACTTATGACTTGGTAAAGTTGCCTAAGGGCAAAAGGGCCTTAGAAAACAGGTAGATTTTCAAGGTGAAGAAAGAGAGCAATTCTACATCTCCTAGATACAAAGCCAGATTAGTCGTGAAAGGTTTCAGACAGAGAAACGGTGTTGACTTCAATGAGATTTTCTCACCTGTGGTAAGAATGACGTCCATCAGAACTGTGTTAAGTTTAGCTGCTACTGTTGATCTAGAGGTTGAACAGATGGATGTGAAGACAACTTTCCTTCATGGTGATTTGGAGGAAGAGATTTACATGAAGCAACCTGATGGTTTCCTTATTGAAGGAAAAGAAGACTATGTGTGTAGGCTGCGAAAGAGCCTATATGGTTTGAAGCAGGCTCCAAGGCAGTGGTACAAGAAGTTTGAGTCTGTTATGTGTGAGCAAGGCTACAAGAAAACTACTTCTGACCATTGTGTTTTTGTTAGAAAATTTTCTGATGATGACTTCATTATCCTGTTGTTGTATGTCGATGACATGCTTATTGTTGGGAAAGATGTTTCCAAAATTGACAGGTTGAAGAAGCAATCGGGCGAGTCATTTGCCATGAAAGACATGGGAGTTGATAAGAAGATTCTTGCTATAAGCATCATTCCTGATAGAAAAGATAAGAAGCTTTGGTTATCACAGGAGCACTATATTCAGAAGGTGTTGTAGAGATTCCATATGGAAAATGTTAAAGCTGTAAGTACTCCTCTTGCTGCTCATTTTAAACTGAGTGTTAAACAGTGTCCTTCAAATGAAGTTGAGAAGATAAATATGAGCAGAGTTCCTTATGCATCTGCGGTGGGTAGTTTAATGTATGCAATGGTATGTACAAGACCTGATATTGCACATGCTGTTGGTACAGTCAGTAGATTTCTGTCAAATCCATGTAGAGAGCATTGGAATGTTGTAAAATGGATTTTGAGGTATCTTTGTGGTACTAGTGGTTTGAAGCTTTATTTTGGAGGTGATAAACCTACTTTGGTGGGTTACTCAGACTCAGATATGGCTGGAGACATTGATTCCAGAAAGTCCACTTCAGGCTATTTGGTTAAGTTTGCAGGGGGAGTTGTGGCTTGGCAATCAAGATTGCAAAAGTGTGTAGCATTGTCTACTACTGAAGCTGAGTTCATTGCACTTACTGAAGCGTGCAAGGAATTGTTATGGGTGAAGAAATTCTTGCAAGAGCTTGGTTTTGTGCAAGACAAATACCTATTGTATTGTGACAGTCAAAGTGCTATTCATCTTGGTAAAAATCAAACTTTCCATTCTAAATCCAAACATATTGATGTGAGGTATCATTGGATACGAAATGTTTTGGATGCTAAGCTGTTGGAGTTAGCTAAGGTTCATACAAATGATAATGGTGCTGATATGATGACCAAGGCATTGCCAAGAGGAAAGTTTGAAGTTTGTTGTGAGATCGCTGGAATGGCGGTCACCTCCACATAGTTGTGAGGGGGGAGATATGTTAGGTTGGGCTCCCAACTATGTGACCAAAGGCCCAAATTTGGAAAGCCCATTTTTCTCACTAAACCTAAGTAGAGTAGGGATCAATTGGAGGAAGTAGAGAGGTCTGAAACAGAGGAAAGACAGCAGCTAAGAAAGGGAGAGAGAAGAGTGAAATTCTGGTTCGCACTTACACAGATCAGAAAATTCAAATCAAGATCTCCGTCAATCTGACCGTTGGATCGTCACAAAATTTGGAGGTAGCATTTACGACATACTGATCTTCATTCTCACCGTTCAGTTTTTCAATCCGACCTCTGTAGGTGGAGAAATCCTGTGTGAACAGTAACTCGTGTTTGCAAGTTCTTTTCAGCTTCTTGTTCTCTAATTGAAAGCCTTGTTGCTTTGTTGTATTTGCTGGCTGTAGGCACTTGTTTTGTGCAGTATTTTGTGACTCTCTTGTATCCTTATTTGATCATAGTGGAGCTTGTTTACTGGCTTGTGCCCGTGGGTTTTTAGTTCTCACATTGAGATGGTTTTCCCACGTTAAAATCTGTGGTGTTGTTTGCTTGTGATTATTGTTGTTACTGCTGCCATTTGTTGTAGTTGTTGCTCCTCATAGATTCTCGCTAGTAAGGGAGATTGTATTTCCGCTGCGTTATTACTCTTTGTAGAGTTATTATTGTATATTGGTCCGTTTCTCCCATCAAATACAATATAAAGGTATATATATATATGTGACAATACATATAACTACTTTAAATTTGAATGCATGATACACTAGAAAAAAGAACACAACACAGAATAGGTAGATAGTAGAAGGCATGTACTATAGATATTAAGCATCAGACCAAGTAATTTGTAATCCACCCCATTGACTGTGAGGCACACCTAAGGCTTTCCAGACAGCCTTGGAGGCATCAACAATGTTGTTGGAACAAGGAGGTTGATAATCATGGTCTTGATCACATCCCATGGTGGAGTCACACTCGTCCACCACCATGGCCAGCACACTCTTCCCATTTGCAGTGATGGTGATGTTGTGGAGACACCTACTCATGTTGTTGAACCATCCAGTGGAGAGTGCAACTACTGGTGTGTCATCAGAATGGTACTGGTTGTCACATGCTGAAGGGCCACCTCCATCTCCACCCTTTTCAAAACTATTGAGTGTGAGTTGAGCCTTGGTGTGGCTTGACACTGCTGGAGAACATTTGTATGTTGTGTACATCTTGCCTTGTACACAACAATCTGAATCATTCTCTTGGTTGCATTCTCCTGGAGGAGGCTTCTTTCCTATGATTCTGCCACTTGGACGACACTGTTGTGCTTCAGAACACAAACAATTTGTTGAAAGCAAAATCAGCACCAGAACAAGGGATGCTATTGAAGTAGAAACCTTCATTTTGTATATGTTCTCTTTTTCTATGTTGTTTTGCTAGGAATACTTGATGAAAAGGTGGCGTTTAGATGGAAATTTATAGGTGTAAGATGTAACGTTCTTTCTCCATCTTGTCTTTTAATTGTTTTATATATTATTTTAAAAAGAGGAGTTTTATTGCTACTACCACTGCTAGCATCCAATGCTAGCTTCCATGCCTCAATACTAAAATGAATTGAGGCAACAAAAAACATATATTATATTTATTTATTTTCATTATTGGATATCCCTGTACGTGCCGTAAAGTAAATTTCCAATCGAGTTTTAGGCTTCTACTATGGCATGAAATATCCTTTGTAATTGTTGTCAGTAGTAATATTTGAAAGTTGAAGCTAAAGGCCTCTGTTTTGTCTATTGTCTTTCCATTATAATATGATATGCCATTCATTTTTTAATATTTTGGTTACATTTCCGCTACCTTATGTTCTTAATAATTTAGTTTAAAATTTTTCATATTTAATTATTAAAGTTGATTATGTACTAGTGAACTTTACGTCCGGGTTGGAGGGCCGTGACTTTAATTTAAATAAAAATTTAAGATAAAATAATTGGAGTAAATTATGCAATTTTAATAATATTTTAGGTATAACCAAGTTTTTTATTCAATGATTATAAAACTTATCTCGAGATATGTGAAGTCCATCTAATGTTAAGTCAGGTTCTGTTAGTAAATATTAGTCTCTAATTGTCTGTTCAAAAAAATTATATGTATTAAATGACTATGTTTTTCTTTAATTTTTTAATCGTATGATTGATTATTAAATAGTTATGTTGTGGCAACTATTTTTAGTTTAATTTAATTATTTATTGAATTGTAAAATTTACCATGTCATTCTTGTAATCAATGACAACCAGAAGCATACAATTTTCCATTTTTTTTTATCTCAGTCTTTAATGCTTATCTTCTTTGATTATTTTAAAATAAGCTTTAAATACTATTTTCTTTTAACAATTTCATTTATTTTAGTTTCTTTAAATTATAGGAATTTTTAGTTCCTATATATTCTTTTATTATTATTATTATTATTATTTAAATATCTTTTGGTTCTTAGTTTCTATACATACTTTTTTCATTTTTCGTCTTCATCGTTTATTTTATTCATTAATGCCTATTATAGTGGGTGACTAATTACTTCAAAGTAACATCTTTGAAGTCAAATTTTTTCAATTTGTTAAAATTATCTTATTACAAATTTTACTGTCTAATTAAAATGAATTTGTACTTAGTTTCAAACCCAAGATTGGACGATAATTACAAAGTTTTGGTTGTTCCTTTCCTGTATCGAGTGACATTGTTGAAGGCAAAGATGCTAACAATTTGAATCTATAGAAAGTTTGGGTTGTGATTAAGATGAACACGAGTCATTTTTCTTTGATGGTTACTTATTGCACATGTAGAGGGAGATGAGACTTTATAATTAAAGATTTGGAAATTTCTAGAAAAATTTACTAAGGTGTTCTCATAATAAGGTAATGCAATTTGGATTTCTAGCTAATTGATTTTATGTTTAATTGTAGTTGTATTTTAATTTTTGTTACATTTGTCCATTTGGATTCTTGCTGCAAGAAGTATGGAGTTGTAGGGAACTTTAGATAAGTGGATGAGACAACTTCTGAACATATTTTTTTGAATTTTAACCAAGTACAATGAGTATTTTTTGATACATAGAAGTACTTTTTGTGTATATATTGAGATTGTTCCCAAAGGATTGGTGTGTCATGTATAGTGTTGCAATCCCTAAACTTCCATCTATTGTATTGAAACTTCTCTCACAATCATATATTGTTTTCTTGTTGTGAGATAAATTGGAGCAATATTCCTTTATCAATTCTATAAAAAGAAATAGGCTCAATCCTAAGAGAGTTGAAGATTTAATTTTTATACATACATATTTTCTTAATAAAGAGTAAGAGTTATAACACTACAAAAAAATGTTACATATAGTCACATACAAAAAGATCATTATAGATATAATATATAAATATAAATATAGTTGATATATATTTACAAATAATTGCAGTACGTATTGATTTTAAATAGAATTTGATAACATATATTATGTGTTATTATAACCTATTTCTATATTTTTTAATAATATATTAACATATTATTTTATAATGTAAATAAAAGTATCTTTTAGTAACAAATACTGTATGATTATAGGGTATGTAACTATAGAACAATTTTTTTTAGTGTAAGAGCAAAATGTGAAATATTGAAAAAGATGCATGAGTTTACTCCATAGAAAAAACTAAATGTTCTTTTAGACAACTTTTATATATACTTTTTGATAAATTCTAAATACAAGCAAATCCAATCCAAATAAAATGTAAAATAACATAATGAAATTTATTGAGTAAAAGCTCAAGCCACTACGTACATTTGAATCTAACAATAGAACTGGGGAAATCAGAAAACTGTGTGGAAATAAAAACAATAAGAACTCCTAAAACTAGAACACGAAATTATTGCTCTAAGAAAACAATAGCTTGGTCTCTTAACCAATTATTTAGCCATATAACAGGTGAAATAGGAACAATTGATAGGTCGTGCACCCTTACTCCTTCACTAATATTATAGCGACATCTCTGACCATCATCCAAGATATTAATTTCAAGAACTTGAAGCTTAGGACACTTGGCAGGTAATTCCATAATAAAGGGATCATCTTTTGTGACAAAAAGTTGTAACTCAACCAAATTCTCAAATAATGGAAGATCAAAAGTAGAAGGATTAACATCCCTAGAATATTTCAAAGAGAGAAATTCAACAGAATGTATTCTTTTGAGAAGGTAGGAAACAGCCTGCATCATATAGTTATGCACTGTCACATAAACCTTGGCTTTCTCAGGTTTTAACCAACCACAATTCTGCATTGAGTCTGACATAAAATCATAATCATAATGCATGACTTCGTCATAAAGCCAATTTTGATGGTAGAGTCGGAGATATCGATAGTTACGCACAGCCTTCAACTGTAAAAAATAATCCTTAGTAAAATTATGCTTCATGTAGATCAGTTCAACAGATGGAGAACTAGAGATAATCTTTCTAACATTTTTCATGGCGAAACGTTCGCAAACTTTTAAACGCAGAGTCTTGAGATTAGGGAGATAAACAGAAGAAGGAATGGTGATTTCAAAGGGACCCTTAATCTTCATGTTGACAATTGTGGTGCATGTGAACAAGGCATCCACGTTGATTTTGCTTATATGGCACCTGAATAAGGAGATATTCACTTGTTCAACTTTTCTTATTGCGACTTCTAAAATCCATTGTTCCACATAATGCGAGCAACACTCATGATCGCTATCGCATTTGAGACGAAAGCTTGTGATGGTATGCATTCTGCGTAGAGCCAAGAACACCTTGAGACTCTTGTAGTGTTCCATGATTGGTTTGGCACACCCAATGTGAAGAGATGGAACCATGGTCCATAAAAATCTCCATCTTTTAGACAACAGTGATGTAGCAATGGCTTCCTTGGTCGAAAGGAAGGAAAGGATGTGACACAGAAGCTCGTCCAGTAACGCCTCAATCGTCATCGTGTCACTGACCAGATCAAGTGTAGGGTTTGTGTGCAATTAGTTGTACTTGAATGAAGAATCTGTTTGTGAAGATTATTTATTTATTTATTTATTTTTATCGTTAGGAAATACTTTTTATCTGTGTGTGGAAGATAAATAGTAGAAAGTGATGACTTTGAATTTGAATTTCGTTAAAAGATAAAAACCTATAAACTCTCACCAGATAGTATTTGATATATAAAAAGTAGATTTAAAATTTATATAAATAAATATTTTAAATATATATATATATATATATATATATAATAGTTTAAATTTATAATAAATAACTTATATTGTGGTGTAGGATATTATTTTAAATTTATTTTAAAATTTATAAATCAACATCTTATATATTAAATATGAATATTTATTTTGTGTGAAAATATTTGAAGTTTTTTTTTGACAATTGTTACCGTTTAGGGTTTAGACTTTGCCTTTGTATTCAGTTAGCATATTTCTGAATAATTGGTCAAGAGACCAAGTTTTTAGAGATATTATTGAGGAGTTTTATGTGAAGTTTTCTGTTTTAAGAGCAATAATTTTAGGAGTTTCGGTGTTATATCCGGTTATATTTCCTACATTGTCCTTCTATTTTTTGCCCGGCAATATATAACATTTCTATTATTTTTCTGTCTTATTCCTTTGCATATAGCAACAGTCATATATTTTCAGAATGTTCTTAATTAATGCTTTTGTTTTCACCTAGTAATTTATATTTGATTTAGATTGAATTTTACATGTAATTAGAATTTATCTAAAATATATATACAACTTGTCCAATAAAGTGTGTGGTCCATTCTTTGATCACAACAAAAGTACAATTCTATATAGAGATTTGTACATCGATTCACTAATAATCAATATAAAACTTGAACCGGTGGCAGTTTTGTAATAAAATGTGAAAGTTTTACATTAATAAACATTATAACCGACTTAAAATATGAAAGTAAGGCCATACTACATTAATGTTAATTATAACTGACATACTATTGTTATCTATTATTTTCCACTCAGTCTCTTCTTTGATATTTTCCTAGGACACACACTGCATTCTCTTTGCACTCTCTCTCATGTCTTCTCTGGCAAACTTGTGCGCACTATATTTTCTTCCCCTTACCCTTTCATCACTTCTTCCCTTTCGTATTTCCATTCTTCATTGGTAGGTTTACTCTTGCCTTGCTCAAGCTATTGGTTTCGTCTCACTCTCTCTCAAGTTCTATTAAAAATTGATATAGAAATGAGATTTTTTATATCAATTTTTAAATTGATCTTAATTATCTTACATTTTTTTTATGTCATCTTAATCTACATCGTTTCTAAAATTGATATAAAATATTTTAAAAATTTGATGTAAAATATATAGTAGCACTACTACTTTTTAGTTCTTTAGTAACATTTTTCTTACATTTATTAAAATGTTACTATATATTAAATAAATAGTTTATTTTGTTAATTTTTTTTTTAAAAAAATGTTACTATAGATAAAGTAATATTTTTTATTTCAATATTATTATTTTTAATTAATTTTAAAATCAAAGTTCTATATCGAGTAAAAAAATATTAGATAATTTATTTTGCAACATTTTTGTTTTGAAAAATGTTACTACATATAAGTAACATTTTTTTTAATCTCAATATTATCCTTTTTAATTGCTTATAAAATATATTTTTCTCATCTCTAATTGTCATCCATAATTAAAGTTCCATATCAAATAAATGAATGATTCATAAAGAATATATATATAATCATATAGTTATACTTAAGATAAATGAACTATGATATTTGATATATATATAATTAGTGGTGACTAATTAATAATTTATTCAACCTTCTAATTTTATGTGACATTTTTTACTTTCTACTCGATGTGAGACTTGTAAGATGAGTACAAATACTTTTTAATTAGTCAATGTGAGACTTATAAGATAAGAGTTGTCTTCTACTTATACATTCTTTTTAATTTTCTTATTTTTTTTAATTACCTTATTTCTAGATGATGTGAGACTTGTAAGATGAGGGTCGTCTTCTACTTATATATTTTTTTTTAATTTTCTTATTTTTTTAAATTATCTTATCAATAGTCGGTCCTCTCAAGTTTAGGGACTATTGAGTTTGATAATGGTGAGTAATCTCACACCAACTTAGAATAGTAAGTTATAGGTCTAACTTAACTCTACAAAACAAACTTATAAGGTGAGAATTATCATTTATTTATATACTCTTTAATTATCTTATTTCTAGTCGATGTGGGACCAAAGTTTTTCTTAATAAATAATTGTCGCTAATAGTAAATTTTGGTGTGATATAAATACATTTTTAGTGGTTATTATATATTAGTCATTAATACTTTTATTAAATAATAAAATAAATGCAATTAATGTATTGCCGTTAAATAATTATCGGTAATAATGAATTTTGTTGTAGTGCAAACATATATATATATATATATATATATTTTTTTTTTCCGACCATTATAAATGTTTTTACCAGCATTTAGAATAATTACTGCTAAATATTTTAGCGACACTGCATACAATGACTAATGTGAAAATGCCAGTAAAAGATTTTGTAGCAATTTTTATTGCCACTAAAAGTCATATTAAATGTCGCCAAAAGTCTATTTTGTTGTAGTGTTGCAAGTTTTATACTTTTCATAACAGTACAGAAGATAGCCATGAGGATGCTACAATTTATATTGCTCATGGAACATTATGATTTTGGATTATTCGCTGAATATATCATGTTCAAGAGAAATATAATTTTGTTGCTTATCTGTCACAAAGGTATGTGTTCCTACTCGAAACAGTTCTGATCTTCTTGGTGACTGATCTTCCAAGTTTGATACATTGATTAAGTCCTTGCTTCAGGTAGAGGGGGAGAGTACCTACAAAGGTACTCTAACGCTCATGTGAGTATTTGGTACAAAGCAATAAATGCTTCAATATTAAATAAACATTATACCTTTTCCTGTCCCATCAAGGTGTATTTATAATGATGTATTTGGGTCTGATGGGCCTTTTTCCTTGGGGAATAGGTAATTATAGTCTCTAAGTCCTAATTTCACCTTAATGTTGGTTTGACGTTGTTATGTATGATTTAATTCTTCTTTAAACAACATGTGGTCCTATTTTCGAGGTGTTGGATACCCTTTCGACTGACCTCTTAGCGAAAGGGGTATTCGACCTAGCTTTTGACCGAATCCCCTTTGAGTTAGCTGAGGCGCTTCAGCCCTCCTTGTATGTGATTCTTCCTCGACCCACACAATACCCGAATGGGGGTGTTTGGCCTTGGTTGAAGGTGCTCTTTGATCCCCCCTCAACTTGCTCAAGGACCGGTTAGGGGGGTTTGCTATGGTCAAATAAAGTCTTCAGAGGTGGCTTTGACGCCCCTTGATCTGAATAAGGGCTGAATAGCGGGGTTTGCTTTCAGTTTAAACAAGGGTTGAACATGGGGGTTTGATTTGACTGAATGGGATCTTCAAAGGTGGATTTTCTCTCATGTACACTGCCCCGTAAGCTTGAGGGCGGGAGACAAAGGGGTTTGTCGAAGATCGAAGGGTTTTCTAAACTTGATTTTTATTTTGTAAGTTAGTCGGGCTGCGCGGCGTGCCTCCTCATTTCTAAGTCGGCAAGGTACGAAATCTAAGAGGTCAGATCATTATTCATTTTCGGGAGTTGTGTCCCCTGGGAACGAATGTGGCCATTCATAAATGTACCGCCCTAGGGTTTCATGCCTCATCATTGGCGTGGGGGGCGTGTTTTTTGGTAGTCCATGCGCATTAATAAGGGGCCTCTTTGTATATGTGGGAGGTGAGTAATATACACATACTACTCAAAGCTTCTACCCCGAACCCTACTTCTCTGAATTCGTTGTTCAAGTACTAGTAAGGTAGGTGTGTGTGTTCGGTCGGGTCTCTTGGGGTAAGCGATAGGAGTTGAGGAGATTGTGTTATCGTTTGGGACTTTGTCCGATGCGCGGAACTCGACTAATTTTCATGAAATCGAGTTGTTGGAGGCAAAGGTGTTAATAATTTAAGTCTATAGAAAGTTTGATTGTGATTAAGATGAGCACGAGTCATTTTTCTTTGATGATTACTTATTGCACATGTAAAGGAAGGTGAGACTTTATAATTAAAGATTTGGAAATTTCTAGAAACGACTAATTTTCATGAAATCGAGTTGTTGGAGGCAAAGGTGTTAATAATTTAAGTCTATAGAAAGTTTGATTGTGATTAAGATGAGCACGAGTCATTTTTCTTTGATGATTACTTATTGCACATGTAAAGGAAGGTGAGACTTTATAATTAAAGATTTGGAAATTTCACTAGTACAAAAGACCCTTTTTACGTCAGGTATTTAAAGCCATTTACGTCAGGAAAGCATCAGACGTCATTACAGGAGACGTAAAATTTACGTCGGGGGTCAAAAATCGACGTAACTTTACGTCGGACATACCCAGGTCCGACGTAAAAAATCGTAAAAATTTAAAAAAAAAAAAGAAAAACGAATGCAGCAGAACGACCCGTTCTGCTTGGAGAACGGCCCGTACTGCTTGGAGAACGGGCCGTTCTCCAAGCAGAACGGCCCGTTCTGCTTCCCAGAAATCGCTTTTCTTCTGGGTTTTCCTCCCAGAAATCGCTTTTCTTCCCAGAATCGCTTCTCTTCTCTGTTCTCCTCAGGCTTGGCTTCAGCCACTGGTTGTTCCTACTCAAAATATATAAAGAAACACACATAATAAGTTCAAAATACACATTTAGTCGTATGAACGCAAACTGCTTGTTTTTGTCGTATGAACGGAGACTGAATGATAGAAAAATTATAAGGAAGGAAGGACCGAAGGAGTAGGAGGCGGAGGGATTTACACAACGCGCGGGAGAAAGAATTTTTGAAATCTTCAGGTAGTACGTAAAGCTTGTTTTAAAGGAGAGATGCGGCTTATTTACGTCGGCCCTAAAAGGGTCCGACGTAAATTTTAACATCTACGTCGGACACATTGTATAACCGACGTAGATGTTAAAATTTACGTCGGTCCTTTAAAGGTCCGACGTGAAAAGTCATAAAAATTACCATACATGCCACCGCGTTTTTATTACGTCAAGTGTTTGTATTTCCGACGTAAAATGGGTGACGTAATAGCTCTATTTTGCACTAGTATTTCTAGAAAAAATTACTAGGGTGTTCTCATGATAAGGTAATGCAATTTTGATTTCAAGCTAATTGATTTTAGGTTTCATTGTAGTTGTATTTCAATTTTTGTTACATTTATCCATTTGGATTCTTGCTGCAAGAAGTATGGAGTTGTAAGGAACTTTAGATAAGTGGATGAGACAACATCTGAACATACCTTTTTGAGTATTCACCAAGTATAGTGAGTATTTTTTGATATACAGAAATACTTTTTGTATATATATATTGAGATTTTTCCCAAAGGATTGGTGGGTCATGTATAGTGTTGCAATTCCCAAACTTCAATCTATTGTATTGAAACTTCTCTCACAATCATATATTGTTTTCTTGTTGTGAGATAAATTGGAGCAATATATTCCATTATGCATTCTATAAAAAGAAATAGGCTCAATCCTGTTGAAGATTTAATTTTTATACAAACATATTTTCTTAATAAAGAGTAAGAGTTATAATACTACAAAAAATGTTACATATAATATTCACATACAAAAAGATCATTATAGATATAATATATGTAGATGTAAATCTATTTGATATATACTTACAAATATTTGTAGTACGTATTGATTTTAAATGGAATTTGATAACATATACTATGTGTCATTATAACCTATTTATATATTTTTTTGATAATATATTAACATATTGTATTTATAATGTAAATAAAAATATTTTTTAATAACAAATATTGTATGATTATAGGATATGTCACTATAGAACTTTTTTTTTTTTTAGTGTAAGAGCAAAATGTGAGATATTGGAAAAGATGCATGAGTTGATTCCGTAGAAAGAACTAAGTGTATTTTTAGACAAATTTTATATATAATTTTGATAAATTCTAAATACAAGCAAATCCAATCCACAAAAAAAAGAAAGTAAAATAACATAACGAAATTTATTGAGTAAAAGCTCAACCCACTACGTACATTTGAATCTAACAATAGAACTGGGGAAATCAGAAGTCTGTGGAAATAAAAACAATAAGAACTCCTAAAACTAGAACACGAAATTATTGCTCTAAGAAAACAATAGCTTGGTCTCTTAACCAATTATTTAGCCATATATATAACAGGTGAAATAGGAACAATTGATAGGTCGTGCACCCTTACTCCTTCACTAATATTATAGCGACATCTCTGACCATCATCCAAGATATTAATTTCAAGAACTTGAAGCTTAGGACACTTGGCAGGAAATTCCATAATGAAGGGATCGTCTTTTTTGACAAAAAGTTGTAACTCAACCAAATTATTAAATAATGGAAGATCAAAAGTAGAAGAATTAACATCCCTAGAATATTTCAAAGAGAGAAATTCAACAGGACGTATTCTTTTGAGAAGGTCGAAAACGGCGTGCATCATATCCTTATGCACTGTCACATAAACCTTGGCTTTCTCAGGTTTTAACGAACCACAATTCCGCATAGAGTCTGACATAAAATTGTAATCATAATGCACGACGAAGTCATAAAGCCAATTTTCATGGTAGAGTCGGAGACATCGATAGTTACGCACAATCGTCAACCGTACAAAATAATCGTTAGTCCACTTATTCTTCATGTAGATCAGTTCAAGAGATGGAGAACTAAAGATAATCTTTCTAACATTTTTGATGGCGAAACATTCGCGAATTTTTAAATGCAGAGTCTTGAGATTAGGGAGATAAACAGAAGAAGGAATGGTGATTTCAAAGGGACCCTTAATCTTCATGTTGACAATTGTGGTGCATGTGAACAAGGCATCCACGTTGATTTCGCTTATATGGCTCCTGCATAAGGAGATATTCACTCGTTCAACTTTTCTTATTGCGACTTCAAAAATCCATTGTTCCACATAATGCGAGCAACACTCATGATCGCTATCGCATGTGAGACGAAAGCTTGTGATGTTATGCATTTTGCGTAGAGCCAAGAACACCTTGAGACTCTTGTAGTGTTCCATGATTGGTTTGGCACACCCAATGTGAAGAGATGGAACCATGGTCCACAAAAATCTCCACCTTTTGGACAACAGTGATGTAGCAATGGCTTCCTTGGTCGAAAGGAATGAGAGTATGAGACACAGAAGCTCGTCCGGTAACGCGTCAATCGTCATGGCCACTCACCAGATCAAGTGTAGGGTTTGTGTGCAATTAGTTGTACTTGAATGAAGAATCTGTTTGTGAAGATTATTTATTTATTTATTTTATCGTTAGGAAATATTATTTATTTGTGTGTGGAAGATAAATAGTAGAAAGTAATCACTTTGAATTTGAATTTCGTTAAATGATAAAAACCTATAAACTCTCACCAGATAGTATTTGATATATAAAAAAGTAGATTTAAAATTTATATAAATAAATATTTTAAATATATATATATAATATAGTTTAAATTTATAATAAATAACTTATATTGTGGTGTAGGATATTACTTTTAATTTATTTTAAAATTTATAAATTAACTTCTTATATAGAAAATATGAATCTTTATTTTGTATGAAAATATTTATAAAAAAAGTTTTTGACAAAAAGGTTTTTAGAATTTTTTTTTAATTTTTATCTAATTTTATTTTAATTTATCATAATTATTTATAAAGTAAATTTTAAAAATTTTAAATAAATAATCAATAAATTAATAAATATAAATAATATTATATTATTATATAAATAATAAAATATAATTTATATATTTATATATTTATACATATTATAAAAGAGATATATTTTGGTAATCACTTTTTTATTCTTCACTTTTTGTCATTATATCTTTTGGATATAAAAAAAATCTTTTTATATCTTCTCCCAATAACTATTCAAAACTTTTAATATTTGTGTGTAATTATTAGAAGAATAAAGTGTCTCAACCCCTTTAATTTAAATATAATATTTATTTATATATATAATTTATTATAAATTTTAATTATATATAATAAATATATATTTAACTTGTATATTACATAAAATAAAATACTAGTAAATATGATAAATAAAAATTAAAACTAAAAAGTTACAAAATTCTTAAAAATCCTCTCATAATAGAAAATATCTGAAATGCTTTCGGTTAAGATAAATTCCTTAAAGGAAAATATTATCGCAAAATAAGTATTTTTGTTTAATATACGTGGTAAATTATTTTATTTTTTAATTTGTTTTTGAAATAAAATATATAACCGCTTTGTTTCGAATAAACATCCGTACATATATATAAAAATATAGTTTTTTTGCTATTCAATATTCATATAATTAACATACCAGATTATGCCAAATATTTCTATTTCTGATAATTATTAAATATATTTGAATTGATTAAATGATAAACATAAAATTGGACAGATTGAGTGTGCATCCACTATTTAATTTTTGAAAAGAAAAATGTAAAAGAATATATAAGAACTAATATTTTAATTTTTTTAATGCACAAATTTTATCTTATACTAGGGGTTCACTCTTAATTTAAATTAAAAAAAATAAAAATATATAAATTAGTGATTGGTTGTGGTAGAGCTAGAGCATGAGAATTTCTGATTGTGATATAAAAGGAAGACGATAATTATTAAAAAAATGTCTTGATTTTATTATATTTTCTTCATTTTTCTTAGCAATTGAGAATAATATCTTTTTATATGATTGTATAGATAAAAAAATTATAATAAATAAATATTTTTTCTTATAAAATTATATTATTATTAAGATTTGCAATAAATTATATTTTATTTTTTGATAAATAATTTATACTATGCTAAATGTGAGGACCCCTTTTTCCTTTTCCCTTCCCGACTCCATTTCCTCACTCACTCTAACTCTCATTTTCTCTTTACTCACTCTCACCTTCTCCTTCTTCTTGCTTTTGATTTCCTTCCTTGTGGTGACCTTGAATTGAAGGTGCTGATCAAGCCTAGGCAGGGCTAGCTGAAGTTTTTCTCCTTTCTCCGTTCGCTTTCAAGTTTCTTCTTCTCCGATCTCCGCAGTCCCGAAGCTCGGATTTTCGTACCGAGGTAAGGGAAGCTAGGTTTTTCGTCATTTTTGGATGAAATTGAGTTCTAGGAATTTATTTGGCTGCTGAAGTTTGATGATTGTGGTTGAGAATGATGAAATAAAAGGGTTTTTGGGTTTTGGGGTTTTTGAAGAAATTCTTGATTAATTCTTGTTTTGTGGTTGCATGTGGGAAATGTATCATTTTTATTGATCTTTGATGGAAATAATGGCTTTTGGCTGGACTGCATGTGCTGGAAATGGAAGTTTTTGCAGGTTTTGGACTAGATTTTCGAACTTGGTGGGTTACTGCTGAGCTGCGCGCTGGGCGCAGTTCTTCGCGTCGGGCGCGTGACCACCTGGGGGCTTCATTTGGGCAAGCCCGCCGGGCGTAAAGGTGTGTGTGCCGGGCGAGCTTGTGAATGTGAGCCTCTGGATGGCCCACGTCGGGCGTGGCTTGGACTACGCCAGGCGCGCTATCAGTAGGTGGTCTGATTTGGGGGTTTCTGGATCCGCACTGGGCGCGCATTTGGATTCGCTGGGCGCGAAGGCTCCTTGAGGGTCTCTGCCAAGAGGGCGCTGGACGCAATGCGAATTGCGCCAAGCGCAAGACCTTGGTAGGTCTCTGCCTTACCCATGCTGGGCGTGAGTTAGGCTACGCCGGGCGCATGAGACTCCTGAGAGTCTCTGCCTGGGCTTGCGCTGGGCGCAATTGAGTATTGCGCCAGGCGCGAGAGAGCCTTGAGCTCTCTGACTGAGGCATGCCGGGCGCGAGCATGTTTGCGCCGGGCGCGCTGGCCCTCTGGTGCCCTTTGATGTGCCACGCCAGGCGCACCCATGAGTGCGCCGGGCGCGTATGAGGATGTTGACTTGATGAGTTATTAGTTATTTAACCTTGCTGAACTTGCTGAAAGTGGTTGTTTTATACTGAACTAAGCTAAATTAGATGTTTATGTTGTGCTAACTAGTTGTTATTGCTGAAAAATGTGATGTTGAGCGGTAATAGGCGGATGATGCTATGCTGTTATTGATGATCTTATATGCTGTATTATACAATATTGTTGTGCTTTAGAATGATGAGCTGAGTTGTGAGTAGTAGGCTGTGTTGAGTACTACTTAGTTGTGCTGTAGATTGTGTTGCTGTGCTGTGTTGTTTATTGCTGAGCTGAATGTTGATAGCCACTATTGTGGTGCTGTTATAGCCGCCATGTTGGTGCCGTTAGCCACTATTGTGGTGCTGTTATAGCCGCTATGTCGGTGCTGTTAGCCACTATTGTGGTGCTGTTATAACTGCTATGTCGGTGCTGTTAGCCACTATTGTGGTGCTGTTATAGCCGCTGAGCGGTGCCGTTATTGTTGAATTACTGAAATGTAGAAAGAGCTGTACTTGTGTGCTGATAGTTGCTATTCACACTACCATATATTTTTACGTCAATTTTTAATTACACTAGCTTACCCTTTGTTGTTTCCATGATGTTTGGACTGTGATGATCATACTGTGTATGGGAGCAGAGCAGGGATAGGTCTGTAGCTGACAGTTGGAGCGGATCCTCTTGGGATGGTTTGTGTCTTTTGTTGCTTAGCTACTGGTGTAGCAGTTGATGATGTATTTTGTTGTACACTTTAACCCTGTTCAGATTGGATCATGTATATGTATATTCTAGACTCTATATGTATACAATTGTTCTTTTCTGTTCGGTGTTTCTAGTGTGCGGTGTCGTGTGTAGTGACCAGCCGGGTCGTTACACTAAAAAAAATTTAATTATTGATATTTTGTTTTAAAAATATTGAAATTTACTTTAGAAATAAAAGGAGATGATAAATTATAACCGATAATAAGTTTTAGAAAATATAAAAAATTTAATTAAAAAAAATTAAAAAACTCTCATTCAATAAAATTATTCTAATTTATATATAAGGACTAATTATTATCTCTAAATGCAATATATTACTAAATGTCATGTTGTTAAAAAAATTATAAATATTGATATATTATGAGTTAACATTAAAATTTAATGGTCGATAAATGTCAAATTGATAATAAGATAAAAATTTTGTATTTTTAAAATTATTAGGCTAAGGGAATGTTTAGATGAATGTTCGTGACTAAGATTGGAAATGTCAAGTTATGTCAAGTTCACCTCAATTCAACTTGACTTAATAATATTTGACTTAACTTATAATTGACTTGAGTTTTTCATAAATTATTTTTTGATTCGAACTCAACTCAATTTAAACTTGCTAGCTCGAGCCATATGATTTAAAAAGTCAATTTGTTTGAATCTTTTACATTTCAAAATTGTAATTACTAGCCTAATTGATATTTATTAACTTATAAAAAAAATATAGTCTATTATAGTTTTTTTTCCTTAATATTGACAAGTCACAGGAGAAAATACATTATAATATAACTTGGCTTTTAGCTATTTGATTGATTAAGACTTACATTCCCGACATCATTTAAAATTAATCTTTTTAATGACGTAATTTTCTTCTTTTAAAAAAAACTTATTTTATATCTCAAAACCATTGGTAGCATCACAAACAACAACAATGAACATATTAATCAATTGTACAACATTGGTTGACTTTAATGTGATATTTTCACTAATTAACAATGATACTAAGTAGATTTTGCATGAAAAATTCAATAATAAGTGAATTTTGTTTGAAAAATTAATTACAATATTTGAGTAAAAAAACTAAAATAAGTTTATTGTTATTTTAAATTTAAAGAAAATGAAATTTATCTTATATTTAAATGACTAAAAATATATTTAAATCTTGATTTTCTTTAACAAATCGTAAATTTTACCATGCCATTGATTATCAATTTCATTCTTGAAATCATTAAAATTTCATCGATTACAATCAACCTTTGTATATTAAAAATGTAAACATTTATCTTACACAATAATATTTTTAAAGGATTATTGAACTAAGTTGTGAGACAGATAATATTAGATATATCACATAATACATTATATTTAAGGTCTAAGTCTCTTTGGTGGCAATGTGACAAATAGAGCCCACTAGATTATCCCTTATTGTCAAGTTGAATATTGATGGGAGTTGGCTAGAATATTCTCAAATGATGAGAATTGATGGAGTATTGAGGGATGCTATTGATAAATGAAAAGGGGAATTTGCGAACTTGTTCGAAGGAGACTCCTTACATGCAAAACTTATTGCTTTGGGCGCGGGATTGCATTTATGTTGAGAAGAGGAGTTTAAATTGTTAGTTAAGTAGCCTCGTATAACTTAAAAGAGGGGTGAATTAAGTTTACCAATTTTTTTCGTTATGAGTTTTTAGAAAACTTTCTTATAATTAAATTTAATACCTTAAACAAATTTGAATGTAATGAATGATGATGAATCCTACTCAAACACAATTAAAATCAAATAATTCAAAGTGTAGGAAAATAAGAATTGCAAACTCGTTTTATACTAGTTTGGCCAATCCTGCCTATGTCCAGTTCTCAAGTCTCCAACTTGAGATTTCACTATTCTTGTAGATCTTACAAGACTTAAATCCTCGAACACCTTGAAATTTCCTTTCCTTGTGTTGATATTCAAAAACCACCAAGGAGAACAACACTTTCTCTTTTTTAGATTAAATGATAGAGTGGGTATAACAGAGTAACTCCCTTTGAAGAGTAGATATTACACTTTGATGATTTAAAAGAACTCTTTGGAGATGTTGCAAATGACTTTGGCCAAGAAGCTTTTGTAATTGGTTTTTCACAATAGAGTTTGTAAGCTTTTCCTGAAAAATTATAGGTGTTTATAGACAAGTATCCCTCTGGTTGTGTCTTCTCATGAAAAGTTGTAACTCTTAATAATTTTTTCAGAAAAGATACACTGGTAATCGATTACAAGGGTTTGGTAATCGATTACAACGGTTATAAGTTCAAAATAATTTAAATATGTTGTATCTTCAAATTTAAATGTTGAAGTTTCCTCTTCTGGTAATCGATTACCAGAACTTATTTTTGTATTTGAAATTTGAATTTTGAAGTTTCCTTGCTCTGGTAATCGATTACTTAAACTGGTAATCGATTACCAGACAAATATTAAAACATTTACTATACAAACTTTGGATATAGGAAACTTCTAATTTTCAATCAAAAATAGTTTTGTAAAACTCTTTTTACATTCTTTTCAAAAAGATATAAAAACTTACTCTTATTATTCAAAAAGATTAAATTGAGGTTTTCTTGAAATCATAGTTTTAATGGCCAGGTAAAATTTGCAATTTCTAAAATTTCCTTTTAAATATTTAGCTAAGTTGACAAGACTTATCTAGTTAATTCTTAAGATCTTGTTTCTTGATCAACTTACTTTAACTTGACCTTTTATTTTCTACATTGCTTTGGTATCATCAAAACTTTGTGCATATGTTCTTCCACATAAATTTCTTCTTTGTGAGTTGGATTGTGTAATTGTTATCTATACCATTTGTGAGTATTCACAATATGATTTTTTTCGGCATAAGCATGCACATATTATTGCTAATGTTAGAGAGTTTTTGGTTTATAATTGACAGGCGTATAACAAAAATATTTCTAGAGAGTAATGTTGTGACACATGGGTTGGTTAGATGGGGAGCTAGATTTAATTCAACGTTTGTTGAATGAAGGAATCCTCCAAATTTCATTTTACATCCTTCAAATTTCACTTTGTATGAAAATGGTTTTGATTTCATGTAGTTCATTTTGTTTGTTTCTATTCACCAATATACAAAAAAGGACTATTATTTAAAAAAAATGTTTTTAAAAATTGTTATAACTTTTATCTAATTTAATTCTTTGTTTATCATATTTATTTATGAATTAAATTTTAATGTTTTAAAATAAATTAACAATATTTAAAAATAATTTTAGGCTTAAACATATGTTTAAACTACCTTGAATTAGGTTAGTTTTTGGGTTACTACTTTTTAATTTTTTTTATTTGAATTACTTGACTAATATTTTTTTTCAACTTAGTACCTAACATTATTAGTCTTCGTATGTTAAATGATGATGTGGCTAAAGGACTGCTACGTCATCACCCAACAATGTATGCCATGTCATCACACGTTTCCATCTCATTGTCCACGTTTGGCGGTTAATAAGAAATTGAAAGGGGGCTCTCTGAGAACAAATTGAAAACACCCTAAAAGAAGAAGAAGAAGACTCTCGTGAGAGAAAAAGAAAAACCCTGAAAGAGAAGAATGAGAGAAGGGGTTAGGGTTCTTGTTCGTTTGTCTTCGTCTTTGATCGAAGTTGGGTTTGTCTTCATCAAATGAGTTCTTTCCATGGTTCATCGTGCTCATATTCTACAAGACAACAAGTCAGTTGCAAATGTATGGAACCCGCTATCATTTTGTCATTCCATAGCAAAGAAAATCCTGGTAAAAGGTTTTGGAGATGCCCTAATTGGAACATAAGTTGGAATTAATTTTGTGCTTTGCAAATGACATCTATGGGGTTAGGGTTTAGGGTTTTCCTTTATTTATAACAATGTTGTTTAAATTTTGGTTCCAGGAACCTGAGTGTTGTAAATTTTTTCTTTGGATTAAAGATGGTGACAAGACATCTGTGGGTGTTTCTATTTTAGGGAGTCACATGCATGAAATTGAAGAGTTGAAGTTAAGAATTAATGCTTTAATGGATGTAGAAAAAGCAAATGAAGAGAAAATTGCAAAAAGAAAAAAAGAAATTACAAGGCTTTAGGAAGAATGTTCTGTTCTTCTTGAACAACTTGCGTTAAGTTGAAAATTTCACGCAAGAAGAAGAGGATTTTAGTTGAGAGAAATAGAGTTAAGATGTTAGGATTTGTAGTGATAATGTTTTGGGTTTTTATTACAGTTGTAAGCATTGTAATAGCAATCAATGTTGGTAGAAAGATGTACACTCTTAACAGTTTGTAATTGAATGCAATTTGATGGTTTGAATGCAATTGTGAACTATATTTAATTGAATTGATTTGCAATAACAATGAAGGTTTCTCTACACTGTAAATGAGTATGTTTTGAATATGTGTTGTCACTACAAGAAAATTTGCTATTACAGAGGGCCAGAATCCGTGGGAAATGCCAAAAATCCGTGGGTAATAGTGCATTTTCGACGGATTACCGACGGACAATAATCCGTCGGTAAATTGCTCGTCTGAAATATTTACCGACTGATTTTTATCCGTGGGTAACTTTCCGACGGATTTTCCCACGGATTTATCCGTGGGTAATTACCCATGGATTTACCCACAGATATATCCGTGGGAAATTACCCTGAAGGAATTTTTTGTGAAAATTATAATTTTTTTTTAATTTTAATAAATTTATTAATGTAACAACCCTCATATTTGGCCTCTCAAGGGTTCTATTTCACGATATTTCATTGTTTAGCGTATTTTATCCTTATTTGTGCAATTTCTGGGAAATTTCCCAGAAGGTCACCCATCCTTGTACTACTCCAGGTCAAGCACGCTTAACTGTGAAGTTTTGATGAGTAGGCTACCGAAATGTATATATATGTTGTCAGTATAACTTGTACAAATTAATTCATTTAAGTCATCCTCAAATATACAATCTCATATTTGTACTGTAATATTAATATATAATAATTTTATATTACAAATAATAATAATTAATAATAATAATAATATATTTAATTATTATTTATTTATATGTACTTACTTTTATAATTAACATCTACTTATTTTTATTTAAAATTATAATTTAAATTATTTAATTTTATAATTTATAATGATAATATAATTTATAAAATTATAAATATTTATTTATTACATACTTATAAATTAAATTTTAATATTTTAAATAAATTATTAATTAATTTAATATATTTATTTACCTTAAATCAAACATATAAAATTCAAAAAATGTATTTATCCTTGTTTTTTTTCTTCTAATTATCAACTATTAATAAAATACTAACTTAAAATCTTATCTAATTATATATAATATTCTCATATCAAATTTAAAACCATATATTAGTTATACAAAAATATTAAGATCATATAGTAAATTGTCAATAAGATTTTAGTTAAATAATTTAAAATAATTAATGTTTCAATTATATTGTTAATTAGCAAATAATTTATTCAAAAACTAATTAATTTTTTATATTAATTATTAGTAAAATTTAATAACTTTTAATTTAACAATTAATTGGATCGATAAAATTCAACACACGCCATGAGTTATTGAGCGGAATAACTTTACCAAGAGTTATTTTGTAAGTTATCTTTAATCAAACATATAAAATTCAAAAAATTTATTTATCCTTGTTTTATTTTTTAATTATCAACCATTAATAAAATACTAAATTAAAATCTTATCTAATAATATCATAATATTTTCATATCAAATTTAAAACTAGTTCTTACATTTTCGACAAATATAAATTTATCTGAAATATTTCATCAATAATATAGTTTTTCCTACAAAAATTTTCTCATCGAAAATATAAATCTTTCGACAGATTTAATTTTGTTTTATAAGAAATCATCTTCGATTAATATAACATTTTATATATTTGATTTAAGAGTAAAAGATTTTTAATTTAACGGTTGAATTTACAAAATTCACATTTAATATAAAGTTATACGTAATCTTGCAACAGATTTTGTCTAAAAAGAAATAGATAATCATACCCTTAACTGATTTTTATTTTATATATTCTAATTTTATTTGTAATAATATGATTATATATTTAAATAGTTTAATTTTAATAATTTTTTAAGTATATTTTTGTCTTTTCACTTAAAATATTTGAATTTCTATATTTTAATTTGAATTATTTTTTAAGTATATTTTGTCTTTTTGTCTTAAATTTTTGAATTTCTATATTGTAATTTTAATAATTTTTTATTTCTATTATTTATTAATTCTTTTCTTTTTTAATGTTTTATAACATTATTAAAATTTTATAATTTTAATCTCTATAATTTTATCTTACTTTTTATTTTATAAATATAATTTGGATTATTCATTTTATAATTAAATTAATTTTTTTAAATTTTTTTATGAGTTTACATTCTAAGAATGTATTGAAATCCCTCAATCTTTAATTTTACTGATCGTACTATATGTTATTTTTAAATTTGAACTCCTAAACTTTATTTGTTATGTATGACATTTTATTTTGTATAAATGAACTTGTTTTGATTTATATAATTATGATTGATTTAATATCTTTAAATAGGATAATTATTTAATACAGTTTTGAATTTAAAAAAATAATTTTTCACAGAATTTTCCACGGACTTCCCATGGATTTATCCGTGGGTAATTTCCCACGGACAAATCTTACCCACGGACATCCGTGGGTAATTTCCCACGGATTTGTCCGTGGGTAATTTCCCACGGATAAATCCGTGGGAAATTCTGTGAAAAATTATCTTTTTTTTTTTAAATCAAATTTGTATTAAATAATTATCCTATTTAAAGATATTAAATCAATCATAATTATGTAAATCAAAACAAGTTCATTCATACAAAATAAAATGTCATACATAACAAATAAAGTTTAGGAGTTCAAATTTAAAAATAACATATAGTACGGTCAGTAAAATTATAACATAATGTCTAATAATCAGAATATCCATGTTGTTGCTATCTAATAATCAAAGATTGAGGGGTTTCAATACATTCTAAGAATGTAAACTCATAAAAAATTTTAAAAAATTAATTTAATTATAAAATGAATAATCCAAATTATATTTATAAAATAAAAAGTAAGATAAAATTATAGAGGTTAAAATTATAAAATTTTAATAATGTTATAAAACATTAAAAAAGAAAAGAATTAATAAATAATAGAAATAAAAAATTATTAAAATTAAAATATAGAAATTCAAAAATTTAAGACAAAAAGACAAAAATATACTTAAAAAATAATTCAAATTAAAATATAGAAATTCAAATATTTTAAGTGAAAAGACAAAAATATACTTAAAAAATTATTAAAATTAAACTATTTAAATATATAATCATATTATTACAAATAAAATTAGAATATATAAAATAAAAATCAGTTAAGGGTATGATTATCTATTATTTTTTAGACAAAATCAGTTACAAGATGACGTATATTTTCCTTTATCTTTTACTATAGATAATCAAACAACTATATATTTAACTATTTTTCTTCCATTCATTTTCTCTGTCTTTATCTCTACTTTCTATATATAGATTCATTGAAATTTTAAATACTCATATATATACTTGTTACTTTGTATTATACTGATTTACTTAAATATAAAATTCAGAAATCAATAAAATGTAAATTTAAGAAATTACTACAACTTAAAGAGATATTTGTAAATCAATCAGTTATTAGGAAAAAAAATAATTATTTAGTGTAATTATTTTAACTTTAATGTTTTAAGTTTTAAATAAAGAAGATTTAATCTAGAAAAAATTCCATTAACCTCTACTCGAAGTTTTTCTCAATAACGTCATACGTATATCTCTTCTCAAATTTTTAAGTGAGTATTGATTTTCTTATTTATTTATTTAAGTGGCACATACAACTACTTATATAAGATAATACTATTTATATACTATTAAGAGAAAATAATTTATTAATACAAATATCAATAATTAAATGAGATTTGATATCTTATTTCATTATTTCAACTTTTTTGAAATTTATTTTAAATATCATGCACACTGTGATTTAAAAAATATATTAAATTTAAGTAATAATTTTAAAAATAAATTGAAAAAAATCTTATTTTCAAAATTGAAGATCAATGAAAGTTTTCTTGAAAATAACATAGTATTGGATGTAATTTAGAAATGAATGATAGATACATATATATGATTTGCAGAACATAATTTTTTTTTCTCCCTTATTTAATTAAGAACGTTATTTTCCAAGAGATGAGTGATTTTTAAAAATTAAAGAAAAGATATGTTATTCTTAAATTTGGACGTCATGTGTTGGTATTTTTCAAGATAAGTAAAAAAAAACACATTTACGCTAATTAGTTTATAATTTATAATAACCTAATTAAACATATAATTATATATAGGTAAGTCATACCTCACTCACTCTGATTTATATTTATCTTATTCATTACAATATATTTATATTTTGAAAACACCCATATAATAATGAAAACATTTTATAGTGCATTGTTGTGTGTATTGATGGGATCAGGATTGTTTGCATTTGAAAAATAATTGACTTATATTTTATTTAATAATTTCAGACGGATTTAAATCCGTGGGAAATTTCGTCGAAAATTTCAGACGGATTTAAATCCGTGGGAAATTCCGTCAGAAATTTCAGACGGATTTAAATCCGTCAGAAATTCTGTCAGAAATTTCAGACGGATTTAAATCTGTCGGAAATTCCGTCAGAAATTTCATCAGTTAAAATTCCGTCGGAAATTTCCGACGGATCTAAATCCGTGGGAAATTTTTGACGAATTTTTGTCCGTGGGAAATTATCCGTCGGAAATTTAACTTTTTCTTGTAGTGTGTGGCTGAAATCTTGTTTTCATAACACATAATATATGTATCCCTAGAATAACAATTGTCAACATAATTTCATGAAGTTCAACTTTCTGAACTGCAGCGTAGCCACTGCATGCCTGCATGGAATACCTACCAAATTCCAAAAATTACAGTTATAATAATTTCAGTTTATGTCAACAATAAACTTTTTGCCACTGTGTAAGTGGCTCACCTCAAAATCTCCATCCTCACCCCAAAATGTAACCCAATTCCCAGATTTTTCAACCTCCCAATCTAGCCTCTTCAAAGGTTTAGGCATAATCTGACCTATGTAATTTTTACACTTATCTCTAAGGTTTGAAAACCTATTCATGAGGTAAATCCTAATCCACTTAAACATGGTTATGAATGGCTTATCCCTAGCAACAAGCATGGTACTATTAAAGGCCTCACTTAAATTATTCATCAACAAATCACACTTTGTATGAGAGGAGAATTTATGCTTACACCATGCTTTTCTGTCAAGGTTATATAACCACCAGTATGCAGCCTCATTTAGATCTATAATCTGCTACATCTTAGACTTCCACAGTTGTTCATACGTTGCTTTGGCAGCACCCATCATTAAGTCTCTTAGTTGCACACCTCCTCCAAATTTCTTTTTGAAATTATTGTACAAATGTCTTAAACAAAACCTGTGTTCAACTGGGACAGGAAATTCTTCAAAGGCTTGTAGCAAACCCTGTACAAAATGACAGTTAGAAAAAAACTTTGCCAGCAACTTAGACAATTATAGTCAACAAGTATGCATCAATTTACCTTTTATTGGTCACTCATGAAAACCCATTTGTTGGTCTATACATCACCAATATCCTCTAAAAGCAAATTCAGAAACCATCTCCATGACTTTCATCTTAGTTTCCACAACAACAAATGCCAGGGGCAAATATTGATTGTTTGGGTCTCTACCAATAGTAATCAATAGTTGACTTCCATATTGTGTCTTTAGGTGGCATCCATCAACACTTATCAAAGGTTGACATGCCTTTTTAAATGTCAATTTACAACCTTCGAGGCACATGTAGAAACTTCTGAACGTTGGTAATATCTCCAAACTTGGCCTTTGAATGTTGATAACACACGTATTTGCAGGGTTTCTTTGTTTAATTTCAACAGCATACCTCCAAAGTTGTTTATATTGCATTACAAAGTCAGCATCAATGAAACCCTTTGCTATTTGTTTATCCCACCATGCCCTTGACATTGATATTTCAGTCGAATAATTGGCTTGAATTTCACCAACTATATCTTTCAATGGCATGTCACTAGTTGTAACTTTCATTTTGTTTATCAAAACCTTGGCAACTCAAGAAGACTTTGCACATCTGTTATAAAAAACCCTTCCACATATGTGTTTATCATGCAAAGTATTCAGCCTGTAAGTCTCATAATTGCTCCCCTTGCTCACATAGACAGAGTACTCAACACAATGTCTACACCTTCCCCTGGCTCTCTGCTTGTTGTTAAAGTCAAACCTTATCTCCTTTTCATTAAACACATTGTACTCTAAGATTGCTTCTTTAAACTCCTTAATAGAACAAAATTCCAATCCCAACTTTCATTTGAAGTCTTTGTTCAACAATCCATGTTAAACCTCTCATATTTCATATGTAGGCCATCCTCCTCAAAGTCATCACTTTTCAAAGTCTCACTAGCATACCCATGCTCAATATCTTCTTCTACTCTTTGTGTATTACAAAATTCACTAGAATTTACAAAACCTTTGTGATGCAGTCCAAAATTCTCTGTATTTCTATTTGGATACTTTTTTCTACCACCTTTTCCTTTCTTTCTTTTTTTTTCCAACAACATTGGCACCAACATCATCCCAATCACCAACATCATTTCTAGCATTTCCTACAATACCAGTATCATCATTCCCAGCAGCACCAATAGGCTTTTTATGTGCATCACTTTGCATAACACGTTGGTAAGTCACGTTCAAGGCTGGTCATTCCAACAGGCTCTTCATCCTCAGAAACCCAAACCACTTCAACTTTGACATCTTCTAAGTCAGGGTTGTGAACACTATGAGCAACATCTTCCTACTCCTCCTTTTAATATCATCATGTTATTTCCTTGCAATTGTCTTCTTTCGAGTACATTTGACTCGACCAAATTAAGGAACTTCTATATCAAATTCATCATCTAATCCAGTAGGCCTCTCCTCCTCTGAATCATTGAATAGAACATCCCTCACAGAGTCATCATCACTGTTAGAGAATTTGTCCCCAACAACACCTTCATTGCCACCATCACAAACTGCAAACATTTCCATTTCAACATTGTTAGTAATTGCAAAGTTTTCCATGTCTAATGCAACACTATCACAATTTATCTCTTTGAAATTAGAAGCACCAAATTTCCACCATAGTCTAACAGAATGCTCTCTATATGCCAAGTCTTCTTTTACAATTCCCATGGCTTCAAAATAGGACCACCTATCCATATCCATATTCTTCACATACACTGGCTCGCTGCCCCCAACGTAATGCATCACGGGGTCTAACTCAAAACGGGCCCCATGATGAAGTTCAAATTGAAACCTATTAACACAACTGCAAAGGAACCAAATCTTAGAGTAAAAAAAATCTCATCAACAGAACCGTTAAAGCCTATTAAATTGTAAACCCTAATAACCTAAGCAACGACTTACCTTCAACACAGACGAAGAATGACAAGGGCTTCGTCCAGAATAACTTTGGCAGTGCTTCAACAACGATAACAACTACCTCTATTTATGGCTACAAAATCTCACCTCTTTAATACTTCTCCTCCACAAATGGTCAATGAAGAACGGTGTTTCAAACTTCAAATGCAAAGAACAAAGAACCACGCATAATGCACGTTTCCAAATTGAAAAAATCAAAAACGGAGAAGATTGACGAAAAAGGAGAATGAAAAAGAAAATGATGCGGAATTACAACTTCAATATTTTGAAATACAAAAAGGAACAATTTTCAACCATAAATTTCTAAGTTCCTCATATTGAAGATGAATAAGAGAATGAATTTTTGAGCCCGTAAATTTCAAACATATGCACGAAACAATTTTTTTTTTTAAATTTCAAATCTGACATGACAAAAAACGTGGAGAATGAGGTTTAGATGTGTGCTGACATGGCATACACTGTTGGGTGATGATGTGACAGCCCGTTAGCCACGTCGTCATTTAACAGACGGAGACTAACGTCAGGTACTAAATTGAAGAAAAAAATATTTGTCAGATAATTTAAACAAATTTTTTTTAAAAGTAGTATTCCGAAAACTGACCTAATTCGAGGTAGTTTAAATATATTTAAGCCATAATTTTATGATGCATTACGAATTATTTATCTTACATCTAGAATATAATTTATATGTTTTAATAAATTATTTGCACAAATTTTAAATATAATTTATATATTCAAATATAATATTTTTATATTCAATTTATTATGATTTTTGATTATATACAATAAATGTTTAGCATGTAAAATGCAATGACTAAAATACTAGTTACCTTAATAATATAATTAAGTACTTTTTATAAATTAAAATTGAAAATTATTTATATTTCATAGAAATTTTTTTGTGTGATGTATTTACCTAAAATAAATCATATCACAAAATTTAATAAAAATATACATTTGTATTATTAATTATTTTTTAATTTAATTATGCTATAAATTTTAATAAGAATATATCCTTCTTTATATATAAGTTAGAATAACTTTCGTATATTATTGATATACAGTATTCAAATTCTGTTTTGGTACATAAAGAAAGAAAACAAAACAGAAAAGCAAGAAACCATGGCTTCTTTTGTGGGAGTGACGAGGACTAGGAAAAAACCAGTAATGGAGGATAGACTTAGCAAGTTATCCGATGTTTTGTGTCACATTCTTTCCTCCCAACCAAGGAAGCCATTGTTACATCTTTGTTGTCCACAAGGTGGAGATTTGTGTGGACCATCGTTCCATTTCTTCAAACCAATCATGAAACACCACATGAAGCTCTTTTTTTTTTTGAAACAGCAAAATAAAGTTTTAATTATATGGCTTTAAGGGTGCCAAAACCCTATGTACAAGATACTTGGTTAGAAGTAATATAGCCCAGATGACTACACTACTGATAACCAAAAAGAGAAGAATAAAGATGATTTAAGCCCATAAGTGTTCTGCGGAACACAACCCATTACAAAACAAAAGACTAATTGCATTTGTGGCCATGTGACTACGTTAATTTAAGCCCTTCTCCCTTTTCCCTTGTCGAATCTCCCTCGGCATCTAGCACATTGTGTTTCCTGCTTGTTGCTTGTCTTATCCCTAGGATCACATCCTTTGTCACCCAAATGAAGTTAGGCACGTGCCAGGGTCGACCTCCTTGTGCATAGCTGAAGGTGAAAGCCTTGTCCATTTTTAGCCAAATCATGTTGTATATTTGATTTTCTGTTGAAGATGCTCAATGTCCAATGTTTCATCTCAAAATGCAATAACAAACATCATTCTTGCTCATGTTACGTGGAAGAATGGGTTTCTGAAGTGGTAGCAAGAAATGTTGAACAAGTGAATATCTCCTTAAACTTGGGATAGCAGCGTGCTTAACTAGGCTCCCTTGTTCACATACACTACAATTGTCACCTTGAAACTCGAGGGTCTCTCTAAACTCTTTATTTCTTCTCTTCAACTCCCTAATGCTAAGAGTTTGCACCTAAACCTAAACACACACATCCTCGCCCCTATTAGGAAACTTATCTTTGGATGTGCTTCTCTTGAACTATTTTATCTCAAGGTGCATGAGTTTAAGATTGTAGGTAACTATCGAATTATCCAAGTCATCAAAAGCAATCAGCTTTATAACACTACTACATTTTAACTCTTTAGTAACATTTTCTTTATTACATTTGTTAAAATGTTACTATATATTAAATAAATAGGTTATTATGTAACATTTTTTTGAAAATATCATTATAGATAGATTAACATTTTTTTTAATATTATTCTTTTCAATTGTTTTCAAAATCAAAGTCTCACACCAAAAGTAAAAAAAAGTATATTTCCCTTATCTCTAATTGCTACCTATAATTAAAGTCTCACATCAAATAAATGAATGACTCATAAAGAGTATATATAATCATATAGTTATACTTAAGATAAATGAACTTTGATGTTTGATATGTAACTAGTAGTTATTAATTAAAAATGTCTTTAATCTTCTCGTGAAGAACTCCTACAGATTTAGGAGGCATAAAAATATAATAATTGATAATAATATCTAAATTAAAATTAATTATCATTTTATAAAGTTAACAAAAATTTAGCAACATCATTAAAATGTTACAAAAATATTACTTTGATAACATTTGATAAATGTTGCCTAATTGTGTAAAAATGTTATTAAAAGTCTTTAGCAACATAGACTATATACAATATTGAATAATATGTTGCTAAAAAAAATTCAGTAACATTTATACACAATTTGGTAATATTTTTTAAATTTTACTAAAAGCTCTTTGTGTTGTAGTGTAACCTTATTTTACAAAGTGATAGTGCTTATGATTTTATCATAGATCGTGTGGATTTTTGATTATGGCATAACATAGCGAAAGCCAAGGTTTTTTTAATGGTGTACAAGATTGCTGCAAATTCTTATGTGAAATTAGTTGTTACTAAGATTCTCCAAAACCTATGTAAAGTTGAATTTCTGTCTTTGGGTTATTTTCGCCTAGAGGTGAACCCTTACACTCTTCCTCTTCCACATTTTCCGAATTTAGTTGAGATGCAGCTTTTTCTAACAAATCCTGATTCCTCATTTATGGAACTTCCTGCCAAGTGTCCTAAGCTTGAAGTACTTGAAATTAATATCATGGATGATCGGAATGATATTAATTATAGATGTCGATATCATGTTAGTGGTGGAGTAAGAGAGCAAGACCTATCAATTGTTACCATTTAGGGTTTAGAGTTTGCCTTTGTATTCAGTTAGCATATTTCTGAATAATTGGTCAAGAGACCAAGTTTTTAGAGATATTATTGAGGAGTTTTATGTGAACTTTTATGTTTTAAGAGCAATAATTTTAGGAGTTTCGGTGTTATTTCCGGTTATGTTTCCTACATTGTCCTTCTATTTTTTTTCCTGACAATATATAACATTTATGTTATTTTTCTGTCTTATTTCATTGCATATAGCAATAGTCATATATTATCATAATGAGTTAATGCTTTTGTTTTCGCCTAGTAATTTATATTTGATTTGGATTGAATTTCACATGTAATTATAATTTATCTAAAACATATATAAAACTTGCCCAATAAAACATGTGATCCATTCTGTCATTATAATAAAAATACTATTTTATATCGAGATTTTTACATCAACTCATTAATAATCGACGTAGAACTTGAACTGGTGGTAATTTTGTAATAAAATGGAAAAGTTTTACATCGGTTGACATTATAACCGACTTAAAATATGAAAGTAAGTGTATACTATGTCAATGTTAATTATAGTTGATGTAGAATTGCTACCTATTCATTTCCCACTCACTCTCTTCTTTGACCTTTCCCTAGGACACGCTTTGCATTCTCGTTGTGTTTTCTCTCATGTCTTCTCTGGCCAACTTGTGCGTATGATATTTTCTTCCCCTTACCCCTTCATCACTTCTTCCCTTTCATATTTCCATTCTTCATTGGTAGGTTCAGTACTATCAAGAACCTACATCAATTTTTAAACTGATGTACAATGTCTTACATTTTTTATGTTACCCTAATCTATATCGTTTCTAAAATTGATATAAAATTGTTCCGGTCAAGGAATGCACTAGGGTTTTTTCCTAGGTCAAGCCTCAAAGCTAGAGCATTCAAAAGTGTAATCTGCCTTCTCAACTCTAGGGTTTTTAGTCTTATAGTTTCTCGTTTACGGGCCTCATGGGCCCCGAGAATGTAGAGATTTCCTTAACCGTTATCATTTTGAAAATATTTGGTGGACGCGAGGATTATAGATAAGATCTTGGTCAAGATTCTCCATTCCGAGGGACTGATCGGGCTTTGGCCGAATGGGTCCTCTAAACTGGGGAATTCTGGATATGGGACCAAGCTGGTTCCCGCCGAAAACATCACTCGGGCGTAGACCGAGTGATCTGGAGAGAGGGGGTCAGCCGAGGTCGTGGTCGGCCTATCACTATGGAGAGGGTAAGGTCGGATCCCGATCAGGATCACAACCCGTTGAGGGAAAGAATTCGGAAAATAGCCGAGACAGTATACTCATCGGAGCTCGGCCGAGAGACTCAGTCGGAAATAAGTCGAGACGGTACACTTGCCTTCCAGCCTTGAGCCTATGAGGCGAAAAGGCTAAAGTAGCTATCTCTGAGTCACATCGAAACTCGACCGAGAGACTTAGTCGGAAATAAGCCGAGACGGTACACTTGCCTTCCAGCCTTGAGCCTATGAGGCGAAAAAGCTAAAGTAGCTGTCTCTGAGTCACATCGGAAATAGGTCGAGAGGTTGAGTCAGAAATATGCCAAGACCGTACAGTTGGAAGGTCGGTTTAGCCATTGCTGACCTATCCCTCGTAGAGCCCCTGATCGGAATCCGATCCGGACCGTACACCAGCCCTCCAGCCTTAAGGACGCGAGGCGAGAAGGCTTATCTTTGGCCGAACCGTTCCATGTAGGGACTTAATGCTGGATTCTTGGGCCGCGAGAATTCACAGGAGCGCTATCTCAATTCATGGCTCCTCGGGCTCTGGTATGGGACGTCTTTTCCACTTACCCATGGAGAGACACACATTTATTGCGCCGCAGTGGTTTACAGGGTAATAAATGATGATGTAGCCACGTGGCAGTGTCTTTTGGTGAAGCTGAAAAGGTGGGGCCCCCCATGGCCAGGGGTTGCGGCTCCTACGCGCATAGTGTCCCTTGGGTTTTAACTCTTCACGCGCGGCCCCTCCTGCCTATAAATATGGGTTGCCTTCCTAACCTTACATTTCTTTCTTACGCTTTTATCCGCGGTTCTTTACCTCTGGTGGTTGCGCTCTCCGTCATAATCCATGGTGGTTCGCGGTGGTTCTGGACTGTGTTTAGGATGGGTGAAGTTGGAGAGTGAGTCCTTAGGTACGCGTATCTATTCTAATCCTTTAGCAGTTTTTTCTTGCACACCCTCGAGTTGTAGTTTAGGTTAGGTTTTATTTAATCAAATGGCTGCCATAAACAATGGGGATTTATACAAATGGGTCAGGGACGATGTGTTAAAAGGTGAGTCTTTGATAAACTCATGGGCTGCCATGGACAACTTTCGTAGAGAGCACGTAGTATGTCGTGAGGGTGATGAAATGGTTGTTTGTGAACCATGTGTAGACAGAGAGCCTGTGTGCATTAGGTCCTCGTCAGTTGAGCGATTTACTTTTTGTTATACAACACTCATTTCTAAGATCAGATGAGGTGGCCCTTGACCGAGTGTGAGAAGGGAGTGCTTAAATCGCTGAACGTAGCCGCCACCCAATTTCATCCCAATAGTTGGGCTTTTGTTCGAGGATTCGAGATTTTATGTGAGGGACTCGGCATAAAACCGACTTCTGATAAATTCTTTTATTTCTTTGAGGGTCGAGTGTCCAAACGTAGCAGCTGGGTTTCGGTTAGTAGTGTTATAGGGAGGGGAATACTGTCGTTGTTCCAATCGTCTTATAAGGATTTCAAAAAATCGTACTTTTGGATTCGGTGTACGCCGGGGAGCGAGGATCTATTCGAGGGGTACCCGTTATACTGGAACGAGAAACCTGAGTCTTTCGGAGGCCTAGATGTCGAGACAATGTCGGAGGACGACCGAGCAGATATTAGGAAACTCGAGGATCTGAAAACCATTTTCAACACTGCCAAACTCTTAGATTTAGAAAATAGGCCTAATGAACTGAAAGTCTACATAGGTAATCGGTCTCTCGCTGATCGCCTCGTGAGTTATTTTCTTTTTGTAATTCTTGAGTTTTTTGACTAATGTTTATTGTTTGTTGATGCGGCGAATATGGCCAGTATGAGCAATCGAGGAAGTTATGAAAACTGCAAGAGGCCTCTAAGGATGTTGGGGCCGTGGTGGTCGGTGAAAAGGCGAGAGACACTGGTGGCTCCCTCCCAAAGGGTGTGGTCGGTGAGACCTCTAAAAAGCGTCGCCTGGAGACCGAGGAGCCTATTACCCTCGTGAACTTGGAGACCGAGATCGGAGGGGATGAGGCCGAGAAGGACCTAGAGGTTCAATCGGCCGAGCAAACCATAAGCATGTGCATAGGTGAAAATTGGGAGCCCGTGGACCATGGAAATGAGCAGGGGAGAGTCCCCTCTTTCTGGGATGAAAAGTTCAACCATTCCTCCCACATCCGCCATACGGATCTGCTCGAAGGGGACAAGGACGACCTGGAGAAGATGAGTTCCTTCTCCATTGCCAAGGGCGTGGAGTCTCTGACGAATCGTCTGTCAACCTTGTCTCTTATTAACGAAGACAAGATTCGTGGGATGGAAAGGGAGATCAAGCTGCAAGGGAAGAAAATCAGTACCCTTGAGGAGAGTGTCAACAAGGGTAAGGCTGATTTAAGATGGGTTGCCACTGAGCGGGCTAAACTGTTAGAGGGCCGACGTGTCTTCGAGGATGATCGGAAAGCTTGGGCGACCAAGAAATCAGTGATGGAGAAGGATCTTGAGGAGGCTCGCCTAGCACGAGACAAAAGTGCCGACGCGGTTCAAGTCTTCGAGAATGATGTGGCCACGATGAAGGTGGAGATTGAGAAGTTGCAATCTGACCTTCATGCCGCCAAAATGGACTCACTGAAGAAGTTCACGCAAGGCTTTGATGCTGCTGCTGCTCAAGTGAATTTTTTGCACGCCAATCTAGACCTTGAGGGCATTGGATATTTCAAAGAGATCATAGATGGGCAGCTCGTATATCCCCCCGAGGACGACTGAGTCTACTTTGCAATCTCCTTGCCTTTTGTATAAGTTTCTACATATGTTTTGTGTTCCAGTCTTAATTTTCTAGGTTTAAAGTGTGTAATTGGTTGACTTTGGTATCTCTAAAATTTGATGTTTCTTAAGTCTTGATTATGTTCCCTGTCGCATTATTTATTTTTGAGCTTTTAAATTGATCAAAAGAACTTGGATAATGTCTAAAATTTTCTAAGTTTAGAGTGAGCGTTTGCCAAGCTGTCGCTTAAACGAGGAGTTTTTCTAAGTTAAAAGGATCAACTCGCCCAAATTCCGACTCCAAGAGAGTGGGAGATTTTCTAAGTTAAAAAGGACATTTTGCGAAACCAATCGTTCAAATTCTGACTTGTACAACATATAAAATTTTTCAAAGTAATAAGTGATATTTTGTGAACCCAATCGCTTCAAATTCTGATTCGTGCAACAATATAAATTTTTTCTAAGTTAAAAGTGGTATTTGATGATCGCGAAGAGGCTAGGGATTTTCGTAGCTGTTTTTTATACGGAAAACACTTGATGATCGCGGAGAGGCTAGGTCGGCCGTTGGCCGACCGGGTTCGTACCGAGGGAAAACGAATTGGATACAGGCCGAGTGGATTCCTATAGGCTAGGGGATCGATATAAGATCGATTGGACTTACGTAGCCTTGCCAACTCGGAATAATTGAAAATTAAGTGATCGGCAATTAACCGACTTAAAATAATTGGACAATTTCCTAATTTTAAATGAAACTTAAACACGTGATCGGCCCAATGCCGACTCAAAATTATATACGGAAATTTCCCGTTAAAAGTGGAGCTTACTCAAGTGATCGGCCCAACGCCGACTCGAAATAATTTGGAAAATTTTCTAAGTTCCAGTGCAACTTAACCATGTGATCGGTCCAATGCCGACTCAAAATACTTGGAAAACTTTTCTTTTAAATTAAATGGCGTGATCGGCCCAATGCCGACGCAAAATTATTTACGGAAAATTCCCGTTAAAAATGGAGCTTGCTCAGGTGGTCGGCCCAACGCCGACTCGAAATAATTTGGAAGATTTTTTTTAATTCATGTGCAACTTAACCATGTGATCGGCCCAATGCCGACTCGAAGGTAATTGTGGAAAAATTTCCATTCCGACATGGTTGAAGAATGGGACTTTGGTTTTAATAATCGTCCCAATCCCGGATCAAATAGTGAACATTCAAAAGAGGGGAATCACCGCAATTCCGACGAGAAGGATGAATTAAATTTATCAAATTAGCATTGACCCGCACTTATATGAACGGGTCGTGCAAATTCCAATTCGTCTATCTCGAATCGCCAAAATTCTGGTTAATTACCACGAGTTTTTGTGTTCCGAGTTATTTATACTCGCCTAGTCGGATTTTTGCCGATCAATCACGAGTTTTGTCTTCGAGTTATTTATACTCGCCCAGTCGAATTTTTGCCGATCAATCACGAGTTTTTGTGTCTTCGAGTTATTTATACTCGCCCAGTCGGATTTTTGCCGATCAATCACGAGTTTTGTCTTCGAGTTATTTATACTCGCCCAGTCGGATTTTTCCGATCAATCACGAGCTTTTGTGTCTTCGAGTTATTTATACTCGCCCAGTCGGATTTTTACCGATCAATTACGAGTTTGGTCTTCGAGTTATTTATACTCGCCCAGTCAGATTTTTACCGATCAATCACGAGTTTTGTCTTCGAGTTAGTATACTCGCCTAGTCGAATTTTTACCGATCAATCACGAGTTTTGTCTACGAGTTATTTATACTCGCCCAGTCGGATTTTTGCCGATCAATCACGAGTTTTGTCTTCGAGTTATTTATACTCGCTCAGTCGGATTTTTGCCAATCAATCACGAGTTTGTTCCTTTTAAGATAACACACGTTAGAAGCCATAAAGAAAAACATGTGATGATATTTATTGAAAAAGTGGTGCCTCGTTAAAAGCCTTCTCAGCAAAAACCCCTCTTATTTTTACGGGGAAAAAATAATGAGTTAGGAAAAGAGTGCACCTAATACAAATGGAAAAATGGACTAGCTATAGTAAAAACGTAAATTTGCAGCGTTCCACGTTCTTGGTATCATCCCTCCATCCAAGGTCCTCAGTCGGTAAGCTCCTTTGCCGACGACATCATTAACTTTATAGGGGCCGACCCATTTAGGAGACAACTTGTTCCTCATCTGAGTTAACTGAGCGCGCTTCAAAACGAGGTCTCCTACCACAAAGTCTCTCGGGACGACCTTTGTATTGTACTTGAAAGCCCCTCTTCTCTGGGCTGCTACTTGATTTATCCTTGCTTTCTCCCTTGTTTCTGTGATCAGGTCCAAGTCAACTCGTCTCCCCTGGTCGGATTCCTCCTCGGAAAAAGCTGTAGTACGTACTGAGGGTTCAACAATTTCAATCGGGATCATGGCGTCTGTTCCGTACACTAGGTTGAAAGGGGTGTCCTGGGTCGACGAATGAACAGTTGTGTGGTATGACCATAACACTCGGGGAAGCTCCTCCACCCATGAGGCGCCTGAGTCTTGGACACGCTTCTTCAGTCCTGAAAGAATTACCTTGTTGGCCGACTCCGCCTGGCCGTTAGACTAGGGATGTTCAACGGAAGTGAAAGTCATTCGGATGCCGACCTCTTGACAAAAATTACGGACCCTCGCACTTGCAAACTGTGTCCCATTATCAGAAACGAGCACTTGAGGAACACCATACCTGCACACCACATTCTTCCAAAGAAACGCCCTAACCTTCTCTGCTGAGATGGTTGCAACTGGCTCCGCCTCGATCCATTTGCCGAAGTAGTCTACAACCACTATCAAGAATTTCAGTTGCCTTACCGTGATAGGAAATGGACTGAGAATATCAATACCCAACTTGTGGAAAGGCCAGGGAGATAGGATTGAATGTAGTCGTTCAGCTGGGGAATGGTGCTGGGTTGCGTGTCTTTGGCATCCATCACACTTTTGGACCCAATTGACGCAGTCGTTTCTCAAGGATGGCCAAAAGTACCCTGCCCGGGCAACCTTATATACCAAAGCTCGGCCTCCGATGTGACTTCCACACATTCCGCTATGCACTTCATCCATCACTCTTTGCGCTTGTGACATGGTCAAACATCTTAAAAGAGGAGAGCTGAAACCTCTTCGATACAACCTTTCATTGATGACCACAAATCTGGCTGACTCTCTCTGTATCAGCGACGCTTCCTTTTTGTCCTCTGGCAACTCCCCCCGAGTCAGGTATGCAATGTAGGGTCCCATCCACAACTCGAGCTCTTCTTGGATGAAAAAGATACTCTCCTGTGGCTCATTAATACTCGACTGAGCTAAGGTTTCTTGGATGACCGACCGAGTGGCTCCTGGCTTCTTTGTGCTTGCCAACTTTGAGAGGAGATCTGCTCTCGAATTCTGCTCTCGCGAAACATGGTTAAGCGTAAACTCTCGGAAATTTTTCGACAAGAGCTTGACTTTTTCCAAGTACTTAGCCAGTTGAGGGTCCTTCGCCTGGAACGTGCCAGCTACCTGCCCCGTGATCAGTTGAGAGTCACTTCGCGCTGACAAACTCGTCGCCCCCATTTCTTTTGCCAATGCCATGCCAGCTAGCAACGCTTCGTATTTGGCCTGGTTGTTGCTTGCTCGGAATTCGAAGCGTAGTGATTGTTCCAACAAAATTCCTCCCGGACCTTCCAAAACGATCCCTGCTCCACTTCCTCCAAGATTTGAGGCTCCTTCCACAGATAGGATCCATTGCGTCTCCCCGACGCTGCCCTCGTCAGCAGGTGAGGTCAGCTCCATTACGAAATCAGCTAGCGCTTGAGCTTTTATTGCTCCTCTCGGCTCATACTTGATGGAATACTCCGATAGCTCCACCGACCACTTCATCATCCTTCCTGCTAGGTCGGGCTTCTGTAGCACTTGCCTAATCGGATGATCAGTTCGGACTACCACCTCATAGCTCTGGAAATAGTGTCTCAACTTTTGTGCTATAACCAGTATCGCAAGAGCCAATTTCTCAATCTTCTGATACCTCGTTTCTGCTCCTTGTAGGACCCAACTCACGAAATACACAGGAACTTGAGAGCCTTCCTGCTCTTGGACTAGAACCGCACTGACAGCTCGGTCGGAAGCCGATATATAAACCAACAAAGGGATATTCGGCCACGGTTTCATCAAGATCGGCGGAAGATGCCATTCGTCCTGCGAGTTGTTGCACCTCCTTCACCGTTGCTGGACTTCTCATATTAATGATCGCCGAGCACTTATCGGGATTTGCTTCAATTCCACGATGAGTTAGGAGGAAACCAAGGAACTTTCCTGCTTGGACCCCGAAGGAACACTTTTCGGGGTTCAACTTGAGCTGAAACTTGCCTATGGTCTCAAATAGTTCCTGCAGATCATCTAAATGCCGATTTAGGCTCATTGACTTCACCACCATGTCATCCACATAGGCTTCCACGTTCCTACCTAGCTAGTTCACCAACACTTTGTCCATCAAACACTGATACGTTGCGCCCGCATTCTTCTTGTAGCAATAATTAGCTTGATCTGCGATGAACGCGGTTTTGTCCTCGTCTGCCGGATGCATTCGGATCTGATTGTAACCCGAGTACGCATCCATGAAACTTAACAGTTCATACCCCGAAGCGCCATCGACTAGGCAATCTATATTCGGAAAAGGGTACGAATCCTTTGGGCAGGATTTATTTAAATCAGTAAAATTTGTGCACATTCTCCACTTTCCACTGCTTTTACGTACCATCACTACGTTTGCAAGCCAGGTTGGGTATTGTATCTCTCGTACGTGTCCTGCCATTAATAACTTGTTTGTTTCTTCAGCGATGGCTTTTCGTTTTTCCTCCCCGAATTTCCTCCTTTTCTGGATCACCGGTTTCGCGCCTGGGTCTATGGCTAGCCTGTGGCACATGAAGTCGGGGTCGACTCCTGGAATGTCTTTGGCGTGCCACGCGAATGCCGATATGTTCACCTTCAATACCTCTATCAGTTTCTCTACGTCCTCCGGGCTTAAGGATGTACCAATCTTTACCTTCTTCCCTTCCATTACGGTCACTTCTTTAACGTCCTCGGTAGGGGCTGGTCGGCGATCGAAATGGCTTATTCTGGGGTCTAACTCGACGGAGTGGACCCCCTGCTCCACCTGTGCAGAGTACAGTCGCCTTCGCGCCTTTAAGCTATCCCCGTAGCACTTCCGGGAAACCTCCTGGTCTACTCTAAGGACTCCCACTGTGCCGTTTGGCAACAGATATTTTTCCTTCAGATGGGAAGTGGACACCACAGCTCCTAGCTTGTTCAGGGTCGGCCTTCCGATCAGGATGTTGTAGGATGACTAGGCGTTGACTACCAAATACCGAACGACCACCGTTTTCCTTGGCCAAAGGTCGTCTCCATATCGGCATATCCCCTCGCGATGACCTAGTCTCCTGCAAAACCCACTAAAGTCCCTGCATAAGGAATAAGTCGATCGTTAGGTATTTTCATCCCCTTAAAAGCTTCCCAGAATAAGATGTCCGCGAAACTTCCCTGATCAATCAACACACGCATCACATTGTACCCCATAACAATCGCTGATATGACGACGGGGTCGTCCTCTTGAGGGGCTACTCCATCAAAATCCGAGTCTGAGAACGAAATCTCAGGCTGAGATGGTCGCCTGAATTTCGATACTGTCAGCACCGACCGAGTGTACCTCTTTCGGGCGGCTGAGGTAGCTCCTCCGCCGGTGAAGCCCCCTGCGATGGTGTTGAAGTCCCCGTGGATGGGTTGCTGGTGGGTTTCTGACGCCTTCGTTGGCGTGTCTCTGGGAGGAGTTCTCTCTCTACGCCTATCCCTCCTGGTGTCATCCTGTGCGCGCCTGTGTCGCCTATTCGATGAACTTCCTTCCTGTTTCCTTGCCACAAACTCTTTCAGTCGCCCCTCCTTGATCAAACGCTCGATCTGCCTCCCTAGGACGAAGCAATTTTCAGTGGAGTGTCCATGGGCTCTATGGAACTCACACCAATCAGTTTTAAAGGGTCCTAATTGGCGTTCCGTCGCCACCAGAAACTCGAACAACGATGCGTTGTTGACATCGTGAAGTATCTGTCGCCTGGGAACATTGAGTGGCGTAAACTTCTCTTCGTCATTATTGCGTGCCCACTCGCCCCTTGCCCGACCACCATGATCGGCCTGCCTGTAATTGCCCTCCTTCAAGCTGTAACGGTCACGTCGTTTACTCTAGTCTGATCGCGGTCAAAGATGCTTATTTCCCTCCTTATTGCTGCCCCCCGCCTCTCGGCTTTCCGCGGCTCTTTTGCTAATTTGTCCTTCCTCCGTCTTAATATGACTCAGTGCGAAGTCTCTCACCTCCGACATCGTCTGGCAATTTGCTCTTTCCAGAGCAATGTCGAAAGCTCCAGACCTCAGGCCCTTCTGGAATGCGATGACAGCCATCCTTTCGTCCAAAGATGCTATCCTCAACGCGACCTCATTGAACCTTTGCATAAAGTCCTTCAACGACTCCTCCCGCTGCTGCTTGAGATCGAATAAGTCCGATGTAATCGGTGGCTTCTTCTTGTTGGCGGCGAATTGCGCCATGAAAAGCCTACTGAAGACGTCGAAGTCGGTGATTGATCGGTCAGGGAGACCACTAAACCAATCAAGTGCTGCCTTTTTGAGTGTTCCCATGAAAAGTTTGCAGCGGACTTCCATGCCTCCACCACAGATCAACATTTGGGCTCGGAAATCCGTCAAATGCTGACTGGGATCTTGCGTTCCATCAAAGGGCTCGACTTGGGGTATCCGATGATCCCTGGGGATGGCCTCGGCCTCTATGGCTTCCAAGAAAGGCCGAAAATCCCTAGGGACTTCTAACATGAAATCCTCCTCCACCGTCCTGGTAGTGGCTTCTATTCTGGCCTGCATCTCATCCGCTCGTCTCCTGATCTCCTCTTTTTCGCGTTGAATGACCTCCTCTCTCTCCCTGGAGCGTGCATTCTCCTCTCGTAGGCCATTGATCATGGCCATCATCTCCTCCATGGTAGGGTGATGTGAGTCGTTGTTGTTATTGCCGCCTTGCGCCATGATAAAGTGCTAGTTCTTCTGTATGACTTGGGGCGTAGGAAAAGTTTCACCGTAGCCCCACGGTGGGCGCCAAAATGTTCCGGCCAAGGAGTGCACTAGGTTTTTTTCCTAGGTCAAGCCTCAAAGCCAGAGCATTCAAAAGTGTAATCTGCCCTCTCAACTCTAGGGTTTTTAGTCTTATAGTTTCTCGTTTACGGGCCTCATGGGCCCCGTGAATGTAGGGATTTCCTTAACCGTTATCATTTTGAAAATATTTGGTGGACGCGAGGATTATAGATAAGATCTTGGTCAAGATTCTCCATTCCGAGGGACTGATCGGGCTTTGGCCGAATGGGTAGACCGAGTGATCTAGAGAGAGGGGGTTGGCCGAGGTCGTGGTCGGCCTATCACTATGGAGAGGGTAAGGTCGGATCCCGATCAGGATCACAACCCGTTGAGGGAAAGAATTCGGAAAATAGCCGAGACAGTATACTCATCGGAGCTCGGCCGAGAGACTCAGTCGGAAATAAGCCGAGACGGTACAAAAATATTTTTAAAAATTAATATAAAATATGTTTTGTGTAATAGTGTGTGCAATAAGTTGTTGCTGGAAGTAAATGCAATCCATGTTCATGGAAGCATAATAACTCATTAATTAATAAGTATTCAAATATCATGTCCAGGCAGTACGACGAATATAGGAGAGATTTATCTTAGTGTTGTATCTCTTTTTTTATCCTCTTCTAACTCTGCAAACCATTGATGAGAGTCTCGTGAGGAGATTCCAATAAATTGGATTTAGGAAACTCTAAGTGGGCATCACCAATCTTAAATTTTTAATTGCAGAAAAAGTGAAAGAAAATTCAGAGTTTCACAACTAATATGATGTTTATATTTTTGAGATATTTTAAAAGATTAATTAATTCATAAAATTATTTTAAATTTAAATTAAATTTAAATTTAAATTTAAAATAATTATTTTATTAATTATTAATATTATTACGGGAAAAATGTAAATCTTTTACGAATATAATTTGTTGGTAAAAAGGAATATTCATCGGATACAAATTCGTTGCAAAAAAGGACGTTAGAAAAAAATCCGTCAAAAACAATTTAATTTGTCAAAAAATTTTGATGGACGTTAAAATTTTTGACATATATATCCGTCGAAAATTACCGATGGATATATCCGTGAGAAATTATTTGAAAATCTTTATGTGATTTTAATGGATAAATCCGTTAAAAAATTTCTGTTTAATTTTAATAAATTTATTAATATAACAATTCTCATATTTCAACGTATTTTATCCTTACTTGCATAATTTCTAAGAAACTTCTTAGAAAGTCACTCATCCCTATTTACTTCAAATCAATCACACTTAACTGTAGAATTCTAATGAGATAAGCTACCAAAAAGTATATGCATGTTGTCAATATAGATTGTACAAATTAATTCATTTAAGTCATCCTCAATTATATAATCTCATACTTGTACAATCTATGGATCCCTCTCATTCTGGTGTGTCCGAACTGTTATAAAAATATAATAATATATAATAAGTATATTAACCTTTGTGATTGAAAATTTGATGAAGGTTCAATGGGAAAATTAAGTCACTCATTAGTTCTATTAGAAATAAAATTGATTTGAAGAAATTTTAATTTTTTAATTTCTTCATATGGTGTGAGAAAGTACTAAAGCTACATTAATTAGAGGATAATCTTTATAGTTGAGTTTTATGTGATTATGAGAAAGTTTGACCTCTTATATAAATTTTAATGATTTTCATATCTCTTAGGTGGTGTATAGTTTACAACATATACTTGACAAAATAACCTAGTTTCAATTAGAGTCATTTGCGTAAAATTTTGGCAAGATCTCTAAAACACTCATAAATATCGGACATACGCATGGCCTAAAAGTACAATACAATGATAACGTCAAGAATTGTGGGGATATATTGTGATTGATTAACCTCTAATATATATAAAGTGTTTTGGGTTCAGTAACTTGTTATACTCACTATACTTTGTTACGTTTTCTCAATCTAGATTTGGTTTAATAGTTTGCTATACCATATCCGATGCATTACATCCTATATAAGAATCCAAAATTTCTTTCTAAATCTTTTGAAATATGTGAGAGATTATTGTATATTTTGAGATATTACAAAAGTTTAATTAAATCGTGAAATAATTTTGAATTTAAATTTAAAATAATTATATTAATCATTAGTATTAAAACTTAATTAATATTAATTTTAATAATATATAATTTGACCGGTATAGTTTTAATTAATTTTAATGATCAAATATTTTAAAATTAATTAATTTTAATTATCATAATTAATTATAACTAACTATCAATATCCCTTTTATAAATACTGGAAATTAGTAAAAGTCAAATATATATAATGAACACTACTCTTCTCTATTCTCTCTTTTCTTTAATACTAGAAATATTTTATTATATCTCGTATGTCGGAGAAGATCTTGTTGTATTAATACTCAGAAGTTCACATCAGTTTGAATTCCCAACATCTATGGACAACATTGATAACACCGGAGAAAGGGAAGAAATGATATTCCTGTACATTTACTTTCAGATATAGATGTGTATAGTTCTTGCGTAAGGCATACACTTAATCAAATGACAATACTGTATGTAGATACCATGATTGATTAGTTACAAATATTTTCTTGTTATTTTGGGAGAATGACTTGGCTTAAGAATTCTATTCTATTCATAGAGAAGTTAAAATTAATGATGTTTATGGAACTCATGACTCTGTTCTGGTTGCTTTAAGCTTGTTTTTTCTGTCTCCCGACAATGTTCACAGATTTGGAAACCCTTAACTTTGTTGGACAAATAATATTGGCCATAAATGCTTCAAACTTGAGAACTGCTTTGATCTCTTTAATCCTTCGTCCATTCCCTCCCTTAAGTCACGAGTTTGCACCTACATGTAAACTCCCCGAGTATTTACGTCTTGTAACAAATCGTTTTATTTGAAAACCAAAGTTTATATAACAGTGTATATGTGTTTTTATCAGAAACAAAAATGTTCTTAAGATTCTTTAAGAACTAGGAAAAGTAGAATTTCTTTCTTTACGTTATTTTATGATATAGATTAACCATTCTCTTGACCTATTTAACAATTTAGTTGAGTTAAGATTTTGCTAAAAAAGGCGACTCCTTATTTATCAAACTTTCTGCTAAGTGTACTAAGTTTGAAGTTAATATCAGGATGTCATGTTAGTGGGGCATGGCAGATCCACTTATATAAATTGTTCCTATAAATTCGTAGATGGAATTGCTACTTTAATTAGACATTGTTGAATCATAATTTACCTAAACAGAGTCACCTGGCCAAATCTCTAAGAAATATCTATATCAGTGAGTTTTCAAATATACAAAGAGCAACAACCAACTTAAAATTGATGAGGTGATTGTTAAATACATTGCACTTGTATTTTTATTTTTGCCTTCCAATTTATCGTTCCGTCTTATTAATCTTCTTTATTCCTTGCATATAACAATCATATATTATAAAACTTAAGTTCTTAAAGCTTTTGTTTGCCCTCAGTTTTTTTTTTCCTAGTTCTATTGTCAGTGTGGCTCTTTCAATTTGGCTTGAATTTTAAAAATAATTGAAAAATGTATAACAATACAATATAAAGGTATATATATATGTGACAATACATATAACTACTTTAAATTTGAATGCATGATACACTAGAAAAAAGAACACAACACAGAACAGGTAGATAGTAGAAGGCATGTACTATAGCATTATATTAAGCATCAGACCAAGTAATTTGTAATCCACCCCATTGACTGTGAGGCACACCTAAGGCTTTCCAGACAGCCTTGGAGGCATCGACAATGTTGTTGGAACAAGGAGGTTGATAATCATGGTCTTGATCACATCCCATGGTGGAGTCACACTCGTCCACCACCATGGCCTGCACACTCTTCCCATTTGCAGTGATGGTGATGTTGTGGAGACACCTACTCATGTTGATCTGGAAAGCTATGCCAGCCACATGCCAGCACATGAGCCACATGCCAGCACATGCCAGTCACCATTGTCAACAATGACAACCACCGAATTTCTTTTTCCACAAAGCAACCACCACCCCCTCTGTTTTTCTAAATTGCCAGCTTCTATGATTTGTATTTTCTTTGTTTCTGATTCCTATAAATAGCTATCAATGTAAGCTCTCAAGGCACTGATCAATCAATATCATTTCTATTACTCAATTGAGTATTTTCTCTCTTAGAGAGTTCTTCCTTTGCATTCTGTGCCATTTTTGGTACCAGAGCAAGGTTCCGAAGCTTCCTACGCCTTTGGGTTTATTAGAAAAGAGATTTGGAACTTTCCGGTCGCCGAAAAATCCATTGGAAATTCGGCCAGCCCCGAAAACCCACCCTTAGAGGCCTTTTCTCGAAAAACCGACCCCGTAGAAGCGTCCGGAAGGTCCCAAAACCTTGGGACATAGTTTGTATCGCCGGAAACCACCCGGAAAGTCACCGGAAAATTCGTCGGAAAAGTTCGCCGGAAAATTTGACGGTCACCGGAATTTCTGGAGGTTGAAGACAAGCTGACGTCATCGCCACATAAGCGCCACGTCATCTTTAATCAGCCACTCAGGAGACGCCACGTATAAGTGGTCAACGTTGACTGAGAACCCTCATTTGCCACCTCTGACCAACCATATTCTGCCACGTGTCTTCAGTGTTGACTTTGACCAAAGTTTCATAATTTGCAAAAAAGCCCCTGTAAGTTTTGAAATTTCACTTTTACCCCTGTACTTTCTGAATTTATATTTTTGCCCCTAAACTTTCTAAAATTACAATTTAGCCCTTATATTTTCAAAATTCCAAAATTGCCCTTTTCTACAAAAACCATTTTACCCTAACCTAAATTCCCATATTACCCCTTTAACCTCTTAAATTACCCCTTTATTCCTATCCACCTTCACCATGGTTCGTGGAAAGCAAAACGATGTGACCATTCGAGATATCGAATTTGAGGAAATGAAAAGGCAACTGCGAGAGCTTCAAGAAACAGTTGCAAGTCAACGAGTTGAACTTGAACAGCTGAGGAATAAACCAAATCATGAGTCAGACAACAGTGATTCCTCATCTTCTTATTCCTCTAGAAGTCACCAAGTGTCAAGGACACAACAAACCAATCGTTTTCATAATTTCAAGGTAGATATACCTGAATTCGAAGGGAGATTACAACCTGACGAATTTATGGATTGGCTCCGAACGGTGGAAAGAATTTTTGACCTGCATGATGTTCAAGATAAACTCAAGGTCAAAATGGTGGCTATCCGATTGAAGAAGCATGCATCCATCTGGTGGGAGAATCTCAACAAGAAGCGTGAAAGAGCAGGGAAGGAAAAGATCAAATCTTGGGAGAAGATGAAGAAGAAACTCACAAGTAAGTTCTTACCTTTCCACTATAAGCAAGAAAACTATATGATGCTTCACAAACTGTCTCAACAGTCACGCACAGTAGAAAAATATTCCCAGGAATTTGAGTTGTTAGTAATGAAATGTGACCTTAAAGATGACGAGGAACAAAAAATAGTTCGTTTTATTGGTGGACTAAACATTGAAATAGCCAACCAAGTCCAATTACAACAGTACCAGGACTTAGATGATGTAGTACAACTTGCCATCAAAATTGAAAAACAACTCTCCACCACTCTTCGAGACCAACCCTCCACATCCAAATACCCGTTCCGCCCTTCCTACTCTAAAAACCCTTATCAACCATCCTCATCCAAAAATCCTTTTTATAACAGTAAAGCCCAAAACACCCGGTCCAACACCTCCAAACTACCAGCCCAAAATACCAAAAACAACAACTCCAAACCTGCCCCACAATCCAAATCAACTATAAAATGTTTCAAATGTCAAGGCTTTGGACATATTTCTTCCGACTGTCCCAATCGAAAGGCTTTCACCATCATTGAAGAAGAACCACATGAATTATCAGAGGAAGAATCAGAAGCAGACATTGAACCTGTGTATGACGAAGACTGTACGCCTGCCGATCATGGAGAGCTATTAGTGGTAAGGCGAAGTCTGCACACAGCGCCAACAAAAGACGATCACTGGCTCAGGCACAACATCTTCCACACTCGTTGCACCAGTAATGGTAAAATCTGTGACGTCATCATAGACAGTGGAAGTTGTGAAAATGTAGTATCCAACTACATGGTGGAGAAACTCAAGCTGCCAACTCAAGTCCATCCACACCCATATAAACTTCAATGGCTCAATAAGGGAAGCGAAGTCAAGGTTTCCAAACAATGTCTTGTTTCATTTTCCATTGGTTCAAAATACAAAGACAAAGTTTGGTGTGACGTCATCCCCATGGATGCTTGTCACCTCCTCTTAGGAAGGCCATGGCAATATGATAGACGAGCTCAATTTGATGGCTACGCCAACACATATTCCTTCACCAAGGATGGAGAAAAGATCAAATTAGCTCCACTGCCTCCCGAAGAAACCAGTCAGGATAAAAAGAAAACAGTTCCCTTAGTTTCTTTAGTCACCAAGGTGCCTAAAGATGAGGTATGTAATCTGGAATTTATATTAGTACTTGAACAGAATTGTGGAACTAAACCTTCTGCAGAGATTGTTCAACTCTTATCAAAATTTCCAGATGTTGTTCCCAAAGAAATTCCTCCAGGACTACCGCCTATGCGTGACATACAACACGCCATAGACTTTGTACCAGGAGCCGTGATCCCTAACAAGCCTGCATACAGAATGAGCCCTCAGGAACATGCAGAGGTACAAAAGCAGGTTGAAGGATTATTGAAAAATGGTTTGATTCAAGAGAGTGTCAGTCCTTGTGCTGTCCCTGTTATTCTAGTTCCAAAGAAAGGTGGAACTTGGAGGATGTGCATGGACAGTAGAGCTGTGAACAAGATCACCATCAAATATCGCTTTCCAATACCACGGCTCGATGACATGTTGGATCAACTTCATGGCGCCACTATCTTTTCAAAGATTGATCTTCGCAGTGGCTACAATCAAATCAGAATTAGACCAGGTGACGAATGGAAGACTGCTTTCAAAACCCGAGATGGTCTATACGAATGGACAGTCATGCCGTTTGGATTGTCCAATGCTCCCAGTACTTTCATGCGACTGATGAATCAGGTACTAAGGCCTTTCAATGGAAAATTTTTAGTCGTTTACTTCGACGATATCCTGATTTATAGCAAAAGCAAGGAGGAGCACTTGAAGCACTTACAGAAGGTGTTAGAAGTTCTACGGGAGCAGAAACTCTATGCCAACCTTGAGAAATGCTCATTTTTAACCAATGAAATTATATTCCTTGGTTATATTGTTTCTAGTGACGGTATCAAGGTGGACCCCAGCAAAGTCGAGGCGATTAACAGTTGGCCAATTCCTCAATCCATTCACGATGTCCGAAGTTTTCATGGATTGGCTTCTTTTTATCGCAGGTTCATCAAGAACTTCAGCACAATTGCAGCTCCACTCACCAACTGTATCAAAGGTGATAAATTCCAATGGTCAGAACAAGCTCAGGAAAGCTTCAATGAATTAAAGCACCACCTGACCAATGCTCCAGTATTGGCCCTTCCTAATTTTGATCAAGTGTTTGAAGTAAATTGTGATGCTTCTAACATTGGTGTTGGTGCAGTTCTTAGCCAGGAAGGCCAACCAATAGCTTTCTTCAGTGAAAAGCTAAATGATGCAAAGCTAAAGTACTCGACCTACGACAAGGAGTTCTATGCCATTGTACGAGCACTTCAGCACTGGAGTCATTACCTGCTTCCCAAAGAATTCATTCTTTACTCTGATCACGAGGCTCTCAAGCATTTGAGTTCACAACAAAAGATCAACCGCAGGCATGCTTCATGGGTTGAGTTCCTTCAAGCCTATCCATTCCTGATCAAACACAAGTCAGGAAAGCAGAACTCTGTTGCTGATGCCCTAAGCCGACGTCATTTCTTGCTCACTACTCTGCAAACAAAAGTCATTGGCTTCGAGACCGTCAAGGAATTATACCAAGACGATCCAGATTTCAACATTGTTTGGAAGTCTACCGAAGATCAGCCATTCCAACATTACCATCGTCATGAAGGTTTTCTATTTAAAGACAACGTTTTATGCATTCCTCGTTGCTCTTTAAGAGAAGCCATTATCTGGGAAGCACACGATGGAGGATTATCAGGACATTTTGGTAGAGATAAGACTGTATCTATCATCAAGGAGAATTTTCACTGGCCTAAGCTGGAGAGAGATGTCATTCGCCACATTCAACGTTGCAGAATCTGTCACCTAGCTAAATCCAAAAGCCAAAACACTGGCCTTTACTTACCATTACCGGTACCAGCTGCACCCTGGGAAGACATCAGCATGGATTTTGTCCTAGGACTTCCACGAACCCAAAGACAAAAAGATTCTGTTATGGTGGTTGTGGACAGATTTTCGAAGATGGCACATTTCGTTCCATGCCAAAAGACTAACGATGCCGTTAATATTGCTGATTTATATTTCAGGGAAGTTGTTCGCCTACACGGAATTCCTAAAACCATCACTTCAGATAGAGATGTTAAATTTCTGAGTCACTTTTGGAGAACTCTATGGAAAAAGATGGGTACGAAGTTGCAGTTCAGTAGTGCTAGCCATCCACAGACAGATGGTCAAACAGAGGCTATCAACAGGCTACTAGGTAACTTACTACGCAGCTTTGTAGGTAAAAATCTTCGCCATTGGGATCAGATTCTAGCTCAAGTGGAATTTGCCTACAACAATTCCACTAATCAAGCTACTGGTAAATGTCCTTTTGAAATCGTCTACGGTGCACGACCTCTTACCCCTTTAGACTTGGTTCCGTCTTCAGACAAGAGTCAATTCAGCGCTGATGCTGACCAGAGAGCTAAAGAAATTAAACAGCTTCATGAGCAAGCCAGAATTAGGATTGAAAAGCAAAATGCAAAGTACAAAGCTCAACGAGACAAGCACCGGAAGCAACAGGTATTCAAGGAAGGCGATCTAGTGTGGATTCATTTGCGGAAAGAAAGGTTTCCAAAACAGTCCAATGCCAAGCTGTCGCCACGAGCTGATGGTCCATTCCGCGTAGTCCAGAAGATTAATGACAATGCCTACAAGATCGAGCTACCAGGTTCTTACGGTGTTTCTGCTACATTTAATGTCGCAGACCTTTCACCCTACTTCGATGAGGAAGACGCTTAGACTCGAGGACGAGTCTTTTCCAACCCCGGGAGAATGATCTGGAAAGCTATGCCAGCCACATGCCAGCACATGAGCCACATGCCAGCACATGCCAGTCACCATTGTCAACAATGACAACCACCGAATTTCTTTTTCCACAAAGCAACCACCACCCCCTCTGTTTTTCTAAATTGCCAGCTTCTATGATTTGTATTTTCTTTGTTTCTGATTCCTATAAATAGCTATCAATGTAAGCTCTCAAGGCACTGATCAATCAATATCATTTCTATTACTCAATTGAGTATTTTCTCTCTTAGAGAGTTCTTCCTTTGCATTCTGTGCCACATGTTGTTGAACCATCCAGTGGAGAGTGCAACTACTGGTGTGTCATCAGAATGGTACTGGTTGTCACATGCTGAAGGGCCACCTCCATCTCCACGCTTTTCAAAACTATTGAGTGTGAGTTGAGCCTTGGTGTGACTTGACACTGCTGGAGAACAGTTGTATGTTGTGTACATCTTGCCTTCTACACAACAATCTGAATCATTCTCTTGGTTGCATTAATTCTCCTGGAGGAGGCTTCTTTCCTATGATTCTGCCACTTGGACGACACTGTTGTGCTTCAGAACACAAACAATTTGTTGAAAGCAGAATGAGCACCAGAACAAGGGATCCTATTGAAGTAGAAACCTTCATTTTGTATATGTTGTTTTGGTGGGTGTTTGCTGAAAAAGGTGGCGTTTAGATGGAAATTTATAGGTGTAAGATGTAACGTTCTTTCTCTATATCTTGTCTTTTAATAGTTTTATATATTATTTTAAAAAGAGGAGTTTTATTGCTACTGCCACTGCTAGCATCCAATGCAAGCTTCCATGCCTCAATATTATATTAAAGTGTGGTATTGCATTAATTAATGGCTATCCCTGTGCGTGCCGTTGAAAGTACATTTTCTAGCTTTCTTGCGAAAATTTATTTGATCCAAGTTTGGAAACACGAAATGAAAGTCTCACTTACTGAGTTCTAGGCTTTCTAGCTGTGACATGAAATATCCCTAGCCCAGTCTAATATTTAAAGGATTAATTAGCTAGCGTTAAGAAGCTTGAAAGTGAAACTTTTTTTTCTTTTTGAGAGAAGCTTGAAAGTTGAAGCTAAGGGCCTCTATTTTGTCACTTAACTTTTTATATGATATATATATATATATGCTACATTTATATATGTTGGAAGTTTAAGATTTTACGTATTTATTAAAGTTGATATTTGAAATTATTTTGATACTCTTTGGATTTTATATATTAATTTATTTCTTTTAAATTTTAAAAATATTTCTTTATATAAATTAGAATAATTAATCTAAATGCAAACGATTTTAGAGATTTAGAAAAGGCACAATAAAATTAAAGGCCAATCTTTAAATTCAAGAAACAAATAATAAAATAATGACAAATAAAATACCTATAAATTTGTAACAACTCACAAATTCTCATAATAACTTATAATAGTCATGGCAATTGAAATTTTGCATAGATATTAATTCATGTTTTTAACACTCTCCTTCTTCGACATCTATGAACTCCAAGTTTCTTTTCAAGTTCTCAAACCTTGCTTTCAAAAATGGCTTTGTAATGATATCTACCAACTGGTCTTCTCTCTTACATTATTGTAACTCAACTTCCTCTTGCTCTTAGACTTCTTTAAGAAAGTGTAGTTTAACATTAAAATGCTTAGTCTTTTCATGAAATATTGAATTATTTGAGATTGTAATTACTGCTGCTTGATTATCTATGAACACTTTGGTTGAATCTGTTTGAACTATTTGTA